>NC_064931.1:817355922-817980922 GCF_023897955.1 Schistocerca gregaria | reverse complement strand
CTCCTACACTGGCCGTACACCTCTGGTGATAGTCGAGGGGCACTGAATAATGCACGGTACATCCAAACCGTCATCGAACCCATCGTTCTACCATTCCTAGACCGGCAAGGGAACTTGCTGTTCCAACAGGACAATGCACGTCCGCATGTATCCCGTGCCACCCAACGTGCTCTAGAAGGTGTAAGTCAACTACCCTGGCCAGCAAGATCTCCGGATCTGTCCCCCATTGAGCATGTTTGGGACTGGTGAAGCGTCGTCTCACGCGGTCTGCACGTCCAGCACGAACGCTGGTCCAACTGAGGCGCCAGGTGGAAATGGCATGGCAAGCCGTTCCATAGGACAACATCCAGCATCTCTACGATCGTCTCCATGGGAGAATAGCAGCCTGCATTGCTGCGAAAGGTGGATATACACTGTACTAGTGCCGACATTGTGCATGCTCTGTTTCCTGTGTCAATGTGCCTGTGGTTCTGTCAGTGTGATCATGTGATGTATCTGACCCCAGGAATGTGTCAATAAAGTTTCCCCTTCCTGGGACAATGAATTCACGGTGTTCTTATTTCAATTTCCAGGAGTGTATATGTTGACTTGATTCGGCCCTTTTGTAACAGAAGAACAATGCCCCCTGCCCCGAGTTTAACACTACTGGTTACTACTAAATTAGAAATACGCCAATAATGCTACTCCTGTGAAAGAACTGTAATGTTGACTATGGTTGTGTTGTGTAATGGAAAGGTAGCGGATTGTTTTTGTCTCTCGAATGATTTCTATTGAAAGGAAACAGTAGCAAAACAAATGAGGATAGAAACCAAGGTTCTAATAGTAATAAAGAAAACTGCACCTAAGTAAAAAGATACGGTCGCTAGCCTATTTGGGCAAATTTGTACCAACTATTAGCGCTGTGCATAAAAAAGTTACAATTAGTATTTACTTTACTTGATATCGAAATACTGTTTTCGTCCAGGACAGTAGGACACTTTAGCAAGCAATATAACACTGCTTTGGCATGAATAACACAAGAGTAGTATTAAAACGTATTGGCAAAAGCTGGCTCTCAATAACACTAATTACTGTGTGTGTTTTAAAGCAGAAAGCTAATGATCATTACAGGTAAAGGATTACTGATGATAGAGCGCCATTAAGTTGGACATGAGGTTCTTTTATCAGCTTAATGTTTAGAAAATTCTGACATTGAAACGGTTTTCAGATAGGCATATAAATTGTTCTAATCACTATTTGCTTTCTTAGAGAGCCTTTACTTCTTTATATTAGCTGAAGAACAAACTAAATATGTGGGCCCTGAGTCTAGTATAGTTTGAATTGTTTTAGCCAGTTATTAGTTAAATCACACAATTGTTATGAAATTGATTATTGTGCTTCATAAGTATTGTTACAGTAATATGGAATGCAAAACTGGCTCAATAACTAGCGTGAGGTACCTGAAACTAATCTATTAGTGACAAGGATGATGGCTAACTTGTTCTGTTTCAACACGATATGAAATATATTTTTGACTATTAACACAGGAAAACATAAACATTATTACAAACCTGTACACTAATTATTTCTTATGCTGGCCCTTCACGTTTACTAGCCAGTAACTACTGTGATTGATCACATTAACTTTGATACTGTACTCATATTTCAATAAGAATGACATTTAAGCGAAGTAGTTTAGATCTTTTCTTGGCATTTATACAGTAGTGAAACTTAAATTATCCTTCTGCGAAAAACACGAGGAGTACTTCATAAACAAAACTCAGTGAATGGTAAAGAAATCTACCACTCCACGAAAGTTATTAAAGGTTGTTATAGAAGTCAATTACTTTTCACTTCAATAAATTAGGATGGTTGGAAATATTGTAACACTTGGAATAGGGCCCTGTCTTGGTAAATGACTAAGGATAAAATATGAGTACTCGACACAAAATTTAAAGAACATACACTTGTTTTGGACAGGAAACCACGTAAATGATCCATGCAGTTTTGTAATAATCTGCTGATTTTTTGAGACGATTTTGGTGATTTCTGTGGCTACTTAAAATGGTGGTAAAAGTATCCATGGCTCTTGTATAACAAGCTCTGAAAACTCTGTTCTTAGCGTCGGATTTTCGTAGTACTGAGCTGACAGCAGTATGCCACGAATAATAAGCGAAATTGCTTCCACATCCGGCGCTATATTATATAATTTCGCTGCTCTTCTCGCCTCGTTCAGCACATAAGATGCGAACATTTTCAAGCTAGCCACCGACTTGCTCTTGCAGTCTGACTGCCAAATCCACCTCTTCAGGTTTCGTAGCAGAGGGAATTCCCTCCAGGTCTGACATGATTACAATCATAATTGCCCTATGCACGAACCAGGGTTACAAGAATGGCTTTTACTTTTCAATACTTTTTCAGGACATTTCTTTTAAAATTACATATATAGATTAATTATATTGACAAATTATTAGCAAATCATTTACATAGATGTTACATCATAGAACATGTTTATAAAGATGTCATATTTAGTAAGAGCAGACAAAGAGGTTACTTAAATAAGTATAGGTGATATCGATATTAGTGTTACAGACTGACATGCATAAAAATTACGAATGAAATATTATCTTAACATCAGTAGTTAAAATTAATGTTTTTCACTGAAACAAGTAAAATTAGATTTAACTTTATTGCTCACAACGTGTTCGCTATTTTAGTAGTTGCCTTACTCACATAACTTGTCAGCCATGAAGAAAACTAATATAATGATGATAATTATTTCCTTTGCAGGGTAACTTATCTAATGTCTTGACTGATATTGTGCTAAGATTTAGTAAAAATTGTAGTTTAGTATTTGTTTATCTGATGTTTATAATGTAAGTGATGTGTCATGATTTATGTGTGTGTCTTTCTTTTTGCACAGAAAAAATCAAATGTACCATGCAGTTTCAGCCATCATGACAATGAGGTACGGTATGAAGGGATACATTTGATATGCCTTGTGTGGCTGTCTCACTTTAACCTGGCTAACCGATGTGACGCTATAAACGGGCTTGTTGATGCTTTTGTTGTACCTTTAACTATCAAGTAGCTTGCTGAGCGTCAGCCTAGTTTGGTACTTCTCTTGCTGTTCTCATCCATCCTGGCGCCAAACTGTCTATCGCTATCGTTAGTTCCAGTACTCTTTCTAAACTCTGTCTTCCTTTACAGTAAAATGCGGCTGTTGATGTAGACATACATGCTTATACACCATTCTTCTGCGTAATTTAGTGATAATCTGTCTGTGATGTAATACTACGCGATTTCATTACAGTTTTAACAGAAATACTTTTTTTCTTGTGAGAGAAGATATGAAGTAAAAGTGCCTAAGAATTCTGTGCGTTTTGGGACGGAAATTTAGTTCCAGAGGCACAAAACATACATTTTGTCCCTCAGTGAGGATTAAAATTATATGTGTATCCCACAAACAGATAACTTTGCGCGTAAATGTAATAAACTTTTACAGAACATCAAACCATATGCATAGAGATAACAAAGAAGAAGAAGAAATAACTTTCGATTATCTTCCACATGTCAGAATAAGTTTCCGAATAGTCCAGGAAAAAGTCATTTTCATTATACCGGGTGATCAAAAAGTCCGTATAAATTTGAAAACTGAATAAATCAAGGAATAATGTAGACAGAGAGGTACAAATTGACACACATGCTTGGAATGACATGGGGTTTTATTAGAATCAAAAAAATACTAAAGTTCAAAAAATGTCCGACAGCTGGCGCTTCATCTGATCAGAATAACAATAATTAGCATAACAAAATAAGACAAAGCAAAGATAACGTTCTTTACACGAAATGCTGAATATGACCACCATCACTCCTCAACAATAGCTGTAGTCGAGGAATAATGTTGTGAAAAGCACTGTAAAACATGTCTGGAGCTATGGTGAGGCATTGGCGTCGGATGTTTCTTTCAGCATCACTAGAGATGTCGGTCGATCACGATACACTTGCGACTTCAGGTAACCCCAAAGCCAATAACCGCACGGACTGAGGTCTGGGGGCCTGGGAGGCCAAGCATGACGAAAGTGGCAGCTGAGCACACGATCATCACCAAACGAAGCGCGCAAAGAGATCTTTCACGCCTCTAGCAATATGGGGTGGTTCTAATAAAACCCCATGTCATTCCAAGCATGTGTGTCAATTTTACCTCTCTATCTACATTATTCCGTGGTTTATTAAGTTTTCAAATTTATACATACTTTTTGATCACCCGGTATTTCCGCATTAATTGCCCTGGTACATACTGTGCAATATTACGAGGGATTATTGAAAACTAATGCGTCAGACTTTTTTGCGTGAAAACATTTTTAAATAAAACAAAATTACTAACATTACATCTTTATTCAAGTCTACATATTTATTTATCAACGTAGTCACCCTAGCGGTGAATACATCTCTTCCAACTAAAGACCAATTTGTTGACACCGTCATTGTAGAATGTTTGACTTCGTTGACGGAGCCACAATCTCACCTCTCCTTGCACCGATTCATCACTTTGAAAGCGAAGTCCTCTACGGCGTTCTTAAGGTTTTGGAAAGAGATGAAAATCGGGTTTGGCCAAGTCAGCAAGGCATGTAGGATGATCCATGGCAGTGAACCCAAGGCGTCGCATTGATGAGATTTCACTTCGTTCTTGTGTGGTGTGGCATTGCCATGATGAACGAGAGCGTGCTCCATGTGACGGCGAACTGTTCGAATTCGAGGCTCCATTAGAGAAAGCTGTTTGTGACGCTCGGATGTACCTACGTAACATGCCGCCATGTTACAGGCCAAAATTCGGAACCCTCTAGTAACAAAAGGCTGCAAATATGCAGACACGAAAAATGAAGACGAGAATATGTATGTGGTGTCTGTTCTTTCGGGCACATAATTAAGGCGAAGGCGGCCAATGACCCCTTCAGTGCCTATGCACACTAGGCTCGAACCCTTACAGGAATCGGCGAGATGTCAGGAGTAATGAGGGTAATGGGCAAGAGGCACCGAGACAGGGTAGTCCGAGCGGTTGTGGTCAGCACTGTCCAGATGGCGAAGTAGTCAGTGCATATGCCTAACAAGCAGGCGACCCGGGTTCGGATCTTGGTCCAGCACAAATTTTCAACTTGCACCATTGATATAAATCAGTGCCCACTGGTAGCTAATATCTTTAATTCCTTTGTCTTGAGAGATGTGAATGTTAAGAACGTCTGTTTTGTTTAAAAGGCTTTAATGGTTTTCACTAAAAAATTGGAGACATACTTTTCAGCACGCCCTCGTACTTCGCTATAAACAATTTCAAACATTTAGATATGACGCCATATCTAAAGGAAAAATATTCAGAGAAAAATTCATTTGTGTCCTTAATTCCTTGCACTTTCCACATCTTTCTTCTGGACACTAGCACACTGAGGATAATCAGGCAATAACCTGATGTAGTACATATATTCTGCTGATAATAATAGCTCTCGCGAAAACAGGGATACTATCTCTGTTCAGTAAGTTATGCCTGAAAATTTACGACTAGTTAAGCATGTGTTCCGACCTGTTGTTAGTTGCTTTGAGTATTGTGTAGATCTTCAATTGACTAAGGTTATCGTCAAAAAAAACATTTTCTAACAAGAACGAACGTCTTCCATGATGTGCTAGCTCAGAGTGAGTAAGGAAGAACTGCTGCCAACAGTAGCTCACTATACTACGATCACAGCATGGTGCAAGAATTTCCATTGGAAGCAAATTCAGCAGCTAGAGTATCCGGCCAGCTACATACGTTGCTCCTACTGGATAACTCAAGATCGCATGTTGCCAGTGCTGTCCTGACCCACCTCGACAGATTTAAGATACAGATACGATCGTTGTGCTGGGCAGCACTTTCTCCAGATCTCTCTGTCACTGGAAACTTTTAGTCGTGGACTGCAGAGTGACTGTCACGCCATTACCGGCCAAGCACCACGACTGTTGTCCTCTCTTGTAGAGTCGACGTAACGTGGAATGACGCACCCGTAGCTTTCAAGCTCACTTTGGCTCGATGCCCAGCCGGATCGAGCCATTTCTGTCGCCACAGGTGGCAGCTCTGTGTACCAAATTTTACACCCTGTGCACGGAATATTTCATTTCATATCGGGCGAAAAATCAGAAAAAAGTCATATTTTTTAGCCATTAATAAGTCTTACACGTGTCAGTTATTATAAAACTAAACAACCTTCAGAAAGTTCTCTTAAATGATTTCAGTGAACTAAGATTCATTCTGAAGCTGAGTGTCTGTTCTTGATGGAGGTATATAACAATAATTAATATAACTTTTAAAAACTTTTATTCCTGTATTAAGCAACAACACCGTTTTCATAAAGATTTAAATTGTATAGGCTTGAAACTCTTTATTAGAGATTAATTTCAGTCTTTTATAACGCGGGGAAAAATTATTTAACGATAAACATTTAGGCTGACGCCGTACTTAGGTTTCAATGGGCTGCCGTGAAACATAAGCAGCAGGCGACATGAATCAGGGGTGTTGCCGCTGTTTTTGTTTACTCCTCACTCTTTTCATAGGGCTCTCCGTTGAAGATAACATAAAAACGTTTACGAATATTGTTTTCAAATCAAATGCTGAACGGTATGGCATAATTTGTATTCAATTTAGAACAGAGGTTTTCAGAAAAAATATGAAAAAGACGAAAATTCACATTAAATTTAAGTCCCGGAAAATACTGCATAAATACCACCTCAAACTATACAAGATTACCTACAGTTTGAATTTTATTTCAAAATTTTATTTTATGTATTTACATACATACAAATCAAACCCCCCGCACGGTGCATGGCGGAGGGTACCTTGTACCACTACATGTGAGCGAGGGAAGAACCACTAAGAGTCTCCGTACAAGCCCTAATTTCTCGCGCCTTTTCTTCGTGGCTCTTACGCGAAATGTACGTTGGCGGCAGTAGAATCGTTCTGCAGTACGCCTCAAATGACGGTTCTCTAAATCTGTGCTATAGCGCCTTGCAAAGAGCATCATCTTCCTGTCAGGGATTCCCATTTGAGTTCACGAAGCATCTCCATATACTTGAGTTCTGATCGAACCTTCCGGTAATAGATCCAGCAGGCCGCCTCTGAATTATTTCCATGTCTTCCTTTAATTCGACCTATGGAGATCCCAAACTCTCTAACAGTACTCGCGAATAGGTTGCACTATCGTTCTATACGGCCTCTCCTTACAGATGAGCTACACTTTCCCGAAGTTATCCCAATAAAACTCATGTTGATGTGCTCATTCCATTTCGTACTGTTTTGCCACATTACGCCTAGATATTTAATTGAAGTGACTGTGTCAAGCTGAACACTACTAATGCTGATTTCGAACTTTACTGTCTGTTTTTCCTATTCTTCCACATTAACATACACTCCTGGAAATGGAAAAAAGAACACATTGACATCGGTGTGTCAGACCCACCATAATTGCTCCGGACACTGTGAGAGGGCTGTACAAGCAATGATCACACGCACGGCACAGCGGACACACCAGGAACTGCGGTGTTGGCCGTCGAATGGCGCTAGCTGCGCAGCATTTGTGCACCGCCGCCGTCAGTGTCAGCCAGTTTGCCGTGGCATACGGAGCTCCATCGCAGTCTTTAACACTGGTAGCATGCCGCGACAGCGTGGATGTGAACCGTATGTGCAGTTGACGGACTTTGAGCGAGGGCGTATAGTGGGCATGCGGGAGGCCGGGTGGACGTACCGCCGAATTGCTCAACACGTGGGGCGTGAGGTCTCCACAGTACATCGATGTTGTCGCCAGTGGTCGGCGGAAGGTGCACGTGCCCGTCGACCTGGGACCGAACCGCAGCGACGCACGGATGCACGCCAAGACCGTAGGATCCTACGCAGTGCCGTAGGGGACCGCAACGCCACTTCCCAGCAAATTAGGAACACTGTTGCTCCTGGGGTATCGGCGAGGACCATTCGCAACCGTCTCCATGAAGCTGGGCTACGGTCCCACACACCGTTAGGCCGTCTTCCGCTCACGCCCCAACATCGTGGAGCCCGCCTCCAGTGGTGTCGCGACAGGCATGAATGGAGGGACGAATGGAGACGTGTCGTCTTCAGCGATGAGAGTCGCTTCTGCCTTGGTGCCAATGATGGTCGTATGCGTGTTTGGCGCCGTGCAGGTGAGCGCCACAATCAGGACTGCATACGACCGAGGCACACAGGGCCAACACCCGGCATCATGGTGTGGGGAGCGATCTCCTACACTGGCCGTACACCTCTGGTGATCGTCGAGGGGACACTGAATAGTGCACGGTACATCCAAACCGTCATCGAAGCCATCGTTCTACCGTTCCTAGACCGACAAGGGAACTTGCTGTTCCAACAGGACAATGCACGTCTGCATGTATCCCGTGCCACCCAACGTGCTCTAGAAGGTGTAAGTCAACTACCCTGGCCAGCAAGATCTCCGGATCTGTCCCCCATTGAGCATGTTTGGGACTGGATGAAGCGTCGTCTCACGTGGTCTGCACGTCCAGCACGAACGCTGGTCCAACTGAGGCGCCAGGTGGAAATGGCATGGCAAGCCGTTCCACAGGACTACATCCAGCATCTCTACGATCGTCTGCATGGGAGAATAGCAGCCTGTATTGCTGCGAAAGGTGGATATACACTGTACTAGTGCCGACATTGTGCATGCTCTGTTGCCTGTGTCTATGTGCCTGTGGTTCTGTCAGTGTGATCATGTGGTGTATCTGACCCTAGGAATGTGTCAATAAAGTTTCCCCTTCCTGGGACAATGAATTCACGGTGTTCTTATTTCAATTTCCAGGAGTGTACATTCTTCTATATTTAGAGCATGCTGCCGTTCATCACACCAACTAGAAATTTTGTCGAACTTGTCTTGTATCCTCGTGCAGTCTCTCAACGACGACACCTTTCCGTCCACCACAGCGTCATCAACAAACAGCCGTAAATTGCTGCTCACACTGTCCGTGAGATCATTAATATAGTTACTTCGAATAGTTACGCATCTCTGAATCGTGTGATTTTGGCACTTAAAAAAACCCCGAAAGCACTTGTTTATGACAGCTGCGAGTTTGCAAAAGATGTTAACTTACCATCTACTTTAGTTCACAGGAAATTGAACCCCCTCAAAAAATTCAAGGTTTCCTGTTGTCCGAAATGTAATGGAACTGCCCATACCTGTAAATTACCTACGAATTTAATCGTATATTCATCCTCTTACACTATAAACGCGCAATAAGCAAAAACTTTCATATACTATCCCTCCTCGTGTAGCAATCTTAATGACAATCACTGTATATGTATTTTCTAAAATGGGAACCAACTGTGCAATGATACATACACGAGGAGTTAATAATAGTTATTTTATAATTTCTTTCATTAAACTCGATGACAATCGCAGATTTTATTCGTATCAGTTTACATCTCCATCTACACTCTGCAAACCATATGAACTGCATTGCAGACGGTACGTCCCAGTGTACCCGTTTTAGGGCTTTCCCCGTTCCATTCACGTATGGAGCCCGTAAGACTAATTGTTTTAATGCCTCCTTACATGCTGTAATTAAATTAAGCTTTTCCTCACGATCCCTATGGTAGTAATACGTAGGGGGTTGTAGTATATTCCTACTGCCGGCATTTAACGCCAGGTCTTTGAAATTTGCAAAGCAGACTATCTCAGGATAGTTTACATCTATCCTCAAGAGTTACCAATTCAGTTCCTTAGTTTCTTTATCATCTCTGTGACACTCTTCCACCGTTCAAAGAAACCTGTGACCATTCGCGCTGCCCTTCTCTGCATACGTTCAACATATCCCTTAGTAGTCCTGTTTGATACGGGATCAACACACTTGGGCGATATTCTAGGTTGCGTCGCAAAAGTGGTTTGTAAGAAATATCCTTTGTAGACTGATTGCCGGTTTAAATTGTTATTTACAGTCTCTTAAGTTCCTGTGTTGCAGCATAAGAATGACTAAATCCAGTGAATGTATGAAAACAGAATCATTATTACAATCACTGAATTCTACGGAACAATAATTATATCTATCGTATTAAAAAAAAACTATCTTCCACTCCTAGTTACTTTAGTAGCTAAATTTCACCGCTACCAGCGCCACGGCGTTTCTTATTATGGCGTACCGTACGTTCAACTACATTATCAAAGTGTACACTCAGATTACTACATTGCCATTTCAATTTCTTACAGATGTTCTGCATCTGCAGTTTGTTTTCTATGGCACACAACACCCGTTAGGGTTCTGCACAGGTTGAAGTCCAGCTGTGTTTAATGTAGAACATGAAAATTATAACAAAACGGGTTGGTCGAACTACACTGAGCAGCAAATTAAGTGAAGTACCCAGAAGGGAAAGAGGAAACGAAATGAAATTTCAAGGATTGAGAGGGTATATGATGGTACTGCAATGATTACAATATCGAATGAAGTTTACAAAGACGTTGACAGCATGAGCCCACTTATTAGTATGACGTTGCGCCACGTCCGGCCTGTATGCATGTACTGATTCGGCTGGGAGGTTATCGTAAAACCGTTGTGTTCTCGCCTGAGACAGACTAGTCCACAAATATTGTAACTGGTCCATGGCATCCCCCATGGGACGGAGTTGACATCTGCCACGTGCAGCGCGGCACGCTACTTTTTACCGCCCTGCCAGTGTCCAGCAATGTTCATTTGTCTAGCTAAAAGCTGCAGTAGAAAATACTAGACCACTACTGTCTATTGCAGGTCGCAAAATACATAGAATTGTCCGGCTAGCTACTGAAATAAAAGTTTTAACTTGGCAATGTAAATTTTCTGGTGTATTTTTACGATAAAGATCACAGTTAATACTGCCAACTCTGTACTAAGTGGCAACACAATCTAAAATTCACACGCACACCACAATCACACATGAAGCCAGTTTATGGTATTTACACCCGTTACCGAAGTTAATAGAGTTCACCGGATCGTTTAGTTATGAAAATGCTCGCTCAAATGTTGTGCACTGTGCTCTACACGTAATACCTGTTCCAGTCTTAGATCGCACAACACGCCACGCGGTTTTAACTAACAGTCAAAATCAATAATTCTGATATTCCGTCCGAAATTCCACACGACTTCCACTATACCGTTCACTTAAATACACTTTGTACTACTTCGCGAACTCCTAATTAGCATTTTTCGCGATTTTACAGTACTTTCGTCGGAGCTGCTTTCAATGAGATGTTACTAGTTCGAACCCTCAGCTCCGACCGACCTAGATCACACCAAACGCTTTGTTCCCAGCATAGATTGGCGCGAGCCTGTATTTCTCTGATTGGCTGATATCACAAACAGCAAATCAGGCTGCAATATTATCCGGCGCTAATCCGCGCTTTACATCGGCAATTGCTAAATAAATAAATTTAAAAAAAGTTTCAAATATAAAAATACTCCTTCTGAAATTACCGATTACTTTGCGTTCTACTCAAGATTTATTAGTACCATAAACTGACTGCACATTTAATTATAGTAAATCCCCTGTATAGTTTAACTGGTACTTCGTGAGTAAACAAAACAATTTTCATTTACTTCTGTTCTTCCTCACTCATACAACACTCACACTGTAATTACTACACATATAAAACAATTATAATTATGCAAATACATTAAATATTAATCAAACGTAACTTTACAACATTGTTTTGACTACGACTGCTAGCACTGTCCGTCAACTGCTGACCTCTGCCGCCTACTAGTACAACTACGTGCAGCTCTGTAACTCAGGTCCATGTCAGCTGGTGACATCTGTCGATGACTCATGCCTATAACGATATCGTCCTAAGAAGTGACAGGAGCGATGCGAAGGCGCTACGCCTCACACGGTGGCACACATGGTCTCTCCAAACTATTGGAAGTGCTTCAAAACAGTATTATATCCCCAAGATTGTTTCTAATAATATCCGTGAAACAGAGTTATGGACCTTCAACTTCTATTTCACACTCCTGAGTGAGTGCAGCGTGACATGAAGCGATCAGGAGGTATCCTGATTATTTTGGCTTTTCCTCATCACCTGTTGAAGATTCAGTTTCCAGTTCATATCTCTGTTGCTAAGACGTAATATAGTGAACGTTATCTTGTTAGGGCTAGGGCGTAAATGGCGTGTACTGTGTTTAAGTTGCAGACTAGCTTTTGTTGAAACACTTCTAATTTTTTTTCAGCGACCGTAACTGTCACCTGTTAAAGAGTAATTAGCTTTTTGTATAACGCAGCCACTGAACTGTTTGTAAAGAGCCATAACATGAACTGTAAAGGCTCTGAATAGGCTGAACGTCGAAAAGCACGGTGACACAAAATCAGAACCGATTGAGAGCATCGATTGCAGTATTAGCTCCTCTGCCGAGTAACACTAACGGCGTTAGTTAAATGAGTGTGTGTCACTCTCGGTGCCGAGGTAGAGTCGGCCAGTAAAGCATGTATTCAAAGCGACACAGCGTCAAAGAGAACAGCTGGGCGCTCTGACATGAAAGCTGATTGCTTCTGTTTCACAAGGCAAACAGTTTCCGGCTTGCCACTCAGAAAGGATACATGACCTCCCACAACGCTTGATTGACCCTTTACAGGGACCCTTTGACAGCTGACTTGGCTTTTATTGGCAGAGTACCTGCGCTGGGACAGCCTGATCGAACAACTCTCTGGTAATATGGTTAACGTCGCCGTGATCAAGTTAGCTGGACAGCGGAAAGAGCTTCCCTGCTCCTCGCTTGCGTTGTTTGCTCGACCGAGGGCTTTTCCTGCGTGCAAAACACCTTACGGTTAATTGTGTTCTAACGCTGCACGGGAAGGAATTCTTGGTATACACTTACAGGCTACCTAGCGGAGAGAGACTGATAATGTCGTTGGCAGATGCACTACGTGCCAAAGATTACGTACGCTGCATTGATGCCGCTTTGTATGAAGGCACTTAGTGCATGTGAAGGTATTTAAGTTCATTTACGATTTGTCAACATCAGAAACTAGTTTTCTGTCGGAGCAAACCAACAAGGAGAAGTCAGGGTTAATGGGCCATTAATGCAAAGGCAGAAAAGTTTGGAGAAAAAACGAAGGAAGCTTTGGGTTTAAGATCCTGTCGACGATGAGGTCATTAGAGACAGAAGAAATCTGTTTCCGTATTGAACATGAACGGAGAAGGAAATGACCCGTTTCAAAGGAAGCGTTCCGACATTCGCCCATTAGGGAAACACTGAAGTCTTCGATCACGCACACATATAAAAATTAACGGACAGTTAGATAGACACCTTCAACTGTTATAGCAGAGGATTTTTGTGGCAGCTCAGCTGCAAAGGAAATGATCCGTCAAGAGAATATCGTAATCATTTCGTGTAGAGCTCTTGTTCCAAAGCCGTTGATCACAGGAACGAAGGGAAACCCGCTTAGAGTGGTACAAACGTTGTCACTGATAAGATCGAGACAATTGTGTGGCACTTAGATGAGACTCTGTGAACCTGGCGGATCTTTCTGAATTGTATTTACCAACGTGTTGAGTGCTGATAGAGAAATTCGACGGAGATTTGGTGTTAGCCTGTAGAAGATTTTTGTGATCTTGGCTTCACAAACTTGTTTTGGCCGATAGATGAATGAACCCAAGCATATTTGAAAAAGCTTTACACGGCATAATTCTATACTGTAGCAACAGTTTTGGACGAAACCGTTTTGTAAATCAGCACAGTGATGTCGCCTCCTGCGAAGCATGGATTTCTGTACTGTTGTTCAAAAAAATCAGGTTAGCTTGCTAAACGGGTCAGCTGAAATTCTCAGTCTGAAACCAATCGAAAATTATTGGGGTTGACTAGCGAGAGTCGGTTGTTTTCGTGATCAGTTTGCTCTAAACTCTATTAGCAGCTATTCACTATGGGTCAGGGAGAAGTGAACCCGCCGTGTTTCCACGCTTGGCTCAGAGTTAACCGGTTCGAATCCTGGCGGTGCAAAATTTATCTCTCTCCAGTACTTGCGCAACAATGGGGGCAGAGATGATGGCGTACGGTT
Source organism: Schistocerca gregaria (assembly GCF_023897955.1). Taxonomy (NCBI): domain Eukaryota; kingdom Metazoa; phylum Arthropoda; class Insecta; order Orthoptera; family Acrididae; genus Schistocerca; species Schistocerca gregaria. The sequence goes on along the minus strand of NC_064931.1, from coordinate 817,966,881 downwards.
CATCACGACCAGAATTTGTGCGAATGTCCAAGATTAAATTCCAACTTATCCACAGTCTCTCGCCGGCCGCGGTGGCAGTGCGGTTCTGGCACTGCAGTCCGGAACTGCGGGGCTGCTACGGTCGCTGGTTCGAATCCTGCCTCGGGCATGGGTGTGTGTGATGTCCTTAGGTTAGTTAGGTTTAAGTAGTTCTAAGTTCTAGGGGACTTATGACCTAAGATGTTGAGTCCCATAGTGCTCAGAGCCATTTGAACCATTTGACCCTAGTCTCTCGTGGAGTAAGTGCAAATGACACTGTTCGGGGTTATTCTGGTGACATCGAAGGACAGAGGTACATAAACGGTACAGAGAGAGAAAGTCAGATGGGGAAGGAAAAGGCGAACTGCAACAGCTTGAAGACGAGTTGTCAGGGAGATTGATTGGCTATGAAGGTCATCCCGTATGAGCAGCATAATGTCTCCAGGAGACGGAATGCCGACGTCAGGGGGAAGGTCAAAACGAATCAGTAAGTAATGTGAAAGCTCAAAGCGGTCGTGAGGGCGCAATTTAGTTTCCTGCAGGCAGAGTACAAGGGGATGCTGCGATGCTAGAAGCAGCCATAAATCGTCTTCGTGGGACCGAAGGCCGCGAACGTTCCATTGGAGGACAGTCTTGAGGAGGAAGAGATGGGGTGTCAACTCGGTGGCCGCCGAGTGATAGTCGGTGTAGAGTCGCTACTACAGGGCACAGGAGCAGAAGGATTCTGCTCCGTGGGGTCCACAGAAGCATTAGGTTGCTTGTGCGGTCGGTCTGTGGAGTCCAACGCTGTAAAACGGTTGGAAGTACGGACTGGCGATACAGGGGCCGGCACAATCGAACAGGATCTTCGAGTTGGCGAAGAAGGAGACCGTTTGCCTTTAGCGGACTTCTTCGAGCTTTTCCGTTTAGAGGAAGACTCGGGTGTTGTTTGGCTAGAGGGATGTACTCCTTCTGTCCTTTTCTGCCTACTGGTTGCGTAGTAGGTAGCTTCGCCCCTTGCTGCGAGTGTTTGACGGTTTGTTGCACAGCGGGACGAGGGGATAGCGATGCTATCTTGAGACTGGGCGATTTCACAACCTTCGAGCCGAATTTGAGGTCGCACGTCTGTGTGGCCATGTCCTTCACTGAGCGAGAGGTAACAAGATCAGAAATAGGTGCCAGACGGGAGAACACAGTGTTTGCGGCTAGCCAATAACTTGCGAGCTACTGGGTAGGGCACTTTTTCCTTTACCCGAATCTCTTGGACAGCCCACTCATTTAGATACACGGGACAGTCCCGAAAGGAGGTGGCATGGCCACCATTGCACTTAATACAGCGGGGAGGAGGAGGCGGACAATCGCCCTTGTGTGCATCCCTGCCACAGGTTACACATTTGGCTGGGTGTCAACAAGATGTTCTAGTGTGGCTAAAACGGTGACATTGGTAGCAGGGCATCGGATTCGGAATGTACGGCCGGACTGTGATAATTTCGTAGCTTGCTTTAAGCTTGAACGGCAGCACCGCCCTATCAAAGGTGAGTAAAAGAGTGCAGGTGGGCACTAAGGAGGAATCTACCTTTTTCATTACACGATGAACAGCAATGACACCCTGATAAGAGGTAAGATTGGATTTTGGCCTCGGTTAGGCCGGCAAACAGCCTGGTGTAAATTACAGCACAGGAAGAATTCAAAGTTTCTATTGGCCTCCACATGAACAGGGTAGGCATGGAGAAGGGAGGCAGCAAGCAGGTGTTGTGTTTGAGGATCAGAAGTTGTCTCCAAAAGCAAAGTGCTGTTCCATAAACGAGAGCAGGATTTCACAGCGCCAGCAATTGCTTCAACACATTTCTCAATAATAAACGGATTGACCATGGCGAAGAAATAACCGGCTTCAGTACGTGAGACCACAAGGAACCGTGGCGCAGTGGGAAGGGTCTTCGAATCAATAGCCTCATTACGTTTACATTTTGTAGAGATCGATTGGGAAGATGAGTGACTCATTGCGAGAAATTCCTCCATGATTGCCAGCGTATCCAATGGCGGGCTCCTTCCAACTGGGGTCTCCCTTCACAAGGGGGCACACCCACCTTAGGTGACTGTGCACACCTCAGTTCAATCACCCCTCCTTGGGTCTGGCCTCTACCACAGGGTACGTGTGAACCCTACCTGTCGACCCAGGGCTAGCAATTACGCGTTACCCAGTCATCTATTACGTTTTAGACGCGTGGGCCAGCCTTCAGGAGCGCACAGGGGAGAAGAAGAAAAAAGAGGATCCTCAAACAAAGAAAGGAAAAGGGAGCCAAAAATAAAGGTGAGACTGTTCGTAAGTCAGTCACAGAATGCAGAACATTCCCAATAAATCCCCAGACGTGTTCCCCAAGGGAGGGGAAAAAAAGAATAGCAAGAGGCTAGACATGCAGCACGGAAGGGAAAATGCTGCAAAGGAAGGGGGCCCCGTGGTAGTTAAGCACGAACCCGCCAAAGAGTGGGGAGCCCCCGGGGAAGGTGGTGGCGGGGGGAGTGTCAGTGCAATGTGCCAAGTGATTGGAAAAAAACACAGGTGACTCCAGTATATAAGAAAATTAAAGGGACGGATCCGCAAACTTACAGACCAATATCCTTAACCTCGTTTTGCTGCAGAATTCTAGAGCATATTCTGAGTTCGACTGCAATAAATTTCCTAGAGACGAAAAGCTCAAGTCCCCACGAATCAGCACAGATTTAGAAAGCATTGCTCGTGTGAAGCCCACTGTGATGTTTTCTCACATGATATATTACGAACTATGGATGAAGGGCAAAAGGCAGATTTCTGTATTTTTACATTTCCGAAAGCATTCGACACAGCACCCCACGGCAGACGAAGGTACGAAGGTACGAAGGTACGTGCACACTGAATAGGGTCCCAGATGCTGTATGTGACTGGCTCCAAGACTTCTTAAGTAATAGAACGCAGTATTTTGTCCTCGATGGCGGGTGTGCATAGAAGATAGGAGTAACATCAGGAGTGCCCCATGAAATGTGATAGCACCGTTGCTATTTTCTATATACGTAAATGATCTGGCAGACAGGGTGAGCAGCAATCTGCTCTCGTTCGCTGATGATGATGTTGTGTGCAGGAAGGTGTCGAAGATAACTGTCTGTAGGTTGATACTAGATGACCTAGACAAGATTTCTAGTTGGCGTGACAAACGGCAGCTGGCTCTTAATGTAGAAAAATGTAAGTTAATGAAGATAAATAGGAAAATCAAACCCGTAATGTTCGGATACAGCATTTGTAGTCTCCTGATTGACACAGTCACATTGTTTAAATATCTGGGCTAACGTTGCGAAGCGATATGAAATGGAACGGGCATGGGAGGATTGTGATAGGGAACGCGAATGGTCGACTTCGTTTTATTGGGACGATTTTAGGAAAGTGTAGGTCATCTGGAAAGGAGACCGCATATAGGACGCTAGCGCGACCTACTTTGTAGTATTGCTCGAATATTTGGGATCCGCACCAGGTCGTATTGAAACAAGACTCTCCAATCAATTCAGAAGCGCGTTGCTCGATTTGTTACCGGTAGCATGTAAGTATTACGGATATGCTTCAGGAGCTCAAGCTTCGCAGGAGCTGGAGTGAAGAAGACATTCGTTTCGAAGAACACTACTGAGAAAGTTTAGAGAACCGGCATCTAAAGCTGACAACAGAACGATCCCATTGCCACCAACATAAATTTCGCTCAGGGACCACGAAAATAAGATACGAGAAATTAGGGCTCATACTGAGGCATATAGACAGCTGTTTTCCTCTCGCTCTATCTGCGAGTGGAAAACGACTAGTTGTTTAAAGGTTACCCTCCACCACACACTGTATGGTGGCTTTCGGAGTGTGTATGTAGATGAAAAAACATCTCTACACACATCATCATATGTTTACAATGGGGGGGGGGGGGGGAACCATATATCAACAATATGTTAATTCTGACACAACTACTCAGTACCGGTTCATTAATACACGCTGATGCAAGAAAAATCAGTGACATAGTAGTAAACATAATCGAACACAGCCCGATTCCAAAAGATGAGGGCAATATGGTATAGGGAGTGGAGAACACTCAGTTCATTTGCATACAGATACGTACAGGAGCCCAACAGCATTTACATTAGCAATTTTCTCCACTTCGGGTGATAAGAGAGGAATCGGGATAGTCATGACCCATGACGACAAATTAAGAGTAACTTTCATGCAAGTAGGCACCCATAATACTCAGAATTGGGCGTCCTATGACACAATCTGGAACATTTACCCGCAGAAAGCACTCCATAATACGAATGGATCACTTATACAAGTGTCCAATACTAACAAAGCCCAATGGAAGAATGCCAGTAGGCGCTCTCATGGATAATGTCCACAACGCATTCAGTGGTGGGGAAGTTCACGCTAGAGTAGAGGTGTATTGCCAACCACGTTCCAGTTTTTTACTAGACTGGCTTCCGTCTCCGTCACTGAACGAATCTCTCTGGTCCCTGCGCTTCGCATTGATGAATTTAGGTTGTTACTAAAAGATCCCACAGCTCTATGAACTCTGGACATAGTGGAGGCAACTTGAAGATACCTTCATTCTCACGTCTACCTACTCACACACATTTATAGGGTAAAGTGGGAGTCAAACGGCCTATGCAGATGTGAATAAATAGGTAGAAAACGCTCCTCCCTTTTCCAGAGGCTACATGTCACAGCGACGGGGTGAAATGTCAAACAGACTAACATTTCCAATACCCTAGGGCCACGTTTGAGCCTAAAATTCATGAAACGGATTCAACTGACCCTTTTCAGACTGAACGACTTGACAACCGCCAGTCTCAATGCATGCATTAGAATGCCATGTGAAATTTTGTTTCTCTCCCTTAAATATCCCTGTGGTCTGTTTCACGATGAAACAGGAAACTAGCACCCTTACAATCAGTTTCTCTTCAGTTTCTATTGGGGTTTCACATACCAGCGACTTCATATGATCCCATCGGGAAAAAGTTTGTGGTTGTGTGATTCAATAACGGTGGTGGCAGCGAGACAGTGTCCAATAGAAACGACGAGGGCACCTATTGCACTGGCACTGACTGACATTAGTGTCTAAGTGGCATTCACCGTCGTGTTGAAACCATATTCTCTTTTGGGACAACAAGAGGTCACTGTCTCCAGCAACTGTGATAGCAAATTTCAAATAATTTCTGGAAAAGTGCTCCAGTTAAACGAGGGGACGCCATATAAGGTCTTCACCCTTGATCCGGCACGATCCTAGCTAACAACGTGATAGGCAATTGTTGTTAGTGATCTGGGACAAGCGTGACATATGAATTTCCTTCACTCCACTCCTTTCGGGTCTTATGGTCTACTGATAAAGCACATGCCTGGAAACCTAGGGGTCTCGGTATCGACTCACAGTAGGCCCACGGAAGTTTTCAGTCTTCGGTTAATTTAGGCTTCACCTCAACTATGTCACGAGTCACCAGGAACGGCATGTGGTTCGAAATACATGGTGAACTGTAGGTCTCCTTTCCCCACTTGGATAAGTGGATTAGATGAAGTATACACAAGTGACAAAGTGGCGTCCAATTTAAAGACTTGCACCCAGCCATTGAGTCACACAAAACTGTTATCATTCCAGACATGGTTATTGCTGCAGCTGAACCACCATCATAGCTGGAAGAGGATTCATCCGCGAAAAACACAAAAAGAAGCAAATTCTACATTGCAGTACTGCCCTGAATAATCTATTAACAGCACCGAACACCGGGTTCTAAATCGCTTAACAATATTGTTTTCACACATCGTTTATGACAAACATTTATTTGCTGCTGCGCCAATACCGTTCACGCCATATTCGTACAAATATGCAATACACAGTCACGTCTCAGGTTCTTATCAGTGGATGTTGTCCCACAAACACTCCAGGGGGCTCACATTCTTTTGTGAGTACGTACTTGGCCAACATGGAGGCCTAGCCCTTATTCCGCTACTTCCCTTTGTGAACTACAAGTAATTCTTTTTTTTCCCTCTGCAGGTCACCCACCGTGATGTACATTCCACCTTTTGTGCCTTTTGCGTATGTTCACTCTTTCTTTTTGACACAAGTAATACACCCAAAACCCAACAAGGTACCCATTGTGCAGGTTATTAAGTACCTGTACAGCGGTAGCCCCTGACCATGCAGGGATTGCACTATTGGGGCCTCGGCTGGAAGCTCCCCGTGTATGCCAAGGTGAACATTCCCATCATGGCTAGGGCACAGGGCTCCAGGCAGTGTTTACCTACGCAGGTAACCATTGCTGTGGCTGGCTGGCACATGTAGGGACAGCCCACATTCGCAGTGGATGGCACCAAGGCGGATGACTCGCAAATGAAGCGGCTCAAACTTTCTTCTTATAGTGTCTGTGTGGCATCAGTAGTCTCTCCTGAAGGAAAGGATTACTACAATGAAGTTAGATAAGATCCCACAATATTTCCTTGCCAGGCTATACCGTGGGAGGAACGTAGGGCTAATAAATAAGGGGAGAAATACTACCTACAATACTTACTTTGCTTTAGGACCGATGGGGATTCCTGTTTAGTCACAAAACCATTATTCTTCGCTGAAGACCTTGATGACAGGTTTGGAGAAGTAGCAGCTATTTTAAGAATGAAAAGTGATTCAGTTCTGATTAAAATGGCATCTCCTGCTCAGTTGCAGGCGCTGCTTGCCTGTGACATACTGGGGGACAGTCTTGTAACTATCGTCCCTCATGGTATAGGGTATCATCTTCCACTTCGACTTTCTTTTACGGATCAAAGACTAGTTACGAGCCGATTTTGAGTGTCTACATTTTGTCCCTTGTGCATGGACCAAAGGGTAATAGTGTTAACTCTGGGGTCTTCGTCTTGGCAACTGAAGGTGACTCGTTACATTAAATGGTCAAGGTAATGACGTATTAATGCGCTGTAATACCGTATATTCCACGTTCCATGAGGTGCTTCAGCTTCATGAGTTTTTGGCACATGTCTTTACATTGTAACGCCAGCCCCATCTTAGGCATTGTATCAATTGCACATGAATGTCCCTCCCCCTTTCTGTGTCAACTGTGGGAAACACCATTCCCCCTGTTCACTGGACTGCATCATCTTCCAAATAGAAAACAAAAACCAAGAAAAGAAAACTCTTGACTCTCACATATCCGGAGGCCCTTCGTGCCTTCTACGCTGCGCCTTCAGGGCCACTTGACTACACCGACTCCCCTTGTAATTGGTAGTCCTCGTCCTACTGTTACCCCTACACTCAAGTTGGGGGCGTTGACTCCCCACCCATAGTGAATGACAATTCCTAACCCCCAGCTGGAGAAGCAACATTTCTCCTCTGGTGTTTCTCACTAAGAAGGGGTCCCTCGAGACACTCCCCTCCCAGGATTCTGTAGATCTGCAACTGGATACCAGCTAGTGGCTGAAGGAATCATGGGTTGCTGGTCGTAGAGCCCAGAAAACCGACAGCATGATCCGCCAGTGGAACTGCAGCGGTTTCCTCCGCCACCTGGAAGAGCTACGAAATCTCTTGGGCTCTTTCCCCACGTTCTGTGTCTCTATCCAGAAATCTTGGTTCGCAGCATTACAAACTCTACCGTCCGTGCCCATCTGGAATATTTTAATAATAGAGCTATGACAGAGCATTGGACGGAGTTTGCACAATCATTTTGGACTCTGTCTACAGTGAACACATGTCAATCGATACTATTATAGAGGCTGTGGCTGTTCGTATGAGGACGTCTCTGGATTTTACCATCTTTGATGTTAATCTCCTTCCGATGGTGAAGTGTCTTAGAACGCATTGTCTGCACTGAGTCATACGAAATATCCATCTAAGCTTAAGCACTCCTTTACAGCACCATTCATTTCCATACAAGGATCCACTCCAAACAAATAACTTCAGAAAAGACCATCTAACATTTAAATTTATTTTAGAAGTTAACTAACTCCTGTTTTTCAGATTTTGTTGTCATTTCCAGTCAGCATTTTATATCCTCTCAACTTCGCTCATCCAAATAGTTTTAACTGCCTAATTAGTTTTTACTGCCCAAATAAGTTTATTTTCTCATTTCCTATTCTAATTCCTTCAGCATCGCCTGATTCAATTCAATTTACACTCCATTATACTTGTTTTACTTTTGTTGTTGTTCATTTTATACAGTAATTTCTTTTCAAGACAGCATCCATTCTGTTCAACTGTTCTTCGAGTCCTTCGCCGTCTCTGACAGAATTGCAATATCATAGGCAAACCCTAAAGATTTTATTTCTTCCACATGAGCTCTACTTCCATTGTCAAATTTCTCCTTGGTTTCCTTTACTGCTTGTTCAGTGTACAGATTAAATAACATTGTGAATAGGTTACAACCCTGTTGTACTCCCTTCTCAATTACTGCTTCCCTTTCATGTCCTTCGACTGTTACAGCTGCAGGTTTCGGTACAAGTTGTAAATGATCTTTCGGACCCTGTATTTTACCCATGCTACCTTCAGAATTTTCAAGAGTATACTCCAGTCAGCATTGTCAAAAGCTTTCTTTACATCTATTCTGTTCACGTAGCTTTGCTTTTATTTAGCCTACCTTCCAGGTTAAAGGATTTTCTATATTTTTTGTATTAATAGACACTGGTGAGGGCCTGGACTGACGAGAAACATTCGGAATTCAGTCGAACGTTTGTTTCGTAAGACACGCCTTTCTCAGATGAAACGCATCTCCTTAAGATTTCTTCAACGAATCTCAGCCTGGTATCTGTTCGTCTTATACCTATTTTTATGTGGTCTACCCACTTTTGGTCGTTTCGCACTGACTGTTACTCTGTCATGTTTTACGACTGTGACTGTTTCCAGTGATTTGTAGCCTTATCGGTCTTTCCACATTTTTATGCTTCAACAGCTGATCATTTCTCCCCCTTAAGAACGAATTCTTGGCTTCTGTCTTCTAGGAAGTACTGAGTCCAGTCACAAAAATGGTCTGATACCTCATAAATTCGTAATCTGTGCACTAGAAGAGAGTGAGACATTATGTCGAAAGGTGTTTCTGAACGACGTATTTCGTCCATACTTGAGACTGACGTCTGTAAGATGGCACATACGGTTCACGTCCATTTCATGTAACGTCTCTGGAAATAAAAATAGAAATGTATGCTTAAGGTGGTGATAATAGTATTTACGTTCAATTCCAGTGAAAACATGGGATTATGAAATCGTCAAGTAATTTATCATCGCTATCTTGCATTTAGAAACGTAGACTTCAGCTTTCTCCTATTGACGTTGTAATATTTGGTGATAGGGCTACATACTGTACGCGCTGTAATTCTTAGCTGTTTTTGTTTCTGACGCCAGATGTTACATTTACACTTTAAGAAAAAAAAGAAAACGACTCACCACGAAAGAGTTACTGAAATTGATTACAAACTGAAATTCATACAGGTGTCGTCGGAAAACGCAAAATTGTAAATTTTAGCGGCCGATGGATGAGTATTTGCAACGCAGTTTCACCACACAACTGGCAAGGATAGCAAAGAGGGGACATGTCAGGACCAGGCCATAAAGTCTTTGCGAATTTCTTTCTGTGTACTCAGTTGCACAGTAATTACGGCTCGCAGATAGTCGTGTGAACAACATACGTAGATGCCAGCATTTGGGAGAGGACGTGGAGGTTGGCTCAAAGAAGCCGATTGGAGTAATTGACTAATCGCTCAACATTTGCCTAGTAGCGATGCCACTATTCTAAGATGTTGACAGGAATGGGTGAACCATGGCCGAACACAGCGTCAAGAAGAAAGTGGCCTACATAGAGAGGCGACATAAGGTGTGGACCGAGCAATAGTCAGAGAGGTACTCAGAGCCCTGTATCTATCTGACGAGCAACTAGTGGTTCAGTGAACACAAGAGCCATTTATAGACGCCTCACAGAAAGGGGGCTGAGCACACATACCCTTTGCGCTAACTACCACTCACCTCTGTATCCGTTTACAATGGTGTCGAAGATATTCAGCCCGAAATCTCATTGACTGGAGTAGAATTAACTTCAGTGATAAGACTCGCCTCGAACTGAGCCCCGATGGCCAGTGAAGATGTGTCTGGAGACACCTCTGGTAGCGGTTGGCTAGCAACCTGACTGTCGCCCGCCATACAGCCCTACAACCCGGAGTGAGGATCTGGGGTGCCATTTATTTTCATAGGAGGACCCCTGTGGTCGTCACTCGCGGCAACCACACTGCATAGTGGTACGTCGACAATATTCTACGCCCGGTTCTGTTGCCCTTCATTGCAAGCCATCCTAGCCTTACTTTTCAGCAAGATAATGCACCCCCGCAAACGGCGATAATTTCTACTGCTTGTCTTCATACTTGCAAAACCCTACCTTTGCCAGCAGGGTCGCCACATCTCCTCCAACTGAGAACGTTAGGAGTATTATGGACAGGGTTCTCCAACCAGCTCGAGATTTTGACGATCGAACGTACCAATTAGACAGAATTTAGTGCGATATCCCTCAAGGGGACATCCAATAATTCTGTCAATCAATGCGAAACCGAATAACTGCTTTCATAAGGCCAGAGATGGACCAAAGTTTTATGGACTTGCTCAATTTCCGGAGCTCTTTCTCGTGAATAAATCATCCATTTTTTGACACTGTAATCATTTGTTTGTATGTACACGTACATCACATCTACTGATTTCCGTCTAATTCGGATTGTTCCTTCTTGGTGTGTCGCCTGCTTGTCTTAGCGCGTATATTCGCCACATCTAAGGACTACTTCCTCTGGTTCATTCGCAAGGAGATAGTATAAACAGACAATAAATAGGTCGCTTCGAACCCATTAATCAGGTTAGGATCAACTGCTACAATTTTCTACATTGCTATACAGGAGCAAGACAAGCCAAAGTTTTAACACTGGCTCCCAGGCTCATAGTCGTGTACTCTCGTCCTTAATACGTGTCCTTTGATAAACATCATCCTCATCATCTTTGGACAATGATATTATATTTAAATGTTTTAGTTCGATAAATGAAGCTCTACTCACTAATATCATACTACCAGTAACGCCTGTTCGAAGAAAGTGAGAAAGACAATGTTGGTCGGGTGCTTATAAAGATTCATTTTTAGTACAAATCTTGGATAAAACAAATAATTAGCAACTGTTTTCCGTATGTATTTTTTTTTTCGGTATTGTAATAGTTTGAGAGCTCTTTATGCTACAGTTCCGTAACTTCACATGTCGTGCGATAATTATGTAGGCTTGTTCAGTACGTAAATGTAATGGTATTCCAATGTCATAGTAACTAATTTTCCTAAGTATTTGTAAATACGGAAAAATTTCTCACGCAGTCCATTTGGTATTTTTTCTGTAGTTAGTACATCAATACGTTGTCTCTACAGCGTTATTTATATTTCTTGAAAAAACTACAGGAATTACTAAGAGAATTTTTAACAAGTATTTTTCTAAAGCTCAAATTCTAAATTTACAAATGTTTAGACCAAGGGCCTGAGGATATTTAGAGGCTGTGATGTTGACCATCAAAAACTTAAATTCATTAACTTTCCACAATCCTATTTCGAGAATATGAAACTTTTGTGTTGCTCTACATTTGGAGAGGAGGATGGTATTTCAATCCGTGTGTTGCTTGTATTGCAGGAAAGAAGCGGCGGCGGGCCCGGACAGCGGCTCGCACTCCTTGCAAGAGTACACCTACCGGAAGATCACTCCCTGCGACGTCTGTTCCCAGGTACTCAGAGGTAAGTCGCCCTTGCTTTTGCATCCTTCGGTCTTGTCCTTCACAACAATTCTACCTTAGCCCGTGCTTTTACAGCTTACGTCGTTCTTTTGGTTATCTCTGGCCATATCTTCGTAGTAAGGGTGTTGGTGTTGAATCTGTCCTTACATCTACATGTACATCCATACTCCGCAAGCCACCTGACGGCATGTGGCGGAGGGTACTTTGAGTACCTCTATCCGTTCTCCCTTCTGTTCCAGGCTCGTATTGTTCATGGAAAGAAAGATTGTCGGTATGCCTCTGTGTGGGCTCTAATCTCTCTGATTTTATGCTCATGGTCCCTTCGCGAGATATACGTAGGAGGGAGCAATATACCGCTTGACTACTCGGTGAAGGTATATTCTCGAAACTTCAATAAAAGCCCGTACCGAGCTACTGAGCGTCTCTCCTGCAGAGTATTCCACTGGAGTTTCTCTATCATCTCCATAACGCTTTCGCGATTACTAAATGATCCTGTAACGAAGCGCACTGCTCTCCATTGGATCTTCTCTATCTCTTCGATCAACCCTATTTGGTACGGATCCCACATTGGTGAGCAATATTCAAGCAGTGGACGAACAAGTGTACTGTAACCTACTTCCTTTGTTTTCGGATAGAATTTCCTTAGGATTCTTCCAATGAATCTCAGTCTACCATCTGCTATACCGACGATCAACTTTATATGGTCATTCCATTTTAAATCACTCCTAATCCGTACTCCCAGATAATTTATGGAATTAATTCCTTCCACTTGCTGACTAAGGGATCTTTCTTTCTATGTATTCGCAGCACATAACACTTGTCTACGTTGAGATTCAATTGCCATTCGCTGCAGATCCTCCTGCATTTCAGTACAATTTTCCATTGTTACAACCTCTCGATATACTACAGCATCGTCCGCAAATAGCCTAAGTGAACTTCCGATGTTATCCACAAGGTCATTTATGTACATTGTGAATAGCAACGGTCCTTACCCTGGTCATTAACGCTAGCTTGGGCGGGGCAAGGTATGTGACGTCATAATGTTAAATTTATAAATTTAGGAGCAGTCTCGAACGCGAACTACAGTATTACTCACATCTGATATTCGCAACGAGTTACGAAACGTGAATCAAAGCGATGCAGTAAGGCCTTCTGTGTTTGAGCCTGAATCGACCTGATGCTGCAATGAAAAATAACTTTCTAAAACATAAGTGGCACATTTTGTGTAATTTATCTTCGATTCAAACTTCCATGTTTCGAAAATATGAAAGCCTAGTCTGAGATAAACGTGGATGGTATGGACGCAAACAAAGATGAAATAAAGACTTTGGTTAACTTAAATTTGTCTATGTTGCGAGGAATTGGTTGAGGTCTGCGACTGTATTGCGATATTTACAAGATGACACTAGTTTAGTGTCAGTCACGCTCGTTTTCAAATATTTATTGAAACGTTGCGTTAGAGCGACACGCAGCTATCGTCAGATGTTTGTGTGTTGTTAGTACATTCACGTGAAGTGCGAAATTTCCTTTTGACTCTGCCAGTGAGGGTAAGTCTCGAAACATTGTTACCCATGCCAGAAAGACTAAATTTTGTTAGTAAAAATGTACCTGTATGGGTACTGTAACTGGCTGGAGGTAAAAGAAATGGATAAACTAACACTTGGAATACTCCCTCCCGATTTGCAGTCCTAATAGCCGCGACAATTCTGTGACCATCGTAATCACATTTGTTGAATATAAAAGCTCTGTATGCTTACAAAGGGGGTGTCCTTAAGTGGTAAACGCAAATTCATCTTACCCATGTCGAGTTAATAGGCGATGAGCTTAAATAGAAATAATCATTTGATGAAACATAAAAGACAGTACTGTGTGCCATACTAGAATTAATTCATACAGTGTATGATTAATTAGTATAATAAAAAATACAACGTTCAAAAAGCAGAGCGCGATCCTGTCCGACAGCAAACGCGCTCATCCTGTCTGCCTATTTGCGCCAGCGCGTACGCTGTGTAGCCTGCATTGTTAGACTCTAAATCTAGGAGCTATTGTTATTAGCAGTTACGGATTTCACTGGTGCATTGCCTCTCTGTAATATTCAAATGCAATATTGACAGGTGTACAGCAGTAAACAAACAAATAAAGCAATAAATAAATGTTATTGTGAGCATGGTATGCTCACACACTACGGTGAAGCACGCTAGTTCTAACATTCATTAAAACTGCCGCTAACGTGCCCCTGTATAGATAGTCAAATGACTGGGACGGTGAATGTGTACATGGCTTCACAGACGGGCACAGGACGTAACACAGCAGGCTGGGGAAGCGACCGAGCGGCAAAGCGCGCCATCCGTCAACTCGGCGGGATTTTTTCAACTCAAATCCGCGACCCAGCCTGAACGGCCTGTATGCCACAAGGGCCAGGAGGGCTAAAACGTGCACAGTGCACGATTATACGCTGAGCAGCCATGGTCGCCATTCCTTGGGCTTCGGGGACAGAATCTCAGGAATTACAATTAGTCAGATCTCCACGACCGTGTGGGTCGATGCCAAGGATAATTCAGAAAGAGTACATTTCGCTTTATCTAATCACATTAGTTATACGAGAGCCGCATCATCACAGTCTTCTGTGGAATGTCCGTGCTTGAAATGTAACGCCCTGGCAGCATTCCAGCTTCCTGCTACCGTTGCATATTCTTGTCCTCGGAATATTGTATTGCGCGTCTTGTACTAAATTCGTATGTCATAATCGGAACGGACACTCCGAAGGACAGGTTCAGCCGCCTGCAAGGGAAAGGTGCTTTCTATCCTTCGCACTCGTGGGCATCCTTCGTTCGTGACGTATGGGCATTGTGTGTGGTTTAAGTGTAACTGTTAAGTGTAAATGACTGTAATGGGTGTGGGTGCAGCGTGGTGTCATGTATGTGTTGAACGATGATGATACAAGGGAGAGGGTGGAACCTGTTGCCGGCACGTAGCCAGTTACTCTTGTATAGCAGTAAGGGGGCCTCCGAGTTTAGCGTACTGTAACCTCCCCCTCACTTATCGACCTTAATGACAGTAAAAATTAAACCGTGTGGACCTAATGGAAATTTAGGAAAAGCAATCGTCACCGAAGTTAATCTGTCGGTAAAGAGGGAGGAATGGATTACATCTTAATGAAAGGAAAAATGCAAATGAAACTGGTGGAAATTAATTTTGAGAAAAGGGTAAAATTAATAAAGAAAGTAAATGTGCGGTCGTTAGGTTAACAATTAATTGGCGTTAATTAGATATTTGAGATATGGGGAAAATTATGGTCGCCAGACCTACGGACAACTACTGTAATAACTGAAAAAAAGGTTATTGCACATGGAATTAGCACTAAAAGCGTGGCAACTGAAGGTTGACACGTGTTGTGTGAAAACTAAATGTTTGTCAGAAGTGATAAATTTCGCTACACTCTGACTTAATTTAGCAAAAGAATTAATAAAACTGGAAAATTGAAAGTTAATTTAGTGACTGAAATTAATAGTAAACTTTGTATCTGAAGCACGACGAAATTAAATAAAATTATGTTAGTCTTGGGCTACCTCAACAATCATCTCAAAAGCTACTTGAATCTACGCAATTTAGAAATAAGAGATTTAACTTTGACCTTGAATTAAATGATGTTGAACAATTAACAATAGTAAAATTTAGTACGTACCAAGTTGAGCTGCAGTCACAGGTAAGCTAAAATATGGTAACAAAACTCGCACTCTTAATTTGTGCTTATGTAATCTAAATATTGTAGCCAACTATGAATACCTTAACTGAACTTTGAAATTAAAGCTGTGAAATCGAATGATATTACTTTAATGCTGGCGTTTCAATTTCAACGACACTCGGGTTCGTTACGGAAAAGGAAGGGACCCTGCTTGGTAATGCAATTCGGACAATGAGCAACAAAGTTTCATGCTAAGTTGCTGTTTTTTAGTGTTGGTAATGTAATGGTTTGAAAAGCTGAGGTCTGCCATACAGTTCTAAACTTTACGTGCTCCCAGTCTTCCTTGTTGGTTGACTGAAGGTTTGAAGTCGTCGATCGAGGAGGTGGCGACAGTCACTCATTGTCGGCCGTAGCTGTTGCAGAAGCTGGGTGATCAGGAAATTTACACAGCCACCCCTGCTGTCCCCTCTGCCGTTAGGGCAAAGGGAAAATTATCAACAGCGCGCAGCATACCCCTGGACCGTCACCATCCAAATACTGGGCACTCCCGACAGTGCCTAACTTCGGTGATCTGATGGGAACGATGCATCCACAGCACCACTGCCGTTCACTCGTTTTTCAGTAATATCCAGGGCGTCCATGTGTCCATAACATCCTGTTATCGTTTCAGAAAATCATGGCTTGGGAACTATTAGAATCGTGGCTTGCTGCAAAACGTAAAAAAAAAAATTGTCATGTCAGTTTCAATTTGCGCCCATTCGTTGCTCGTAGAACATCTAGGCGATATTAGATTTCTTCCCATGTACAGGTCAGAATTGCAGTATCAACAGGTCTTACAGTTTCATTTATTCCTGCACGAAAGGTAGCAATGGCATTGACTGGTGTTGTGTACACGCGAAGCTTGACGTAACCCCACATAAAAGAAGTCTGTAACCCACAAAAAGAAGTCTAATGGCGCGACATCTGGAGAGCGGATGGGCCATGCGATGGAACCATCACAACCTATCCACCTCTTAGGAAATGTCATGCAGCACATCCTGCACGTTCGAACTCCAATTTGAGGCTGCACTCTCGTGCTGAAAGAGCTGCAGCTCTTCGTTCCGTGGTAACAGGAACTGCTAGAGCATGTCCAGGTAAACATGTCCCGTGTTGTTTTCCTCTGTGTTTTGTGGTTTTACAGAGCCTCATTTCCTAATGTTGTGGCGATTCACATCTCCAGAGATGGAGAAAGTTGCTTCATCTGAAAACAGGCACTTTGTCAGGTAGTTATTTTCAGCACCTATGGAGGCCAGCATGGAACAAAACGCACTTGAGACACACTGACTCTCTCTCCAAAGTTTTCAAACCACCTATTATGTTTGTTTTTGCCGATGGTGCCCTTCCATTCCGGCGTCGATAATTACGCAGTACCGGTGTCACAGATTTGGATTCTGTGTACCAGATGACACGGTGCTCAATCTCCTCTGTGTAGCCGTTTTGAAGCAATCCGAGTCAAATTTGCAACAAAGGTCTAAGGAAAAAAAGACTGAGAGCTGTTACACATTTTACGAGGAACCAAGATTCAATATCTTTAGTAGTTTCCAAGTTACGCTTTTCCGGAATGACTGTGGGACTTTATGGCCACTGTGTGCTCTCTGCCCTACAACAGAGAATGCTGTGTTCCGGTATTACAATATCACAACACGCACACGCACAAGTCGTCACTTACTTTTCTCTTAATTCTGTGTAGATATCAGGGGTGGGGTCCATCACAAAAAAGAAATGCACTAGACTGGCAGAGGTGCTAGCATTATGCGAGTTGGCCAAGTCTTAATCCTGAGGATGGTAGTTCATATCCCTGTGCGCTTATCCAAATTTAGATTTGCAGTGATTTTACTGAATCACGCAAGCAAATACCGGGATGGTTCCTTCGAAGAGCCCACTGCTGATTTCCTTCCCTATCAGACCTAATTTCCGCCACCAGTGACCTCTTCGTTGATGGAACTTAGTTTGTTGATTTCCTATGACCAAAACATGTATTTTCCTTAATTTGTTGTCATTACTTGTCCTCCCATCTCCGTAGTGACTCTCCCCTAACTAGCACCTCGCATGCTATTGACTGCCCTGAATCTACATTGTGCCTATGGGATATATATACAGGGTTCCTCTCCTTCGTATCTACATGTCTATAAAGTATATTCTCAAGATTAATATTAAGGACCCTACTGGCGTCGTTCTTCACACACCTGTCAGTCTGAGTGTACCCCTCTGCAAAGAGTAATGCAGCATAGTGCAGTAAGTACGTAACAATACAGAGCTTTTTTTTAACAGCAACTGTTCAAAATCTTGGCTGCAAAGATCATGATAAATTGTACAGCGGTGCTCTATGTCTTCTTTTAAATAGTCGAGAATATAAAGGGACTGGCGAACTACACCAGAGGTTGATGTTTCCATATTATTAGATCGCAAGGGTCACATTAAGTTTTGATTTCTAGAGGGTGGGGTGGGGGGGGAGGGGGTGCGGATAATATTTTCTCGGAAATTCAAGAAGAAAATTATAATGAAGCGTATTGTTGTTTAACATGAGCACAATATTCAGTGAAAACCTGAGATACACTTTATTACTCTTCAGCAGGGGAGAGAGTTGTACATTGGGAGCACTTTTCAGACTTCTGCCGTGTAATAGAAGTTTATTACATTTTCTTACTGCATTTTAAATGATGGCAGTCACTTTGTGTGCAGCAACCTTTCTCTGAA
Source organism: Schistocerca gregaria (assembly GCF_023897955.1). NCBI lineage: Eukaryota > Metazoa > Arthropoda > Insecta > Orthoptera > Acrididae > Schistocerca > Schistocerca gregaria. The sequence continues at coordinate 817,948,695 of NC_064931.1, read as the reverse complement.
ATTACAAATTTGCTCTGGAAAATGGCGGTTTTTCCTAATGTGATAAAATTCTGTTCACATTTGAAAGCATTTCAATTGATAAAATCTTGTCAATACTGTTTTTAGTCGTCTGTCAGTTGCATTATTACTCTACTACAATTTTCTCTGCCCCGTGATGGCTGGGTGTTGTGTGCTGTCGTTAGGTTAGTTAGGTTTAAGTAGTTCTAAGTATAGGGGACTGATGACCATAGATGTTAAGACCCATAGTGCTCAGAGCCACTCTACTACAAACCAATAATCAGTAAGTGAAACCAAATTAATTAGAATTATTATCAAAAATCAGTTACAAGTTAAATACATTTTGATACTGATATTAACAAGGAAAAAACACAATTGCCATTTTCAAGAAAGGTAAAATTGTTAAGACAATAACGGAACCCAGTTCATTTACGAATCTCATACGTTCTAATGTAAAAACCCATCTGTTTTAAGGTACAAGATGGTGCACAAAGGAGAAGGTATGGCGTAACCACCAACACGTATAAATAGTTCTAAAAGTATGTAGACTTTTACTTGCATAAAATTTTGTAAATGAAAAATTAACAATATATCCCAAATAGCTTTAATATACTATGCAGTACTTAAATGTGTAGATCATTAAATATTTACAAATGCTGTACAAAACACAACCTCATGTCTAGCAACAACAAAAACTGTAGAAAATGGCGGAAACTGCTTATGTCGGACTCTAGCACGCATTCCTTCAAGCGATTCTAAGTTCAACCACTAGACTGAAGTACCGACCAAAGAAACAGCATGTGTGTCTAGGTACACTATCTTCTAGATTCAGCCCTCTCCCCTACACTTAGAGGTGTGAAATTCATCTTTTTGATCCAAATTGTTCTCAAACTGTTACTAACTTAACCTGTTGTATAAGTAAAATCTCTCTAAGATGTTTCTTACCCAGGTTACTTGTCTATTTACATTCGGTAACTAAAATATGTATTCATACTTGTAGTAGTGCCAAATTCATATAATAAACGTCGTGCAAAGTCTTCGATCTTGGGGGAGTTTTCTTCTTATAAATCTGTAAAAATGAACAGGACTTCCTACTTCAACCTTGGTCTTCATAGTGTCATCAGCTTGCAGATCAATAATTTCCATTTTCAGTGTCTGAACATTTTCCACTTCTCAAGAAATGGGGTCTGGAAAATTTGGATCTTTTTGTAATGGTCATCTAAATCTGAGAACCTGGAAGAGAACTTTTTCTTCGCATCACCAAGACATTTCATTGTAAACAAAAGATGCATACTATAGTGATAACATTCGACCAGAGCAGCTTTTTTAAACTTTATGCACTGCTTCAGGTTTCGAGTGATGCCTCACTCTCAAGCTGTGCCTAGATGTGACAAAACTATTATGAGCATTTATATCTATATGCATACGTATAAATGTATTCATATAAATTCAGCTGCCCCTACCGATGTCGTTTTATGCAACCTGCAATGTAATACTTGACCAAAACTACGCGCTAGAGTTTCGTATTCTCTCACTCTCTACGCGCAAACTATTAGTCCTACAGAAAAAAATGATCAGGATCTATTGTAGGAAAGTCTGTGTAATTAAATTTTGTACTGGGATACAGTTATTCAAGAAAAAAGTAAAAAAGTAACTTTCACCTCCACCCCCAGTCCCATCCCTCACGAGTCAGGATTTCTAGTATGTTGTTCGCAGCACTCCCTCCCATCACTGTACAAAAATTTCCGACCACACGAGCTATTGTCAATATGTAACCTTCCCTGGTCTCTATTGACTGTGCTATTACTCTACCAGCATAGCAGGCTATTGCGTTAACATTATTAATTTAAACGTGCCTTTGAGGGTAATGACAGGAAAACGACTTTTGTAAACGTTACGCTAAAACTGATTACGTTGACAATTCCATCCGAACTGAACTCATACAAGCGCAGTAGTTTCGCATTCTATATTTACATCTACGTATATCCCGCAAACCACCGTACAGTGCGTGGCGGAGGGTACCCTGTGCCGCTGCTACTCATTTCCTGTCCTATTCCACTCGCAAATAGAGGGAGGGAAAAGGACTATCTATATGCATCCGTATGAGCCCCAAGTTCTCGTATCTAATCTTCGTGGTCCTTACTTGCAATGTATGTTGGCGGCAGTAGAATCGCTCTACAGTCATTTTCAAATACATCTTCACTAAATTTTCTCACTAATGTTCCTCGAAAGAACGTCGCCTTCCCTTCACGGATCCCCATTCGAGTTCCCTAAGCATCTCCGTAACACTTACGTGTTGTTCGAATCTACCGGTAACAAAGCTAGCAGCCCGCCTCTGAATGGCTTCATTGTCTTGCTTCAACCCGACCTGGTACGGATCCCAATCACTGAAGCAATACTCAAGAGCAGGTCTCACAAGCGTCCTATATGCGGTCTCCTCTGGTGAACCACCCTTTCCTAAAATTCTCTCAGACGGCCTAACGAACACAACGACCCAATTGTGTACTTTATACTGTTAAAATTCACAAAACCTGTAGGTTAAATTTACACAAACACCAGTGTTACGATAGAGCTCGACTAAACCGATGGCGTAGTAAGGCCAGTCAACGAGGCCAAAAAAGATCGAATGTGGACAATAACTCGTGCAGTCGCAAATTTTTGTACAGTGGTAACATGTACTGCCAAGAACAACGTACTATAAATTCTGACAGGTGGAGGATGATTGTGGGAGTATGGGTGCGTTTGAAAGTCACATTTGTACGTTTTTCTTGAATACCTCTAAAACTACGACCTTTGGTGAAACTGTATCCCAGTACAAAATATAACTACGCAGGACGTTCAATACGTAATGCGATACATTTTTATTCTTGGCCAGTTTCGGTTGAAAAAATGCGGAATTTGTTGTGGGACATCGTGGAATATTCCCGATTCAGCCCCTATTGTTTCATGAAGTTTCGATAGACGGCGCTGCTATACATAGCCTTCAAAATGGCTTTTGTAAGGGAGGTGCGTTCCAAGCAGAGAGCTATCACTGGGTTTTTTTGTTTAAAACCATCGCAGATATTCATAGGCGCTTGCAGACGTGGCTTGCCGCAGACAGCTGTGACTCCTGCAATGTTGGAACGTGCAGACACTCTCGTTCGAGATGATCGACGGATCACAATCAAGCACCACGCTCCAAAACTCTACGTCTATGTCGGTAGTGTGTACACACTTGTCCTCCAGTTGGACTAATCAATGGTGTGGGCCCGCTGCGTTCCTTGCTGGCTAAGAGAAGACCATAAAAAGCAACGAAGGAAACTCTGTGCAGAATTTCTCGCGCGTTACGAGGCAACTCGTGATAATTTTTGTCGAACATCGTCACAGGCGATGAAACATGAATTCTTCGCTTCGAACCGGAAAGAAAACGACAGCTCATGTAGCGGCGTCACACCACCTCTCCTCTGAAGTATAAGTTCAAAGCAGCACACTCAGCCGGTAATATCGTGGCGACGGTCATGTGGGACCCTCAAGGTGCTATTCTGTTTGATGTCATTTCTCGTGGTGCAACGATCAACTCTGAAGTGCATTGTGCTGCCCTCTGGAAACTGAAGAGACGACTTCAGCGTGCTCGTCACTACAAAAATACAAGGACAGTGCAAGCCTCAAAAGTCTGCGCAACAGGCAGGAATCCAGAAAACTTCATTGGACTGTTCTCCTTCATCCATCCTAAAGCCCAGACCTCACACCTTCTGACTTCCATTCGTTTGGTCCAATGAAGGTTGCACTCCGCAGGAAGCAGTAAGTGGATGACAGGGAGTTTATTGACGTATGATCCTGAATAAAACGAAACTGCTTTCAGAAAAAACATATCGCTTTACTTATTAAATGCCCGTCGAACACTATATTTTCTACGAAAAGTACCTGTTTATTTTTTCTGTAGGACTAAAAGTTGACGAGAGAAAAATTCGATACGATGCGCCGTTTCAGAGTTATTCACCATTGAAGTTAGCCAATCAGACTGCTGGGCACCCCACAGACGGTGTCGCCAAACGGTTTCTTCGTTGATTTCCTAAAACCGAACAAGAAAGCAATACAAAAATTAGACATCGGCCGGTAGTCAGGATCGAATCCGTACCAATGGCTACGGAGTCTCTTGCGCTGCCATCTACGCTATATAATAACCGACACTAACTGTATGTAGCGGGTCGCTTGAATTTGCTTGCGCAGTAGTCTGATTGAATTCAATAACTGGCAGCCGGCGATATGTAGCAAAATTTCCTGTCTGATGTTGCGATTCTGACGGGAAGCTTTAACATTTGTATAAATCTTATTAATAATATTGTCGTCCCTTAAATGTTTTAAGTCATTCCGTTCAAATGAGACCAACGTCACGTAAGAGAGTTAGTTTCCATTACTACTCTTTGTCGATAGAACTTCCAAAAGATTGTTTTTCTTATTCAGAGATATTTCAGTCTGTGTTTTCAAAGGAAAGGATAGTGGCAAAATTTTGCCACAGATTAAGTGTCTTACTGCCGTGTGGTATGAGAGATCAGACGACAAAGATCCTATTTTTTCTAGGAAAGATTTGAATTGACGGTGGTCGAACCCATAACATCGAATGAAACTGACAACAGATATTACAGGCTTCGTCATACAGGACATATCCACAGCAATTTGCCCAAAGTGATTTCTGATGAACAACGCAGTGTATTTTCAAGCGTTAGTATCACATTCTGAGTTTAGCCTTCCAACGAATCCTGCATATTTGCCACATATATTTGCTACTTCTTTAGTAACTTCGAAGTCTGTGGTAACACCTCTAAAAAGCAGCACGACTTTAGTAATATTAGAGATGTCTAAATTCTTCCATAGCTGTTGAGTATCAAGGAAACATATGCCTTATCTTGTAACTGTTTTATAAATTACGAACGACGCGCCAGTGTATTTGCTCAAAGAGGAACTGCATTACGTTGTTCGGTTTTGTCAGGAAACAGTTCTTCCGCTGTAATTAAAATGCACCTGTTTATGTAGTCACCATCAGTGAATGGCCTTCCTGTTTGGCGATTTCTTTGGCAATTCGTAAGCTTACTTTAGTAATGGTTCCTCTTTTCCGAGCACGTTTCCTAAACATCGTTCGATGAAAAGAATGTCCACGTATCAAAGTTTAGAGTTCATGTTCACCAACCTTGTCCTTCAATATACCAAACTGTGTACCACGTGTTGTTTCGTAGTGGCGACAAATGGTGTATTCCTTACGAAAAGCAATAACCTCGTTACAGATAACACAGACTGGTTTGCTGTCATTCTCTATAAAGGAATGTTTCACTTCCCCCTTGTATTTATAATGCGACACCCACTACCCAAATTTTTGTTTTAATTTCAACGAACATATTTCAAAGATATTGGAAAGAGTGAAAACCGAAAAGAACATTACAGCAAATATCATGAGGAAGTGATCGTCAGCTGTAGGAAGACCGCTCCTGGTGGCATTTTTGATATTTGTGAATAAGTGAGGTACATACTTCTAGCAACCTCTCTTAAGGTACGATTATAGTGCGCTGACTGTGGGGTCACAATCTGCACAGCAGTAGCCTTGCGCCCGTCGAACAATACGTAAATCTCTGACGTAACTGAATGCAACATGCTGCCGAGCAGCCAAGTGGCGCGCCGCTTCAATGTCCTGCTATCGCGTTATACAGATGCGCTACTGGAAAGTCAGTTACACTATGTGATGAAAATGTTCAAGTGTGTGTGAAATCGTATGGGACTTAACTGCTAAGGTCATCAGTCCCTAAGCGTACATACTACTTAACCTAAATTATCCTAAGGACACACACCCATGCCCGAGGGAGGACTCGAACCTCCGCCGAGATAAACCGCACAGTCCACTATGTGATAAAAAGTATCCGGACACCCGCAAAAACATATGTTTTTCTTATTAGGTGCATAGTGGTGCCACCTACTACCAAATACTCCATGTCAGCGACCTGAGCAGTTATTAGATATCGTGAGAAAGCAGAATGGGGCGCTCTGCGGAACTCATGGACTTCGTGCGTGGTGAGGTGGTTGGGTGTCACTTGTGTCATACGTCTGCACGCGAGATTCCACACTCCTAAACATCCCTATGTCCACTGCTTCCGATGTGATAGTGAAATGGAAACGTGAAGGGACACTTACAGCACAAAAGCGTGCAGGCCAATCTCGTCTGTTGACTGAGAGAGACCGCCGACAGTTGAAGAGGGTCGTAATGTGTAATAGACAGACATCTACCCAGACCATCACACAGGAATTACAAACTGCATTAGGATCCAATGCAAGTACTGTGACAGTTAGGCGGCAGGTGAGAAAACTTGGATTTCGTGGTCGAGTGGCTGCTCATAAGCCACACATCACGCCGGTAAATGCCAAATGACACCTCTCTTGGTGTAAAGAGCGTAAACACTGGACGACTGAACGGAGGAAAAACGTTGTGTGGAGTGACGAATCACGGTACACATATTGGGGATCCCATGGCCGAGTGTGGGTATGGCGAATGCCCGGCGAACGTCATCTGCCAGCGTGTGTAGTGCCAACAGTAAAATTCAGACTCGGTGATGTTATGGTGTGGTCTCGTCTGACCCCTTGTTGTTTTGCGTGCACTGTCACAGCACAGACCTACATTGATGTTTCAAGCACCTTCTCGCTTTTCCACTATTGAATAGGAATTAAGGGATGACGATTGCATCTTTCAACACGATCGAACACCTGTTCATAATGCACGGCCTGGGGTGAAGTGGTTACACGACAGTAACATCCCTGTAATGGACACAGAGTTCTGACCTGAATCCTATAGAACAACTTTATGATGTTTTGGAACGCCTAATTCGTGCCTGGCCTCATCGACCGACATCGATACCTCTTCTCAGTGCAGCACTCCGTGAAAATGGGCTGCCATTCCCCAAGAAACCTTCCAGCACCTGATTGAACGTATGCCTGTGAGAGTAGAAGCTCTCATCAAGGCTAAGGGTGGCCAACACCATACTGGATTCCAGCATTTCCGATGGAGGGCGCCACGAACTTGTAAGTCATTTTCAGCCAGGTGTCCTGATACTTTTGATAACATAGTGTATGCTTTTACTCACAGTATTTACCACCGTCACTGCATTAGTGTTTGAGGGATCACATACAGGTGGAGCGTCGAATGTTGGATCCCTTAATTGGACAGGTAAGTTAAAAGTTTAAAAAGGGAAATGGGAAGTTTGAAGATGGGTATAGTGAGGATTAGTGAAGTTCGGTGGCTGGAGGAACAGGAATTCTGGTCAGGAGAGTAAAGACTTATAAATACAAAGTCAAATGTTTGTATGGCAAGAGAAAGTCTAATAACGAATAAGGAATGCGGGTAAGGTACTTTGAACAGCATAGTCAACGTCTTATCGTAGACAAGCACTCACAAAGAGAACACCCACCACATTAATACAAGTTTATATTCAGACGGTTAATGGAGAGGTAAATTTAATTGTGACGAGGGACTAGAACTTGATAGCAGTAGAGACAAGAGAGGATAAAATTGTAGTTAAATATGGACTGGAGAAAAGTAATAGAAGATGAAGTCGGTGGGTAGAATTTTGCTTAGAGCATTATGCAATCACCGGCAACACATGATTTAAGAATCATTAAAGAAGGTTTTATACGGTGGATGAGACGTTGAGATGCCGGAAGATTTCAGATCGATTGTATAATAGTACGAGAGAGACTTCGGAGCCAGATTTGAGACTGTAAGACATTTCCAGGGCCAGGTATGGACTCCGATCACAATTTGTTGCTTATGAACTATACATTAAAACTGAATAAATTACAAAAGGTTCAGTTTGAAAGAACCAGAGGTGGTTGTGGGTCTCTGATGGAGAATCACGCGACGATTGAGTAGAATGGGGGAAAGGAATACAGCAAAAGATGAATGCGTAGCTCTAAGAGACGAAATAGGGAAAGCAGAAGATGATCAAATAGGTAAAAAGACTAGGCTTAGTAGAAATCCTTGGATATCACAGGAATACTGAATTCAGCTAAAGAGTGGAGAAAATATAAAATTGCAAAAAATGAAGCAGATGAAAGAACAGAAACGTCTAAAAAATTAGATTGAGAGGGTATGCAAAATGTGTAAACACGAATGGGTAGAGGATAAATGTAAGGACACTGAAGTATATAAAACTAGGGAAAAGATAGATACCGAATACAGGAAGATAAGGAGACGTTTGGAGAAATGAGAAGCAGTTGTATGAATACCAAGAGCTCAGATGGAAAACCAATACTAATCAAAGCTGAAAGGTGGAAACTGTATATAGAAAGGCTGTACAACGGAAAATATGCTTGAAGGCAGTATTGTAGACACAATAGAAGACGTACGTGTAAGGATACTCCGAGAAGAATTTGACGGAGCAGGGCCCCCGGAGTAGACGACATTCCGTCAGATCTACTAATATTTTCGTGACAGCTATCCACGAAGAACTGCTCCACCTCGTATGCAAGATTCATGAGACAGGCGAAAGCCCCTGCACCAGAATTCAAGAGAAATATAATAATTCCAATCCCAAATAAGGCAGATGCTCACAGCTGTGAATATTACCGAACTGTCAGTTTAATAAGTAATGATTGTAAAATACTAACACGAATTACACTAAAGAGCCAAATAAACTGGTGCACCTACCTAATATCGTGTAGGGCCCCTGTGAGCACGCAGAAGTGCCGCAACACGACATGGCACGGACTCGAGCAATGTCTGAGGTAGTGCTGGAGGGAACTGACACAATGAATCTTGCATGGTTGTCCATAAGTCCGCACGAGTACGAGGGGATGGAGATCTCTTCTGAACAGCATGTTGCAAGGCATCCCAGATACGCTCAATAATGTTCATGTCTGGGGAGCTTTGTGGCTAGTGGAGGTGGTTAAACTCAGAAGAGTGTTCCTGGAGCCACTCTGTAGCAATTCTGGGCTGGTGTTGCAGTCTCCTGCTCGAATTCCCCAAGTCAGTCGGAATACACAGTGGACGTGAATGGATGCTGGTGATCGGACAGAATCCTTATGTACGTGTCACCTGTCAGAGTCGTATCTAGACGTATCAGGGGTCCCACATCACTCCAATTGCACACGCCGCACACCACTACAGAACCTCCACCAGCTTGAACAGTCCTCTGCTGATATGCAAGGTCCATGGATTCATGAGATTGTCTACATACCTCTGCACGTCCATCCGTCCGATACAATTTGAAACGAGACTCGTTCGTCCAAGCAGTATGTTTCCTGTCATCAACAGTCCAATGTCGGTGATGACGGGTCCAGGCGAGGCGTAAAGGTTTGTGTCGTGCAGTCATCAAGCATACACGAGTGAGCCTTCAGCTCGAAAGTCCATATCGATGGTGTTCCGTTGAATGGTTTGCACGCCAATGGCCCAGCATTGAAATCTGCAACTATTTGCGGAACGGTTGCACTTCTGTCATGTTGAACGAGCCTCTTCAGTCGTCTTTGGTCCGTTCTTGCAGGGTCTTCTTCCGGCCGCAGCGATGTCGGAGATTTGATGTTTTACCGGATTCCTGATATGCAAGGTACACTCGTGAAATGGCCATACTGGAAAATCCCTGCTTCATAGCTGTCTCTGAGGTACTGTGTCCCATCGCTCGTGCGTTAAATATAACACCACGTTCAGACTCACTTAAACTTTGATAACCAGCCATTGCAGCAGCAGTAATCAATCTAACAACTGCGCCAGACACATGTCTTTTAAAGGCGTTGCCAACCGCAGGGCCGTATTCTGCCTGTTTACATATATCTGTATTTTAATACGCATGCCCGCACCAGTTTCTTTGGCGCTTCAGTTAATTTACAGAACCAATGAAATACTAGTAGAAATAGAGCTTGGGGAAGATCAGTTTGAATTACAGAGAACTGTAGGAACACACTAAGCAATACTGACAGTACAACTTGTCTTAGAAGAGAAGCTTAGGAAACACAAACCCTCTTTTATAGCTTTTGTAGATCTGGAAAACACGATTGACAATATCGACTGGAATACACTCTTTGAAACTTTGAACGTATCATGGGTAAAACACAGGGAACGAAAGCTTGTACAAAAACGAGACGGCAGTTATAATAGTCGAGGGACATGAAGGGGAAGCAGAGGTTGAAAAGGGAGTGAGACAGGATTGTAGTCCATTCCCGATGTTATTCAATCTGTAAATCGAGCAAGCAGTAGGGGAAACCAAAGAAAATTTGGAGGTCAGCATCACAAAAAGCAAAACAAAGATAATGGACTGTAGTCGAGTTAAATCAGGCGATGCTGAGGAAATCAGATTAGGAAACGAGACACTGAAAGTAGTTGATATGAGCTGATATGTTCTTCTGTTTGGGCAGTAAAATAACGGATTATGGCCGAAGTAGAGAGGATATGAAAGGTAGATTGGCAATCACAAGAAAAGTGTTTATGGAGAAGAGAAATTCGTTAACATAGAATATTGACTGAATTGTCAGGAAGTGTTTTCTGACAGTATTTGTCTGGAGTGTAGCCTTGTATGGAAATGATACTTGGACTATAAACAGTTCGGACAAGAATACACGTTTCTAGTATTTGGTGCTACAAAGGATTACAGAATATTAGACGTGTAGATCATGTAACCAATGATGTGCTGAATAGAACTGGGGAGGAAAGAAATTTGTGGCATAACTTGACTTCATGAAATGGATCGGTTGATAGCACTCAATCGATCATCATTTTAGTACTGGAGGGTAGCGTGAGGGGTAAAAATTGTTGAGGGAGACCTGTAGATGAATGCAACAAGCAACCTCAAAATAATGTAGGTCGGAGTAGTTATTTGGAGATGATGAGCACTGGATAGAGTAGCATCAAACCAGTTGTCGGAGTGAAGGCTACAACAACAGTGCTGCTACACAGAACCACTGCAAAGAGCTGAAGGCGTTCTCTAGCCTAACGGAACTTGCAGAATGTACTTACAAAGGCTGAATAATGCACGAAAGTTTAATTTAAAACTGATGATAATCACATTTGGCTACATGTGGCTGGATCGACAGGGCAACTGGAGAAAAAAGACGTCGCATGTAAAGATGATTCTGCAGATAATTACGGCACGTTTAGTGTCAATATCCATTTACATTGCAAAATTACATCAGAAATACCAATAAAAGGAAGTCACAAAAGACTGTAGTCATAAAATCCGCCTTAAAATTCCATGTATGTCACAAAATGCTCGAAATGCTCACTGTCTACCGCAATTCGCATTGTAGTCAGTGGTGCAAGTACATCTAAACAGAGTGAAGAGGTTCCTTTGATATCACTACAAACGCTGCAAGAATTCGGTGTTGTAAACACTCTTGGATCGTCAAAAATCGTGTAGACTTCATCTTTGAGTTTACTCTAGTATCGTCAAATCAGGAGAACGTGCAGAGCAACTGATAAACCCTTCAGTTCCCATCCAGCGCCCAGGAGAGAGTTGGGTGGGCGCTTCCATAGTCGCAAGCCAATAGTGAGCCGGACAACCTTCGCGCTGATACCACATATTTCCAGCGGTAATTCCTCTAGTAGAGCCGGTACCAGTTCTATAAGAAATTGTACTTATAGTTTAACAGTTACACGAGGGTGAGTCAAATGAAAACCTTAATTTTTTATATTATTTATTGTACAGTACAAAGCTCTATCACTTTTCAACATAATCGCCCTCACGCTCAATGCAAGACCTCCAGCGCTTACCAAGTGCGTAAATTCCTTTAGAAAAAAATTCTTTTGGTAGTCCACGCAACCACTCACGCACCGCGTGGCGTACCTCTTAATCAGAACGGAACTTCTTTCCACCCAATGCGTGTTTGAGTGGTCCGAACATATGGAAATCACTTGTGGCAAGGTCTGGGTTGCTCGATCTCTTCGTTTCCGGTTGGTGGAAGTGAACCCAGGTTTCGTCCCCAGTAACGAGTCTTGAAAGGAAGCCATCACCTTCTCGTTCAAAGCACCGAAGAAGTTCTTCACAAGCATCAACACGTCGTTCTCTCATTTCAGGAGTCAGCTGCCGTGGCACCCATCTTGCAGACACACTGTGAAACTGGAGCACATCATGCACAATGTGGTGTGCTGACCCATGACTAATCTGTAAACGTGCTGCAATGTCATTGAGTGACACTCGACGGTTTTCCTTCACTATGGCTTCGACTGCTGCAATGTTCTGTGGAGTCACAACTCCTTGTGCCTGACCTGGACGGAGGGGCATCTTCAACTGAAGTCACACCATTTGCGAACTTCCTACACCATTCGTAGACTTGCTGCTACGACAAACACGCATCGCCGTACTGAACCTTCATTCGGCGATGAATTTCAATAGGTTTCACACCTTCACTACCCAAAAACCGAAGAACAGAACGCTGTTCTTCCTTGTTGCAAGTCGCAAGTGGGACGGCCATCTTTATACTGATACTGCGACGGTATGTGTACATCTACAATATGCTGCCCCCTACAGGCCATTCTCCGCGGTGTTTGTAGCACGCTCACCAACGTACAGGATAAAGGCGCGAAATTTCGATTTGTCATTACAAATTTAAGGTTTTCATTTGACTCACCCTCGTAATTTCTTCAGTGAGATAAGAACGAATCACGGTCTCCTAAAATCTTGCACCAAGTATTCACATTCCACTGCCTCTGATGTTCGAACTGCCTTGGCCGATATGTATTTCTTACATTCATAATTTGTTAAAGGAAGGAGGATCAAAGATTGCGTTTAACGTCCCATGGACAATGAGGTCATTAAGACGGAGTGCGAGCTCGGACTGCGTCAAGGATAGGGAAAGAAATCGGCCGTGCCCTTTCAGAGGAACCATCCCAGCATTTGCGTGGAGCTATTTGTGGAAAGCTAAATTTTGATGGTCGGAGAGGGTTTGAAGCATCGTCCTTCCGAATGAGAGTCCAGTGTGATAACCACTGCGCCACCTCGCTCGGTATATAATTCGTAAAATACCGTCTTCGGCAGAAAACATTCTTTGAAACAAGAACCCGTTGTCCTGATGTCGTACCAGAACCGATCGACAGCATTCCAAGCGTCTTCAGCAATCCCGTTGGTTAATCTGCTGGTAGAGTGACATATAACACGCATAGAAGCTGTTTGCGCTCAAAATGCGAAGAACGCTGGGATGTCTTATTGCAGACGCACTGGCAGTTTCTCTGGAGCTAACATGCGGATTATGAGTAGAAACTGCCAGAACATCTGTTTTGTTACCTCCACTTGCTATGCACGCTTGCCCCTTACCTTCTGCGTAGTGTTCCTGTTGCCTTCCAATAACAAATTTTTGCACATTTGCTGAATTGTCATTCTTGTTGGACACCGTTTGTCGGGATAACGTTGTGCGTTGTGCTGTTCTCTTTTCTCGTAGTTTATCAATAAAAAAAAATTTTTAACTAAACAACACTCGTTACGCGTTAACGATAGAGAATGAAATCTATATTTGTTCTGTCGCTATTGTATTGCTACTGCGGTGCTGTAACACTCTGTATCTGTATAAGAGGCACAAAAGAGCGTCCTAGGAAGCGTAGTATTTAATCGGCAAGGCTAACAAATGCTATATAACAGGCGAATATCTTGTCTTCCCAGTGGCAGTAACAGTGATGGGATTATTCTGGGTTAAACATTCGCAGACATATCGCAAAATATCTCACTGTGAAATAGTACAGTCTTTTGGAAGTTACCAATTTTAACATTCTGCGTGGTGTCTGTTTGTCCTATTGTCTCCCTACCACTTTCGCGCAACGACGCTCTGAGCGTGTTTTTTAGGGAATTGACTAGTTTGAACCTGGGACCTGTTGCTGGTAAGGAGACGTCATACCACACATGACATGTAAAGTTCAGAAGAGTTCAGTGAGATTGGCGATGATATAACCAAATACTTAATGATTTCAGCGTCAGCTCCACTGCACTCCCTGTAAAAGAATCTTAATACTAACTAAATTTAGTGGAAGGAGTTCAAGGCTTTCCTATTTTTAGTTAGCTGGTAAAATAACGTCGAAAAAGCAGTTAAGTTTACCATTGGAAATTTTATTCTACTCACAAAACATTGCTTATAAATTGCACTATTGATAAAAGGAAATGTTTTAATACAGGATGGTAAAAACCAACTGCGTTCAACAAAAATGTGAACGAATATTCCCTGAATGGGTTTCCATGTTCTACAATGGATCGAAGGATGACCTATGGTATGTCACATCTATAATCTAGGTTTAAATTAAGTTTCACAAAAGAGAAAACTATCAAAAATGGTCTACAGTCACCCTCAATTATCTTTAATTACTTATCTAACTTGTCGTAAATTACAGTGGCTGATGTGGCTTCTCAATAACTATGTAACAGAAAAATATTCGCGTTTCAGATTTTTACTTCAAGTGGCAAATGTGAACACCATGAGCTTTAATTGACGATCGACAGTAGTATTACGAAAAAAGGGAGTGTAACAGATGAGACTTCTGCAGTTCTGAGTGAAGCTTTTTGCCCTATTATGCGGCATCACGTGCGTTCATTACCTTGTCGGTGTTTGTCAGGGGGCGGCGGGCAGCACAGCTCTGCTCACCTCGCCGTCTCGGAAGCAACTCTCTCCTAAATTCTCCTTACTACAATTTACCGAAGTTGGTTTAAAAAAACTATCTGGCTGTGTTTTCATCTGACCAATCAGGGTCTCAATGTTAACCTTAAGCTCCGCCTACAAAAATTATGTCTATCCAATGAGAAACGTTATACTTTTCGTGGTGGGGCAATGTTTTAAAGTTTGCAACGTAACAGAGACGCGAAAAAGTCTCACGCTAAAACTTGCAGCTGGTGTGGTCCTTTTAGCGTTATCGTAAGATCTATACTGTTCTTCTGGAGGGCTCTATCTTTTAAGATGAGCTGGGTGGTGGTCCTGACGTAACAGAGACACGAAAAAGTCTCACGCTAAAACTTGCGGGTGGTGTGGTCATTTTAGCGTTATCGTAAGATCTATACTATTCATCAGGAGGGCTCTAGCTTTTAACATGAGCTGTGGGGTGGTCCTAGCGGTTAGCTGGAAACGTGGGCGTCTGTCCCTTATCGTAGGGCCTTCTCGCTTAACACGGTTCTGCTCTCGGCTTCTGTTCTCGTTTCTCCCCTCGGAACTGCGTCTGTCTCACGGTGGGAAGGTATGACATGCATTTAGGCATTCTTGTGTTAGTCTGTGGTATTCCATTTGCTCACTCGTTGCTCGTATTACTTTGGTTAATTTAATGTCACGATTTATTCAGAGCTATGTGACATACTACTGGATTTGCTTATCATGTCAGGGTTTTCATGGAAGGTGTTGGATTAGCCTGACACCTTACACAATGACCTGCTTTAGCAATGTTTTACTAGAATGAAAGTAATTCAGAATTTCTAAATTCAGATGGATGAGTAAACTGATAATACGAAATTCATGTGTCTATTGACACATGTCACGTATTGACGTGTTGAAAGAGTGCACTTTCTTTCTATTTATCGGACGTTATGGGATGTTACAGGTTATCAGAGTTTACAAAATCTTACTGTTTTGTAAGATTAGAAGTCAGGAGGTTTCAAAATAAAGAAACGAATGGCATTACTGTTTTTGGCTTGATGCTACGGCAGAATTTGCGGCACTGTTGTGTTTAGTAGTAACAGTTCTTCCGCCCTGTTCAACGATCTACTGTTAAATCGTCATTTTAAGCAATTCTGCTAATTAAATCAAAATATCGCTGAAAACTTTAAAAATGGAGAATGCCACGAGACTTTTTGTTCGTTCCATTGTTGCTGTTTTAATCCACTATTTTAATCACTTCTTTATCTATATTTATGCGACCTGTGGTGCCGGCAGTGTGATGTAGTGGTTAGCGTCGCAGGCTAGATTGTTATGGGTCGTCAATTCAAACACGACCACCAGCAGTTATTTATTATTTAGTATTCATTTGTTCTGGTAGGTTCTTGAAATATTTTACGTGTGTAATGTTTGCATATTTTGGAATATTCCCTAGAATTTAGAACTACTTAAACCTAACTAACCCAAGGACATCACACACATCCATGCCCGAGGCAGGATTCGAGCCGTAGCGGTCGCACGGTTCCAGACTGTAGTGCCTAGAAGCGCTCGGCCACTACGGTCGACTAAATACTAGTGTCGTGGCATATTCTTAGTTTGTATAAACAGTTGCACTCTCCCTCCATGACGTCAGTCTTGTGCTGGCTGCACGTCGGTATTCGTGTGTTTCTGTGTGGTGTACTTCACTGACGAACCTGCCTTTGGAATTAGACTTCAGTGTGGTTTTGCAGAGACATTGTTTGGTGGAGAAGCAGAATACTAAAAGTGTACTTCAAGAGTAGTGTGTTTACATTTGCGGCGTGTAGTTGCAGCTGTAGCGGTTACAACGCTAAGTATTGACAAATTGATTTGTTCACTGTTATATAGTTATTAAATTAACAGGTTTCAGCGGTGTTTTGTGCTTTTTATGGCGAAATAACGAATCAATAAACTTTTGGAAACGTTCGCCCGCTGTGTTTTTTAGAGCTCTCTGTGCATTGAAGTCGTTTAGTGAATTTCGTGCTTTAGTTTTTAGCTTACCCTCCTTATTGTTTCTAGCGAAATATTTCAGTACAATTTTCTTTCGGTGTTTTAATTTCGTTGAGTGTTCCGGCGGCCGCTTGAATTTTTGGTTTTAGCTAGTAATTTTGTGAAGTTTTGTTGGTATTGGTATTAGTTGTGGTGTAGTAGTAATAATACAAGTAAGTCGCTTTCTTAGTAGACAGAGAATTTCGAGACCGTTATTGTTAATTCTATAAATAGCTCTACTGCTGTAATTGAACTTAGGTAACGTAGAGGTATAGATTTTTTTCAGTAACTGTAAAATTTTATCATGAGTAACAAGTGTGGGCTCTGTCGTAGATTTGTGAGTAGTGGGCTACGGCGTGGGGTTCGTTCAAAGTATTTTCATTGGGGGGAAATGCAGTGGGGAAGCCAGTAGGCATTTCAGCGAGAGCCTTTCCTTGGAATGCAGAATCTGTAGTATAAATAAGTTGATAGAGGAACAGGAGCGTAAGTTCTGTGCCCTTCATGTGCAGTTACAAGACGAAAAGGAGGAGCTAGATAGGTTGAGGATATAACTACCGTCTGCTACTGCTGTACCATAACCTTAAAGCTTGAAGCAGGTTATGAAATAAAACTATCTTGTCAAAGCAATTATGGTATAAAGCAACAGAGTAGTGTTACCCTCTGAGAGGAATTCTGTTATGTTGACCGTGTTGTACCTAACGGAGGTGGCTTATCGGAAATGAAAGTCAGAATTACGTAAATATTTGAACACTAACAAACAAAATTTTGCGTATCTGCACTGTTCAATGGATAAAGAAAACGGTCGCCAGCCTAACTAGGCAAGAGAATGATTAACATTCTCGTTCCAGAATATAGTTATTAATAACGTTAATGGATAAACACAACCTATACTTTGTCACACTCGAGTGCAGTGAACTCTTGACACATACATATATTTACTGTAAGATTGAAACTAACAGTTAGAGCAGCACAAACTACACTCCTGGAAATGGAAAAAAGAACACATTGACACCGGTGTGTCAGACCCACCATACTTGCTCCGGACACTGCGATAGGGCTGTACAAGCAATGATCACACGCACGGCACAGCGGACACACAAGGAACCGCGGTGTTGGCCGTCGAATGGCGCTAGCTGCGCAGCATTTGTGCACCGCCGCCGTCAGTGTCAGCCAGTTTGCCGTGACATACGGAGCTCCATCGCAGTCTTTAACACTGGTAGCATGCCGCGACAGCGTGGACGTGAACCGTATGTGCAGTTGACGGACTGTGAGCGAGGGCGTATAGTGGGCATGCGGGAGGCCGGGTGGACGTACCGCCGAATTGCTCAACACGTGGGGCGTGAGGTCTCCACAGTACATCGATGTTGTCGCCAGCGTCCGTTGAAGGTGCACGTGCCCGTCGACCTGGGACCGGACCGCAGCGACGCACGGATGCACGCCAAGTCCGTAGGATTCTACGCAGTGCCGTAGGGGACCGCACCGCCACTTCCCAGCAAATTAGGGACACTGTTGCTCCTGGGGTATCGGCGAGGACCATTCGCAACCGTCTCCATGAAGCTGGGCTACGGTCCCGCACACCGTTAGGCCGTCTTCCGCTCACGCCCCAACATCGTGCAGCCCGCCTCCAGTGGTGTCGCGACAGGCGTGAATGGAGGGACGAATGGAGACGTGTCGTCTTCAGCGATGAGAGTCGCTTCTGCCTTGGTGCCAATGATGGTCGTATGCGTGTTTGGCGCCGTGCAGGTGAGCGCCACAACCAGGACTGCATACGACCGAGGCACACAGGGCCAACACCCGGCATCATGGTGTGGGGAGCGATCTCCTACACTGGCCGTACACCTCTGGTGATCGTCGAGGGGACACCGAATAGTGCACGGTACATCCAAACAGTCATCGAACCCATCGTTCTACCATTCCTAGACCGGCAAGGGAACTTGCTGTTCCAACAGGACAATGCACGACCGCATGTATCCCGTGCCACCCAACGTGCTCTAGAAGGTGTAAGTCAACTACCCTGGCCAGCAAGATCTCCGGATCTGTCCCCCATTGAGCATGTTTGGGACTGGATGAAGCGTCGTCTCACGCGGTCTGCACGTCCAGCACTAACGCTGGTCCAACTGAGGCGCCAGGTGGAAATGGCATGGCAAGGCGTTCCACAGGACTACATCCAGCATTTGTACGATCATCTGCATGAGAGAATAGCAGCCTGCATTGCTGCGAAAGGTGGATATACACTGTACTAGTGCCGACATTTTGCATGCTCTGTTGCCTGCGTCTATGTGCCTGTGGTTCTGTCAGTGTGATCATGTGATGTATCTGACCCCAGGAATGTGTCAATAAAGTTTCCCCTTCCTGGGACAATGAATTCACGGTGTTCTTATTTCAGTTTCCAGGAGTGTATTTGCAGAATTATAACAGATACCGAAACACAATATTACCTTCAGGGCTTACACAAACTGAATGGTCTTTATAACGTTATTATTACTATTCACTGCAGAATCATTAATTGGATATAGGTTAAGCCTCTCTCAGTTAATTAATTTACTATTTAAAATGAAAGTTAATTGGGATCCACTAACAGGTTGCTTATCACTATCATTTGAATAAAGAAATAATGTTTTTCATAATTAGTGGTCTTCCCATTACTTGTTATCTAGCATTAACACAATCGGCAAACTGTGGATACTGTTATAATAATAATATGCACTTCCAATACACAAGAGAGACAAACACTTAGCAAACATGAGTATATAACGTTACACACTGCAGTTTTCCACTTTTACTACATTGAAAGACAAAATTAACATATATGTAAGATACTGACTCACCTTCTGCGATTTACAACAGGCAGTAATGTGATCATTTACTAAGCAAAACTTTATAAGCCTCAGTCTTACGAACTTTTAATTTGAAGTTGGCAACAATACATTAATAAGCAGTTTTATTCGGAAAATTACTTTCAGCAAGTATTATTAACTTTAGTTTTCTTTTTACTATGTTCAAGAGGCATTATTTAGCAAAAACACTGGTCTTTAATGTTATTTCAGTAGGGACACTCGGTAATCACTTTAGTTCAAACGGAGAGGAACCTGAGAGGTGTTATGATAAGGAAAAAATCAAGGTAGGTACACAAATTCAGTTATAAGTTACCTCATATTTGACCACACTAACACATCCATTTAGCTGATCCTTCACTGTACATTATTATAGTACTCCTATACAGTGATTGCGCAATGTGAAGGCAACTGCAAGTCGGTAGGCGGATTTGCAGACAGAATAGCTGGATTCTGGCCTTTCGTGGTGGCGATGATGAATACCAATTCCAGAGTCGTTCCAGCTATTATTCCATCCATCTGAGGCATTGGAAAGTAACAGAAAATATTCTCTCTCGGAACCAGCACAATATGCATCTTTTACATGGAAATGCACAGTTTGGTAGCTCGTCCCCGACTGGTGGCTCGCCACCGACCGACTCTTGTTCCACCTTTTCTACCTATGCCAACCACAATTTGCGCGCGCTACACAGTTCCGTTCCCGAGGGGAACCACTACACCTTTTATATACTAAAGAACTAAGAACCCTAAGTGAGGATCAGCAGTTTACATAACAATAATCAAATACATTAAATAAAACAAAACATTTGCACATATTGAAATTTCTACCAAAAATTATTCACACAAAATTACAATCACATACAGTAAGTTTTGTTCCCTCCAAATGAGACAAAGAATTCAAATGACAGATACACTACATTGCATAGAATCAAATCATGACATCAAAGTTTTAAACAAATAAAAGAGTATACAATTTTGTGACATCTATTCAATCAAAAACATTTACAGAAGCTTAACGATGTAATATTAAATGAAACAAAAACCAAAATAAATCATTGGAGTATTAGAGCTATGGTGTTACAAGGAGGGTGAAGGGTGGTGGGGAATGGGAACAGGCAGTTGGCAAGAAGGCAGCTAGGAGGAGGAGGTATTCAGACAGTTATACTTTGCGTACATGCAATAGATTTGACAAACTGTCAAAGTTGTGTGCAGAGGAGCCTGCTAGATGTAGGGAACATACAACAGCCTTCAGCAGCTAGGAAGCCTGGGTCAGTTGCAAAGTCTAACCAAAAGAAGAAGGTTCTGCTGCTAGGTAATTCGCACGGTAGAGGTGAGGGCCAGCAGTTGCAGGAAGTGTTGGGGAGTGAGTACCAGGTCACCAGCATTGTGAAGGTTAGTGCAGGGTTGGCTCAGGCGACTGATAGCGTAGGGGAATTATGTAGGTATTTTACGAAAGAGGATCAGGTAGTAACAGTGGGTTGTGTGGCCGAGCGGTTCTAGGCGCTTCAGTCGGGAACCGCGCGACCGCTACGGTCGCAGGTTCGAATCCAGCCTCGGCCATGGATGTGTGTGATGTCCGTAGGTTAGTTAGGTTTAAATAGTTCTAAGTTCCTGGGGACTGATGACTTCAGATGTTAAGTCCCATAGTGCTCAGAGCCATTTGAACCATTTGACAGTGGGATGAGTAGGGAACAGTCTTGACAGGGACGGGGAATATGATGTAGATGGTGACATGGTAAAGATAGCTACTCAAACTGGTGGCACTAATGTGCATTTCGTGCAACTGTTTCAGCGTCATGATCTGGCTCTTAATGCGGCTGTTAGGCGCGTTAACATGGTGCTGGGGAGGGCACAGATGGCAGAGGGAATGGGTCACATTTCAATGGTGCCAGTTGAGTCTATCAGTAGATCGGTTTTCACTAGGCATAGTCTGCACCTCAATAGGTATGGGAAGGGGAGGCTGGCTAAGCTTATAGGTGACAGTGTAGTGGGTGGTGGTGGTGGTAGTGGTATCACTCATGGAAAAATTCCTGTAGTAGTTGGTGTTAGAGCTACACCTTTTTTTAGATTGAAGTCAGCTGATAAGTATATCTGCTTAAAAGAAGTTCCTCTAGTTAAGGGCTCACCTTCAGAAGACGTCATGTTTCCAATTAGAGAAGGAATTTGCATATGTCATCAAAATATGAGAGGTATTAGAGATAAAGTTAGTGAACTGTAAATGCTGACTCTGAACTTATTGGTGTGTCAGAACATCACTTAAGTAATTTGACAATTCAGATGCTTCCTTTACGAGGATACAGATTAGCTGGCATTTTTTATGGGGTGATTGAGTGGCCATGTACGTAAAAAACAGTATTCCATTTGAGTCAACAGACGTATCACGGCACTGCACTGAACAAATATTTTAACGTTGTGCAGGGACAGTTGAATTTAGTGAAACTAAACTTCTAATTGTGGTTGTTTATAGGTCCCCTAACTCTGACTTCAGAGCAAGCTCAAGAGAGTGAGGGATCTTGTTCACTTTGCAGGAAGTACCAGAAATAAGTTATGTGGTGACTTCAACATAAATTTTGTGTATGATGGCGCAAGAAAAAGGATGTTGATAGATCTCCTAAATTCGTATGATCTGATGCCAACTGTGTTTTTTCCATCTGGGGTGTAGGGGAAGAGTAGCACAACCATAGACAATATTTTTATTCATTCTATATTACTAGATGGGCATTCTGTTAGTAAGAGGATGAATGGCCTTTCAGACCATGATGCGCAAATTTTAACACTAAAAGGCTTTTTTACTCAAATAAATGTCACATATAATTACAAACTATGTAGTAAAGTTAATCGAACAGCAATAGAGAGTTTTTTAAACCTTGTCAAGGAACAAGAGTGGCAGGATGTTTATAGTGCCGATAACATAGAAGATAAATATAACGCTTTCTTAACACATGTATAAAGCTCTTTGAGAGTTGTTTTCCATTAGAACGGTCTAAACGTTGTAAAAGCAGTAATAGGCAACCCGCGTTGCTGACTAGTGGGATAAGGATGTCATGTACAACAAAGCGGCAGTTATATCAAAATGTTACAAGTAGTAACAATCAAGCTACAGTAGCCCATTACAAACAGTATTGCAAGGCTCTTAAAAATGTTATTAGGAAGGCAAAGAGTATATGGTATGCAAATAGAATAGCTAATTCACAGGATAAAATTAAAACCATACGGTCAGTTGTGAAGGATGTGTCTTGCGAGCAGTACAAGGTCGACGATACGAAGTCAGTTCATAGTAAAAATATTTCTGTTACTGATAAATCAGATATATATATAGTATTTAACAATAATTTTCTGAGCATTGCTGGTGAATTAAATAAAAATTTAGATTCTACAGGGAATCATAACTTTCTTGGCAAATGCCTTTCCGAAATTGATGACTGAAATACTCTTCTGTGATACAGACAAGAGGGAGATTGAGTCAATAATTAAATAACTGCCTAGCAGAATATTAAATTACTGTGCTTCACATGTTGGCCCTGTATTTACCCATATGCGTAATTTTTCCTTTAGGAATGGTCAGTTCCCTGAACGATTAAAGTACTCGGTAAAAAAGCCGCTTTATAAAAAGGGAGAAAGGGATAATGCAGATAATGCCATCAATGTTTGCTGAAGTTATTGAAAAGGCTCTGTATGTAAGGATAATTGATTATTTTATATCACACAATTTGCTATCAAATGTACAGATCGGCTTTAGAAGTCGTTAATAACTGAAAATGCTGTATTCTCTTTTCTCTGTGAGGTACTGGACGGGTTAAACAACAGGTTTCAAACGCCAGGCATATTTTTTGATTTAACTAAGACTTTTGATTGTGTTGATCACAAAACATTGCTCCAGAAGTTGGACTATTACGGAATACAGGGAGTAGCTCACCGTTGGTTCACCTCTTACTTCAGTAACAGACAGTAAAATGTTCACAATGTTGAGAATGGCTGTGGTGTGAGGTCTGAGTGGGGTACAGTCAAGTGGGGTGTGCCCCAGGGATCAGTTTTGGGGCCACTCCTGTTCCTTATTTATATAAATTATATGTCCTCTAGTATTACAAATAACACTAAAATATTTTTGTTTCCTGATGACACTAGCTTGGTAGTAAAGGATGCTGTGTGCAACATTGGCTCGGTTTCAAATAGTGCTGTTCATGACCTATGCTTATGGCTTGTAGAAAATAAACTAATGCCAAATCACAGTAAGACTCAGTTTAGTTTCTAAAACATTATTCACCAAAATCTGACGTTTTAATTTCACAGAATGTGAATATGATCAGTGAAATTGAACAGTTCAAATTTCTAGGTGTTCAGCTAGAAAGTAAACTGTCGTGGAAAGCCCACCTTCAGGATCTTGTTCAGAGACTTAATGCTGCCATTTTTACTATTTGAACTGTATCTGAAGTGAGTGATCGTTCGACATGAAAATTAGTCTACTTTGCTTATTTTCATTCGCTTATGTCGTATGGTATTATATTTTGAAGTAACTCATCCCATTCTCAAAGGACATTTGTGGCTCAGAAACGGGCGGTTCGGGCAAAAATTGGTACAAATTCGCGAACCACATGTTGACCCCTGTTCACTAGTCTGGGTATTCTAACACTGGCCTCTAAATATACATATCCGTTACTGTCATTTCTTGTTAACAATATTTGCTTATTCTCAAGAGTTAGCAGCTTCCACTCAGTTAATACTCGGCACTAATCAAACCTGCTTTTGGTTTGGACTTGCGTAACTCTTGTGCAGAAAGGTGTGCAGTATACTGCTGCATCCATTTTCAATAAGCTACCGCTTGAATTCAAAAATCTAAGCAGTAATCCACGCGCTTTCAAATCGAAACTGAAGAGTTTCCTCATGGGTCACTCCTTTTATTCTGTCGAGGAGTTCCTTGAAAAATTAAGCTGATTCTTACGTTTCATTGTTAATTGCGTTTACTTAAACTTAATGATTGACTTTTTCCGGGTTCATAAATACTTTATTTTCATCTGTTAGTACTTTTATATTTTAATTTCATGTACTGACACGTTCCATGACCTTGGAGATTTGCTTCTCAATTTGGTCGTACGAAACTTGACGTGTAAATAAATAAATAAATAAACCTACGTCACCGTGACCCTCATTAAGTAACGTAAAAAACGTCGCATACACTCACAGGACCCTGTATACAACCAGTAATTTGTTGCCACGTCCCGTCTGTACAGGAGACCAGTTAAATGGTTCAAATGGCTCTGAGCACTATGGGACTCAACTGCTGTGGTCATTAGTCCCATAGAACTTAGAACTACTTAAACCTAACTAACCTAAGGACATCACACACATCCATGCCCGAGGCAGGATTCGAACCTGCGACTGTAGCAGTCGCGCGGTTCCGTACTGCGCGCCTAGAACCGCGAGACCATCGCGGCCGGCGGAGACCAGTTATTCCAAGCCAATAGTGAGTCAGCTGAACATCATGTAGCCATCGGTGTTTTCCAGAGATGCTGTCCAGGGGCCGACGAGGAACTTCTACCTGGACGGAACAGTCCCGCAGTGGTTTGAAAACAATAGAGAGGCGGTACTGCATGACAGCCAGAATCGTCATACCGAGTACACATGAAATAGCAGCAATGAACGTCAGGTCCATATGTCAGGAGTTAACAGAAAATGTTGTAGAAGAGGTATATCGATCTATGGTATCAATCTCCATGAGCAATCGAACACGCATGAAGAATGGATACAACCAACTCAGACTTACGGCGCCGCCGTCAAAAAACGGTTCAGCATGTGACAGACGCCGGTAAACCCAAAATAATACGAGTGTTGACGACGATTATGCAGCAAGACGTGAACCACCACAACAGTCCTATTCACGTTAATCAGCTGCAGACGAGTTTCGTCGACCTGTAAGCCGAAGCTCATCGTCGTATCCTGGACGAGTTTGCTCACCAACATGCCGTAGCCGTTTCCCGTCGCCGTACAGAGGCAACAGTCGCCAGCCTAGCCGCCGAATTCAGAAAAAATTAACCGAGGCAACCACTGTGAAGGTGAGGCAGCCACAGATGAACGTCCTGCAGGGACGGCATTTTCGAAGACGACGGGAAACCTCATCGAAGGCGAATAAGTTCGGCCAATAGTAGACTTAGAGGCTTCCTTTTCTTCAATGTTGAATGTTTATCGTCGCCATCTAAAGTAGACTGTTCCGAAGTACAAAGGCGATTGTGCTGAAGGTCGCAAATAGGATATATGTCCAGTGGACAGGAACATCTGTTACAAAAATAACTGTCAATGACAGAACACAGCCTTTCTAATTTGTCGTTTTAACATAATGTAATCGATATGTTATTCTCGGATGGGACCTTTTTGCGGACATCACAAGCGATCATAGAATGCGAAAGATCAGAGCTCCAGATTAACGAAGCTATTCAAACAAGCTCACGTAAAAAAAATTGCTCTGGGCTTTTTTTTCCATTCGAGACGTTGTATTCTCCAGTTCTAGCATTGTTGTGTTGTTGTGGTCTTCGCTCCGAAGACTGGTTTGGTGCAGCTCTCCATGTTATTCAGTCCTGTGCGAGCCTCATCATCTCCGAATAACTACTGCAACCTACATCATTGTGAATCTGCTTATTGTATCCACATCTTGGTCTCTGTTGTGGATGGCAGGAGAGCCAACACCGTGTTACTAGAGGAGGCCGAAAGGCACGCGGTTTAGCTCAAGCAGGCTGGCGTGAGGTCTGGAACAGGGCAAGGAAATTAGAATTTGGAAACAACGGACGTAGCTTGTGGAGTACTTAACTTTAATCCATTAATGACGAACGTCGCTCTTGACATTACATGATTCACAGTATCAATAGTAGCTGATAATGGCGCCTTGCTAGGTCGTAGCAAATAACGTAGTTGAAGGCTATGCTAACTATCGTCTCGGCAAATGAGAGCGTAGAAGTCAGTGAACCATCGCTAGCAAAGTCGGCTGTACAACTGGGGCGAGTGCTAGGAAGTCTGTCTAGACCTGCCGTGTGGCGGCGCTCGGTCTGCAACCACTGATATTGGCGACACGCGGGTCCGACGTATACTACCGGACCGCGGCCGATTTAAAGGCTACCACGTAGCAAGTGTGGTGTCTGGCGGTGACACCACAGTCTCCCTCTACGACCTTACCCCCCCCCCCCCCCCTCTCCCCGACACACACACACACACACAAACACACACACACACACACACACACACACACACACACACACACACACACACTTCCCTCCAATGCTAAGTTGGTGATCCTTTGAAGTCTCAGAATGTGTCCTATCAACCGATCCCTTCCTTTGGTCAAGTTGTGACACAAATTTCTTGTCTTCCCAATACTATTCAATACCTGACTAGAAGAAGGAATCGGTTGGTAGAACACGTTCTGAGGCATCAAGGGATCACCAATTTAGTACTGGAGGGATGCGTGGTGGATAAAAATCGTAAATGGAGACCACGAGGTGAATACACTACACAGACTCAGAAGGATGTAGGTTGCAGTAGTTACTCGGAGATTAAGAGGCTTGCAGATAATAGAGTAGAATGGAGATCTGCATCAACACAGGCTCTGTACTGAAGACCACAACAACCACCTCTTCAATAGCTACGTGATCAACCCATCTGATCTTCACATATTCAGCTGTCTGTTGTGTTGGAGCAACATATCTGGGAAGGCTATGTTTTTGCCAGACATAGCTGCGAGTGCATAATAAAACATACTTCCCACTATTTGTTTTATAGGAAGTTGCCGACGTTAGTAGTCGAGCAGAGTAACATTGAATTCCACCATTAGATCGCCTACAAAACAACTATCAATATGACTGTGCAATCGATTTCCACGTTAAGTAATTAAGAGTATCAGCATATAGTGCCTTGTTTTATAACCTGTTGAAGGTCGTGATTATCTTTTTTTAACTTGAGTATATATGTAGTTTATTGTCTCCTTCCATTACCGATTACTTCATTAAAACTACAGTCTTTCGCAACATGCAGCTACAATAGAACACCTATGTATTTTAATTTTAGGAGTCATAAGCAGAAGAGATATCATGAATACGTTATTACCATATAAGCTCATATTACTTCACAGACAAATTGCAGATCGACATTAGGACTACAAATGCGAAAACTTTAATATATAATAATCGAAGTCTGCTTGACATTCTGCCTCAGTTAAGAGTCAGGAAGATATCATTTGCTCTACATCTCTGCCAGAAAGACAGTTAGGCCTCTAGAGATGTACATATGTTCTTTTCATTCTCAGATTTACTGTGACAAGAATTTTATATATTGTTAACACCAGCAACAAAAACCTCAAGTAAAGTACTTTTTCTCGTACCAATTTTCGTACGGTGAATAGACAGTCATCCACCAAGAGATAGTCCACAGGAGAAATTTCAGCATCACTGGTGCTTCATGTAATTTCTTTCCAGGTTAAGTAATTAGGTCTATTGACATACATAGCATAGTTTTATACCCATTTTTCAGTCCCTATTACCTTGAATGTATGTACACCCACACACGTCAAGAGTATTTCAGTGTTTACTTTAATTCTCTGGAAGATGCTGCTGTAGATCCCAAATCAATCTGTCCTAGTATTCGTAAATATGTAGGACAAACACAAGAAAGCATCTTAGCATAGCAGTTGATCAGAATGACCACCAACAGAAAATGCTTTTTGGTGATGTTGGTTGTTCATACTAGCAACAAAAATTCTTCAGGTAAAGGTCATGACGACAACATTTCCAGGCGTGTGATCTTCTGGTCATACCTTCTAACACGGCCATGGGGTGGGACGTAGTCCCAGCAACAACAAGTAACATGCCCGTGTTTTGTTTGTATGCAGAGTGCTACTGTGTACACCTATACCGCACACTTAGCGGTGTACATTTATTAAATTATCAGCCTCGATACCTATTAAAAAATCGAAGGTGCAACTTTCATGCCCGACAACCGTAGGATGGGAGGTCATAATGCTTGTGTGACTTTGACGCAGTTTTAAGAAGAACTAAGACGTGTACTTTAACAAAATAGTATGCGCAGTCGAGACTTAGGCCCACAGTCCAGTGCTTATGCATCCTCTGTAGCAATAGCAGCAAATGCTTCAAAATACATTGTTTTATACGAGCACAACGAAAGCATGAGTTTGTGTAATAGATATCCACGTCAAATAATTAAAATTGTAGACTGATAGATAACGTTTTTCATTACAACCCAACATATCAAAGCAGTTTAGTTGTTTATTCGTAATGGTAGGGAAAAAACCTATGAGTAAAGATCCAAGGTGGCAGCACTTTCGGTCATACCTTCTGAGTTTGAATGTAAGTACAGACTATATTATGAGTATGCTGTAACGTGGATATCCTAGGGCGAGGGATAAGGTGGGTGTGATTTTTTTCTGTATTCATGCAGTCTCCCAGATCCAATTATAGTAAGAATGAAAATGATTATTTTAAAAAGATAATGTGTGACGGTAAATGTTAAACGATAAAACCATAGGATGGCGACAGGAGGCCACAGGCTTGCAGCTGGAGCTATCGAACGAACCTGCTGAATCAGCAGTGTCGAACATGACCTTCTACACAGTAACGATGAGGTATGGACGGTACCTGTGCCGATTGTATCTTCGACCGTCTCTCTCCAGCATCCCTTCACTCTCCGCCAAACCACTCAATTGTACATATGTCGAAAGCGACAAATTTCCCATAACTGATACTGCTGGAGAGAACAGCCGGAATACTTGCTTAAATGTATAGTAAAGGATATTCAAAATGTATGCTACCTGTGATCAGGACACTTCTAGTTATTTCCTCTGTAGTAACGCTAACATGTGATCTATGTGCATCACTTTTCGGTTCTGGACTCATCCACTTTACACTTTACGCTGACTGATGACCTCAGAAGTTAAGTCCCATAGTACTCAGAGAGAGAACACTTTATGCTAATATTTTTACGATTCCAAATACTTGCAACTCCCATGCAGTGGGGAAGAATATCACAGCGTTCAGAATAAATAACATTACCGTTTCCTCGTACCCACAGAACTAGTGCGAGCATTTCAATTTTTTTCCCCTGTCTCTTTCTAGAATGTACCGCCTTTCCACTAATAAAGCATATGTCACTGCATTCTGTGTCTTGTATATACTCGTTACATTAAGGCCTACCGCTCTTCTTTGCTTTACTTTATTTATTTTTATCATGTATGGCATTTCGTATCCGGCTTTTTTTTTACTTTTTTACTATTTTCCACTTTTATCCATTTTTTTATATTCATACTTCATATGTAATTGTACAAATGTACATATGCTTTTATTGCTTACATTGCCGGATGCAGGTTGCTATTTCTTACGATCCAACTGTGATATAACGTTACAGTCCAACCAGAACATCTGCAAAGTTCACCGCTACGGTCGCAGGCTCGAATCCTGCCTCGGGCATGGATGTGTGTGATGTCCTTAGGTTAGTTAGGTTTAAGTAGTTCTAAGTTTTAGGGGATGATGACCTCAGCAGTTAAGTCCCGTAGTGCTCAGAGCCATTTGAATCATACACTTTTTTCAAATGCCAACATACACCCAACACTAACAAATCCAACGCTAAAAAAACACAGTGACGTAGAGTGTTGACATTATTCTGTTTTGAGCACGCACTTAGATCGGTTGTGTCAGCTTCCCTCCCACAGATGATGAGGCGCCCAGGTCTGGATGCTGTGGTAGACTACCGCAGTACGTGCAAGTTGTTTTTGGAATAATCAAAATACTAGGATGCAGTGTAAAGTCGCAAGATTGAGAGCCGAAAGGCGATGCACATGGGTCACATATTGACGTTACTATAGACGAAACCACAAGCAGTTTGTTGACCACAGGTAGCATAAATTTTATCTACATGTCTTAGATTAGCGCCTAATAATATTGCTCGTCATTTGTCTAATTTTTAAAATAATTTATCCCACATTTAACCTTACTTTTTGAGTGTTCTCTCCTGAAGTATCAGTCGTGAAAAATCTACTGCTTTCGACACATACACAATTGAGCATTTTTGGGGCAAAGCGCTCTCATGTTCGAGAGAGATGGTCGAAGATTCCGTCAGCGCAGATTCTGCCCATATCTCATCGTCACAGTGTGGAAGGTTATCCCTAGCACTCCTGATTTATCAGGTTCGTTCGATAGCTCCATCTGCCAGCCTGCGATCTCCTTTCGCCATCCTATGGTTTTAATGTTTAACATTTTATCGTCACAAGTTATTATCTTTTTAAAATAATCAGTTACGCTCTTGCTATAAGTAGATCTGGGTGTCTTTAAAATGAATTTCCTCCATTTGTATGCATTTTCGGTATCAATAGCTCTTATAGTAGGTATGACCAGAAGATTATGTGACTGGAAATGTTGTCATCGTTGCTCTAGCGCTACAACAAATGTGTCATGGTTCAACCACACAGCGCTACAGTCAGTAAATTACTACCTATGAATACCCATCGAATTGACAATTACAAATCATATGCATAACATGTTTGGGATTTTCGTGTTGTGTTATACAAAAAAGCACGGATTTGCTCATCAGTCTGAGAAACTTATCTTGTAGGTTTAATAGATGTGGGCTATAATTACTGCAAGAACTATGTTGTAGTTCTCCCGTGGAAGTCTGTTTTATGCCAGTCCAGTGTTTACGTACGCGTATTTCCAAACAAATATTACACATACGCTATCTCACATTCATCGAGTTTTTAAATTATTTCCCGAACTTTAGGTCGTTTATTGCTTATGAGAGGATCACGCGATCATGACGTCTCTTCCTACATTTTTTTTTAGAAAACAGAGACATGCGCTCGCGCATTACGTTATTTATTTTGGAAACATCTCTTCCACAAAGTTAGTACGGCGTGTGTTGCAGCATTTCCAGAACCAATAACATACTCGTCATTTTTTCCCGTTTTCCGTCGTTCCTTAGTTGCTTCAAAATCCGTGGGGAAACTATGCAACTAAATGGAAGGCAGTATTTTTGCCATACGCGTCGACAGCTGTATTTCTCCATCTAACTGGAAACTTGCAATGGTTGTGGAGGTAGTGGAAATTTGAAGCGGTTGCAGGTATCGAGAAGAAATAATGGTTAATCTACTGTTATCACCACATGTGTTGTTCGCAAGTTAATTCCTGTTTGTTGAAGATTAGTTGTAATTACGTGTGAGTCTTTGGAGACTCGGCTTATCGACAGACGGTACATAAACTCTGTAACTCTCTGTAATGTCGCATTTTATCGCCAAGCGAGAGTGTCTTCGACTCTATGACTGAGTATGTACGAATAGTTTTTTCTTGCTGCACTGTAGCCATTGCTCAGTCTCGTTTTGGTGGCGGGGACGTGTATATATACTCCACATCCATTTACTACCCTTTGTAGAGGCGTCACACACTCATATTTCGAGGGTCACACACATTTTTATTCTGCCTGGGAAGCACAGGCAGACCTCGCCCACCATCAGTGAGCTTGTAGGATTGTATTTGTCTCCAATTTTTTCCTGATATGCTCAGAATGGTCCATGCGTAAGGGGTTCGTCGCATTGCGTCACTCCTGCCTGAATTTTATGTAAACGCCAGATTAACCTTGTCAATCTTTTTTTGTCCATCACATTGCTAACTCTGCTACTCCAACTTATTACATGCCTTCTAGCAATGTTACACACTCTCTAATAATAATTCACAATTTTATGTCGTCTTACATGGCTTCTTGCTCTGCCTGGGAGCCCTGGCTCACCGAGACTGTAGTCGCCCATGGGTACGTGCTACGGCATCATTATTTCCAACAATGCGTTCATTTTAACACCCACACACACACACACACACAAACACACACACACACACACACACTGTTAATGAAATGGTGGTAATGATAAAATAATTCGGATACTTTTGTATACATGCTGCATTGTGACTGGCTGAAAGCATCATGACATCGATATGAAGCGAAGCGACATAGAATCATGTTGACTCAACATCGTGATACAACGTAACGCATCACAATGTAGACGTGACGTAGTGAGCAGTGGGACGGAATAATTGTGTAAAGTAAGTCAAACTGTGTAAAATATGGAAAATTTTAAATAATACATAAAATTGTGGAAAAATTAAAGTACTTACTTATTTGCCTTGATGTGGTCTCTCCTGGTGCCTCGAATGACGAAAATTGCCTAATATTAAATTATTACTAACGAACTGATCTCAAGTGATCTTTACTTAATGTAATAACATTAATTTGCTATGAACAAATACACAGCCTGTTTCTCCCCCCATGTTGTACAGCTCCAGAATGAAGCCACCACTTAAGTGCCCTAGCTATAAATGATGAAGATTGGGAGCCGATGCTTGAATTCTCATTGGTCCAGGGGTGAGGGTTGGGCAGGAGTTGAGAGGGTGAGAGGTGAGGGAGAGTGGGGGCTAACTTCAAATATAAGGCGCCCAAATGTGTAACCTGATGACTGGAATTCCTTATCAGTGACCCGAGATGAGATCGTTATCTCGCCCATAGCTCTCACTGATTAGCTATGAGTGTTCATACAGAGAAACAGAGGTAGTAAATAGTATGTCGCTTATCTTAATAAGCTGTTAGTACTAATTACATTTACAGGATTAAGTGAGGGTCGGGAAGAAATGCTTCTGCGCGAGTGGGACCGCAGACAAACAAATTTCGGAACTCTACCTCCCCCCATGAACCATGGACCTTGCCGTTGGTGGAGAGGCCTGCGTGCCTCAGCGATACAGATAGCCATACCGTAGGTTCAACCACAACGGAGGGGTATCTGTTGAGAGGCCAGACAAACGTGTGGTTCCTGAAGAGGGGCAGCAGCCTTTTCAGTAGTTGCAGGGGCAACAGTCTGGATGATTGACTGATCTGGCCTTCTAACATTAACCAAAACGGCCTTGCTGTGCTGGTACTGCGAACGGCTGAAGGCAAGGGGAAACTACGGCCGTAATTTTTCCCGAGGGCATTCAGCTTTACTGCATGATTAAATGATGATGGCGTCCTCTTGGTTAAAATATTCCGGAGGTAAAATAGTCCCCCATTCGGATCTCCGGGCGGGGACTACTCAGGAGTACGTCGTTATCAGGAGAAAGAAAACTGGCGTTCTACGGATCGGAGCGTGGAATGTCAGATCCCTTAATCGGGCAGGTAGGTTAGAAAATTTAAAAAGGGAAATGGATAGGTTAAAGTTAGATATAGTGGGAATTAGTGAAGTTCGTTGGCAGGAGGAACAAGACTTCTGGTCAGGTGACTACAGGGTTATAAACACAAAATCAAATAGGGGTAATGCAGGAGTAGGTTTAATAATGAATAGGAAAATAGGAATGCGGGTAAACTACTACAAACAGCATAGTGAACGCATTATTGTGGCCAAGATAGATACGAAGCCCACACCTACTACAGTAGTACAAGTTTATATGCCAACTAGCTCTGCAGATGACGAAGAAATTGAAGAAATGTATGATCAAATAAAAGAAATTATTCAGATAGTGAAGGGAGATGAAAATTTAGTAGTCATGTGTGACTGGAATTCGGCAGTAAGAAAAGGGAGAGAAGGAAACGTAGTAGGTGAATATGGACTGGGGCAAAGAAATGAAAGAGGAAGACGCCTGGTAGAATTTTGCACAGAGCACAACTTAATCATAGCTAACACTTGGTTCAAGAATCATAAAAGAAGGCTGTATACATGGAAGGAGCCTGGAGATACTGACAGGTTTCAGATAGATTATATAATGGTAAGGCAGAGATTTAGGAACCAGGTTTTAAATTGTAAGACATTTCCAGGGGCAGATGTGGACTCTGACCACAATCTATTGGTTATGGCCTGTAGATTAAAACTGAAGAAACTGCAAAAAGTTGGGAGTTTAAGGAGATGGGACATGGATAAACTAAAAGAACCAGAGGTTGTACAGAGTTTCAGGGAGACCATAAGGGAGCAATTGACAGGAATGGGGGAAAGAAATACAGTAGAAGAAGAATGGGTAGCTTTGAGGGATGAAGTAGTGAAGGCAGCAAAGAATCAAGAAGTAAAAAGACGAGGGCTAGTAGAAATCCTTGGGTAACAGAAGGAATATTGAATTTAATTGATGAAAGGAGAAAATATAAAAATGCAGTAAATGAAGCAGGCAAAAAGGAATACAGACGTCTCAAAAATGAGATGGACAGGAAGTGCAAAATGGCTAAGCAGGGATGGCTAGAGGACAAATGTAAGGATGTAGAGGCTTATCTCACTAGGGGTAAAATAGATACTGCCTACAGGAAAATTAAAGAGACCTTTGGAGATAAGAGAACCACTTGTATGAACATCAAGAGCTCAGATGGAAACCCAGTTCTAAGCAAAGAAGGGAAAGCGGAAAGGTGGAAGGAGTATATAGAGGGTCTATACAAGGGCGATGTACTTGAGGACAACATTATAGAAATGGAAGAGGATGTAGATGAAGATGAAATGGGAGATATGATACTGCGTGAAGAGTTTGACAGAGCACTGCAAGACCAGAGTCGAAATAAGGCCCCCGGGATAGACAACATTCCATTGGAACTACTGACGGCCTTGGGAGAGCCAGTCCTGACAAAACTCTACCATCTGGTGAGCAAGATGTATGAGACAGGCGAAATACCCTCAGGCTTCAAGAAGAATATAATAATTCCACTCCCAAAGAAAGCAGGTGTTGACAGATGTGAAAATTACCGAACTAAGAGTTTAACAAGTCACAGCTGCAAAATACTAACGCGAATTCTTTACAGACGAATGGAAAAACTGGTAGAAGCCGACCTCGGGGAAGATCAGTTTCGATCCGTAGAAATGTTGGAACACGTGAGGCAATACTGACCCTACGACTTATCTTAGAAGCTAGATTAAGGAAGGGCAAACCTACGTTTTTAGCATTTGTAGACTTAGAGAAAGCTTTTGACAATGTTGACTGGAATACTCTCTTTCAAATTCTGAAGGTGGCAGGGTAAAGTACAGGGAGCGAAAGGCTATTTACAATTTGTACAGAAACCAGATGGCAGTTATAAGAGTTGAGGGACACGAAAGGGAAACAGTTGTTGGGAAGGAGTGAGACAGGGTTGTAGTCTCTCCCCGATGTTATTCAATCTGTATATTGAGCAAGCAGTAAAGGAAACAAAAGAAAAATTTGGAGTAGGTATTATAATCCATGGAGAAGAAATAAAAACTTTGAGGTTCGCCGATGACATCGTAATTCTGTCAGAGACAGCAAAGGACTTGGAAGAGCAGTTGAACGGAATGGATAGTGTCTTGAAAGGAGGATATAAGATGAACATCAACAAAAGCAAAACGAGGATAATGGAATGTAGTCAAATTAAGTCGGGTGATGCTGAGGGAATTAGATTAGGAAATGAGACACTTAAAGTAGTAAAGGAGTTTTGCTATTTGGGGAGCAAAATAACTGATGATGGTCGAAGTAGACAGGATATAAAATGTAGACTGGCAATGGCAAGGAAAGCGTTTCTGAAGAAGAGAAATTTGTTAACATCGAGTATAGATTTAAGTGTCAGGAAGACATTTCTGAAAGTATTTGTATGGAGTGTAGCCATGTATGGAAGTGAAACATGGACGATAAATAGTTTGGACAAGAAGAGAATAGAAGCTTTCGAAATGTGGTGCTACAGAAGAATGCTGAAGATTAGATGGGAAGGACACACAACTAATGAGGAGGTACTAAATAGGATTGGGGAGAAGAGGAGTTTGTGGCACAACTTGACTAGAAGAAGGGATCGGTTGGTAGGACATGTTCTGAGGCATTAAGGGATCACCAATTGAGTATTGAAGAGCAGCGTGGAGGGTAAAAATCGTAGAGGGAGACCAAGAGATGACTACACTAAGCAGATTCAGAAGGATGTAGGTTGCAGCAGGTAGTGGGAGATGAAGAAGCTTGCACAGGATAGACTAGCATGGAGAGCTGCATCAAACCTGTCTCAGGACTGAAGACCACAACAACAACAAGGATAGTACTCTCTGAGGAAGCATTGTAAGACAGCATGTTGAGCCCAGATGAAAGAACAGAAGGGCCTAAACCGATCACCAACAACCCAAAAGTTGTCGCAAAATTTTTACTGATAACATGCTTCAGTTGTTGCGTTTGTATTCACACCAGACCATAGATGCTAATTGTTAACGTTTCCAATCTAATCATTCTGAAACGTCTCATTCGACCAGCACAGTTGCACTAATACGAGGGTTTACACGTTCTTGAATAGTGTATTAACAGAAGTGTACCTGCACAATGAAAAATCAAGCTCTAGGCGCTACTTAATCGCAACGACCTATAGTTTCACAGAGTGTGAGCATATCAACAGAATCGAAGCGATATGATTGGTACGTTGATAACCCACACATGATAAATATGTTAACGTTTTCGTGCCTCTAACAGGTAACATAACACGTACAATGCGATGGGAAACTAGCGCACATATTTATTCAGAGAAGTGCAGGAATAGATACATACAGCAATCAGATAAATGGAACCTTATCTCCCCACGGACGCCGAGCGTCCTTTGCTCGCTTACACCCGGTAATCTCTATTAACGACCAATGAGTGGCTCTCGGACAGAGCGCTGTTTATTGAATAGCTCTCACTGTAGAATCTATTCCATTCACCCACCAGCAGTAGCTTCAGTACTAAGACAGTGTACTCGCACTTCAGAGAACCAGAGTTCATTTTCCTGTGCAGGCAATCTGATTCAGATTTTCTGTAGTTTCTTCAAAATCCCTGAGTCAAATATCAAAGTGGTTCATATGGAAAGAGCACATCAGTTTCCCTCACCATCGCCGTCGACATCCGAGCCTGTGTCTATAATGAAACTGTCGTCGACGGAGCGTTATGTTTTAATCTTCACCTTCCCTCATTGCTTTACCTGTATTGGAGTGAGAAAAACTTTAACAGTGCCAGCTTTTCATCTCAACTAAACGCTATTAAATCTTCATTTCGTATGTCTTCCATCGTTCCTTAGTCGTCAACTTTATTCTGACTATCTTTGAAGTATACAAACCCCCTCTGTACGACGAAATTAAAGCCTGTTAGTTTGTGTACAAGCTGATAACCTCGACATTGAGACCCGTCAGTTCCTCCTCCTCCAGCTTGTCCGCAATACTCGTTCCGCTTCTTTTATTATTGAAACAACGGCAATGCGTTTTTTTTATTGTACTTTCTTCACAACTGCGCTGCGATATGGCTACCCTACTCAGACCATGATATTCTATTCGGAATTTTCAGTGGTGTGTATTTTTAACACAAAGTTGGTATAATGATGAGTACACGAAAATGCCCGTAACAGATCATCTTGGCTTCATATAATAAGTAAATACAGTAACTGATCAAAAGTATCCTGGCACCATCATGTAAAGCAGAATTGACCACCACACATTGCGATAGGCGGGCCCACCAACATAAAAGCAGGCAGGAAGTATTGTATGGTCACTAAATAAGCAGTAACAGCCGAGCAATTCGGTCTGGACTAGTCATTGGGAGTTACCTGAGGAACAAATCCATCAGAAACGTTTCAATCCTTCTAAAGCAGCCAAAGTTAACTATTGGTGAAATGGAAATGCGAAGGAACAGTAACAGCTGAGACCGGGCACAGCTGATATACTGACGGACAGGCGGAGCAGCTTCTCATAGGCCACAGTTTCTGTACTCACTGTCTGAGGTGGTGTAGACAACGACGCCACTTGACACACGATGACTGGAAACGAGTGCTTTGGAGTTGCCAGCTAACATCCAAAGATGTTCGGGGTCACATGCGGATCATCTTCGTCGAAATGTCTTGTCTCAAACTCGTTTAGGGGTTGAACCGCACATGTCGCATTACACGCCCTAAATTAGACACTTGTGACCCTTTGGTTAAGTTTTCTGGCTGATAGAAGGTTTACGACATTGTATGAAACATACATCGTTAATATAACATATAACAACAATAATAATTGTATCTGGAGCTAAATTAACGACCCATAAACGATGTAGGCCACACAGTTGCGATTTGGTTTTAATAATGTTTATTCAGAAAGCAAATTAATAGCGAAAGTGGCCGTATTTAGAATTACTATTACACTCGAGCTCATATCCATTTGACACATTTCGCTCATTCAGAGTCTCATCGCGAACTGCAAGTCCAATACTCCACCTCGTTAACTATGCGAAAAGTTAAGAGTTCACACTATGTGCGCGGCTGCTCACCGCTCAGAGACTAAGCCCCGCGATACCACACAACGCGACATTTTCTAAGTCGTTTCACTTCGTAGCTGCCTAAAGGCCGACCGTCCGCTTTCGCGCCTCCGCCAGCACTGTCCCTCTGTCCGCATTCCCCCGCGTCACCCGCGTCCCGAACATCGTAGCTCAACAGACTAGTGCAGTTCCATTCCCTGAAGCCGTCCATCTGATTGGCTACAGCTTATTCTACACTATTTTACATTTAAAAATATTTAAATAATCAAAACTTGACCACTTTCACGTTCTTAATAAAGTAACAATAATATCCATTACGTAATAAACGTTAAATTATTTTACATAAAACTAATACAGTTCCCTTTTTAACTTTGAATGTCACGGCCAGTAGCCTTGCACGAGTGTGCTATCTGATAAATAAATAAAGAACAAAAGTAACTATTATGCACTAAAATTTACAACAAATATTCCATTACCTAATGATTCAATAAGGTGTCCTGCTGTCATCGTTCAATATGTTTTTTGTGGAGGAAATGGTGATCTGAAGCTTAACTGAAAATATTGATAATATAAATTTACTATATGTTTTAAACAAATAAAGTTACAGAGTTGATACTTACTGAATTTTTCATTTTAATTATGCGCTTTTATATGAAATGTCGATCGTTAATATCGACCAAAGCGTTCAGATTTTAGCATTCAGGTATTTGTTACCAAACTTGTTAATTTCACTTTAACAGTAAATCCTAAACTATTATAGATATGACCAATATTCAAGTTTTATTGGGATCACCATGAAAATTTAAGAAAGATGAGATATTAAAATTACTGTGGCTTCAATCCCTGAATTACTACAGAATTAAAGTTTTCATAAATGTTTCCCTCTATGGCCGATCTTATGTTCGCCATATTTAACACTGCTACGCCTTTCTGGGCCCAAACAGCTGCTACGGAGTTTCCCTATGACGTAGATTCTTGTCTATCTCACTTGCACACTACAGTGCTTAGGCCTGGTTCAAAATGGTTCAAATGGCAATGAGCACTATGGGACTTAACATCTGAGGTCATCAGTCCTCTAGAACGTAGAACTATTTAAACCTAACTAGCCTAATGACATCACACACATCCCTGCCCGAGGCAGGATTCGAACCTGAGATCGTAGCAGTCTCGCGTTTCCGGACTGAAGCGCCTATAACCGCTCGGCCACCGCAAACCGGCTCTTAGACTTGGTCAGCCTGGCCCCATTCAGCACAACAGATGCCTGTGAATTTCCCCATCTCGTGAGGAATCTGCGCTCTTTGTGGCACACGGTCCTGGACGACAGGATTCGTTTCACAATACCTGGAAGGCTGTCTCCTTCGGCCATATACTTAAATGAGAGCGAAATGCTCGTTAACTCACAGTGTGAAGAATCACATTATACCCTGTAGCAATCTGACTGATGGGTTTGGGTTTGGCAAATGGCTGGGGAACGTTACCTGCCATCATGTGTAGTGCCAACAGTGAAATACCGAGTAGGTGGTGTTACGGTATGGGGGTGTTCCAACATGTATTAGGGTGTAGTTCCCTTGTTGCGCTGAAGCAAAGGCTAAATGTGGAAAGATATCAACACGTTTTATATCATTGCACACTGCGCATAGTGGAGAATATTTCGGAGATGATGACTGATTGTATCAGCATGACAGTGCAACCTGTCATAAAGCAGTATTTATGAGGGATGGTTTTGATGACAATAACACTGCTGATTGAACGGCCCCACCCAGAGTTGCGAATGTAACTTTGGGATGAGATAGGAAGTCGACTTCTCTCCAGACCCCAGCGTCAAACGTCACTATACCTTCTCTGGTTTCGGCTCTTGACGAAGAATGAGTTGCCATTCCTGCACATACATTCAGACAACCCACTGAAATTGTCCCAGCCAATTTCCATCCGTTATAAAGGCGAAGGGTGGGCATACCCCATATTAATGTCCACTAACAGGTGCCGGAATGATTTTGATCAGACAGTACATAATTCTACTGCAACATACACTATGTGATCAAAACTATCCCGACACCTGAAAATGAGTTAAAGGTTTGTGGCGCCCTCCATCGGTAACGCTGGAATTGGATATGGTGTTGGCCCACCCTTAGCCTCGATCACAGCTTCCGCTCTCACAGGCATACGTTCAACCAGGTGCTGGAAAGTTTCTTGGAGAATAGCAGCCCATTCTTCACGAAGTACTGCACTGAGGAGAGGTATCGATATCGGTCGATGAGTCCTGGCACGAAGTCGGCGTTC
This sequence comes from Schistocerca gregaria, assembly GCF_023897955.1. Lineage (NCBI taxonomy): Eukaryota > Metazoa > Arthropoda > Insecta > Orthoptera > Acrididae > Schistocerca > Schistocerca gregaria. Next base: position 817,907,798 of record NC_064931.1, on the reverse strand, counting down.
CAAGACATCCCAAAGGTTTTCTATAGGATTCAGGTCAAGACTCTGTGCAGGTCCATTACAGGGATGTTATTGTTGTGTAACCACTCCGCCACAGGCCGTGCATTATGAACAGATGCTGGATCGTAATGAAAGATGCAATCGCCATCTCCGAATTGCTCTTCAACAGTAGGAAGCAAGAAGGTGCTTAAAACATCAATGTAGGCCTGTGCTGTGCTAGTGCCACCCCAAATAACAAGGGGCCCAAGCCCCTGCATGAAAAATACGGCCACACTGTGACACTACCGCCTTCGAATTTTACTGTTGGCACTACACACGCTGGCTGATGACGTTCACCGTGCATTCAGCATGCCCACACCCTGCCCTCGGATCCCCACTTTGTGTACCGTGATTCATCACTCCACACAACGTTTCTCCTCCGTTCAGTCGTCCAGTGGATCCTAATGCAGTTTGTAATTCCTGTGTGATGGTCTGGGTAGATGTCCGTCTATTACACATTACGACCCTCTTCAACAGTCGGCGGTCTCTCTCAGTCAACAGACGAGATTGGCCTGTAAGCTTTTGTGCTGTAAGTGTCCCTTCATGTTTCCATTTCACTATCACATCGGAAACAGTGGACCTATGGATGTTTAGGAGTGTGGAAATCATGGGTAGGGACGTATGACACAAGTGACACCCAATCACCTGACCACGTTCGAAGTCTGTGAGTTCCACGGAGCGCCCCATTCTGCTCTCTCACGATATTTAATGACTAATGAGCTCGTTGATATGGAGTACCTGGCAGTGGGTGGCAGCAAAATGCACCTAATGTGAAAAACGTATGTTTTTTGGAATGTTCGAATAGTATTGATCACATAGTGTACGTGTAAAAGAAAGGAACACAGAAAAGCCCTGAGAATGTTTCAAAAACAACGAACACATATTGTAGACATACAGACAGTCCTTTATTAAGTCACAAGGACGGACCTTATATACGAAGGATGTCTTATATCATCTTGACATCCGTCAGCCAATGGACTCAGTGTAATGTTCATAAAGGCAGGGTGCCTCCATTCGTTCACGGTTCTTATTCAACAAGTAGCTTTTCCTGGCCAATTCATCGCAAATATATTTGACTGGAGATGAAGCGCAAACAAAAATTCTGTTGTACCTCAAGACTCTGTATTAGGACTATTGATATTTTATCTATGTATAAATAACATATTTTAGAACTCGCTCACTTTGATTATCGTCTGGGAGTAGAAGGGCTTGTACTGAATCAGAAAGAGAGATAGCAACTACAATCAATCATCAAGATCTCTATGAAGTTTACAACTGGGCCAATGGAAACTGTGGGAAATATAAACTGAATATTTGACTTCTTCCCAAATACGAGGGTCAGTCAAAAAGTAATGCCTCCTATTTTTTTTCTACGTTTAATTGTCAGGAAATTTAAATGCAATTACATAGGTTGAAAACCACAACATTGAGGATCATTTTGTCATTTTTCAATGTAATCTCCGCCCATCTCTACAGTTTTGGTCCATCTTTGAACAAGGGCATGTATCCCAGCACGGTAAAAATCACAGCTCTGCTTCCTAAGCCATTGACGCACGGATGTTTTGACGGCCTCCTCATCTTCAAAATGAATCCCACGATGAGCTTCTTTTAGTGGCCCGAACAGATGGAAGTCTGATGGTGCCAGGTGAGGGCTGTATGGGGGATGAGGCAAAACTTCCCATCCAATTTTGACAATCTCGTCAGAGGTGTGACGACTGGTGTGTGGTCTTGCATTGTCATGCAAAAGAAGAACATCTGCCATTGATTTTGTTGGGCGAACTCGCTGAAGACGTGCTTTAAGTTTTTTGAGGGTTGTGACGTATTGAACAGAATTTATTGTGCACCCCTGCTCCAAAAAATCAACCAGAATCACACCCTCTGTATCCCAGAAAACTGTTGCCATAACTTTCCCTGCCGATCGCACAGTTTTGAATTTTTTCTTCCTCGGCGAGCTTGTGTGACGCCACTCCATTGACTGCCTCTTTGATTCGGGTTCAAAAAAATGCACCCATGTTTCGTCCCCGGTCACAATTTTTTTCAGAAACTCATCTCCCTCCAAACGGAAGCGCTGCAAGTGTTGGGAGGCTATTGTTTTCCTTGCCTCTTTATTCTGATCGGTTAACATTCTTGGAACCCACCGTGCACAAACTTTTGAGTACCCCAATTGTTTAATAATCGTGATCACACTGCCTTTACTAAGAGAAATAATGCGACACACTTCATCTGCAGTCACCCGACGGTCACCACGAATGATGTCATCAACTTGCTGAATGTTGTGTGGAGTCACTGCACTCACCGGCCTGCCGCTCCGCTTTTCGTCAGTCAACGGTGTTTGCCCTTCAGCTTCCTTACAACGACGAACCCATCGTCTAACAGTGCTGACATCCACTGTCACAACACCATACACCTTCTTCAGTCTTTCATGAATGCGTATGGGCGTTTCACCTTCTGCATTCAAGAATTCAATCACACAACGCTGTCTCAAACGAACATCGATGTCGGCCATCTTACAAACTTCTGCTGTGCTGCCACCTGTTGACACAGAAAGTTACTACTGCAGTGGATTGCAGAAGAAGGTTTGAGGAATGGCGCCAAATTCAAATTTTTCACTTAACTTAATTTTTTTAAGTAGAAAAAAAATGGGAGGCATTACTTTTTGACCGACCCTCGTACAAGTTTAGCTTTTTAGCATCGCACCACCTTGCTCGTATCGTATCTGGTGTAGGAATTATGAGTTGAGAACTGTGAGAATAACGTTCTAAGTATGCACAAACCGTTTCAGTTACTCTTGGTTTTATGTTACGCGAGCAACTGATGTGGACGGAAAATACGGATTCCATATGCGGAAGATATAGGCATCCCTTCTACATAAATCTCTCCTCCGGAGACATGAAAAATAAAATATCCCATTCAAGGTAACGTTGACATCCTACAATACATCTTCACTATAACGCGTTCCCGTGTCGTATAACAGCACCAACATCTCTCTATGACACATTTAACTCTTCCTCTAGAGAACTATTGTTACAATGTGCAAAAAAATGTTCAAATGTGTGTGAAATCTTATGGGACTTAACTGCTAAGGTCATCAGTCCCTAAGCTTACACACTACATAACCTAAATTATCCTACGGACCAACACACACACCCATGCCCGAGGGAGGACTCGAACCTCCGCCGGGATCAGCCGCACAGTCCATGACTGCAGCGCCTTAGACCGCGAGGGTGTTACAATGTGCAGTCCCAAGTCGAGATTACCACGCACTGTGTTCGTTCCGTTGTCTTCTCAGTAATCATACACCTACATCTTTGTCCTCAAGTGTGTTGTTATTGTTGTGGTCTTCAGTTCGAAGACTGGTTTATGCAGCTTTCCATGATACTCTATCCTGTGCGAGCCTCTACATCTCCGAGTAACTACTGCAACCTCTATCCTTCTGGATCTGCTTACTGTATTCATCTCTAGTCTCCCTCTACGATTTTTACCCTCTACGCTTCGCCCCAGTACTAAATTGGTGATCTTGGTGTCTCAGAATGTGTCCTACCAACCGAATCCTACCTCTAGTCAGATTGTGCCACAAATTTCTTGTCTCCCCAAATCTGTTCAGTACCTCCTCATTAGTTACGTGGTCCACCCATCTAGTCTTCAACATTTTTCTGTGGCACCACATTTCCAAAGCTTCTATTCTCTTCTTGTCTAAACGGTTTATCGTCCATGTTGCACTACTATACATGACCACACTCCACACAAATACTCTCAGAAAAGACTACCTGATACTTGAATCTATATTCGATGTTAACAAATTTCTCTTCTTCAGAAATGCTTTTCTTGCCATTGTCAGTCTACATTTTATATCCTCTCTACTTCCACCATCATCAGTTATGTTGCTGCCAAAATAGCAAAACTCATCTACTACTTTAAGTGTCTCGTTTCGTAACGTAATTCCTTCAGCATCACCGGATTTAATTCGACTATTTTCCATTATCTTCGTTTTGCTTTTGGTGATGTTCATCTTATATCCTCCATTCAAGACACCTTCCATTCCGTTCAACTGCTCTCCCAAGTCCTTTGTTGTCTCTGATAGAATTACAATGTCATTGAGAAACCTCAAAGTTTTTATTTCTTCTCCCTGTCTTTAATTCCTACTCCAGATTTTAATTTGGTTCTCTCTAGTGCATGTTCAATGTACAGACTGAATAACATCGGGGATAAGATACAACCCTGTCTCAGCCACTGCTTCCGTTTCACACCACCAACTCTTTTAATTGCCATCTGGTTTCTGTACAAGTTGTAAATAGCCTTTCGCATCCTGTATTTTACCCCTGCCACCTTTTGAATTTGAAAGAGAGTATTCCAGTCAACGTGGCAAAAGCTTTTTGTAAGTCTATAAATGTTATACAGGTAGGTTTGGCTTTCCTTATGCTATCTTCTATGAAAAGTCGTAGGGTCAGTTTTGCCTCACGTTTTCCCACATTTCTCCGCAATCCAAACTCATCTTGCCCGAGGTCGGCTTGTACCAGTCCTCAATTCTTCTGTAAAGAAATTGTGTTAGTATTTTTCAGCTCAGACTTATGAAACTGATATTTCGGTAATTTTCACACCTATCAGCATCCGTCCTCAAGTATAGATTTCCTATATTCACCCTACCCACGAGATAATCGATCCCTAAATTTATAATTCCTTTCAGACTCAGCAAGTCCACAGCATAGAGGAATTGAATGATACGGTGTGGAAACTGCCGGAAGCTGGTTCAAGGCGGCGGAGGTCAACCTCAACCCACAAAGTCACATTATCGTCACGCGGCTTCTTCCTTTAATAAGTTTTGGAAGCTACGAGAGGCCGTGCGGAATAAATAGGACTTGAAGCGGAAGTACATGTATACATTTCTGACGATAAACCGTACTGTAGCTCTACAGTACGATATAGTTTCTTCTGCTTGGGAAGCGCTTGCCTTCCGATACGACAGCTTTGAGTTTACATACTTTTTATTAATAAACAGCAGTGAAACAGAATTCTTAATTAACCGAGAAGCTGGATTTCCAATTTCAGTCACTGAGAGGGTTTCGTGATTACCGTTGGACCCTCACAAATCCACTCGGTACTAGAAGTGTTTCAGCATACAGATTCTGTATTTGCAGCAACATAGTATAGAATATTCTGCGCCGAGAACATCACAATGCGCCACAATCAAAGTCCGTCGCTTCCCTGAATCGCTGAAGACAAATGTCGAGATGATTCCTTTGAAAAAGTGCACACCAGTAAAAATGTAGGCCACTTTATTTCATGAAAAAATAGTAGCTTATTCTTGACATCTCACAGAGTTCCTGTATCATTAACTCCATACTCTCACAAGTCTTGAGTCTGTTTTAATCCTCTTCGTGCTTTCTTTTATTATTTTCCTTTTCGTATGTTGTAAGTTTCATTTTCTGTTTATTTTATGCATTACAATTAGTTACAGTGAAATAGCATGTATACGTTGTAAATTGCAACATTTCTATGCCGATGTGAGAGATAGCATTGTAACCCTAATTTGGCCAGTGTGAAGAACCGCCATAAAAAGGCCAATTTCAGGAACGTTCAAACCAAACAGTGCTAAACAAAGTTCAACAAACTGCGATGAGATGAACTCGAAAAACCATAATTTAAATTCTCTGGATCTCGATGTCCTCTATTTTCATGCTTATGAAAACCAAGGGCATATCGTAGTATCCAGGCCGAACATTGAGAAAACATCATCTATTTTGAAATTGAAATACAAGCATATAAATAATTCATTGTAATTCGATGAAAGAAATTGTAGGCGAAGTAATATTAACATAAAGTAAGTCTTAAAGAAACGTGTGTAGTTGTGAACAAAATAGGAATCATAAAGAGTTAGAACAACGATTCTCTAGTGAAATATTTTAATTCGCCAATTAATATCATTTCTCGTTGTTTTTCATTCTTTCGTTATCAAGTTCAACGTCGTCTGAGACCCAGAAGTTGACAATTACTAAGTCTGTTTAACAACATTCAAACTATGGGGGGCTTTCAATAAATAATGAAACACATTCTCTTTCTGAAAGCAGGTTGGTTTTATTCAGTTTTCCAACAATACACCACATTATTCCCCATTATTTTGGCTACAAAACCCTATTTTTCAACATAATCTTCGTTCAGTGCGACAGCCTTACGCCACCTTACTGGGAGGGTCTGTATGACTGAATGGTACCACTCTACTGGTCGACGTCGGAGCCAACGTCTTGCTGCATCAATAACATCCCCATTTTCCATGTACTGCTTCCAGCAGAGTGCATCCTTCGTTGGCACAGGCAGATGGAAGTCGGAAAGTGTGAGATCCTGGCTGTAGGGGTGATGAGGAAGAACAGTCCAATGAAGTTTTGTGAGTTTCTGTCGAGTGCGCAGACTTTTGAGGGTTGCGCTGTCATGGAGAAGAAGTTCATTGGATTTTTGTGGCGACGAGCACGCTGAAGTCGTTTCTTCAGTTTGCTGAGGGTAACACAATACACTTCAGAGTTGATCGTTCCATCATGACGGAAGACATCAAACAGAATAGCCCCTTCAGAGTCCCAGAAGACCGTCGTCACGACCTTACTGGCTGAGTGTGCTGTTTTGAACTTTTTCTTCAGAGAAGAGTTGGTATGGCACTACTCCATGGATTGTCGTTTTGTTTCCAGTGTGAAGTGAACCCATGTTTAATCGCCCGTGACGATGTCTGACCCCTGTAATGTGCAGGCAATTCTGCACAGATGGTCCTTCGTTCCTCTTTATGGTCTTCTCCTATCCTGCGAATTACCCAATGGGCACACATCTTTGATTATCCCCAACTGGTGGACGAGGGCGTCAGCACTACCAACAGAGACGTCCAGGTGTACAGCGAGGTATTTGATTTTGATCCATCGATTACCTTTTTTTTTTCTTTATTGTTATTTCACTCCCCAAATTGGGACGGGCTGGCAGCGGCACAGTACACAGCTCTTCAGCCAAGACCCTTACAAAAAAAATGGCTCTGAGCACTATGGGACATAACATCTGAGGTCATCAATCCTCTAGAACTTAGAACTACTTAAACCTAACTAACCTAAGGAAACCACACACATCCACGCCCGAGGCAGGATTCGAACCTGCGACCATAGAGTTACAAAAAAAGAACATAGTCAAATGCGAAAATAACACATAACATATAATGGTATAAATTGATGAATAAACAAGAACAAAAGTAAATGAACATAAATGGTGGATTTAAAAACAGCAGAGACGAGACACACACACACACACACACACACACACACACACACACATGTGGAGAATGAACACTGAGTCTAAATCTACATCTACATCCATACTCCGCAAGCCACCTGACGGTTTGTGGCGGAGGGTACCCTGAGTACCTCTATCGGTTTTCCCTTCTATTCCAGTCTCGTATTGTACGTGGAAAGAAGGATTGTCGGTATGCTTCTGTGTGGGCTCTAATCTCTCTGATTTTATCCTCATGGTCTCTTCGCGAGATATACGTAGGAGGGAGCAATATACTGCTAGACTCTTCGGTGAAGGTATGTTCTCGAAACTTTAACAAAAGCCCGTACCGAGCTACTGAGCATCTCTCCTGCAGTCTTCCACTGGAGTTTATCTATCATCTCCGTAACGCTTTTGCGATTACAAAATGATCCTGTAACGAAGCGCGCTGCTCTCCGTTGGATCTTCTTTATCTCTTCTATCAACCCTACCTGGTACGGATCCCACACTGCTGAGCACTATTCAAGCAGTGGGCGAAGAAGCGTACTGTAACCTACTTCCTTTGTTGTCGGATTGCATTTCCTGAGGATTCTTCCAATGAATCTCAGTCTGGCATCTGCTTTACCGACGATCAACTTTATATGATCATTCCATTTTAAATCACTCCTAATGAGTACTCCCAGATAATTTATGGAATTAACTGCTTCCAGTTGCTGACCTGCTATTTTGTAGCTAAATGATAAGGGACCTATCTTTCTATGTATTCGCATCACATTACACTTGTCTACATTGAGATTCAATTGCCATTCCGTGCACCATGAGTCAATTCGCTGCAGATCCTCCTGCATTTCAGTACAATTTTCCATTGTTGCAACCTCTCGATACACCACAGCATCATCTGCAAAAAGCCTCAGTGAACTTCTGATGTCATCCACCAGGTCATTCATGTATATTGTGAATAGCAACGGTCCTATGACACTCCCCTGCGGCACACCTGAAATCACTCTTACTTCGGAAGACTTCTCTCCATTGAGAATGACATGCTGCGTTCTGTTATCTAGGAACTCCTCAATCCAATCACACAATTTATCTGATAGTCCGTATGCTCTTACTTTGTTCATTAAACGACTGTGGGGAACTGTGTCAAACGCCTTGCAGAAGTCAAGAAACACGGCATCTAATTGTGAACCCCTGTCTAAGGCCCTCTGAGTCTCGTGGACGAATAGTTCGAGCTGGGTTTCACACGACCGTCTTTTTCGAAACCCATGCTGATTCCTACAGAGTAGATTTCTAGTCTCCAGAAAAGACATTATACTCGAACATAATACGTGTTCCAAAATTCTACAACTGATCGACGTTAGAGATATAGGTCTATAGTTCTGCACATCTGTTCGACGTCCCTTCTTGAAAACGGGGATGACCTGTGCCCTTTTCCAATCCTTTGGAACGCTTCGCTCTTCTAGAGACCTACGGTACACCGCTGCAAGAAGGGGGGCAAGTTCCTTGGCGTACTCTGTGTAAAATCGAACTAGTATTCCATCAGGACCAGCGGCCTTTCCTCTTTTGAGCGATTTTAATTGTTTCTCTATCCCTCCGTCGTCTACTTCGATGTCTACCATTTTGTCAACTGTGCGACAATCTAGAGAAGGAAGCACAGTGCAGTCTTCCTCTGTGAAACAGCTTTGGAAGAAGACATTTAGTAATTCGGCCTTTAGTCTGTCATCCTCTGTTTCAGTACCATTTTGGTCACAGAGTGTCTGGACATTTTGTTTTTATCCACCTACCGCTTTGACGTAGGACACAAAATCAAAGGAACACCACAGTGGGAACGCTGATGAGTGACACTGGTGACACTGTTGGTGCTGGTGGAATATAGCACTGCACATGGCACTGGCGAAACACTGACACCACAACGAAAACATTAAAAATCACTGCACCGTAGGGGACCTACCACTGGGTGAAGGGAGGAGAGGGGAAGAAAAGGGAGGGGGAGAGACGGTAGGGGAAAACCAGGACGGGGCAGTGGAGGAGAGAAAGAAAGAGGCCGGAAGCCCGGGGGGGGGGGGGGGGGTGGAAGAGAAAGAAGGTGTTCGTCAGGGAAAAATGAGGAAGAAGGGAAGGGGGAGAGGGAGGGAGAGAGGGAGCCCTGAGGAGAGGAGGGGAAGAAGGAGGGACTAGATCTGGTAGGAAGGGTACAAGGACATCATGCAGCAAGGGGAGTTGGTGGAATCCACCTTGGGCGAGGGTGGACACTGTGGTACAGGTGCAGCAGTGGGCAAGGGGGAGGGGAGGATGGGGGAAACCAAAGGATGGGGGGTCCAGTTTGTGGGAGACGTATAGGATTCGTATTGGTTCAAGGAACAGAAGGAGATGGGGGAAGGGAATCAGATCATAAAGGATCCACGTGGAGAACGTGACATGGATGCGATAAGCGAGGCAGAGTGCATGGCGCTCGATCACCTCGCCTCTAATGAGAGGAGTTACAGCCGTGTGTGGCCTGCAGGCACCTGAGAGATCGGACACGTTTACGGTATCTTGTAGCGATTATGATAGACAACTAATGACTCACCTAGGTTTTGTTTTCTGCCAGATTTCCGTAGACATTCTGCGTGCAACTGTAAATATCTGCAATGCTCTGGTTCTTCCACAAAAGAAAGTCAATGACAGATCTCTGCTTGGAACGCACTTCCATTACGGACGTTATTTGTAAAGCTGCTTATAGCGCAGCCACCTATCGCAACTTAATGAAACTATTGGGCCTGAAGCGGGAGTATTTCACTATGTCCCACAACGAACTCAGCAGTTTCTTCGACCGAAACTGGCAGAAGAAAATTGTGTGACACTTCTTATTGAACGCCTGTCCTATTATACCATCTCACAACATCGACATTTTGCTTTCACTGCCGCTCTGAACTGGACAATAGCACTCAGGCATAATTTACTTCGCACTGAAACGAAATGAGCCAGCTAATACAAGCTAAACCACTTCCAATGTCTCCCTCTCTTAACTAGCATTTAACACATCGTAGGAGATCCGCTGTTTTAATGATTTTGCAAATTTATTTTAACCTTGTGACCGGTTGTCCTTCATATCATCACAGTTAACGTAGGGGGGGGGGGGGGGGGGGGGTGTAAGTACAGTGAGTGGGCAAAGATATGAAAACACCACAAAAACAACGCATTACCATCCTTAATATGGTGTAAGAAAAACGTTGGCGTCCAAAACAGTTTCCAGTCGTCCCGGAGTGGATAAATACAGGTCCTGTATGTTTTTTTATGGAATGTCGTACTATTCTTCCCGCAAAACAGGTAACGATGATGGAGATGGCTAGCAATCAAGCACACTTCTCTCCAAAATAGAAAACAAAGGCTCAATAATATTGAGACTTGGTGAGTGTGGTGGCCAGGGGAGGTGCGAAAACTCATCCTCTGCTCATACAATCACACATGGACTACGTGAGCTCTGTGAAGAAGGACTTTTTTGTCTTTGCTCACGGCATCACTATTGGTGAACAAAGATTGCAGCATGGGACAGACCTGATCAGCCAAAATGGTGACAATCCTGGGAAATGCAACATTGTGGATCATGGAGACCGTCGAATACCATGATATGTCAGCCCAAATCATCATCGAATCTCCGCCATGTTTCACTCTTGGCAGCAAGCAGTCTGCATTGAGACAGCGCATGCCGGACATAAAAGCGACCAGAAGGTGGAAAAAATCAAACAAATATCATACGTCCAAATGACGTTCTTCCATTGGTGCGAAGTCCAGGTTTTATGACTTCGGCACCACGTTTTCATGTTACGGACATTTGCTCCACTGATGAGTGGTTTTGGAGTTCCAGCTCGCCCTGCAATTTCATGCTTATAGAGCTCCCTTCGTGTTGTTTTTGGTGCTGACGGGGTTCGCGAGTACGACATTCAATTCTGCAGCTGGCGTTCTCATAGTTTTCTTCACAATACTCTTCAATGACCGTCCATCACGATCATTCGACACACACTTTCATCTTCGGTGCGACTTAGCGGATTGATGTTTCTCCGCTGTCCCTGTGTGCGATATAAATCTTCGATATGGTGCCTCTTGAAACACCAAACACTTCGCTTTCATTGGTTACGGAAACACCCACTACACGTGCTCCAACAATCTGCCCTCCTTCGAGCTCACTTAGCTCCGACAATGCGCTCACGACTGAACAGAACACTGTTCTGACGACAGCAGACACTTGCGGCGCCATTCGTGGTTCAATACAACAGCGCTACTTCCACAATTGCCTAGCACCTCCTTGTATGTTCAAGCACACATTTCTCTCTATGTTTCCATATTTTTGTCCAACGTTAGTTTGAATTATCTAACTGTGACTCGTGTTAACTTAGTTCTGTGTGTTACCTTAGTTCAGCTGTTCGTGCATCACATTTTCTGGGGCGGAGATTAGGGGCTTCCCAGCATGTAAGGGTAAACAACCATGAAAAACTAGCTAAATACTCACACAGGCCGGTCCAGAAGATCAACAGTCGTTAATACACCGAGTGGATTCGATCCGGGTCTGACTTACCTCCAAGTCCCGTGGACTAATGCACTATACGTGCTGGTGCCACTAGTGTCAATATTTTCATGTGTTCATATGTAATTGCATTTTCAGGTTAAGTCACGAGTTGAGTATGTTTGCAGTTGCTCTGTAGTATTTACATACACTGAAGCGCCAAAGAAACTGGTATAGGCAAGCGTATTCAAGTACAGAGATATGTAAACAGGCACAATACGGCGCTACGGTCGGTTACGCCTATATAAGACGACAAATGTCTGGCACAGTTGTTAGATCGGTTACTGCTGCTACAATGGCAGGTTATCAAATTTAGTTCAAAATGGTTCAAATGGCTCTGAGCACTATGGGACTTAACATCTCATGTCATCAGTCCCCTAGAACTTACAACTACTTAAACCTAACTAACCTAAGGACATCACACACATCCATTCCCCTAGGCAGGATTCGAATGTGCGACCGCAGCGGTCGCGCGGTTCCAGACTGACGCGCCTAGAACCGCTCGGTCACACAGGCCGGCCATTTAAGTGTGTTTGAACGTGGAGTTATAGTCGGCGCACGAACGATGGGACACAGCATCTCTGGCGTAGCGATGAAGTGGCAATTTTTCCGTACGACCATTTCACGAGTGTACCGCGAATATCAGGAATCTGGTAAAACATCAAATCTCCGACATCGCTGCGGCTAGAAAAAAAACCTGCAAGAACTGGGCCAACGACGACTGAAGAGAATCGTTGAACGTGACAGAAGTGCAACACTTCCGCAAATTGTCGCAGATTTCAATTCTGGGCCATCAACAAGTGTCAGCGTTCGAGCCATTCAACGAAACATCATCGATATGGGCTTTCTGGGCCGAAGGCCCACTCGTGTATCTTTTATGACTGCACGACACGAAGCCTAACGCCTCGCCTGGGCCCGTCAGTACCGACATTGGACTGTTGATAACTGGAAACATGTTGCTTGCTCGGACGAGTTTCGTTTCAAATTGTATCGAGCGGATGGACGTGTCCGGGTGTGGACACAACCTCATGAACCAATGGTCACTGCATGTCAGCAGGGGACCGTTCAAACTGGTGGAGTCTCTGTAATGGTGTGGGGGTGTGCAGTTGGAGTGACATGGGATCAGGGATACGTCTAGATACGACCCTGACAGGTAACAAGTATGTAAGCATCCTGTCTGATCACCTGCATCCATTCACGTCCATTGTGCATTCCGACGGACTTGGGTAATTCCAGCAGGACAATGCGACACCCCACACGTCCAGAATTGCTACATAACACTCTTCTGAATTTAAACCCTTCCGCTGCCCACCAAACTTCCCACACATGCACGTTATTGAGCATATCTGGGATGCCTTGCAACGTGCTGTTCAGAAGAGATCTCCACCCCTTCGTAATGTTATTGATAGCCCTGCAGGATTCATGGCGTCAGTTCCCTCCAGCACTACTTCAGACATTAGTCGAGTCCATACCTCGTCATGTTGAAGCACTTTTGCGTGATTGTGGCATCCTAAACAATATTAGACAGATGTACCAGTTTCTTTGGCTCTCGAGTTTATTTCTGAAATAATTGGTCGGAAAAATGAGTTTATTTTCTGTATTGTTATCGTAATCAGCTATATCTAAAATTTTCCTCTTTCCCTCATTATCGAAGTAAGTGCTATTTTGGCTATGTTTTCGGGAAACTAGGAATCTATTACATGTCTAACCATCTACATTTAGGTTTTACGTGGTTTCTCTAAATTCGTCATTCGAAGGATGAAACACTTGATACAATCCCTTCAAAATTAACGACAGTTATTTCCTCAACCTTCACCTGAACCAATGCCCTCCTTTTCATGCCCTTGTTGTTGGAAAGACATTACACGTTAACAAAATATAGTGATATGTGTGTTTTGTGTTCTTGTAAAACTCCAGACGATTTGTTACCGAAGATAATTCCGAGATATCACCCCGTATAGCTGTCGTGCTTAGAGGCTGTTTACTTACACTATATTCGATGCAACAGCATCATTCAACTTTGCTTTTCCTAATGTTTCAGCATGTGTTGATATACGTAAGGTTGGGACTGCCATTCGTGAACGTCTTACTCAAGTTGTTCTAAGAGCTATATTTTTATTCCAGAATCACTCTTCCACTTGACTGATAAATATTTATTCCAGATCTTGTACAGATCCAGGTTTTGTCCGTGATCACATTTTGAATGTTACATCCTGTACTGTTAAAATCTACGTTGGTTTAGGTGACATGTCTCTCTGTCTGCGGATCTACTGCTGTTGTATTGCAAGTGCGTATGTAGCTTTCCTATGGGGAGCGCACTGAAATATGCTTTCACGATAAAGAAAATTCTTCAAAGGAAAAGTACTCCAGCTAAACGAGTTTGAAAAATGCGAATGATTTACAAGTTTCGCGTGCATATTTTGTCGCGTCAAGGAAGCGCGTACAAACAGGGATGGAATTATCTTTTATATTTGTTGATAAGAAAAAATTTGCAGTCTGAAAAAGATAAGAAATACCAGAATAATTATTTCTTTCAACCTAAAAAATAATATCGCGTTTCAATGCGTTTTGTTGTCTGCCATCTTTGTTCAGTTATTCTCGATCGTGAAAGTTTAATAAAATTCTTAATTTAAAAAATGCAGACATTGATGTAATCTAACTTCGTTATTGACGAAGATAGCTTCTTTGTCTCTTAAGAGAATGGTTAACGAAAAATCAGAAATGAAGCTCGAATCTTCGGTCATTGAACAATCCGACTCCAGCCTTTTGAACACTCCCTCGGAAAATCTTAACTAACACCAAAAAAATGGTTCAAATGGTTATGAGCACTATGGGACTTAACATCTGTGGTCATCAGTCCCCTAGAGCTTAGAATTATTTAAACCTAACTAACCTAAGGACATCATACACATCCATGCCCGAGGCAGGATTCGAAACTGCGACCGTAGCAGTCGCGCGGTTCCGGACTGAGCGCCTAGAACCGTAATAACACATGTAATCCAAAAATGGTATTGTGTTAAGATATTTTATCTGCTACTACGAAATTAAAAAAAGTTAGGTAATTAGTGTTAACTTGTTATTACGTAAGCACGCACTACACTACACTTAAATGTTGGTTCCACAACAAGACAGAGAAAACGTAAGTAAATATGGAAGTAACAAGTGAAGTTAAAACCTAAGCTGGATAAAGCAAGATAATGTAGAATATGTCTAGCCTCTCAGGCTCGTCTTCTAAGTAATATAAATTGGTATTCAGGCGTCGAGTGATTGAAATTTTATTTTTTATTGTAAATTAAAATAAAATAAATATTAAATATTCTGTCACATATTTTAGCTTGTGGTTAAATAAATTCTGTGGCAAGTATCTGAAAATGTATTTCTAGCCATCAGAGAGCTCCCTAGATAAAAGTATGATGCTGTTAAATTTGAACGTCTAGGAATGCACTCAATACTTCTTCAGCATCGAACAGATATTTCATCGACAAGTATGCATACATTGGATGGTAATGTGGGATTGCGCACATCTGTCGGGAATTAAGATTTTTTTTATGTCATTAGATTGATCAACCACTCGTCGTACTGTTATTTTTTCGAACGAGATATCGTGCCATTCGCATTTCGTGTCGGCAGATCTCCTCCTGGCATGCTGTGGAATACATGCACTTCGATAATGCGCAAGCTACTACTTGGCGAAGGTTGTTTGTGGTATCTTTCGCGAATGCTGCGTGGGAAAATCGACTGCCGCTAAGGCTCCGTGTGAGCTCTAATTTCTCTGTTTATTTCGTAGTGGTCATTTCGCAAGACATAGCTATGTGGATGGAAGTAATATGTTGACCTTACTTCGGAAATTTGAACTATAGGTCTCTTGTGTTTGTTGAGCATTTTCTTAACACTCGCGCGCTTACTAAATGAGCACGTGGCGAAAAGCACCGAACTTCGTTGTATCTTCACTATCTCTCCTGTTAATTCAACCAAGTAAGAGTCACGGATTGAAGAACAATACTCAAGAACCGGCCGAACGAGTATTGCGTAAGCTTCTACATCTACACATCAGTACTCCGTAGGCTGTCTAACAGTGCGTGGTGACGGAATTTCAGGTACCACTGTCTCAGACCCCCGCCCCCCCCCCCCCCCCCCAAAAAAAAAAAACCTGTTCCATTCGCGAAGGACTTCTTCTATAGATTATTTACATTTTCTTCAGATTTTTCAAAGTGAATCACAGCCGGGAATTTACTTTTCCTGGTCTCCGCCACTGTATTTGGTAATAGTTATTTCTCCTGGCTCCAAGTTCATTTCAGTGAGTTCTAACAGCTCTACGAAAGAGACTGCGTACGCTACGTTTTTCCGCCCTCTACTGAGGTACTGCTGTGCGGTGACGGATCCACATGAGATAGGAGTGACGGAGGATATCGAAAAAGGCCAGAGTAGAGCAGATCGTTTTGTTTTATCGCGAAATAGGAGAGAGTGTACCACGGATGTGATAAGCGAACTGGGGTGGCAATCATTAAAACAACGGCGTTATTCGTTGCGGCTGGATCTTCTCATGAAATTTCAATCACCAACCTTGTCCTCAGAGTGGAAAAGTATTTTGTTGGCACCCACCTGCAAAGGCAGAAATGATCACCACAATAAGATAAGAGAAATTAGGGCTCGCAAAGAAAGATGTAAGTGTTCGTTTTTGCCGGGCGCTGTTCGAGAGTGGACCTGTAGAGAAATAGCTTGAAGGTGGCCCGATGAACCCACTGCTAGGCACTTGATTGTGAACTGCAGATTAATCTAGTAGATATAGATATGGCTGGGTACACTCAAAACTTCCATATCACATTCTGAATGTTCTAATTCATGCAACTGATATGTATTTTACATCATTCTCTTCCGCTATGCGACTGTGCAAAACTATTCCGTGATAAAGGGCAATAACGTACCTTCCCCAATATTCGCTTACGTTCTGTGCACTTTTACTACTGCATCTACAAAGAGACTTCGCAAGCCACCGAACGGTGCGTGGCGGAGGGTGCCTTGTACAACTACCTCAGTTCCTTGCTTGTTCCACTCACAAATAGATCGAGGGAAAACCACTGCCTATGTGTCTCCGTACGAGCCCTAATTTATCATAACTTGGTTATCCTTGCGCGAAATGTTCGTTGGTGGCAGTAGAATCGTTCTGCATTCAGCTTCAAATCCCAGTTCTCTAAATTTTCTCATTAGCGTACTTCGAAAAGAACGTCGTCTCCCCTCCAGTGATTTCCATTTCAGTTCCCGATGCATCTCCGAAATACTTGTGGCTGGTCCCGGAAGAGGTTCGAGTCCTCCCTCGGGCATGGGTGTGTGTGTGTTTGTCCTTAGGATAATTTAGGTTAAGTAGTGTGTCAGCTTAGGGACTGATGACCTTAGCAGTTAAGTCCCATAAGGTTTCACACACACACACACACACACACACACACACACACACACACACACACACACACATACAAAGACTTGCGTGTTGTTCGAACCCATCGGTAACGAATCTAGAAGCCCGCATCTGAATTGCGTTTACGTCTTCCTCCAGTCCGACGTGGTGAGGATCTCAAACGTTCGAGCAGTACTCAAGAATGTGTCGCACTCATGTCGTATACGCCGGTACCCTTTTCCAGGTGAACCACATTTTCTTAAAATTCTGGCAATAAACAGAATCCAGCGTATTACCTCTGCGTCACCACTCTCGCTTATTAGGCACATTTGGCCCAGTTAGTAGTAATGTCAAACACAAATAGCCTAATTCAATAACCCTCATTGTTGTTGACGTTCGTAACCTTGAGAGATTTTCAGCATTTATCAGGGATGCTCTGCATAGAATGAACATATTTTACTGCACGATTTCACGATGCTATTTGCACCAGAACCAGTCGTCTCGGTAGAGGAGGCGCTAACGCAGGTTGTGTGTTGGCTCTAAACTCGACGACAGCAGGTTCGAATCCTGGTGGTACAAGAAATTTTTATCGTCGGAATTTTGCCGGCAACAGCAGATAATTTGGAGCATAGTTCCTCATAACAAGACTGTGAGCCAATATTCTAGGCTATATTTGATTTAATGGGAGCATATAACTTTGGTGATGGTGATACGTCGATCGGATGGGGGTGTTACGCACAGAGAAAGGAATGAATATTCGGGTCAACGTCCGTCAACGTTGTAGGCACCAGAGACAGAGATGAAAATGTGATGCTATAAGACCGCGAAATGAAACTTTCCGTGTCGTTTTTGATTTCAGTGATTTAGGGAGATCACAGAGTACCTGTGTCAGATAATCGAATGAGGAGTTGGAACGCCATCCTCCCGAATGCGAGGCCAGTGTGGTAACATCTGAGCCACCGCGCCTGTTGTCAACCCCGAGGCTCTACGAGAGAAGTAGGCTGTTCGTCGCTACCGGATTCCCCTCTCCCCCTTCCTCGGACAGTCAACAGCAACACAAACGCAGCAGTAAAACTCTACAACCACTCACCACAGTCGCTTACACTGGACGGATATACTACACTCAGAAAACACGCTTCACACAATTCTCACACTGTTTGAAGGAAAGGGGCTATTCGGTGCAACAAAAAAATAAATAAATGAAATAAAGGGTTTCCAGTTAACCGGCTGAACCCGTTCCTCAGGAGCACCCAATCAACAATGCCGCACGAATTTACTTTTTCATAACCATTGCACGTGTTTACACAATTGTGTCATCATTGAGTTGTTAACTGCAGAACACTTCTCTTGTAATTCTGACAGTGTGTATATCCTCTCTATCACACTTTCATCTATTTATGAGTAATCTGTATGTATTATTGAGTTACCTGCCACAAGAAGAAACAGTTAATAGTTTATGCAGATTTCGGCGTAGATTTGTTTAGATACTTGTTAAATCGGACCGTGGGTGCATGCCGAGGAATACAAAGGCTCCAAGTGAACTCCATGATATTCCTAAGCCGGCTCGATGGGGTCGCTACTCGCGTTTGCAGCAGAGGTGTGTTTCCGAGCCAGCTGCGGATTGGCAGGGCAGCCACATGTGTTACTGTATAAAATGCATATTTGACCATCAGCTGCTTTTATTTGAAACCCAAATCTCAACCGATTTCAGTCTTGGACCATCTTCACGAATACTATCCAAAGATACAAATAATTGTATGTATTATACAGGAAATGTTAACAGTTGTTTTACAAAGAAGCGCAAAATAAATTAATACTTACAGGGTTAAAATGGTTTAAGCCAACACATTACGTTAGTCATTACTTAAATAATGTGTAGTGCATGCCATGAATATCAATATACGATACACGACTTTTAGAAGCACACATACGAATAATAAATGTACACATAGCAATACTGAAGAGAAGATCAGGACTATAAGTATTACTTTGTACAAAATATTAAAAAGTTGATCAAAGATCCTTAAAAAGGCATTTTCGTCATATAGTATAAAAATATCTCGATGACAGGTTACTTGTTATTGTAGAGGACTAGACTATCTTTGGAGAACATCTTTGGTACAGTTTCATGTGTAAACAGAAAAGGAAGTTGCTGCCCCAGGCTAAAGATAACAGATGTTCCGATACAAGGTAGAAAACATAAAACCCTAAAGTTACACAGTATCGTATTCATTGCATACGCCTGATGAAATGTATAGAAACAAACGTCAATTATATCATAAACATAATGGAAATCGCATCTGTAACATTAAGACAAGCTTAAATACAGTGTTCAGAAACGGATTGAAATGGCTCTCAGCATTCATATGCATCTAAGTTATAGTAGTGAACAATTAATGTCACATATAGATTATATTTAAAGGAAACCATATGTAAATAAAGTTTCGCTACTTTACTTAATTGCAAGCTTAGTATGTGAGTTATGCTAGTATCATAAAGAAAGGTCAGGGAATAAATAACATCAGCATAACCAAGCATGTATCCAAACTTGGCTTTAAGGAATATTGACGACACATGTATATAACAGTGATCAGTAACACTCTTTAAACACTGTAAAACTTTAGATATAGACATTAGCGGCTCATCCAGTAAGTATATATTTTGAGAGGCAAACAGAAAAAATCTTCATCTAATCAAGACAAGTGATTGCTAAACAAAATCCGTACTTGCATATCTACAGACTTATAAACGTTAGGTGGAATGTAGCCATCGGGTTACAGATGACTTATCTGATATATCAATATATGATGGTTATGTACATAATAGCATCTGAAATAAACAGTTTTAAGTAAAAAAGAAATATATGACCTGATGTTTATTAAAATGAGAACTACATCTTTGGAGTAGAACATACTTTAGGCGGAGCCAACTTATTCACCAGAAATCCATGTCAAATATAATAAAAGTTAAAAATAGAATTATTGAGTGTTTATCATACTCGATGTAAAACAACAGGAGATAAGTTACAAACATTTTGTGAATGTTTATGATGAATAACGGTAATACACAGGATGTGGATAACAACCCATAGAACAATTTATCTGTACTGCAGTCGCGCAATGAAGAAACATAACAGGGGGTATAAGAAAACTGTGTGCACGAAAAGTGGCATTAACATCAGGTGTTGACATTAAAATACTAGATAAAACTTGTTATATATCTATCAGGTAATCTCTTCATATTGCCGGCCGGAGTGGCCGCGTGGTTCTAGGCACTACAGTTCGGTACCGCCCGACCGCTACGGTCGCAGGTTCGAATCCTGCCTCGGGCATGGGTGTGTGTGATGTCCTTAGTTTAGTTAGGTTTAAGTAGTTCTAAGTTCTAGAGGACTGATGACCAGAGTAGTTAAGTCCCATAGTGCTCAGAGCCATTTTTTGAACTATTTGAATCTCTTCATATTACAAAACTAAACTATAAGGTTTATCATGAAGACAAGCCTAAGGGAACGGGGAGTAAGAGGGAAGAGTAGTGGTAGAGTTCAGAGAGACAGGTTATGGATTAGAATCAGGTAAGTGAAAGACACTAGAAAAATTCTCAAAGATAGCCTTATTTTACAAAACTTTTGTTCCAGAATGAGATTTTCACTCTGCAGCGGAGTGTGCGCTGATATGAAACTTCCTGGCAGATTAAAACTGTGTACCCGACCGAGACTCGAACTCGGGACCTGGCAGAAGTAAAGCTGTGAGGACCAGGCATGAGTCGTGCTTCGGTGGCTCAGATGGTAGAGCACTTTCCCGGGTTCGAGTCTCCGTCAGGCACACAGTTTTAATCTGCCAGGAAGTTTCAATCTTCTTGTTCATTGGGAACATCATTAGGATGTTTTTTAAAGTTAAAAAAGATTTAAATGTCTTCCAGAAGGTTCATACTTAACCCCTTGTTTGCTTGAAGTAGTATTTTCATATTCTCATCTGTGGTACCTATTGTGTGGTTACAAGCTTTAGGATGGAAGCTTGTTCGTGACGTCACTTCAGCTAGGCACGGCGAACGCCACATCTGTTGCAGGCAGAAACGCCTGGGCGTGCTTATCACTATAAATCTCTTATTTTTGGACAAAATGTTTGGTATTGTTTTGGATTGTGCAGTTTTATGTATATGAAAGATCGTCTTACTATCGTAAAGCTACAAATGAAGATCGTAGTTGTGTATTACTGAATCCTGTCGAAACAAACGTAGATCAATATGAGAAGCTTGTGATCCGTCACCAAGTAGAATTTTCTGCCATATAAGTATTGGGGGAACTTGGTCACCCCATATATGATAGCAAGAGCTTCTTTCTCAATCTGTGAATAGTTTCCACTGAAGCTCATTTATCATAATGGTGGAAGCAAAATTAACAAACCATAATTAAGGAAGATTGAGGAGAAATTAAGAATTTATTCCTGTCACGAAACAGAGTCCAAGTCCAAAAGCGGAAAAGTCTTCGTGTGTTGATGAGCAGCTTCAGATAAATCAGTAGGTGTCTCGCAATGCAAAATATGTAAAAAGTTACTAAACACTCATTTGGGAACCGCGAGTATGTTACGACATTTTTGTAAATTTGACCAGCAGTTTCCTCCCTCCATGAATATTTTGAAAAAGGACAAAGTCTTAGTGTCAGGCAAGTGTGTGAAAATGTGTGCTGACGTGAGGCCATTTAGTAATATGGCGGCTTTAAACATTTAGGGCAAACATTAAAATAGAAGAAATGTGGCACAGTGGGTACTAAAAATTATATTCTGGTAGTATGCAATGTAGGGCGAAAAAGCACGAAATAAAATGGTTCAAATAGCTCTGAGCACTGTGGCACTTAGCATCTGAGGTCATCAGTCCCCTAGAACTTAGAACCACTTAAACCTAACTAACCTAAAGACATCACACACATCCATGCCCGAGGCCGGATTTGAACGAAATAAAAGCTTATTCTTTGATACATATACTTTTTATATTAGCATAATATGAAAAACTAATATGTTTGCTAAACTGTATATGACGAATTTAGAATGAAACGTTTTGACCACTTACAACCAATTCAGCGAACAAACAGAACACTTCCTGGAAAGGGCGATTAAATTTAGTATAACTGGGGTCATATTTGGATGGATCACACTTAGATTAAAGAAAATATACTTCCCAAACCTTATTTTAGTTGGTGTTGTATAATATACATCTTCACGTTCGTAATTGCAAACGGTCTCGACTTTCAGAGGTGGTTCTACTTACTACAGAAAACATGTATTAGAGGTTACCCGATTATGCTTTTTGAGAATAGCTAGTACTAGTCGAACGAGGGTGGAGCTGCAAAGAAAACCGCCCATATCGAAATAAATAAGCAAGCCCGAAATACGCTTAAAATGAAAAAATAACACATAAACTACACCATTCCCTGGCCTGCAAAGACCAAAAATGAATATACACTACTGCCCATTAAAATTGCTACACCAAGAAGAAATGCAGATGATAAACTAGTATTCATTGGACAAATATATTATACTAGAACTGACATGTGATTATATTTTCACGCAATTTGCGTGCATAGATCCTGAGAAATCAGTACCCAGAACAACCACCTCTGGCCGTAATAACGGCCTTGATACGCCTGGGCATTGCGTCAAACAGAGCTTGGATGGCGAGTACAGGTACAGCTGCCCAGGCAGCTTCAACACGATACCACAGTTCATCAAGAGAAGGACTGGCGTATTGTGACGAGCTAGTTGCTCGGCCACCATTGACCAGACGTTTTCAATTGGTCAGAGATCTGGAGAATATGCTGGCCAGGCCAGCAGTCGAACATTTTCTGTATCCAGAAATGCCCGTACAGGACCTGCAACATGCTGTCGTGCATTATCCTGCTGAAATGTAGGATTTTGCAGGGATCGAATGAAGGGTATAGCCACGGGTCGTAACACACCTGAAATGTAACGTCCACTGTTCAAAGTGCCGTCAGTGCGAACGAGAGGTGAGAGGGGCGTGTAGCCAACTGCGCCCCATACCATCACGCCGGGTGGTACGCCAGTATGGCGATGACGAATACACGCTTCCAATGTGCGTTCACCGCGGTGTCGCCAAACACGGATGCGACCATCATGATGCTGTAAACAGAACCTGTAATCATCCGAAAAAATAACGTTGTGCCATTCGTGTACCCAGGTTCGTCGTTGACTACATCATTGCAGGAGCTCCTATCTGTGACGCAGCGTCAAGGGTAACCGCAGCCATGGTCTCCGAGCTTATAGTCCATGCTGCAGTAAACGTCGAATTGTTCGTGCAGATGGTTATTGTCTTGCAAACGTCCCCATGTGTTGACTCAGCGATCGAGACGTGGCTGCACGATCCGTTACAGCCATGGGGATAAGATGCCTGTCATCTCGACGGCTAGTGATACGAGGCCGTTGGGATGCAGCACGGCGTTCCGTATTACCCTCCTGAACCCACCGATTACGTATTCTGATAACAGTCATCGAATCTCGACCAACCCGAGCAGCAGTGTCGCGATACAATAAACCGCAATCGCGATGGGCTACAATCCGACCTTTATCAAGACTTCACATGAACGTTTCACCAGGCAACGCCGGTCAACTGCTGTTTGTGTATGAGAAATCGGTTGGAAACTTTCCTCATGTCAGCACCTTGTGTGAATTATGTGAAAAGCTAATCGTTTGCATATTACAGCATCTTCTTCCTGTCGGTTAAATTTCGCGTCTGTAGGACGTCATATTCGTTGTGAAGCAATTTTAATATCCAGTAGTGTATATTTCAATCTTGCGATACTCGAGTAAAAGAAAAAAAAGACTTTTCATCAATTTATGAACCTTACTCTTACCTCTGCAATGAAAGCGTACAGAAGAAGCTGTTACGTAGCGTAGTACAGAAGAAAGATGGACGGACAGGCAGACAAGACTCCTGTAGGCTGCTTCGGTTGGGCACAGATTGACTTGGATGGGAGTGGAGCGGGCTGCCCATTCTGGTGATTACGTGCTGCATCTTGCCTGCCTGGCTAGTAGGCAAGCACGGGCAGGTTAAAAGCGTAATGTGTACACCTTTCCATTTGTAAGCAAAAATTTCGCTGTGGTAAATCTGCCTTCGCTTGATTCTGGTACTGTTAGGAATTTATGTTTATAATGTTTCTACGATCGGTGTCATCTAAGGGAATGTAGCAAATCTCCATAAATAATAAACGTTTGAATATAATATAGTAATTAAAGACATATAGGAATTGCGTCGCAGCACGCCTCAGTCCACCAAGGGACCGGAACAAGGCGCGTTAAAGAGGAAGTGCGAGGACTGGAACGTTCTGCCGCGGTAAGGATAACGTCTGTAAGGTATTCTACCTGGTCGTCACAACTGGGAAAATGTTGTTCGTCGAAGGTCGCCAGGGAGGAGTAAAGCCTCAAGTCGTCCTTAGAAAGCTACCATTCGAGTGTGCACATAGGTGGGGTAGGAGTCAACAAATTGATAGCGCACGGAAAATGGTCGCTCAAGTACGTGTCAAAAAGTACGGACCACTCGAGACGATGGGTAAGACGGATAAAAGAATGAAGTATAAGAATGTGAGAATTAAAAAAGATTCTAACTCCTGAAAATATCATAATACACACGGCACAATGAGGTGACAAAAGTCGTGGGATAGCAATACTTATACTGATGGCGGAGTATCGCGTACACAAAGAGCGCAGTGCGTTGGCGGAACTGTCATTTGTACTCATGTGATTCATGCTAAAAGGTGTCCGAAGTGATTATGGCCGCACGAAGGGAATTAATAGACTTTGGACGTGGAATGGTAGTTAGAGGTAGACGCTTGGGACATTACACTTCAGCAGTCGAGGTCTGGTCAGATGAGTCGCAGTTTCAGTTACTATGAGCTGACAGCAGGATTCGAGTGTGGCGCAGCCCCCACGAAGCTATGGACACAGCTTGTCAAGCAGGCATTGTGCAAGATTGCGGTGGCTCCATAATGATGTGGGCTGTGTTTGCATGGAATGGACCGAGTCCTCTGGATGTTCGGCTACTTGGAGACCTTTTGCAGCCATTCATCGGCTTCATGTCCCCAAACCAACGATGGAATTTTTATGATTGACAACGCGCCATGTCACCGGACCACAATTTTACGCGATTAGTTTGAAGAACATTCTTTACAATTCCTGCGAAAGGCTTGGTCACCCAGATCGCACGACAAGAATCCCATCTAACATTTATGGGGCGTAATCGAGAGGTCACAAAATCCTGCATCGGCAACACTTCCGCAATAATTATGGAGGGCTGTAGTGGCGACATGGCTCAATATTTCTGCAGGGGCTTCCAACGACTTGTTGAGTCCACTCGACGTGGAGTTGCGGTACTACGTCGGGAAAAGAAGGTCCGACATGATATTAGCAGGTATCCCATGACTTTTGCCACCTCACTGTATTATACAATAAATGTATGACACTTATTGTGAAACTGAGTTGTAATTACGTAATTAATACAGCACCCTTGTATCCCCCTTTCTTGTAGTAACCTACGAACGTCGGTAGATAAATGAAAAAATAGGAAACAACCTGGGTTCCCGGGTTTGATTCCCTGCGGGGTCAGGGATTTTCTCTGCCTCGTGATGACTGGGTGTTGTGTGATGTCCTTAGGTTAGTCAGGTTTAAGTAGTTCTTAGTTCTAGGGGACTGATGACTGTAGATGTTAAGTCCCATAGTGCTCAGAGCCATTTGAAACAATCTGGATTCGAACACTGGATGCAAAAAGCGACACGCCGCGATGCTAGCCACAGCGCCACCAGTTTTTTTTCTTTTTTTCTCCTTTTCTCTACTTTTTTTGTAATCTCATTTCGTTCGTTATAGATCGTTGCAATTGTACATGGCGGACGTTCCCTGACGCCCACTGAAATTCTTTATTTGATCCATTCACTCAGTTTTTTTAATTACAGATGGTAACTGACCTTTTTTTAAAAAAATCTCATTTTGTTCGTTTTCGTATCTTTGTATCTGCTCGGTGCAGACGTCGCAAGACACCTTTTCAGTTCGTCGTTGTTCAATTAACCCAGTTTTTTTTTTTTTATTACAGGGGGCAGCTAACCCCCTGACCAAACACGCTGAGTTACCGTGCCAGCTTAAATTTTTCACTCGAGGGAAGACTTGAACCAAGGACCTCTCGTTCCGCAGGTACTCACGCATTATGTTGGCTTTTGTTCGTTGCATCTGCTCGGGGCGGACGTCGTAAGGCATCCGTTTAAGTTCGTTGTTGATCGGTTAACTCAGTGGTTACAGAACGCAACTAACCCCTCTGACCGAACACGCTGAGCTGCCGTGCCGGCATAGTTCCTTGCAACTGTTAGTGGCGGACGTCCCCTGTCGCCCGTTGAAGTTCGTTATTGATCCAGTCACTCAGTTTTTTTATTACAGAGGGCAGCTCACCGTCTGACCGAGACCCTCTGACCGAACACGTTGAGCTACCATGCCGGCGCAAACTAAGCTTACCGCCCGCTAAAAGGCATCTGAGTTATGTCGAAAACTTTGACGGTCGTTTTCTAAGAAATGGTCGATTATCTACTGGTAAGCCGAAACACGTATCTGCTTATTTTGATTCCACTTCCACTGAGCTGTTTCTGGAAGTCGGGTTATGGCGCTTGCCATTTTCTCGTTAACATCACGACAGGGGCACGCCAGGCGCTTGTGCACTGTGAAACAACAAGGGCAAGGTTTAACACCTCTAATCTGATGCCTAGCACACTGGATCTGTTTACTTCGCTGCCCTGGCTGACACATTGCGTGCCGCGCTGCTTGAGCTATGCGCACGGCCTATTTACTGCTACTCTGTGTGGCATAAATAGGAGCGGAATCAAGTCAACTGCTGAACTGTCGTGCAAACCCTGACCCCCCACTAATTCCGAGCCGGCCGCGGTGGTCTCGCGGTTCTAGGCGCGCAGTCCGGAACCGTGGGACTGCTACGGTCGCAGGTTCGAATCCTGCCTCGGGCATGGATGTGTGTGATGTCCTTAGGTTAGTTAGGTTTAAGTAGTTCTAAGTTCTAGGGGACTGATAACCACAGCAGTTGAGTCCCATAGTGCTCAGAGCCATTTGAACCATTGAACTAATTCCGAAACCTGTTGCAAACATAGATCAGTATGTGTATGTGTGTGTATTGAACCGGGGACCTAGACACAACGGAGAGGCTACGTCCGGCCGTAGCCCTCAGTGGGTCACAACCCTACAATAGGCCACAGCAGTCCACCCACCCCACCGCCGCCCCACACCGAACCCAGGATTATTGTGCGATTCGGACTCCAGTGGACCCTCCCCAGGAACGTCTCATACTAGATGAATGTAACCCAAAATGTTTGCGTGGTAGAGTAATTATGCTGTTCGTGTACTTGGAGACAGTGTTTGTGCAGCAATCACCGACATAGTGTAACTGAGTCGGAATAAGGGGAACCAGTCCGCATTCACCGAGGCAGATGGAAAACCGCCTTAAAAACCATCCACAGACTGGCCGGCACACTGGACCTCAACACTAATCCGCCGGGTGGATTCCTGCCGGGGACCGGCACGCCTTCCCGCCTCATAAACAGCGCGTTAGACCGAGCGGCTAGCCGGGCGGGCTTACATCAGGATACTTAAAGGTCTATTGGCATATGCGAGAGTCTGACACATGCAGTAATGGCGTCGCTGACATGGCATCTCTGTACTAACGTCCACGCTCACACTCAAATTTGAAACGACGTGTAAGCCCCATTTAAGTCTGCTATCACTGTTTATTAGTCTGATTAAGGTGCCTCCTAAAACGAAAGAAATTGTAACGTGCAGCTGCCACCATGAATCAGATCAAACTATTTGTTCATCGCAGCGATTAATTCTTCATAAGGAACTCTTTCAGAGCTGGTGTCGGGAAAAAGATTGCACTGACACTCCGCCTGTTGCAAGAAAATGAGGGTGCCTGTCCTTACCTTCAAAAATCCCTACGAAAGAATGGCCCTGATTAACATTAACCTATACGTTTCACAAATCACTTACCTCACAAAAATCTTCGTTACTCGAACTACTGCAATACAGCGAGCGCCACTACTGCCAGCTAAATAAAAGATTCAAACTACTGAAGGCACTAACTACTGATAGGTATAGTTAGCAATTGAAAGATTTTAATACAGAACAGACAATGTATTTACCTTAATAGTCATAATATATATGATAATTCATGATATCCAGTCTTACAAATTACAAAACTCCGCCATCTCTCTCCCCACGTCCATCACTGCTGGCGGCTCACCTCCAACTGCGCAACGCTACGCGCTGTTAGCATCCAGCTGCCGCTGCCCAACACTACAACGGCAAGTATTACAACAATGCCAACCAGCCACAGACTGCACACGGCACAGCCAGTGATTTTTATACAGAGCGCTACGTGGCGGCGGTGTTACCTATAAAAAAAAAACTAAACAGCCTACTTACACATTATGTGTCGAGTCAAAAGCACGGAATGGTGGTACGGAAACAAGCGCTGCTGTCTGTGGCTGTGCTGCCGGAGGCATGGGCAGCGACAGCATGTTAGCTTGCGCCGCGAACAGTCTTGTCATTATTTCCAAAAGATTCTCATGTGCTGTGCCTGAAACTGAACAATTTGTGTTGTGGAGGATTAACCACGATGAATACACACAAAAATTACAATAAAAAGTACGCATCGTCACTGAAAAAAAGACATAGAAAAGCGAAAAAATACAGGCAAAAGCAGGCGGAATTTCGGAACACCCGTGGGTACAGTCTCGTCAGTCGTTGGGTCGGTTCCGGGGGTGGATGCCGAAGAATAGGTGGGTGCTGAGACACAGCACAACATAATTAGACACGTATGTAACGTCGTATACTTAACTTACTTCTGCAAGTCCAAATAGCAATCCACACTAAAACGATTAGAGGGCTCCATGTGATGTCCACGATTAGATGGCTGGTGTCGGAGTGGCGTCTTCTTAAGCCGGCTCTGTGGCGGCACGATTCGCATGTGCAAAAAATGGTTCAAATGGCTCTGAGCACTGTGGGACTTAACATCTATGGTCATCAGTCCCCTAGAACTTAGAACTACTTAAACCTAACTAACCTAAGGACATTACACAACACCCAGTCATCACGAGGCAGAGAAAATCCCCGACCCCGCCGGGAATCGAACCCGGGAACCCGGGCGCGGGAAGCGAGAACGCTACCGCACGACCACGAGCTGCGGAGGTGTGTGTCTACGAGCCAGCCGCGGATTGGCAGAGCAGTTACATGTGTTGCTGCCAACCTGTGGACCTAGGATGCCTGGTATGGTTTCGATAGTCAACGACACCATAATGCTGACAGTAAAAACGCACTGGAGTCATTATTTGGGTGTTATCTCATTTTAGTAATTAATTTTCCAACTTGTGTGCAGTAAGATGACTAGATCCTGATTACTAACATTTCTGTTGACAGTACTCAAGCCTCAGGCCATTTGTTAATGGAGTATCTGATCATTATGCACAATTAATGAAATAAACAATGTACCACTTCACAGTTCTGTGGCATGTTCATACAAAACAGTGAGGATCAATGTTTCTAGAGTAAGTCAAAGGGGTGGAGGATGATAGTGTCATATTCGCTTTATTACATAGTAAATTTTTGTCAGTCTTTGAAAGTCGCTTTTATAAAACGTTATACAAAGCATTAAAAAACAAGGTAGCCATGAATAACTGAACTGTTTAAAAACGTCATTTAAGAGGTTGAGGGAAACTTTTATAAAGGCCCGAATAAATCAAGATCCCAAAAAATACTGCAGTACTTTAAGGAAAATCATTACAATGTCAAAAATTATGCTCATCCTTTCAGAAATTAATAATTCAGATAAGAAGATAAAAATTAGATGAGATATTAACAGACTGGAGGCAGGACAGAGTGAATGGCCGGTCAGAGTGGCCGTGCGGTTCTAGCCGATGCAGTCCGTGTGAAGAATGGAGAAGGCGCGCGATTAATCTGAATTTGATAGGTGGCAGATTGTGGTGGCCTGGAGGCTCGGCACGAACGTTTTGGAAACTGCACGACTTGTCGGGCGTTCGAGGAGTGTTGTGGTAAGTGTTTTCAACACGTGGCGAAACCAAGGTGAAACCACGTCCAGACGTTTTGGGATGAGCGGTCACCCCCTTATCACACATGTCAGATGTCGCGGGCTGAGCAGACTGGTAAAACAGGACAGGCGGCGAGCTGTGGCGGAGCTAACATTAGACTTTAATGCTGGGCAGAGTACAAGTGTGTCTGAACACACAGTTTACCGAACACTCCTAACGATGGGCCTCCGCAGCTGACGACCCACGCATGTGCCAATGTTAACACCACGCCATCGACAACTATGACAGACATAGGCACGTCACCATTGGCACTGAACGTTGGCGCAGTGGCAGAGCGATGCACGGTCGGATGAATCCCGATACCGTCTTCATTATGCCGATGGGAAGGCATAAACCCGTCGTCTTCCAGGGGAACAGCTCCTTGACATCTGTACTGCGAGACGGAGAGCAGCTAGCGGCGCCTACGTTATACTCTGGGAAAGACTGACGTGGGCATTGGGCATCCATCGGTCCAATGGAGCTCGTGCAAGGCATCATGACGGTCAAGGAGAATCGTACGCTGGTTGCAGACCACGTACACCCCTTCATGACGATCATGTTCCCCGACGGCAGTGGCATTTTTCACCAAGGTAATGCGCCGTCTCAAAAGGCCAGGAGTGTGATGGAGAGGTTTGAGGAAGTGAATGGCGAGTTCCAGTTGATGTGCTGGCTCCAAAACTGTCCAGATCTGACCCCGATCAAAGACATCTGAGATCTGATTGAATGTGGTATCAGAGCTTATACCCCTCCCCCCTCTCCGGAATTTACAGAAATTATATGACTAATGTGTGTGCAGATGTGGTGCTACCTCCCTTCAGCGACTTACCATGGCCTCACTGTTTCCATGCCGCTGTTATCCGTGCCATGGGTAGACATCTATTAGGTAGATGGTTATATACAGAGTGGTCCATTTATCTCACGAAATAAGCATGACGAAAAAACTACAAAGAACCAAACTTGTGTAGCTTGAAGGGGGAAACCAGATGACGGTATGGCTGGCCCGCTAAATGGCGCTCCCATAGGTCAAACGGATATCAACTGCCTTTTTTCTAAAAACAGGAACCCCCATGTTTTATTACATATTCGCGTAGTAAGTAAACCAGTATGAATGTTTTAGTTGGACACTTTTTTCGCTTTGTGATAGGTGGCGCTGTAATAGTCACAAACATATGGCTCACAATTTTAGACGAACAGATGGTAACAGGTAAGTTTTTTAAATTAAAATACGGAACGTAGGTACGTTTGAACATTTTATTTCGGTTGTTCCAATGTGATACATGTACCTTTGTGAACTTATCATTTCTGAGAACGCATGCTGTTACTGCGTGATTACCTTAAATAGCACATTAATGCAATAAATGCTCAATATGATGTCCGTCAACCTCAATGCATTTGGCAATGCGTGTAACGACATTCCTCTCAACAGCGAGTAGTTCGCCTTCCGTAATGTTCGCACATGCATTGACAATGCGCTGACGCGTGTTTTCAGGCGTTGTCGGTGGACCACGATAGCAAATATCCTTCAACTTTCCCCACATAAAGAAATTCGGGGACGTCAGATCCGGTGAACGTGCGGGCCATGGTATGGTGCTTCGACGACCAATCCACCCGTCATGAAATATACTATTCAATACCGCTTCAACCGCACGCGAGCTATGTGCCGGACATCAATCACGTTGGAAGTACATCGCCATTCTGTCATGCAGTGAATCATCTTGTTGTAACATCGGTAGAACATTACGTAGGACTTCAGCATACATCGCACCATTTATCCTTCCTCCCATAATGCCGCACCATACACTAACACGCCAAGGTCGCTGATGTTCCACTTGTCGCAGCCATCGTGTATTTTCCGTTGCCCAATAGTGCATATTATGCCGGTTTACGTTACCGCGAATGACGCTTCGTCGCTAAATAGAACGCGTGCAAAAATTCTGTCATCGTCCCGTAATTTCTCTTGTGCCCAGGGGTAGAACTGTACACGACATTCAAAGTCGTCGTCATGCAATTCCTGGTGCATAGAAATATGATACGTGTGCAATCGATGTTGATGTAGCATTCTCAACACCGACGTCATTGAGATTCCCGATTTTCGCGCATTTTGTCTGCTACTGATGTGCGGATTAGCCGCGACAACAGCTAAAACACCTACTTGGGCATCATCATTTGTTGCAGGTCGTGGTTGACGTTTCACATGTGGCTGGACACGTCCTGTTTCCTTAAATAACGTAGCTATGCGGCGAATAGTCCGGACACTTGGATGATGTCGTCCAGGACACCGAGCAACATACATAGCACACGCCCGTTGGGCATTTTGATCACAATAGCCATACATCAACACGATATCGACCTTTCCCGCAATTCGTAAACGGTCCATTTTAACACGGGTAATGTATCACGAAGCAAATACCGTCCGCACTGGCGGAATGTTACGTGATACCACGTACTTATACACTCCTGGAAATGGAAAAAACAACACATTGACACCGGTGTGTCAGACCCACCATACTTGCTCCGGACACTGCGAGAGGGCTGTACAAGCAATGATCACACGCACGCCACAGCGGACATACCACGAACCGCGGTGTTGGCCGTCGAATGGCGATAGCTGCGCAGCATTTGTGCACCGCCGCCGTCAGTGTCACCCAGTTTGCCGTGGCATACGGAGCTCCATCGCAGTCTTTAACACTGGTAGCATGCCGCGACAGCGTGGACGTGAACCGTATGCGCAGTTGACGGACTTTGAGCGAGGGCGTATAGTGGGCATGCGGGAGGCCGGGTGGACGTACCGCCGAATTGCTCAACACGTGGGGCGTGAGGTCTCCACAGTACATCGATGTTGTCGCCAGTGGTCGGCGGAAGGTGCACGTGCCCGTCGAACTGGGACCGGACCGCAGCGACGCACGGATGCACGCCAAGACCGTAGGATCCTACGCAGTGCCGTAGGGGACCGCACCTCCACTTCCCAGCAAATTAGGGACACTGTTGCTCCTGGGGTATCGGCGAGGACCATTCGCAACCGTCTCCATGAAGCTGGGCTACGGTCCCGCACACCGTTAGGCCGTCTTCCGCTCACGCCCCAACATCGTGCAGCCCGCCTCCAGTGGTGTCGCGACAGGCGTGAATGGAGGGACGAATGGAGACGTGTCGTCTTCAGCGATGAGAGTCGCTTCTGCCTTGGTGCCAATGATGGTCGTATGCGTGTTTGGCGCCGTGCAGGTGAGCGCCACAATCAGTACTGCATACGACCGAGGCACACAGGGCCAACACCCGGCATCATGATGTGGGAAGCGATCTCCTACACTGGCCGTACACCTCTGGTGATCGTCGAGGGGACACTGAATAGTGCACGGTACATCCAAACCGTCATCGAACCCATCGTTCTACCATTCCTAGACCGGCAAGGGAACTTGCTGTTCCAACAGGACAATGCACGTCCGCATGTATCCCGTGCCACCCAACGTGCTCTAGAAGGTGTAAGTCAACTACCCTGGCCAGCAAGATCTCCGGATCTGTGCCCCATTGAGCATGTTTGGGACTGGTTGAAGCGTCGTCTCACGCGGTCTGCACGTCCAGCACGAACGCTGGTCCAACTGAGGCGCCAGGTGGAAATGGCATGGCAAGCCGTTCCACAGGACTACATCCAGCATCTCTACGATCGACTCCATGGGAGAATAGCAGCCTGCATTGCTGCGAAAGGTGGATATGCACTGTACTAGTGCCGACATTGTGCATGCTCTGTTGCCTGTGTCTATGTGCCTGTGGTTCTGTCAGTGTGATCATGTGATGTATCTGACCCCAGGAATGTGTCAATAAAGTTTCCCCTTCCTGGGACAATGAATTCACGGCGTTCTTATTTCAATTTCCAGGAGTGTATATTACTCCGCAAGCCACCTAACTATCTGTGGCGGAGAGTACTTCTGGTACCACTGTCTGATCCCCCCCTCCCTTGTTTCAGTCGCGAATGGCGATTAGATGAAAGAGTGTCGGTAAGCTTCTTTATTGCCTTTAATTTCTCTAAGTTTCTCGTGGTCATCATTACACGAGATGCATATGGGAGTATTTTTCCCGGAAAGTGCTCTCTCGAAATCCCTCTACAAAACCTCTCCGGGATGCACGATGCCTCTCCTGTAATGTCTGCCACTGTAGTTTGTAGAGCATGTCGGTAGCGCCCTCCCGCCAGCTAAACGATCCCGTGATGAATGATGCAACTCGTCGTTGGATCTTCTCCTTCTCTTCTATCAGTCTACCTGGTAAGGATCCCATATTGATGAATACTACATAACAATCCGTCGAACAAGTGCTTTAAAGCCACTTCCTTCATGGATGAGTTACATTTCCTTAAGATTCTTTCTATAAATCTCTTTATGCTACTGTTTGTTTTATGTGGTCATTCCACTTAAGGTGCTGTGGATAGTTACTCCTAGATATTTTTTGATAGAGACTATTTCCAGCAGTTTCTCGTCAATAGTGTACATGCTCAGCCTGTACGGCAGTGGCTTCCTTTTCCTGCGTATGCGTAGTAAGTTACTCTTATTTGCGCTCAGGGTCAACAGCCAGAGCCCGCACCACGCACCATTCATCAATCCCCTGCAGATTGTTACGTAAATCGATACTGTCTTCTGGCATTACTACTTTGTTATAGACAACCACTTCATCTGCGAACACATTTAAAAAGCATCCGTCGCTTTCTACTACATTATTTATATACACTGTAAACAGTAAGAGTTCTATCACATTTCCTTGTGGTACTCCGGAAATTACCTTTACATCTGTCGATTTTGTTCCGTTAATAACGACATATTCAGTTCTACCTGTAAGGAAGTCTTGAATCCAATGGCAAATCTGGTCCGGTAGTCGTTAAGGTCACATTTTTCCGTTAAACGGCAATGCGGATCAGTGTTAAATTTCTCTCTTAAGTCGAGGAACACGGCATCAACTTACAGTGTTTACAGCTCTGTGGATTTCATGGAGGAACAGAATAAGCCGAGTTTCACAAGATCTCTGTTTGTGGAACTATGTTGCTTTCTATAGAGGAGATTTAGGTTCTTCGAAAACGTCATAATTATTTGGAAATTTGGACATTTTTGGTAAGGTCTTATGTGACCAAACTGCTGAGGTCATCGGTCCCTAAGCGCTTTTTTTCCAATCGTTGGACACACTTCTTTTCTCCAGCGATCTACGGCAAACTGCTGCTGGAAGGGGAGCAAATTCTTTCGCATAATCTCTGTAGAATCTTATAGGTACCTCATCTGGTCCTGTTGCCTTTCCACTAATAAGGGACAGTAGCTGTTTTTCTGTTCCGCGATCGGGTATCTCAATATCTGGTATTTAGACGTTCGTACGATGATTAAAAGGACGGAATTTGTTACGATTTTTCGCGGTGAAACAATTTCGGAAGACTAAATTCAGTGTTTCGGCCTTCGCTGTATAATTTTCCGTTTCGATGTTAGTATGGGTTCTGATTAAATGAATAGATGTTTTTGAACCGCTTATTGATTTTACGTAGGACCAAAATTCTTAGGGTCCATATTCAACTATACTGTTCCCATCTCCTTCACGTTAATTTTTCACATGATATTCGCACACTCAGCCAGGACAAACAACATCTCTGCAGCTCCGTACCCTGCTCTTCAAAAGGATGTTTTTCCTCTCAGATCTCCATCTAATGGTTCAAATGGCTCTGAGCACTATGCGACTTAGCTTCTGAGGTCATCAGTCGCCTAGAACTTACAACTAATTAAACCTAACTAACCTAAGGACATCGCACGCATCCATGCCCGAGGCAGGATTCGAACCTGCGAACCGCACAGCCACTCCGGCCGGTATCTCCATCTACTGCTTTCCAGCTTTCTTGTTCCTTCTGTTAATGGTGCGCGGGAAGATCGAGTGTTGGCAATACTCCGTCTGGGTAACGAGCCTCCGAAGCCGAGGTCACTAACGCAAGCGTGGGTGGTGGGGCTCGATTCGGAGGTGGTCGCGTCGAATCCTTGTGATGGCAGAAATTTTCACCACCGTTATTATTCGTACAAAGGAAGGAGAGATGGTCACGTATAGTTTCTGATAACCAGACTTTGCACTGGTGTCCTGAATTAAATTCCAAACCTTTCTACAGTGTTTCAGGGAGTTAATGCATGTGAGACTGCTGATGGTAGCCCATCCGTCAGATGGAAACGATAAGCCCCGCGATCCGAATGGTGCCATTCGATTGGAACAGGAACTGTGCCGGTACCAGACTTTACCCTCTCCCTCTTCTCATCATTTCACGGCACAAACTAGCCACCACATTGCACTCATATTCATTACAGTCATTACAGTCATTACATTCAACAAATACACAACTCTGATATACCATGCGTACGACGGAAGAAATCCCTTTCCTATGGTCCTTCCGTATGCCTTTCAAGTATTTCTGACTTGGCCGTCGTGGTTATTACACGAGATATATGTGACATAATGTAATATCTCCCTTTACCCTTTTTAGAATGGTGGCTCTCGTAATTTCAGAAATAAACCTCTAAATAACGCATAATGTCTCGTCTCTCTTTTAGCATTGCCGCTACAGCTTAATGAACACCTCAGTAGCTCTATGTTCGTTAATAAATAAATTCGTGACGAAATGCGCTGTTCGTATTTAAATTTTCCATATATCCTCCATTAATCCAACATAGTAGGGACACGAGACTACCGAGCAGCACTCATCAAGCGATGCAACTAGGTCCTTTTTAGGTGGTTGAATTAAATTTCCTTTGTAGTCATCCACTGATTCTTAGTGTGAATTCCAATTTTGCAGAAACTAGCCTTATTTGGACATTCCACATTAAACTGTTCAGAACACATACTCTTAGATATTTCATACGTGTGAATATTTCCAGTAGCTGATATTCTATCGTGTTGTCAAACTACACTACTGACCATAAAAAATTGCTAGACCACGAAGATGACATGCTACAGACGCGAAATTTAACCGACAGGAAGAAGATGCTGTGATATGCAAATGATTAGCGTTTCAGAGCATTAACACAAGGTTGGCTCCAGTGGCGATACCTACAACGTGCTGACATGAGGAAAGTTTCCAACCAATTTCTCACACACAAACAGCAGTTGACCGGCGTTGCCTGGTAAAACGTTGTTGTGATGCCTCGTGTAAGGAGGATAAACACGTACCATCACGTTTCCGACTTTGATAAAGGTCGGATTGTAGCCTATCGCGATTACGGTTAATCGTATCGCGACATTGCTGCTCGCGTGTTGGAGATCCAATGACTGTTAGCAGAATATGGAATCGGTGGGTTCAGGAGGGTAATACGGAACGCCGTGCTGGATCCCAACTGCCTCGTATGACTAGCAGTCGAGATGACAGGCATCTTATCCACATGGCTGTAACGGATCGTGCAGCCACGTCTCGATCCCTGAGTCAACAGATGGGGACGTTTCCAAGACAACAACCATGTGCACGAACAGTTAGACGGCGTTTGCAGCAGCATGGACTATCAGCTCGGAGATCATGGCTGCTGTTAACCCTTGACGCTCCATCACAGACAGCAGCGCCTGCGATGGTGTACTCAATGACGAACCTGTGGGCACGAATGACAAAACGTCATTGTTTCGGATGAATCCAGGTTCTGTTTACAGCATCATGATGGTCGCATCCGTGTTTGGCGACACCGCGATGAACGCACATTGGAAGCATGTATTCGTCATCGCCATACTGGCTTATCACCCGGCGTGATGGTATGGGGCGACATTGGTTACACGTCTCGGTCACCTCTCGTTCACATTGACGGCACTTTGAACAGTGGACGTTACATTTAAGGTGTGTTACGACCCGTGTCTCTACCCTTCATTCGATCCCTGCGAAACCCTACATTTCAGCAGGATAATGCACGACGGCATGTTGCAGGTCCTGTACGGGCCTATCTGGATACAGAAAATGTTCGACTGCTGCCCTGATCAGCACATTCTCCAGATCTCTCACTAATTGAAAACGTCTGGTCAATGGTGGCCGAGCAACTGGCTCGTCACAATACGTCAGTCACTACTGAAATGTGGTATCGTGTCGAATCTGCGTGGGCAGCTGTACCTGTACACACCATCCAAGCTCTGTTTGACTCAATGCCCAGGCGTATCAAGGCCGTTATTGCAGCCAGATTTGGTTGTTCTGGGTACTGATTTCTCAGAATCTATGCACCCAAATTGCGTGATAATGTAATTACATGTCAGTTCTAGTATAATATATTAGTCCAATGAATACCTGTTTATCATCTGCATTTCTTCTTGGTGTAGCAGTTTTAATGGCCAGTAGTGTATTAGCCTTTCCACCCATTTCTGTAAAATTTTAGCAAAATCATTTTGGGTGTTAGAACGCGCCTTTATAAAACACTAAAAGAACTAAAATGGAGAATAACTGCTGGATTCTGGTGATGGTCTTCCCCTTTGCACTTTCTTATTTCGGATGTCAAATTCTAGGATATCATTGGACAGTTAGAAGTAAAGATTGCTATGGAGGGGTGGTTGCCTGTGCTACTGTGGCAGGTATTTAGTAGGTATCTGCAACCTGTACAGCAGGGGAGTGTTTACTTGCATTGAGACGTTGGTGCCGCACGGCAGATCCCTTGTGGTGCCCCAAACTAGAAACGTGCTGTGCACGTACCTCAGCCAACAACGTGGGCGCAGCGGCGTGGAACTTGCGCTGTCTGTTCGAATTCTTCGACGAGTATGTCAGCTTCTAGTGGTGAAAGTGGGGAGTCCATTACCCCTTCGTCTGTCCGCTCGTAAAATTTTTCCCGTCAACTAAAATACTTTATCAACAAGCACAATTGCATCAAGTCGCACAAATCCGGCGGTATTTACTCATGTAGAATGTCAATTGTTTCAGTTATAGGCACGTGGGTAAATAGAGATTTTGTGTTAACACTATTAGATTCGTAACAAATATTTACTGTTCCTGTATGAGGTGTGTGAAATATGTGGAATGCTTAACATAAGACTCCAAGTGGCCAACCAGGCGACGTAACTTGTGGGCCAGATAATATGTGAGAGGGTTGATCCCATTGATGATCCATCTTACGGGTCATCTCTCCTAGTGCACTTTTACTACCGCATACATTCTTGGTGGCGCTGGAAAATTTGACATGCGCTTCGTGGCTGTGTCAGCATCAATTCTATAACCCTTAATTAGGGCCTACGTCTACCTCACTACCTTCGCTGTGGGGACGCTCTTCACTTCTTTGTACATGGGATCATTCAACAGCTCGCTCACTGTGGCTTAATAGATGCATTCTGCATATTACTTTGGCGTTTTCTTTGTCACCTATAAAATTACAATGTATTTGTTGTTCCTGAGTTAACTTATGGCGTCACAGAAGAACTGTTCTGCGACATTGGCGTCTCACTCCCTCTCTATACAATCTACCGATTCGCTATTTCCTACTAATCACTTGACAGAGTAGCACTAGCAATACCGTATAGCCACCTCTCCATAGCAATCTTTACTTCGAATTGTCCAATGAAATTTCAGAATATGACGTCTGTAGCCACCTGCCAACCGAAATAAGATAGCATATATGGGAAGACTATCACCAGAATCCAGCAGTCAGTCGTCATGAAGAGGCCCGCTGCAAATTCTGTCGAAACGTCATGATTTTAGTTGCTTTAGTGATGGTGATGATGTCGTGCGACGCGGGCCTCCCGTCGGTGGACCGTTCGCCTGGTGCAAGTCTCTCGATTTGACGCCACTTCGGCGACTTGCGTGTCGATGGGGATGAAATGATGATGATTAGGACAACACAACACCCAGTCCCCGAGAGGAGAAAATCTCCGACCCAGCTGGGAATCGAACCCGAGCCTTTAGGATTGACATTTCGTCGTGCTGACCACTCAGCTACCGGGGGCGGACAGTTGCTTTAGTGTTTTACACTATCAAATCACATTCGTGTGACCACCTGTCGAAAGCCTGAATAACCACCTTTTGCCGTGCACACCATTGCGAGACGTGCAGGAAGAGAGTCTGTGTGTGTCTGGAAGGTACCGACAGGGATGTGGAGCCATGCCGAGTCCAGTGCCGTTGCCAGCTGCTCTAATATTCTCGGTTTAGGATCCCTGGCGAGCACAGTCCAACCGGGGTCGTCCCACAGATTCTCGATTGGGTTTAAATCCAGGAAGTTTGGTGGCCAGAGAAGTACGGCAAACTCCTGGTGCTCTTCGAACCATGCATGAGCGTGCTTCACGTTGCATTGTTCTGCTAGTACATGCCATCATACCGATGAAAAACAAATTGCATGTAAGGGTGTACATGGTCCCCAAGGTCAGATTCATACTTGCGTTGATCCATTGTGAGGCAGTGGAGTGTGAATACTTGGTGTAAGATTTTAGGAGACCATAATTCGTCCTTACTTCATTGAAGAAACTACGAGAGTGAGTCAAATGAAAACCTTAAATTTGTAATAACAAATCGAAATTTCGCGCCGTTATCCTGTACGTTGGTAAGCGTGCTACAAACAGCGTGCAGAATGGCCTGTAGGTGGCAGCATAGTGTAGATGCACACATACCATCGAGTATCTGCATAAAGATGGCCGTCCCACCTGCGACTTGCACCAGGGAAGAACAGCGTTCTGTTATTCGGTTCTTGCGTAGTGAAGGTGTGAAGCCTATTAGAATTCATCGACGAATGAAGGTTCAGTACGGTGATGCATGTTTGTCACAGCAGCAAGTCTACGAATGGAGTAGGAAGTTTGCAAATGGTGTGACTTCAGTGGAAGATGCTCCTCGTCCAGGTCAGGCACAACGAGTTGTGACTCCACAGAACATTGCAGCAGTTGAAGCCATAGTGAAGGAAAACCGCCGAGTGACACTAAATGACATTGCAGCATGTTTACAGATTAGTCATGGGTCTTCAAGATGGGTGCCACGGCAGCTGACTCCTGAAATGAGAGAACGACGTGTTGATGCTTGTGAAGAACCTCTTCGGCGCTTTGAACGAGAAGGTGATGGCTTCCTTGCAAGAATCGTTACTGGAGACGAAACCTGGGTTCACTTCCACCATCCGGAAACGAAGATAGCGAATAAGATGTGGCGTCATTCCTCATCTCCAAAACCAAAGAAGTTTAGAACGGAACCATCATCAGCAGGGAAGGTTATGCTGACTCTCTTTTGGGACGAAAAAGGCGTCATTTTGGAGAATTATATGCCTAGAGGGACCACTGTCGCCAGTGCATCATACACAGATCTCCTAAAAAATCATCTGCGGCCTGTAATCAAATCAGAGCGACGTGGATTGCTGTCAGTATGTGTCCTTTTGCAACATGACAATGCAAGGCCCCACACTGGCCGTACAACAGTTGCAACAACCACAGACCTGCATTTTGAGTGTCTTCCTCATCCACCATACTCACCAGACCTTGTCCCAAGTGATTTCCATATGTTTGGACCACTCAAAGACTCAATGGGAGGAAAGAAGTTCCGTTCTGCTAGAGAGGTACACCACGCGGTGCATGAATGGTTGCGCAGACTACCAAAAGAATTTTTTCCTAAAGTAATTTATGCACTTTGTAAGCGCTGGAGGGCTTGCATTGAGCGTGGGGGAGATTATGATGAAAAGTGATACAGCTTTGTACCACTTCTGCACAATAAATAATATTTTAAAAAATATTTAAGGTTTTCATTTGACTCACCCTCGTACATACAATAATGCTCCCTTCTCCGGTCTGGACCGTTCCAGCTATTGTTGCATGGTGTCTGCTTTCACACGTTGCGCGCCCTGGACGCCAACTGCCATCTGTCCA
Organism: Schistocerca gregaria; assembly: GCF_023897955.1. Classification (NCBI taxonomy): domain Eukaryota; kingdom Metazoa; phylum Arthropoda; class Insecta; order Orthoptera; family Acrididae; genus Schistocerca; species Schistocerca gregaria. The sequence continues at coordinate 817,865,681 of NC_064931.1, read as the reverse complement.
ATGGAGCATAAATCGTGATTCATCTGCAAAAGGCCACCTGCGGCTATGCACTGGACGTTCACTTGCGGTACTGATGTACAAATACCTGCCTTTGTCGCCGATGAACAGCAGTCAGCTTGGGTGCATAAACCAGGCGTCTGCTTTGGAGACCCATCATCAGCAACGTTCGCTGAACACCGTTGAGGAGAGACTGTTGGTAGCCCCTTGATTCATCGGGGCCATCAATTGTTCCAGTTGCACGTCTGTTCGCCCGTACACATCTCCGCAGCCGTCGTTCACACCCTATGTGTGGCCCATGGTGCACCCTAGTTGCCTCAGAACCAGTGTTGGATAGCGCCATTTTGCCATGCACAGTATACTTGAACCACGGCAGCACGCGAACAGTTTATAAACTTAACCGTTTTGGAAATGCCATCATCTTTGGCCCAAAATCCACTGATCATACCGTACTGATTATCAAACAAATCGCTCCGTTTCCGAATTACATAAACGACTGCACTGTTTTCCTCGCCCCCCCCCCCCCCCTCCTGACCAACTTTATACAGGGTGTTACAAAAAGGTACGGCCAAACATTCAGGAAACAATCCTCACACACAAAGAAAGAAAATATGTTATGTGGACATGTGTCCGGAAACGCTTACTTTACATATTAGAGCTCATTTTATTACTTCTCTTCAAATTACATTAATCATGGAATGGAAACACACAGCAACAGAACGTACCAGCGTGACTTCAAACACTTTTTTACAGGAAATGTTCAAAATGTCCTCCTTTAGCGAGGATACATGCATCCACCCTCCGTCGCATGGAATCCCTGATGCCCTGATGCAGCCCTGGAGAATGGCGTATTGTATCACAGCCGTCCACAATACGAGCACGAAGAGTCTCTACATTTGGTACCGGGGTTGCGTAGACAAGAGCTTTCAAATGCCCCCATAAATGAAAGTCAAGAGGGTTAAGGTCAGGAGAGCGTGGAGGCCATGGAATTGGTCCGCCTCTACCAATCCATCGGTCACCGAATCTGTTGTTGAGAAGCGTACGAACACTTCGACTGAAATTTGCAGGAGCTCCATCGTGCATGAACCTCATGTTGTGTCGTACTTGTAAAGGCACATGTTCTAGCAGCACAGGTAGAGTGTCCCGTATGAAATCATGATAACGTGCACCATTGAACGTAGGTGGAAGAACATGGGGCCCAATCAGGACATCACCAACAGTGCCTGCCCAAACGTTCACAGAAAATCTGTGTTGATTACGTGGTTGCACAATTGTGTGCGGATTCTCATCAGCCCACACATGTTGATTGTGAACATTTACAATTTGATCACGTTGGAATGAAGCCTCATCCGTAAAGAGAACATTTGCACTGAAATGAGGATTGACACATTGTTGGACGAACCATTCGCAGAAGTGCACTCGTGGAGGCCAATCAGCTGCTGACAGTGCCTGCACACGTTGTACATGGTACGGAAACAACTGGGTCTCCCGTAGCACTCTCCATACAGTGATGTGGTCAACGTTACCTTGTACAGCAGCAACTTTTCTGACGCTGACATTAGGGTTATCGTCAACTGCACGAAGAATTGCTTCGTCCATTGTAGGTGTCCTCGTCGTTCTAGGTCTTCCTCAGTCGCGAGTCATAGGCTGGAATGTTCCGTGCTCCCTAAGACGCCGATCAATTGCTTCGAACGTCCTTCTGTCGGAACACCTTCTTTCTGGAAATCTGTCTCGATACAAACGTACCGCGCCACGGCTATTGCCCCGTGCTAATCCATACATCAAATGGGCATCTGCCATCTCCGCATTTGTAAACATTGCACTGACTGCAAAACCACGTTCGTGATGAACACTAACCTGTTGATGCTACGTACTGATGTGCTTGATGCTAGTACTGTAGAGTAATGAGTCGCATGTCAACACAAGCCCGAAGTCAACATTACCTTCCTTAAATTGGGCCAACTGGCGGTGAATCGAGGAAGTACAGTACATACTGATAAAACTAAAATGAACTCTAACATGGAAAGTAAGCGTTTCCGGACCCGTGTCCACATAATATCTTTTCTTTATATGAGTGTGAGGAATGTTTCCTTTTTGTAACACCCTGTAGTGCCACCACGTGCTGTTTGCGAGTGGTTACTGCACCCTGACCTCGAACATAGGCGGTGGTCACTTAATGTGACTTGGTTGTGTATAATGACGCAGCCTAATATCAAGAATAATTTTATTCTTATTGTGACTAGTCATGAAAAGCTACGAACTTATACGTAACTTTTGCGTATCGAAAGATTCACTGTCATTCTCTGTGACAAGCTTTGATCCTCATGCCGATCTTCCTACTTTCATTTGGTTACATTTTGCTGACGTTGTAGTTTAATTATATACTTGTACAAAAGCACCATATACCATCATTCGCGAATAGGCTCAGCGAGCTTCCGACTCTATCTGCCAGTCATTCCTTCACATTTTGAACAATAACGGTCTAACATTCGTCTCCTAGGATACACCTGAAGCTACGTCCACGTATAATGACTACTCCCCATTAATAATAATCGTCTGAGTGCTGCATCGTCACCTTTCCCTTCACAAATAACGTGTAGCGGATCGGGTTATGTGACACAAGATATCGAGCGTCACTGACAGAGGGTACCGAAGGTCACTGTTTTGTCAGGGATGGTGGAAGGGAAAACGACACTTCGTGGGTGGTGGAATTGGCTCAGTGGGTGAGGTGTGAGTGAAACATTGGTGGTTCCACTTACAGCCATTTATTGAGACATAGACCCTTTAAATAAACAGTGTTTTAACTCGCTCTTTGCCTCGCGGTAGCGGAGCGGCTGAGTCGTAGCATGCAGATTCCAGTGACCGCTGATGCGGCGACGGCTCGTGTTGCAGCGGCCGCTGGCGGCTTATTCTTCCATTCAGTTCAGTGCCCGTGACTCACTGCGACGCCGGCGCCGTCTTCTCATTGTGAATTCGCTCGTTGCCTTATTAACAAGCGGTTACGGCGTGGCGAGAAGTGCTTCGTCCTGGAATCGAATCAGCGACCCTCAGTTTCGGCGTCTTCTGGCGGAGTTCATCAACGTCTAGGTTCACAGGTGAGCCATTTGGTGAGACCGCAGTCTCTTCGTCCTTACCAGCCACCTGGATTAGTACCACACGAACTTCTTCCTGGCAACATCTGGGATGGCATCTTGTGCCTTGATCTATTGGCCCGGTACCAACATCTTCTTCTGTCGAGCAGCGTAGCGATTAAGTCGTTGTAGCGAAGTATTACGTCTGCTGGCTAACCATTGGTCCGTCCGTCCAGGCGACGTTTCTTCGCGTCTTCTTTTGTCCCCTCGCAGGACCTCACTCATGCCCGTTTGTCGGATGTATTTATTCGGTGGTTTCGCCAATGTTTCTAGGACGGCAACTGACTATTCGGTCGTTGATCTATACTTCTCACGTTGGGCAGAAACGTGACCAATGTCGACGCAGCTGCCAGCTGTCCTTGTACGACTGCTGCTGCTTCCGAATATTATGGCGTAAAGTGACAAAGTCTCTAAAAATGTTCATTTAACCTATAATAATTCTGTACGTATTTTTCTGATTTGAACAGCCAATAATAACACACAATTATTATACATGCCACAAACGTAATGTCACCATCCACAATGCTAACTGGTGTAACGGTATCAGCAATGTTACGCACTTTCGTCCTCCTTGGAGGGCGGTGAAGCAGATGTAGGCTTATCAGGGTGGCCATTCCGACCTCGTCGCCTGAGTTAGTGGCTTCGGTAGTAAGGAACAGGAGCAAATCCAGCAATGCCCATGTTGCAACCAGATTCATTTACTGGTCTCTTAAGTGTACAGAATTCTCCATGTCCAATGAACAGGGTGTGCCTCAAACTCACGGTACTTAGCGGCAGTACGTTGTCTGAATCCCGGTCACTGCTTTAAAAGATACAGCATATCTCGGGAGCGGAACGATCTCGTTTGGCAGGCAGGTCGAGGCAGGTCGGTGACAGGTGGCGCCGAGTCAGTGCTGGTGACGTAGCCATCCTTCACGACTGCACGGCGAGTAGGTTGTACCAACAGCCTGCCCAGCAGCGTCTTGTGGCGGAAGCAGTGTTATCTGTGAAGAGTACTGCGAACGCTAATGTCTGGTTGACGAAATCTGGCGACCACATTTGCCCAGCGGTTTGCTGACTAGTAAGTTTACAATTCGACCCCGGGCCCATCGGTTCCAGGAACAAAACCATATGGCAAGCGGCCTTACTGAACGATCCTGCTTGACGTTGAGAGCTATACCAGTGGATGACGAAGAGCCACAATACTTCTCCGGACTACACGGTGGTAGCCCAGTGTGTAGTGGTCGTTGAACTGATGCCCTCTGCTGCTGGGCGTGTGTTACTTACACACACCCTGATCCGGTATGTTTGCATGTAGACGCCTCGGGTGGCATATAATCACTATGTCGTAATACTGAAGTGTTGTCCTGGATTTTGGTAACACCGACAGTTGCTGAATGAGTGCTGGAACCAACGTACTGGGGTTGGACGAAGTAATGTAATGCTGAAATAGCTGCTTACTGCAATCCGCGGCAGTTATGAAGACACATGCAGTGACCTGGGAGAGCTTTTTAATGGCCACTACACCGAGAACAGAGTAGCCCTATTAACCCTGTACTACGCTCACCGTACAAAATTTAAAACTGCACACTGGTCTCGTTGGAACGCTACAGATGGTGTTAAAATGGCACCAGGCGGTCATGTAGCCACCCGCTACTGTACATGTCATGCAGTGAAGTGGCATATGCGAGTCAGATCCATGAAAGCAGCGCAGGAAGGTGAGTCGACACGGACATACGACAAAATGCTAGAAAAAGCTATCCTGCATGAACGTGCCCAGTGACCAGACCACGAACGAAACTGCCGGATTGTTTGGTGTATCAACGCACACTGTCCAGCGTACCACAAGTAGATAGTGTACCGCGAGCGGACGTAAAAACTTCATGACTACAGTGGCAGTAAAAATATCCTAACCGACAGAGAGTGGAGAAGAGTCTCACGTCTTGTCAATGAGAATCGGTTTCAAACCCTACAGGAGTTCTCGTTTACAGTGAAAACGGATCCAGATCCAAACGCTGATAAGGAAACTGAGTGTAATAGACATACGGAGTTGGGTACCTAGCAAAAGGCCTTTCTCACAACGGCACGTAAATCTGCACGTCTTCAGTTGGCCATAAAGACACTAACTGTACAGTAGCTGACTGGGGGAGCATAGTGTGGTCCGACGAGTCGCGATGTTTCCTTTTTTGAAGTGATGCAAGGTGTCGAGTAAATCGACTGCGCAATCAATGGTTTAAAACCAATGTGTGGAAAGTGTAGTTCAGGTCAGAGGTGGTTCCGTGATGTTTTGGGAGATGGTTTTCGTTTCTTGACTTGGATACATCGTTGAGGTTACCGTGAATATGAACTATTATGTTTATTTCAGGATTCTCCCTGAACAGTTGTTACCCTTTCTCCTAAACCTTCTTGTTGAGTATGTTCTGGACAATCCGGTTGTCTAAGAAGAGAACAACCGCGTTGACGGGGTTGTTCGTCTATATCCCTGGTATAACGAACGCTCAGTCAGTCCATCACATCTCGACTGGAGATGCACCATCGCACCCGATCTAAATGGTTCAAATGGCTCTGAGTACTATGGGACTTAACTTCTGAGGTCATCAGTCCCCTAGAACTTAGAAATACTTAAACCTAACTAACCAAAGGACATCACACACATCCATGCATGATGCAGGATTCGAACCTGCGACCGTAGCGGTCGCGCGGTTCCAGACTGTAGCGCCTAGAACCGCTCTGTCACTCCGGCCGGCGCACCCGATCTAATCTCATACAAAATGAAACGCAGCAGTCAAAATCCACGTAATTCGGTAGCTCGAAGGCATAGAATCATGAATGAGTGGCTTCAGATGTCTAGGGCGTACCTGAGGATACTTGTGGACTTTCGCCTTCCTCGACTAATCCCTTTGTGAAGGCTGGAGGCGGTGTTACACGGGAACGGCGTAATGCCTTCCTGAGGGTGGCTACTTTCTTGGACGGTGTGCTTATACAATAACACTGTACCACATTACAGATTAATAACCAAGAAACAATCACACGGAGTATCTTAATAGATATGCGACTGCATAGACGAACGTTTTAACGTTATATACAAGACGACTTTGTAACTCACCCCAAAGGTGTTTTATTTAGTTAAGTTCGCAACAGGGAAGTCTATATCAGGAATGTTATTGTCCTCAAACCATTGCTTCGTAGATACTGCTTTATGACAGGTTGCATTGTCATGCAGATATAAACAATCATTGTATCCGAACTGTTCTTCTACAGTACGCAGTACACAGCGCTGTAAAATGTGTTCATATCTGTACGCATTTCGCGACTGCTTCAGCGCAAGAAGGGGACCACACACTAACCACGGGAAAAAGACTAGTAACGTAACACCACCTACTCCTTGCTTCGCTATTGGCTCTACATATGATGGTAACGTTCTCCAAGCATTCGCCAAACCTAAACCTTTCCATCTGATTACCATAGGGTAAAGCGTGATTCATCACGCTATACCACTCGTTTACCGTCACGAGTTCTCGAGTGGCGTCGCTCTTTACTCCGCCAAAAGCGTCGCTTAGGACTAAGTACAGAAATGCGTGGTTCGTGAGGATCTGTTCGATCATTGTACTCCATTCTTTTCAGCTCCCTACGAACAGTCATTGTACTAGCTGGACTGCCAGCAGAATTTTGGAACTCGCGAATGATTCATCTCGCTGATTGTGCGATTTTTCTTACAACCACTTCCCGTAATGATCGACGGTTCCTGTCCGTAGGTTCATGAGGTGTGTGCGGTCTTGCTTTACATGGAGTTGGTCCTTCGCGTTACCACTTCACCATCAGCCTATTTTGGCAGCTTTAGAAAGATTGAAACGTCTCTCATGGACTTGTTACTCAGGTGACATCCAATGACTAGTCGCGTTCGAAGTCAATGAGCTTTACTGACCGATCCATTCTGCTGTCAGTGCTCCTCTACTGAGGACGCAATATTCCCTGTCACATTTTATACTGGTGGGTCAGCTTCTCGTGGTATCTATTGGTCCTTTCCGCATTACATAATGGTATCTGGGCGCTTTTGATCATGCAGTGCATCTTGCCTAAGGGACAGGAGAATAAAATATGATATATTTGGGGGCATGCCAAGTTATTTTGGCCCGCAAAGTAAAGTACTTGGCGCGATAGATTAAAATCAAGGCATCCCCCTCGGATGCCGCAAGTCTCCAGAGAACAGGGTCAAGCCATCCGAGCAAATTAAGCAGTACGGCATGCTGATCCTGCGAGAATAGCTGCTTTGGCACTGAGACGATAACGTCACGCTGGCACCAAGCCAATCGGCCAGAGGCGCAGAAGTACCGACACAGCAGGAAGTCACTGGTCCGCGGTGCGGACGACCTCATTACTTCATGCTCAGGCCGAGGTTTTGTTTCGATTTAAGTGAAAAAAAAAACAAATGCCGTAGCAAAGTGAGTGTTGACTAGACCCTATAAATATTTCACATTTTCAGCAAGAGGTCGCACTGTGGTGGCTTGCAGGTACTAGGAGGGACCTATGGCAGTAGTAGTCGTCGTGTCTACTGGTCTTTGAGTTCCGTGGATCTCCTCCTGCGGACTTAGAGCTGCTAGCCGCGACGCTGTACTCATGCAGAATCTAACGACAGAGACTTGGCACTTCGCAACCGGAATGTCTCTTAGTGACCTCTAGTTGGTGACTGGGGGCGTGCAACTGCTCATCCACTCTCACTTGTGCGAGAAAACTACTTGCTGCCTGCGTTGTTGACGTGGGCAGAATTTGCCGCTGAGGGCTGCTCCTTCTGCACCCAATCTATAAGTGTCAGTCAAATGTTTGCGGGGTTGTGTGGACAACATTCGTCATACTATTAGACGGAAAATAGTAATGAGCTGTAACATATAAAATAGGTCGCCATCTACCAAATTACTGATCTGAGCATGTGATGTTCACGCGCTCGGCTCTGTCGCTGGTTTATTTCTCCAGTTGTATTAGTTCCGTGTTAACAGTGATACACAGAACTATAGATACGATTACTGTTGAAGAGTTAGCCGATATGCATGTCCTGTATCGATTGAATGATTCCAGTACGAGAGCACAAAACCGACGGAATGTTGTGCTGTTCCCGCAGAGGCAGCAACCACGTGACAGTGCTTTCGCATCTCTACATAGGCGCCTATGAGAAAATGGATCCTTCCGTGTTAGAATGGTTGCATACTGAAGTCTTTATACTGTTGTGAATGTATTTTCACAGATATAAAGATAACTGGGGCAACAAACGAAATAAATCACTATTACATTATTAAGAGATGACGGATCTTTTACATCGAAATGCTCAGAAAATATCCCAGAAGAGCCTCCAAAATTTTGTCATTAGAGTTCCAGTTCATCCTGTATATACACTACTGACCATTTAAGTTGCTACACCACGAAGTTGACGTGCTTCAGAAGCGAAATTTAACCGACAGGAAGAAGATGCTGTGATATGCAAATGATTAGCGTTTCAGAGCATTCACGCAAGGTTGGCGCCGGTGGCGACACCTACAATGTGCTGATATGAGGAAAGTTTCCAACCAATTTCTCATACACAAACAGCAGTTGACCGGCGTTGCCTGGTGAAACGTTGTTGTGATGCCTCGGGTAAGGAGGAGAAATGCGTACCATCACGTTTCCGACTTTCATAAAGGCCGGATTGTAGCCTGCCGCGATTGCGGTTTATCGTATCGCGGCATTGCTGCTCGCGTTGGTCAAGATCCAATGACTGTTAGCAGCATATGGAATCGGTGGGTTCAGCAGGGTTATGCAGCAGGATGGACTATCAGCTCGGAGACCATGGCTGCGGTTACCCTTGACGCTCCATCACAGACAGGAGCGCCTGCGATGGTGTACTCGACGACGAACCTGGGGGACACGAACGGCAAAACGTCATTGTTTCGGATGAATCCAGGTTCTGTTTACAGCATCATGATGGTCGCATCCGTGTTTGGCGACACCGCAGTGAACGCACATTGGAAGCGTGTATTCGTCATTGCCATACTGGCGTACCACCCGGCGTGATGGTATGGGGCGCAGTTGGCTACACGTCTCGGTCACCTCTCCTTCGCATTGACGGCACTTTCAACAGTGGACGTTACATTTCAGGTGTGTTACGACCCGTGGCTCTACCCTTCATTCGATCCCTGCAAAATCCTACATTTCAGCAAGATAATGCACAACAGCATGTTGCAGGTCTTGTACGGGCCTTTCTGGATACAGAAAATGTTCGACTGCTGGCCTGATCAGCACATTCTCCAGATCTCTGACCAATTGAAAACGTCTGGTCAATGGTGGCCGAGCAACTGACTCGTCACAATACGCCAGTCACTACTCTTGATGAACTGTGGTATCGCGTTGAAGCTGCGTGGGCAGCTGTACCTGTACACGCCATCCAAGCTCTGTTTGAGTCAATGCCCAGGCGTATCAAGGCCGTTATTACGGCCAGAGGTGGTTGATCTGGGTACTGATTTCTCAGGATCGATGCACCCAAATTGCGTGAAAATGTAATCACATGTCAGTTCTAGTATAATATATTTGTCCAATGAATACCTGTTTATCATCTGCATTTCTTCTTGATGTAGCAATTTTAATGGCCAGTAGTGTAGATGTAGATGAAGAACATGCTTACTTTAGCTTGTTTAAATTGTCCATTTATATCCATTTTTAAAATTTTAGCGTTATGGTTCTGTTTCCTTAGAAAGTCATCTCGCATCCCTGCGTGCCCACTGGGCGTAGTTGGAACAACAATGAAGGTAGTACGTGGTTTGGTGTTCGCAGGTCACACGCGACAGGGCCTGAAGTGCAAAGTGTGCAAGGTGAACGTGCACGCCGACTGCCAGGAGCGCCTGGGCCGCTGCCAGCCCAAGTCGCGGCTGCTGCGCCGCCAGAAGTCCACGTCGGAGATCGAGACGCGCCACGCCGACCTGGTGGCCGGCAGCCCGCTGCCTCTGCCGCACGACCAGAGTGAGTACCCGCGTTGCGCCACTCGCCTAACACCTCCAGCACGAGCTGTGATTACCTTAACTGTTTTGTATCGTCATTCGCATCGTGCCACGACTACGATGCCGAACATTATGTTCCGTGTGCCTCCATCCGTCTCCACGCTAGTACGCCAGTCTTTTTGTGAGGTGTCTGTATTCCAATGGAAAACACTTTGGCCCGAAGCGTACCTATAGGGAACCAATTCTTTGACGTGTCCATCGGCACCAAACTTCTGACTAGAGCACAGAGGAGCGTAGAAGACGCTCTGTGAGAGTGGTCGTGACTTGCGGTTCTTCAGATGCTTCGAGATAATATAATAAAATGACGGTCAAAGTTTATCAGATCCGCAAAGACCTCCACGCGCACAAAAACTTGCGGTCCCACACACTGTGTTTGTATAGTCTCAAAATCCTCTTAATTACCGATCGCCTCAACACTAATGGTGTCCCTGTTTACCACAGTAGACCCAGCCTCGAACCCTTCTGAAGGCAACGCCAAGGACGCAGTTCCGTGAATTGTCTAACCTACGACGATTACTCCATCCATTCCACTAGCACCCTAAGGTGCAGTTTGATAACTTTCTGAAACAATTTCCAAGTCTACTGTCGTATTCCCCCCCTCAAATCCATCACATCACACCCACTGCTCTAAATGTAAGCTGAAACCACCTTTCACCAAACTTAAATTGATATTCCCCATCAATATATATTTCCTATTCTACCCAAACAACTCCCTGTGTCTCGTCCCGTCCACTGAAGATATAATCCATATTGCACCAACAATTCTCCAAAAATCGACGCTTTCGAGCGATCTCACATCCTTCAACAAACTACTCTGTCCGTCCACTCTATACTTTACCATAATGCAACCAACACGTTTACCACAACCGTTCATTCATTTACTCTTGTCTGGATATTCTTGCTCGATCCCATTTCCATCCAACTCTCCACATTATCTCCAACTGTACTGCTTCCACTCTCCACCATAAGCACAAATAGACTATGTTCCATTACGTCAACTGTCGCAATGCTTATTTGTCCATTCCTTCTCCCACTCACACTGTTCATCACCTCCTCAGCTATATCCCATGTTTCTCATTCCACAGTTCCACTCCCTTCTATTTTTGCGCGGTGCTAGTCTTCAGTCTCCAGAAAGACCACTTTCAGTAGAACGTCACCACATCTGACGTCAACACCCTCAGCAGCGTAACATCAAAGCTTCACCACTGCAGTCATTTATTGTCACATCAAGATTGTCTGATTCACAAAATAGGAATCCTTTAAACATTAATATTTTTATTTCCAATCCGATATATTCAAAATCCCTATGGGCGTTGTGTGAACGCCTTTTTGCTGTCGTACCATTATGACTGGAGAATGTTAGTGAGTAAGGAAAAAGTATGTTTATTCTGTAGACATGTAGTGTATAGCACTTCGGAAAAAATATATACTGTCAGTGGAGTTTATATGATTGGTTATCTTCTTTTATTTTCTTGCCTAGTTTTGTTTTGTTTGTGACTGTGGCTGTTATAGTAAGAAAATAAAAGAAGATATACAACGTTTTCAATGTACTAACACGAAAGAAGAGTTATGGGTTTGAGGAGTACACGGTCGTTCCTCGTGCACCTTGCGTATCTTCTCTCAACATCTTCAGATATACACTGCTGTTTCAGTCATGAAGTACCGTACTTTTTCTGCAGTGGACAAATGTCTAGAATAGGTTCCGCTGTCACCGGTAAGAACCCTGACCACTGACTCGATGCTCGCGGACCAATGAAATCGCGATCTGTGATCAACCGTCAAGTGTTTACATATGAGACACTGCCCCTTTGAAAGAGGACATAACCATTGCAAGGTATCTCCCACAATCTGCAGTAATATTGTTTAGCAAAATATACATGACAGGCTATTTATTATTATTTACGGTTATTTATAGACTCTGTCTTATATCAACGTGAAAATACCTTCGAACATTTTCTTGTAGCTGTTCCGTATAAAACGCAGTGCTCTATGCTCTTATCCTTGTCATCGATGTTTATTTTTACAAATGCTACAAATAGAAATTCAGTACCTGTACACACTTTAACTTAAAAAATTCATGATGTGCACTTCGTCTTCATCCCCCAAATAAACAGCTGAGGCAGCAGATTTTGATTAATGTGTCAGTATGTACATGTATACGTGTATATTTTGTGCATTATTGTCCATGGTAATTAGTGCTGGACTTTGCCATTTTGGTTCTTGTTGCCAGTTAAGGTGATTCTATACGTGATAGAGTTCCATGATTATGCAGATATATACTTTGCGGATGCTCAACGATTGTATTGTGAAGGCATGTGTCTGATGATGAAGCCATAAGATCTTCAAAATCGATCGTAGTAAATGAACATCATCAAATATATGTGTTTGGGATTAATTTAAAAAAAAGAGAATAAATAGTTATCCTACGTCCTACGCAACAGCTGACGTCGCCAATATCTGTACCAAAATGAGAGATGAAAGAAGGGACTATACTATCCATAACTGCCATACGCACAATTACTAACGTTGTGTTATTTATCCAAATCACAGATCCCACATTAACTGTCAATCTCTTTAAGTGACTAATCACTGACTGATGTGAAGTAGCAGCCACAGCATCAGCCCGAGGCAGCGAGAGAGACAATGTAAGTGACCTGGTTGGATTTATGCATAACTTACATCGCTTACTTCAGCTTCTGATGCACTCCTAGGACTTTTTTAACCATTAGTATAGCGTCCTTGGTTCCGAGCGATCATTAAATGTATAGAGTAGAATGCGTTTTACGCGACACAGGAAGGAGTGAACTAATGGTTAGACATGTCTACTATAACTGCCCTGTGAATCAGTGATTGGTGTGAGGGCACAGAAGTGTCATTGTTCTTCATTGAACAGTTTACACGCCAGCTAAAGCACGCGGCTACATATTCCGTTCTCCCGTCCACTTTTTGTTGCGTCGTATAGGAAATATTGAAGTGGTTCACTTGAAGATATGAGCATCCTACACGCACATAACTCCGAAGCTGATGACATTTCATTAACGGTTGGAGATACCAAAACGAGTTTTTCATCAAGTAATGAGACACAAATGTGCGGGTATTTTCTGTGTAATTAAAACTCGTACCTTTCCGACGGAGGCAAGATTGGAAAAGTGCACTTTCATCTCCGTTGTCCCAAAAGTTTTGTCTATTTGGCCTCACAAAAAATTTCTTGATCCACTTACACTGGACGTTCACCTGCTATATTAGTGCTTCCGTGTAGACATTAACGTAATTATGTCAGAAGCACAATATGAAAGAGTGCATAGTACCATTTGAAAAAGCTATAATCACATCACTATTCCGTTAAATAGTAATGTTCCTAGCATTATTCACACAACAAAGTACTTATCCGATTACTTACTGACATTCAATTTTTTATTTCGCTGTCTCGAAGTGGTCATGGCATGTTAAGAGATGCACGTTTTGTAAATGCGGTAAACTTCATGATTACGGAAGTAGAAGTTTCGTTGCTGGAAACTTGGATTCGAGCTGCCACTTTATAGCCTAGTCACTGTCATTCACTTTACATTGTAATCAGCTTTCGATATCTAAGATTGCCTCATAACTTTTTCAGCACATCTGGAATATCTCGGTGGCTACAGTTACAGCTCGTAATCCATTCTGCCAGGTGGCTTCCTTCACGAGACAGATTAATCTGCTACTAAGTGGCGCTTGCTTTATTGAGCAATGGCGTGTAGTCTCCTCAGAGTGGAACCACTTCGCGCTAAACAGTTCAGACTCTTTGCGCAGATCCAACAATCACTAGCGGCAGAGAGAATTTTCGTATACCCGCCAACTTGGCCTGATATGCATAATATGAATTTCAGTCTTACTCAGTAATATGGAAATCTAAAACGGGGTGAGAAACATCTGATTCATTTGGACTCAGCCTCTATTTTCCAAGTGAGTTCGGTCCTTTACAATAGTTTCGAGGTCGTAACAAGCAATTCTGACGACTCTGAAAATTTTAATAAGCCGTTTTTGAGATCTGTCGTCTAGTTTCCAGTTATCGACTGACGAGTTTTCTACGCACGACGTTATGACGTAATTTTCAAAAGATGTTCTCAAGATTTCTTCAGTTTCCTTTTGATCGTGACTGGTAAAACTGGCTGAATAACATTGGTCACTAAACCAAAATCGTGGTAAATTTATATGTCTTCATCGACAGTGTTCTTCAAGACTCTATCTAGCTGTGTGACTTTCATCGCAGTTGAGTACAGTGATTCTTATGAATTGTCGATTAATAAAGAGATTAATATTTGCACTGCTCTTTGATAATTATTTCTGTCGCACATTTGAAGTTATTTTTCAACTTTAATTATAAGAGTAGACTCGACTCTGGTTCAGAATCGATCAACATTCTGTGTATTACATCTTTGTATGATAAAAGTTTTTGTTTTATCTCAATGTATAGCAACACAATTCTTGCTTATCCTTCATATGATCCCTAAACAGTTAGTTTCCACAATATATTTTATGTATGTATACTGTAATTGTTCTTCATTTTTAGCTAACTTCGATACAAATATACAAGAAGACTGATTTAACTACATGTGTGCTAGTCATATAAAAGTTTTTCTTTTGTAGATTATGTGTAGTTTCGTCATGAACCCTCGTTTCTTTCTGCAGTTTTCCTTAAATAATTAATGTGGTACTTACAAAATAATCGAGAATGTATCTGTAATTTACAAACCCAGTTAATGACGTCAATCTTTTCCCAAGCACGCAGCATTCATATTTGATGGTACCAAATCTGTATGCATAAATTTTAGTTTTTAATCTTTCATTACAAGACAGGTGCCCGGTGATCGTCCTTTCGAAGACTGAAACTGATTGTTAATCAAGAGTATCCAGATATACAGCTGAGTGATTAAACAGAGACCTATAGGCGTACAGGGCGAAGGACGTAAGATGGGCCACCGCAAATATATCGAGGTGCGGTTTTAACAAGGTGGCGAATTTTATGACGTATGCAAGAAATTTCTACCGTTTATAACTGCCGAATTACCACTCTGTCTCCGTTTACTTTTATTTTTATTTTTTTAGTGGCACTGGAAAGTACGTGTAATACAGGCATGGTTCGTGCGTTTGTTATTATGACTGTGATATCTGGTGCACAAAATGCTACCCTGGAGCACTTTAACGTGGTATAAAGTGATTCCGGGCAAGTAACACCGCAAGTTCAATTTCATCTGGAGGTATCCCAGCACAGGCTCGCATTATACGGCTTTTCATGCAAACTTCCTCTTCTAATTTTCCAAAAAGATTGAAAGCCAGAGGTGTCAAGCCTGGTAAGCGTGTAAGCTGTTTTGTGTTTCCCAGAGACCTACCCAACAATCTCCAAATAATATTTCTAGAGGATCTGTTATAACGTTTGGGGAATGGGCCGAATATCCATCAGGTTGGAATCACATGGATTGCTTTATGACCAGTGGGATGTCTTCCAGTAGCTGTTGCAGCATTTAGAGCCTGTTAACAAAATGGAAACCACTTAGATGATTCTTGCTAATCCCGCACCACAAGTTGAAAACCAACGTTGTTGTTTATTCACTTCCCTCAGCCAGCGTGGTTTCCGGTTGACCAAAAGTCATATTGCGAAGACAGACAGGTTTGCAAACGATGCTTCATCCCCAAGAAAAATCATGCATGTAGGAATGCTGCGTCACTTTGCAGTTAAAATTACTTGCTTACGTCAGAAAATTGACCACACTATTCGCTATAACGTAGCAAAAGCCAGACCTTCATACATTTGAAGTTACCCGTTTTAGCTGCTTAAATTGCGCTATGCACAACCAGTGGAAACTATTACCGCCAGTATGACAAAAGGTTGGTCATAATATAATTTGTGGCTTACTCAAGAACTGCCTGTAACTGTATAATAATTGCGGTCAGTTATACTTGTGCGCTGCAACTGATCGTGTGTTACACGGAGAAATGCCTTTCACTACCGTGACATATGCATCATTTTTAATAACAGCGTTTGCTTTTTAAATTATAGATTGCAGCGATCAGTTCCTCTTTTTAAATTTTATTGTGCAGATCTAGATTTCGGCTACAAGCTAGCCATTCATTGAATTGAGTATTCTACAAACTGTGGATGAAGTCCGACCAACAGGCATTACATGCATTGAGCGAAAATAGTAGTGCATTGAGAATGGCTAGCTTCTAGCCGAAATCTAGATCTGCACAATAAAATTTAAAAAGGACGACTGATCGCTGCATTCTATAATTTACAAGTCAGTATAACAGTCTCTGAATGCAACAGCTTTCTAAATGGAAGGTAACATGATGAACAGCGTTTGCGCACTATTTCTCTCTAAATACACTCCTGGAAATTGAAATAAGAACACCGTGAATTCATTGTCCCAGAAATTGGAAACTTTATTGACACATTCCTGGTGTCAGATACATCACATGATCACACTGACAGAACCACAGGCACATAGACACAGGCAACAGAGCATGCACAATGTCGGCACTAGTACAGTGTATATCCACCTTTCGCAGCAATGCAGGCTGCTATTCTCCCATGGAGACGATTGTAGAGATGCTGGATGTAGTCCTGTGGAACGGCTTGCCATGCCATTTCCACCTGGCGCCTCAGATGGACCAGCGTTCGTGCTGGACGTGCAGACCGCGTGAGACGACGCTTCATCCAGTCCCAAACATGCTCAATGGGGGACAGATCTGGAGATCTTGCTGGCCAGGGTAGTTGACTTACACCTTCTAGAGCACGTTGGGTGGCACGGGATACATGCGGACGTGCATTGTCCTGTTGGAACAGCAAGTTCCCTTGCCGGTCTAGGAATGGTAGAACGATGGGTTCGATGACGGTTTGGATGTACCGTGCACTATTCAGTGTCCCCTCGACGATCACCAGAGGTGTAAGGCCAGTGTAGGAGATCACTCCCCACACCAGGATGCCGGGTGTTGGCCCTGTTTGCCTCGGTCGTATGCAGTCCTGATTGTGGCGCTCACCTGCACGGCGCCAAACACGCATACGACCATAATTGGCACCAAGGCAGAAGCGACTCTCATCGCTAAAGACGACACGTCTCCATTCGTCCCTCCATTCACGCCTGTCGCGACACCACTGGAGGCGGGCTGCACGATGTTGGGGCGTGAGCGGAAGACGGCCTAACGGTGTGCGGGACCGTGGGCCAGCTTCATGGAGACGGTTGCGAATGGTCCTCGCCGATACCCCAGGAGCAACAGTGACCCTAATTTGCTGGGAAGTGGCGGTGCGGTCCCCTACGGCACTGCGTAGGATCCTACAGTCTTGGCGTGCATCCGTGCGTCGCTGCGGTCCGGTCTCAGGTCGACGGGCACGTGCACCTTCCGCCGACCACTGGCGACAACATCGATGTACTGTGGAGACCTCACGCCCCACGTGTTGAGCAATTCGGCGGTACGTCCACCCGGCCTCCCGCATGCCCACTATACGCCCTCGCTCAAAGTCCGTCAACTGCACATACGGTTCACGTCCACGCTGTCGCGGCATGCTACCAGTGTTAAAGACTGCGATGGAGCTCCGTATGCCACGGCAATCTGGGTGACACTGAAGGCGGCGGTGCACATATGCTGCGCAGCTAGCGCCATTCGACGGCCAACACCGCGGTTCGTGGTGTGTCCGCTGTGCCGTGCGTGTGATCATTGCGTGTACAGCCCTCTCGCAGTGTCCAGAGCAAGTATGGTGGGTCTGACACACCGGTGTCAATGTGTTCTTATTTCAATTTCCAGGAGTGTATTTCTTCAAATGTGTTTAAAAACTCCAAAATACATAAAGTATGTGCGACTTTTACTGAAAGTAATTTAGTAGAGTGCCACCTGAAACTGCGTGGACTCGCCTACCGTTGAGTACTTCACGTGTGTTTTGAAGGACTTGATGATATAGGCGAAACTTCGAATGTGTCCGTATGCGGATTAAAACTACTCATTGAACATACCGCTGTATTCGTACAGGACTGTATTGAGGCTGATGTGACTATATCGAATTACCAGTTTTTGTCTCTTAAGCTCTCGGTGACCCATTGCAGGGAAATATAGCGTAGCTTCTTCTTAATTACTTCTATCAAATTCTCAACTTCCCATCATTTTGCTTGATCACTAGCGACTGTGATGACATGCTAAGCCCTGGTGGAAAAGGATTTGACATATGCAAGAAGTGTCGTGTGAAATAATGTGTTGAAAACAGCATAAAACTCTAACTTCTCAACACTAGATGAGCAGACTCGTTAAGAGATCAGAGGAAGGCAATGGGAAAGCACCTCCCATAGGATCTTACAGAGGACAGCACTGCTACCAATTAATGAACGATACTGAATATTCAGACTCACTGTTGTAGATTATCATTATCACCTGACTTAAATTTACAGTGATGTCTTTTGTTCTCTGCATTTTGTGGAACCTGAGTTTACATTTTGAACCAATTGGAGAGCGCTCAGGTAACTGATGTGTAAAAACACTTAAAAACTCCACTGCAGTCTGTCTCTGCCCCTCAGTTCGTATTTGGTGATCGTGCTGATCCCAACAACCTAGTGTGTAGGAATGAGCTACATCCATCTTACGATGTTTTAACGGAGAGTTAAGGTCTGCTGCAGTTGACACGTGCTACATATTTTATTTTATAAGTATCGACCATTGGACCTGCACTGACATTGTCACTGGTCACAAAAATATATTTGTCATTTAGCGAACTGGAATAGCTTACGATGGCTAACTCACCCTTGAAAATTAGGTAACCTGGGCTCGCTTGCTCGTTATATTGTGGTCGTCATTCTACTACTTGCTGCGGCGTCAAAGCGTAGGTGCGTACCAGAGTAGCCCCTACTTCTGGCTCTTTCCATGGTAATGTAAGTTCCTCTGATCTACCTGGCCGCTTAACTTCTGTTCAGGTCAATATGTTTCCCAGCACAGTGGGCAGCCCGGATTCGGTCACCGGTACCATCTATATTTCAGTGGTGGGAAGACGTTTACTTGATCTACCTAGCCGTGTGAAGACAGCTGTGCATCTACTTGAAGATGTGACGGCTTGAGATCTTAGCTGAATTTTTCTCTGGTCACTGCAGTGAAATCATCCAATGATGACTACTGGAAAGGAAGAAGCAGTAGCAGTGATGTGCTTACATGGGTTGTGCCATCGGCTGTCAGCGATCTACGAACTGAGTGGTTCTACGATGCATCACTAATTAATATAATGCTTTATATGCCAGTTATTCTCTACTGTAATTGGACTTCCAGATTGAAGTTCGATTGACCACTGTCAGTGTCAAATAGTCTGCGATAGAATTTATCTGTGTCTATGGCGTCAGCCACCCTCTTGTGAACCACTCTGTTCCTACTGCATTCCGTACAGTCTAACGCGATAGTTTTAGAAACGTTTTTTTCATCCCCTGACAGAATGTGTAAAAATAAAGAACCTCTTCAGATATATTCTCTTATCTAACGCAGTCACGGTACAGTTGTTTCTGTCTCTTGTCGGCCTTCTTTCTCTGCCTGTTGCAATACGTAAACGAAAGAGTATCACCTCGTTTAACCATAAGTCATTTCTCAATGTGTCACACCTTCCAGTGAAGTTAAAAACATTAATAGGAATAAGTTACAGAATCTGGGTGCAGTGATGGTTTGTTCCCGTCTTACTGGTGTAAGTATATTTCTAATCTGTTCATTAGTTAACTTACTATTTCTGTTTCTCTTTCAGTATGATGTGTAACTTCAAACTCCTCTCAGCACATCCACTGCTTCAGTTTCAGCTGTCAGACCCCGTATTACTCAACTGGAGAACATTATGATCGTTAAGGCAGCGGATAGATAGTGCAGTTCGTGTGTAAAACTGCCTGACCAAACGGAACGCTGGGTCTTAGACGGATGTGCGTGCCTCGTGGTGAGTTTACGTGTCACCCTTCTGCTGTCTAAAGATAACTGACCCGTTCGTGCATCATGGAACACGGACTAAATTGGTTGTCGGTCGCAGGACAACTATCAATACTGGAAGAGAAGGGCTACGTGGTCCGTAATGAAAGCTAGTTCTACACGCTTCAGAATGCTGAGAAGATAACAGTTATAGCCTGGGAATGCTAACGCACTCTGTGTACCATAAAGGAAAAACAGAAACTATGAACGAGGCTACGAGAGTTTTCAACGACCCTAAGGACTTGCTCGTTGCTGGATAATTACATATTCGCTTTCATTCTGCATAAAAAGGAGAAACATCTTCCGTCTACTGCTGAGTGAAATAGATTCTAAACGTCTAGATCGACAACTCAGACAGTGGCATTTGTTTCCTCGAGCAAATCAATATACCTATATCTAATCGCAAATAACTTCAGTTGCCTGGCAAACGAACCGAAAGCAAATTGTACAAGCTAGGGGCAACAAGGGTAGAGTGATAGATTACATTCATTTTTATGCAATAACGTCGCGTAATTTGGAATACTGCCGTGGCACATTGAAAACCTGAAATCTAGTAGCGCACACTGAAGTGAGCGGACGGGTCAGTAGACAACATTCTTTCATTGATTCGGTGACAGAGCTGTAACTTGTACGTCGACTACCACATCTGGACAGAGAAAGAGATAAGAGGCCAGCGAAACAGATAGAGAGGTTTACTATAAGCCTCCCTATCGCCAAAAAAGGTTACTACTGCTTTAATACACTCGTACTTTCGAAAACCTGTACGACATCGGTGATTTGCCAATAGTCCATTTTCTCGTAGGACGATAACTTGGCTTTGGTTTTCTATTGTGCCACTGTGGGTAATACCTGTTGCTGAACGATCAGTTTGACTGACGATCACACGGGAACCTGGTTTCAGTTCCCGGGGCTGGCAATTTTCAATAGTACGTGGACACATCCTGATGTGATAGCTAAAGTGCGAGGATAAAATTTTGCTGATATTGGAATGCTTGTTCTATAACTACTTCCACATAGAACTTTCAACGTCCAGTTGTTCCACGCACATCTCTGCAGGTGTTCACTGTTCTTCGTAAATTACCGAGTGGATGTTTGTCGCCTCTCTTATATATGAGAGCCCTCAATGTGTGCAACAAGACTGTCATATCTTCAGATAAAATCTTGTACCATTTCATCACACTGTTTCGTGTAACGCGAGGTTTTTCGCGGCTTGTTAGGTTCCTGAGCCGCGAGTGATCGTTGCGGCTTTCACTAATGGCGCTGGCAGTCTTTCCTCCAAAATGAGCACCACATTCTCAATGTGTGCTATGAAGCGCACGTTTGCTAAGTTTCACCTTGTCCTTTTATATGAGGAAACATAGCTTTCCTCGAGTAAATCAATATACCTATATCTAATCGCAAATAACTTCAGTTGCCTGGCAAATGAACCGAAAGCAAATTGTACATTTTTTATGGGAAGTGTCCTGAGAGGTGAGCCTCACACTTACGACGGTTTTCAATGACAAAGGACTAGTTTAAAGGTCAAAAGATCTTTTTCTTGACTGATGTAGACAGGATGCAGCGAGCAGAGGTAATAATCCCCACCCCAAAGGCTGAAAACGTTAGCCCCTTCTCCCATGTGCGGTGATACCATTACGGATAACTGCCGACTGAAAAGCAAATGCAACATAAACTTAAATTATCCCTACAGTCGACGTTGAAACCACATTATAAAGTAATAGATACGCATAATAGTATCTACTGCTACATTAGAAATAGTATTTTTTGCGAAAAACTTAAATTAAAAATGAAAATAACCCCGTTTGTGGCCGTTGCTTTTCCGCAACTGTTAATGCCGATATAGTATTTGCTCACAGCCAAACGACTTAGTCCAGTTTATGGCAAGGGAACTGCAATGGCGACAAAATGCACACACATTATGGTTTGGACGCATGCACAACAGTAGCAGTCTGATTTACTCTCGACGAAGAGAAGAGTTTTAAATCACTACCATCTTGGCCAGAGACTGGAAAGTCTTTTATACAGCTATGCCGCCGCAAAAGACTTCGTTCATGTATGTAAGAACGTGTTCTGAAGCACCTTGCGTCAGTAAAACTGCAGCTTAGGAATTAATTTTTCTGCTCTTACACTCAAGGATTCAAATAAAGAGCGTCACTCGAATGCCAGGCCGCAGTTGCTACATCGCTTTGTTTGATTGCAGAATGGCACGCATCGGAATTCTTGTCGAAATTGAAAAAGACGCATTTGGCTGAGCATGCAAGTGGAAATTGAAAAAGGAACACCGCGAAGGAGGAGTAAAAGGTTAGTCGCCTCTAGCACTCGTCGTCATATCGAGTTGAAGGGAGAGGGGAAGTGTGCGGGGGGAGGGGGGAGAGAACGAGAGAGAGAGAGAGAGAGAGAAGTGACAACACATTAGTAACGCATATAATCGAGTCAGCCAGCAGTAGGACAGACAGATGAGAAATAGCTTATAGCGGGCCTATCTTGGCCCCCTCCCGCCCGCGGCCGCAACTGTGCCATACCCATTAATCTCTGCTCAGCGACGCACGCGCTCGTCATCTCAGCTGCTTCCGCGGAAGCTTTACTAGAAACACACTTGAACATAGAACTAATGGGGGTGTTAAGGTCAAGAACATCCTGTAAAACACTCCATACAGTTGCTGTAGGTCAATTGAGTCGCTGGTTAATGAGCCTCCCACAAATGAAAGATAGGAAGGTACTGTACGTCCGAAATGAGTAAACTCAGCTACAGAGTCGTAGGCATGCTGCGGGAAGCACCAACAGGCTGGATCACTTATAGTTTCTTTCTGGAGTAAGCGATCGAATCTGTTTTCACAGGAAATTGTTGTCTGATTTTAACTGCCTTGAGTGTGGGTTCTTGGTGTAAAATCGTAATCATAATTTCTATTTTTTGTTTTACAAGATAAATATTTCGGGTTCCAAAGGCTTTATGTAGCTTTTTTTCTGGTGCTCAGACGTCATTAAGCCTTCTGGGTCACTATGAAACAAATAATCTGCAACCACCAGTGCAATGAAGGGCCCTGTCTGTGAAGAAAGTGAATCCGAAGTAACATGGAACGATATGATCTCTTTATAGAGCCTGACCTCGTAGAAAGAATAGAAGACAAAACTATTAATTGGATTGTTCATGTAATGCAATTATAGAAAGTTAGATTTATTACCATCGAGGTAGAAGGGTTCCCAGAAGGAAATAGACCACCGGGTCGAACGAGAATGAGACTTTTGGGTTATGTCAAAAGGACCGAAACCTTTTGAAAATTTCCAGCCAGGAAGTTTCTTTTGAAACTTAATTTTTAGAGGTAACACTATAAAAACAACTAAGATTGAGAAAGTAATTTAACTCAACAGCAAAGAGCTTACATAGCTGTTAGTGTCCTCATAATAATAGCAATAATAATTTGAAAAACATGGGCATCTTATGGCATATAGTGAGCAAGGACGCGATAATTCTAGAAACTGATGATTTAAAACTTAACATAGTTTGCAAGTTTACCAATGCAGTCCCACAGTGCATCATATTAGTAATGTTATTCTTTGACATTATCAATGAGGAGATATGCGATGTGTTGATTTTAAACATGTATGGATAAAAATTCTGTTGGCTGACAAATGACATACAGACACTTCCATGTCCTGTTATGAATATTAGAAGAGATATCTTGTTTATACCCACTCACGGGCTTTGCAGCTATCATTGCTGTCGATCGTTTGTGCACATTGTGGCAATATGGTCAGTGTAACGATATTTGATTAGTGATTAATGTCGTCAATTTACATAACCAAC
This sequence comes from Schistocerca gregaria, assembly GCF_023897955.1. Classification (NCBI taxonomy): domain Eukaryota; kingdom Metazoa; phylum Arthropoda; class Insecta; order Orthoptera; family Acrididae; genus Schistocerca; species Schistocerca gregaria. The sequence continues at coordinate 817,841,796 of NC_064931.1, read as the reverse complement.
TACGATTTTTCATTTTAGGGCGACAAAGCTGTAAGAATACGAAAATGTGTAATGATTATTACGCGCTGAACAACAGTTTCAATTAACCTGAGGATGGCTCGCCAATCTGCCGGAAACGGTAATCAACAAAAAAATTTGCGATTTTGACGTAGCATCTTTACCCACACGTATATTAATAATGGTGTGCTGTTTACTATACAACAGCAAGTCAAATTTTTTTCAGACTGAACACCACAGGGTAATTGAAGAGGCAATGAGATTAACAAAGGTTTCCTGTAACTTTTCTTTTAGTATGCTGAAGTAGTGAGGAACCAAAATTTGTTTGCTCATTCAGTAGCAGTTCTGGGAGACTTTTCTGATGTTTTCTTATTTATGTTTTCTTATTTATGTTTTCTTATTTCTGACGGTTTCATCCAGTAAAGTAACGTCCTCTCTGTCCTGAGTGCTGAGTTTCGACATCAATGAAATATTTATGGTTGGTTTCTTAACGAGGCTCGGCAAGGATGGCGTCTGTTCACTGCAGTTTACCGTACTTAACTCGTTCCTTCAAATGCCGCAGATCTGTCACCCTGCATTTTCCTTTGTAAATATGGCCACACTACGTGCAACTGAACTTACACTTTCCAGTTTTATTCATAGGGGACTGTGTTACTGCTAGACAAAAGAAACTGTAAAAGAAAACTTAATGGGAAATGAGACTGATCTTACAAATCACTGAGAGTTAACGTAAGTAAACGATTAAAGTTTCAGACCAATACCAACTAGTAACTTCCTGCATTTTCTAGAATTAGCACGAGCTGATAAGAACTTCATACGACAAGAAAACAGTTCTGTGATGTGTCTGATGTCTTCCCAGAATATTTCTTGCCAAACCACATAGACCAAACCCAAATTCAATGATACTGTCGCACCGTGACGACAATAAAGCTCAAATTCTCACTTAGGGTCGTCAATTAATTACAACACATAGAGCTGATAGCACGTTCATCACCGACAGTACATCCTGGACGGGATGTGCTGGTATTTGTATACATATCAACTATTTCAGAATATGCAAACATTAAAAACACAATTATCGAGAAACTTCCAGAAATGATAATCATTATACAACGAGTAGTTGTTGGTTGTTGGATCTGAACTACTAGTAATTTACTGGAAACTGACAAAAGTGAAGTGAACTTAATTTCAAATGGGAATATAATACGGAATTAGTATTTTTGAATGGACCTCGCTAAACACATTTGTCGTCCAAATCATTTTTAGAATGTTGTCCCAATTCGATTATGTCATAAAAAAACAACATAAGGCTCACGAAATCGGCAACGCATAAATAGCCAGAGATGTAATAGATGCGCCTGAAAAAACATTTTAATATTGTAGCGAGGCGAAACGTTTTTCTTCGGATTCGACTTTTAAATAAAGTTTTTCTCTGCTTTAACAGTACCAAAATTCATGATGTTTCATTAGAAAGTAATTTTCTTGTTTAGAACTTATTAACAAAACAACATACTTACTTGCTATGGGTGGATGTCTAAAACGATTTCCACCTTGTACGCACAGGGCCTGCATGCTTCTACATCTTTGATACCTCAAAATATCTCTAAAATTGAGACCGACCTTCAGTTTCCTGAATTAAAACTGTAGTAAAACTTTTTCCAATTCATGGCAGGGATGGTACAGCAACCAATTATGTACGATGGAGAAACAGACAGTCTTGCAAGGCTGTAATTATCATTTATTTACCAGTGACCCGTTTCGCCTGATTCAGGCATCTTCAGATTGGCTGGTACTAGGTGGTGTTAGGCCCAGGGGATATCGGGGTACCGAGCATACATTTTCTGGGACGTTCTGTGTCCTCGTCATCGCATGTGCTTAATAACAGCCATTGTGAAGATGCCTGAATCAAGCGAAACGCGTCAGTGGTAAATAAATAGTAATTTCAACCCTGCAGCCGAGTTTGTTTGTTTCTTCATTAGAGCTGTAGCCATATAATGACTCTGATGTGTTATCCATTCCCTCCTCCCTCCTACCCCGCACCCCCGCCTCTCCCAGTTTAAGTGACGATCATGGCGGCCAAGATCCACCTTTTCATATATCCTAGTCCATCGACTGAGAAAAGTTTAATTTTATGTACCCGTGCTCACCATCTTGCTCGAGCATTGTCGTTATGGCGACTTGTTGTAGCAGTTCTGTATCTTGCAGAATTTAGGAGTATCGGTCACCATTTCAATTAAACTGGAAGGGTTAGAAAATATTGCAGAGAAATATATTGTTAATCACGTCCAAGAAAATCAAAATTTCTGTCCTCGCTTAAGCGTTCCTCGGCTATTTAGCGACAGGAAGAATTTTTGATTAGTTCATCTGACTAGGACAACATACAAAAAAACTTTTATATAGAATAAAATGTTCCACTACGGGAGCTATATTCAGTGATTCTAGTTTAATTCTATATTCCCATTTGAGAATGTTGACACAGTTTCCTCCAGTTTTCCGTAAACTGCCTGAAATTTAGTATTCACTATTCAGCTTCAGAAGTTGGACTGAAATGCTCTTTTTTTCTGCAAAACGTAGGACGAACCGTTTGCGAGAGAGAAAGGCTCGTAAGTCCGGGCACGCACTATAGTAGTGAGCTATATTGCTAGAAAGAAGCGCTAGATAGTTTGTTGATGAAATATTTTCTTTCCTTTATTCCTGCTCACATTGTACATAGACAGGGAGGAAGAACTAGCTGACAGCACCAAATTACTACCCTTTAGCATAACGTACTTAATATATAAAAACAATTTTTTTAAATTAAAGTGTTTTAAAATGGTTAGATTTCAATATAGCAAAAAATTATTAATATTGATCAAATTGGTGATGAAGTGCTTGGCGACGCCGTCGGTTGCGTTGCGATGTGGGTGATAATGTTGTTGCTGGCGACTTGGTGATGTATCTGTCTGTGCTTGCTCGGAAGGATGGCAAGAGAGGAGGGAGCGTGGTAGTACGAGGCTTGGAATATGAGAATTGGTGGGGAAGGATGACGCAGTCTTCATCTGTGAGGGAGGGAGGGAGGCGGGGGGGGGGGGGGGGGGGCGGGGGGCAATGAGGACTGGGTTGAAGCATAGAAGACGGCACTCAATTCTTGTTGAAGAGGAGGAAGCCAGTTAGAGTTGCTTTTGGAGATTATACATAATATATGGATATTTAGGGAGGGGTTTATTGCTGTAGGCGCGTCAGCGAGCCACCTTTAGCAAGTATTTAGAAATTTATGGGAGATATAGGACTTTCACCAATATTCGAAGCATTTGAGCAAAACGGGGAATGCAGTTGTGAGGGGGACAATTGAGATGGAATGAGAGGTGGGTTCGTATCATTAAAGAGTTGTCTGATTTAAAGGAGGAGTGGGGGTGGGGGGTCGTGTAGCCGTTAACTATACGGCTGAAGGTGGAGGAAATTGTGTAGCATTGGGGTCTAAAGCATCCCTGGGATCGCACTAACTGTTGCGAGTAGAAATAACATTTGTCAATTATGATCACTCGACATGCGCCTTTTTATCACATTTTAAAGCATTCTGTAGTGCGTGAAATATAATATTGCCGATACAAAAAAAATGGCTCTATGCACTATGGGACTTAACATTTGTGGTCATCAGTCCCCTAGAACTTAGAACTACTTAAACCTAACTAACCTAAGGACATCACACACATCCATGTCCGAGGCAGGATTCGAACCTGCGACCGTAGCGGTCGCGAGGTTCCGGACTGTAGCGCCTAGAACCGCTTGGCCACTCCGGCTTGCCGATACAGTATTTGTATTAGCATGATAATGCATCCTGTCATACACTGAAGTGACAAAAGTCAAGAAAGAGCGATATGAAAATAAACAGATGGTGGTAGTATCGGTTACACAAGGTATAAAAGGGTAGTGCATTGGTGGAACTGTCATTTGTACTCAGGTGATTCGTGTGAAGAGGTTTCCTACGTGATTGTGGTCGCACGACGGGAAGTAACAGACTTTGATCGCGGAACGGTAGTTGGAGTTAGACACGCGGGAGAATTTGTTCCGGAAATAGTTAGAGAATTCAATGTTCCGAGACCCACAGTGTCAAGATCGTGCCAAGAACACCAAATTTCACGCATTGCTTTTCACCAAGGACAAAGGAGTGGCCGACGGCCTTTACTTAACGACCGAGCGCAGCGACGTTTGCGTGGAGTTGTCAGTGCTAACAGACAAACAACGCTGCGGGAAGTAACCACCGAAATCAATGATGGATGTACGACGAACGTATCCGTTAGCACAGCGCGACGAAATTTGGCATTAATGGGCTATGGCAGCGGAAAATGGACGCGGGTGTCTTTGCTAACAGCACGACATTGCCTGCAGCGCCCCTCTTGGGTTTGTGACCATACTGGTTGGACACTAGACGACTGGAAAACCCTGGTCTGGCAAAATTAGTTCCAATTTCACTTGGTAAGAGCTGATGGAGGTTTCGAGTGTGGCGCAGACGCCAGGAGCCGATGGACCCAAGTTGTCGACAAGACGCTGTGCAAGCTGGTGGTGCCGAAAATCCTGCACCGGTAACACTTTCGCAGTTATTGACAGCTGTAGCGACAGCATGGCTCAGTATTTCTTCAGGGGACTTCCGACTTGTTGAGTGTATGTCACGTCGAGCTGCCACACTACAACGGGTAAATGGAGGTCTGACATGGTATTAGGAGGTATCCCATGACTTCTGTTACCTCAGTGTAAAGCAGTATCTATATGGCAATGGTTTGTGTACGATAATATTACTAAAATGGGCTGGTCTGCCAAAAGTACTGACCTGAACCCACGAAGCACCTTTTGATTGAGTTAGAACGTCAGCCTCACCCAAGACCGCAACGTCACTACCTTCTTTGGTTTCGGCTCTTGAGGAACAGTTCTTTGCCATTTCTCGTTTAACGTGTACCCTGCTGATTTGAAGCCTTCACAAAGGCGAAGGGTAGACTTATCCCTTATTAATGTCCATTAATATAGTGTCCTGATACTTTTGATCAGACAGTGTACATTGTTTACACAGTACTGTAGAACGCGACACTGAATTGTCACGGAGTGAAATTTCTGTGTAATGGCCGAGAGAGCCACACCGGTTAATGTTCCCCAGATAGCAAGAATATATTAACATTATTTACACTCTTAAGCTGAATACAACACTGTTGTTAGGACATGAATTCGTACTTGGTTCCAATCTACCGACTGACAACAACTGGGTGAGCTTATGTTACTGTCGTACTGTTTTCCAGCCTTCTTCCACAGTGGTGTCGCTAGCGGCCGGAGAGGCGGCAGCCCGCAGTATACGCCTGTGTGTGCAGTAGTTGGCTCCCAGGCGGGTACAAGATTAAATGACTGCATCAATATGATCAGTGGCACGTGATTATAAAATAGGTTACAGTGCCCCAAAAGTCGCATTTTTCTCTCATTAGAATGACACATATGTAATAGGCGAGTGCTACGTATTTTAGTATATTGTGCAGTGTCATGCCAAGTTAATGGTGCTGCGTGCTGTGAATAACACTGCAACATCAGCTACTACAAATTTCGTTTATTGCCAACAGTAGTTGCAACGCATCGAGAGCTTAAGAATGCTCATGTGCTCCTCCATATGACTCCTTTTTCATGTAACATCCTTTCCGACACTTTCTGAATCCAAATTCTTTGCCGTACAACTACCAGCAGCCTCCAATGTCACTATATTCATTGCTTAGCGGAAAACACACACAATCAACATCACGTTAGGCATTTCGTCACTGTTTCATTTACATAAAATATATATATTTTTATTCCTTTCAATTGTAAGCCAAAGACTGAACATAAATGTCTCAATCACAGCCATTCCGAGCCCAAAAGGAGGAATATAAATAACAAAAAGCAAATACCACTTCGTTCAGCATTCGTCTAAGTCCGTATTCCAGCACAACAATGCCCCGTCATTTCTTCCATGTAGCGCTGAAGCCTTTTTCGTTGCACAGTAAATATAGCCTCTCTGTTATCTTAATTTCTATACTAGTATATGGCCAATTGGAAACATGTGAGAACAAATAATCTGCCACAATTTCTAAAAATGTGCACATGAAAGACCCCTCTGACCTAGAACATGAAAATAAAGATTTTTCTTGTTGTAGCTGCGACTGCCGTCACAAGGCACCTCTTTTCCGACAGCTATGTTGGTATGAAACTTTAATCGTTCATTTGTCTCACCATCAGAAACATATTTTTTCTCACTGTCTTCGTGGTGCTCAATTTTTTGTATAGTAACGTAATTCGGAAAAGAAGAACACTAGAAATACCGTGATGATGCTTGTTGAACGCAAAGAAGATACGGAAGTGCGATGCACTTAGTTTCGGGTGAAGTCTTCTTTAACATAGTCGTTACACTATTTCAAAGGCATTCTGCACCTGTACTAGGAAAGGTAGCCAAGGAGACCATGATAAAAGGAAATTAGATGACTTGTACAAGTGGTGGATGAAAATATGGAAACATCAAGAAAACGACACATTATCGTGCCCAGTACGTAGTAGAAAAACCGTTAGCATTCAAATCAGCTTCCAGTCACCTCAGAATTGATAAATACACGTTCTGTGTCTTTTTTGAAGGGAATCTTATACCATTCTCCCAGAAAAATAGTGGCAAAATAGTGGAGGTGGATAGCGATCATCCACCCTTCTCTCCAAAGTAAACCACAACGGCTCAATAGTATTGAGATCTGGTGACTGAGGTGGCCAGGGAAGATGCGACAGTACATCCACGAGATCGTGAAACCAGTCTTGAACAAAACGATCTGGGTTAACAGGTGCCCTGTCATCTTAGAACACAGCATCATTGTACCATGGGCTGGGTCTGATTAGCCAAATACACACGTTATCCTTGATAGTAATGTGACGTCTAAGAGTACACATGGGCCTATGGGATCCCACGATATCACCAAACCCGCGCCATGTTTCACTCGTGGTATGTAAATTCGGCCAGAAGTTGGAAACAGTATGAAACAAAACGCGCCCGACCAAATTACTTACTCCTATTACTCCATAGTCCAGATCTTATGACTTCTTCGCCACGTTTTCCTGTTACGTGCATCTCCGTCACTGATGAGTGGTTTTGGAATTCCAGCCTTCCCTGCAAGTCCTAGCTTATGGAGCTACCTTCGTACCGTTTTTGTGTTGTCACAGTTCGCGATTGCGGCATTCAGTTCTGCAGTGACTTTTACACCTGTCGTCTTCTTATTTTTCGTCACAGTTACGTTTAATGACCTTCCGTCACGATCCCTCAACACACTTTTTCGTCCGCGTTGTGACGCAGCTGATAATGTTTTTGCTCTTTCCCTGTATGCGGTATAAATCTTCGATAGGATGACTCGCCTACGTTACTTACGCAGGCATCCAACATATGACAACCGAAAATTTCCCCACTTTCGAATTCAGTTAGCTACGCTGTTCTGACCACGGCTGACGCTTGCAACGTATTGGGGACAGTGCGTAGGTGCCTTTCGTAAACAAATACAACAACACAAGCTGCAGGTTTGGCTAGCACCTGCTTTCATGTTCAAGCATGTATTTCTCGTGGAGTTTCCTTGTTTTTCTCCCCCCCCTGTACATCGACAATCTGCGTCATTTGCAATTGCGATTTCGCGACGTTGAAACCTTTTTAAAGAGTTATCAGGACCTGAGTGACAGCAAAGATTGCTTTATTTTGTCAGGCACATGAAAACAAAGGAGGTTTATGAAGGGAAAAGACAAGGACTAGCAGTAGACCATGAGAGGTTCAGTCTGTTTACGTCTGACTAATCTACGAATCTAGCGATCAGTTCCCCCTCTTTCGAAGAATGAACTTATTATTCGTGGCAGGCTAAATGTTATAAGGGCTGCAATGTAGCAAGTCACGATTGTAAAGCACTCTTTGTCCTACAGAATACATCCAGTTATAGCTGTTCACGAGCTGTCAGCACACAACGGGCACATTCTGTACCCCCAGCTTTCTGAAACGCGTGCCATACTGTCGACTACTGACGAAGATAAAGAGTATCTTCAGAAGTATTAGCCATAAAGTGTCAATTACCACCGCAAAAAAATAAAGATGTGGCCATGAAAGTTCGTGCTAACCCTTCCCTATGTATTCATCCTTCAATGCGACGCACTTTTTCCAACGGTGAATGATTTCTTGGATGTAGAATTCTGCATCAGTGGGAATTCCAACTCCATCAATTGGATGTGCCGTTTTGTTTTGTTTCCTGTAGCGGCATGTTACGGTACTGTAGTCCTGGAATTTTAATGTGTACAGTACTGCAGACATGTGCTTGCTAAAAGACAAAACATTATGTAACTTTTTTTCTAGCTGTTAATAAAAACTTCATTATTAAACCTCGTATGAGGTTGGCTGTGAGAAGTTTTTACTCCTAGGACCCAGTACGTCATTTTTAAGCCTTATGCTCATGGGAAGGAAAGGTAAGATAAGAGAGTGACCGTAGAAATAGTGATGCTCCTATTCTACACTGCCTACCAAATGAAGAGAAACACCCAAAAGGAATGGTCGGATGCCAGTGTAACTTACTGCGTGAGTACGTCATCGGCTGGTCTGTAAATTGTCGTGTTGTTGTTGTTGTTGTTGTTGTTGTTGTGCTCTTCAGTCCAGAGATAATCTTGATGCAGCTCTCCATGCTACTCTATCCTGTGCAAGCCTCTCCATCTCCGAATAACTACTGCAACCTACTTCCTTAGGAATCTGCTTAGTGTATTCATCTCTTGCTCTCCCTCTACGATTTTTGCCCTCCACGTTGCCCTCCAGTACTAAATTGATGATCCCTTGATGCCTCAGAACATGTCCTACCAACCGATCCCTTCTTATAGTCAAGTTGTGCCACAATTTCCTCTTCTCCCCAATTCTTTTCAGTACCTCATTAGTTACGTGATCTACCCATCTAATCTTCAACACTCTTCTGTAGCACCGCATTTAGAAAACTTCTATTCTCTTCTTGTCTAAACTAGTAATCGCCCATGTTTTACTTCCATACATGACTACACTCCATACAAATACTTTAAGAAAATACATCCTGACATTTAAATCTACAGTCGATGTCAACAAATTTCTCTTCTTCAGAAACACTTTCCTTGCCATTGCCAGTCTATATTTTATATCCTCTCTACTTCGACCATTATCAGTTACTTTGCTCCCCAGGTAGCAAAACTCATCTACTACTTTACGTGTCTCATTTCCTAATCTAATTCCCTCAGCATCACCTGATTTAATTCGACTAAATTCCATTACCCTCGTTTTTCTTTTGTTGATGTTCATCTTATATCCTTCTTTCAACACACTGACCATTCCGTTCAGCTGCTCTTCTGTGTCCTTCGCTGTCTCTGACAGAATTACAATGTCATCGTAGAACCTCAAAGTTTTTATTCTTCTCCATGGATTTTAATTCCTACTCCGAATTTTTTGTTTGTTTCCTTTACTGCTTGCTCAATATACAGATTAAATAACATCGGGGATAGGCTACAACCCTGTCTCACCCCCTTCCCAACCACTGCTTCCCTTTCATGCCCCTCGACTCTTATAACTGCCACCGGGTTTCTGTGAAAATAAATAGCCTTTTGTTCCCTGTATTTGACCTCTGCCATCTTCATAATTTGGAAGAGGGTATTCCAATCAATATTGTCAAAAGCTTTCTCTAAGTCCGCAAATGCTTGAAACGTAGATCTGCCTTTCCTTAATCTTTCTTCTTAAGTCGTAGGGTCGGTGTAGCCTCATGTGTTCCCACATTTCTACGGAATCCAAACTGATCTTCCCCTAGGCCTGGTTCTACCAGTTTTTCCATTCGTCTGTAAGGAATACGCGTTAGTATTTTGCAGCCGTGACTTAATAAACTGATAGTTCGGTAATTTTCACACCTGTCAACACCTTCTTTCTTTGGGATTGGAATTATCTTCTTGAAGTCTAAGGGTTTTGCACCTGTCTCATACATCTTGCTAACCAAATGGTAGAGTTTTGTCAGGGCTGGCTCTCCCAAGCTTATCGGTAGTTCTAATGGAATGTTGTCTACTCTCGGGGCCTTATTTCGACTTAGGTCTTTCAGTGCTCTGTCAAACTCCTCACGCAGTATCATATCTCCCATTTCATCTTCATCTACGTCCTCTTCCATTTCCATAAAATTGCCCTCAAGTACATCACCCTTGTATAGACCCTCTATATACTCCTTCCACATTTCTGATTTCCCTTCTTTGCTTAGAACCGGTTTTCCATTTGAGCTCTTGATGTTCATACAAGTGGTTCTCTTATCTCCAAAGGACTCTTTAATTTTCCTGTAGGCAGTATCTATCTTACCCCTAGTGAGATAAGCCTCTACATCCTTACATTTATCCTCTAGCCATCCCTGCTTAGCCATTTTGCACTTCCTGTCGATCTCATTTTTGAGACGTTTATATTCCTTTTTGCCTGCTACATTTACTAGATCTTTATATTTTCCCATGTCATTAATTAAATTCAATATCTCGTCTCTTACCCAAGGATTTCTACTAGCCCTCGTCCTTTTACCTACTTGATCCTCTGCTGCCTTCACTGTCTCATATCTCAAAGCTACCCATTCTTCTTCTACTGCATTTCTTTCCCCCGTTCTTGTCAATCGTTGCCCAATGCGCACTCTGAAACTCTCTACGACTGATTTATTCAGTTTATCCAGGTCCCATCTCCTTAAATTACCACCTTTTTGTATTTTCTTCAGTTTCAATCTACAGTTCATAACCAATATATTGTGGTCAGAGTCCGCATCTGCCCCTGGAAATATCTTACAATTTAAAACCTGGTTCCTAAATCTCTGCCTTACCATTATGTAATCTATCTGAAACCTTCCAGTTTCTCCAGGCCTCTTCCACGTATACAACCTTCTTTCACGATTCTTGAACCAAGTGTTAGCTATGATTAAGTTATGCTCTGTGCAAAATTCTACCAGGCGGCTTCCTGTTTCATTCCTTAGCCCCATTCCATATTCAGCTACTACTTTTCCTTCTCTTGCTTTTTCTACTGTCGAAATTCCAGTCCCCCATGTCTATTAACTTTGTCTATTGCCTTTCACTATCTGATTGATTTATCCAGATTTGTGGGGCTTTGAGGTGTGACAGGGGCCCGATGTTGGACTGCATGGAGATTTCTCAATATATGCCAGACATTGTAAGTAGAGCATTCACATTTTTTGCTGCTGTACGTATACGGCAACAATAGGAAATTCAGAACGACTCAGAGAAAATATCGTCGGCTGGTAATTTTCTTAAAAATTGATAAAAGGCACAAAAAAGCATCAGTAGGAGAAGAAATAAAGCAGCATTTGATTAGTCTTACTGGTAAGCCGCTGAACTCTGCCACCTGGATTGAATATCTTGGTGTTAAGTTAAAAAAGTAGTATCTCTCAAGAAAAAATTTTAGTTAATTCGTTGCCCAGTTAAGTCAGTTGTAGAGAGAGGAAATGGAGCGCTTTTACTTATTATGGAGAGTGAGTAATTAAGAGCGCTATATTAAAGGAGGTCACACGCAAGACTCTTGCGTGTCATACTCCTGAGTAGATTTTCTCCACAATTATAATACATTTGAAGAACGCAATTTTGAAGCCACCAAAGCGGTTGCACTGACGATAATATTTCCTTATACAGAGTGCAACAAAAGATACAAATTAAATGGGATTTTGGGAGCATCTTGAGAAGCAAATTGAGGACGGGAAACGATGTCCGAAACGTCATCGAACGGCGCTTCAAAGGGTCGAAATTATAAACGCGTGTGCCCACTAACGAGTAAACTTCCGCGAGTCGCTTGGAGAAGCTAATTCTGATAGTTCGTTCACGTGGAAACACCGCCAGCAAGTCAACTTCCCAAGTTACGTCAACTTGCCGGAGTAGCTTTCGCAAGTTAGTGGCGACAGTTTCTTGCATTTTGATGCAAGTACTTGCTGAACTTGCCAGTTGTCTGTCGAAAAGGAGAACAGCGCAAAGACAGGAGGACCAAAACAAATGTACCATTGGGACTCCGAAATATATACTCGTATAACTGCCACCACGGCCAAGGCAGTGCACAATGAATCTACCGATTACTTTGTTTCACCAGAAGGAAAAGTAGAATTGCAATACAGACAGCTTTAAACTTCAGGTGATTTTTTAATATTAGCGCAAACATAAACGCATTACATTTGTAATAAAAGTGCAAATATTGTATGCGAAAATCGAAGAGTAATTAATAGGCCATCCTTTCTTGATATACCTTGCATTTTTGTATCCCATTTTTAAAATATTTGTTTGTGCAACAGAATAGAGGTGTTCGAAATTAGCATACGACAGTCTCAGAAAAATTTTAATCTGAGCGAAGTCTTATGATTTTGTTTCACTCAATAGCGTTTGTTAATAACTTTAATATATACGCCTCTGTATTCATTTCTTCATCCAAATATTACTTTTTTCCTTAACTTTGTTATTCGTAACGATTTTCCACAGCAACAGTAGTGCAATAACGTTGGCGACTGCTCTGGTTTTTATGCACGACGCTGTAAATTTCCACTTGCCTATCTCATTACGTAAATTTAGTGGAAACACTTCTGCAAGTAATTGCAGCAAATACCTGATACGAATTCACCACAGCGATTTACAGAAGTAACTTGCACAAGTTTTCGTTCTGAAGTAAACACCTCAGCAAGTGCTTGCAGAAGTTACTTGCGAAAATTTCTTGCTAGTTTACGCTCACGTTAAGGGTGACCTCTTCGGCACCTAACGTGAGTCTGTACATGGATGACATCATAGTTGTGATGCCGGCAGTATTCTGGACATCAATTGGCGTCGAACGCGCGCATGGCTTCGTCGATAACACTTTAGAGCATAGAAACTAGCAGCAGGAGGTGGTCTCTGTAACTGTGACACCCTGTAACGTGGTTGATTGACTTTCTCAGACATGGTTCCTTTATCTCAATTTGTTCCTCAGAACACCCTCTGCAGCGTTTCCAAGTATGTCAGTATCGTTTTGCTACAACACATATGTTCGTGAATGTAAGGAACCCTTACAGTACAGATTACAGGAGTAACAATAATTCAGAGACATACTACTAGATTTTCACTCAAACAGTTCGAACAGTACGAATATATCACAGATATATCCAGGTATCTAGCGTGGAACATACGTTCCTTCTGCGAAGAAATACCGTCGAGCACGTTTATGGAACCATTACTCGAGGCCCAGGACGTAAAAATATTCCACATATCCGATTCTATGTCTCACATAAATGCTATAACAATAAGGTAAAAGAGTTGAGGTAGGATACTGAGGCATAAAAATGCTCTATTTGAGAATGTAATTGGAAAGAGGGGGACAAATTGTGACTGTTCTACTGAGATAGTGGTACTAGTAACCTCACAAGTGAAACTTGATCACCCCCCACCTCTCCTGACTCTCTTCGTTGCAATTTCTAATTTTGGCAGGGGAAAGTTTTTTTTTCTTTTTAACATGACACAGATGGCTTAGTCAAACTTCCTTCCTTCACCACAGCTTGAATTTCCTACGAAGTGCGTGGGGTCACCTACATTCACTTGTGATGTCACTAGCACTATTAGTTCATTTTCATAGGCATAACTGGCCTTCAACAACTACTTTTGTCATGCACGCTTCTCAAGAATTTATGTAGATTCAAATGAGGGAGTCTGACCATCTCATCCCACATCCCTGACCTGCCCCTCGCAATTTCCATCTGTCTGTGGAACTGGGCAAAAATGTTTGAGGGAATGGGTATAGAAGTGCTAATAAGGGTGTAACATTAATTATATTCAGCCACTATAGATGCTCAACGGACTAGTTGTCGCAGTTGGAGATGTAGTTTCCACCGCTGAAGAATAATGTCGTGCCAGGTATGTTTGTTTACACTTGTTCATTCGGGCTTTCAGCTGCGGTCCGTGTGACCATTCCTTGCATTCGTTGTTTCTGACAACGGTGGATAGCGGCTCTCTCTTTCAGCACAATCTAGATTCTGAGTTTCGTTCATACAAGGACGCTCAGATGGAAGATGAGCCTGTGTTGCTGAATCCGGCCCCAGTAGTCAACTCGTGTGTCACCTGATTTTCTCTGAAATTCATCAAGAGCTCAGCCTGTTTAGAATACTGAGTCCCTGAACCCGAGATATTTTGCACACATCAATATTTGCGCGATTTTTCTAGTATTTTAACGACACGTATAGTTTGAAAACACATGCCATGACATAAAAAGTGTCGTTCGTTTCTTACTGTTTGACACGAAGAAAAAAGATCAGAACCTACACTACATATTTCATACTCACTCACTCGTAGTCTGTTCCCAATCACTAGTAATAAATTATTTGCATGTTTTCTTCAAATAAGAGCTGCACTGTCTACTGGTACTGTCTCGTTACTTGAATTATCGCATTTAGAAATAAGTACAAATTTCATAAATTCACAGTTACAGAGGGCACAATATTTACAATCGCTGATCGTAACAAAAACGTGGTATGTTTCAGTAACGCATCATTTTAATTTCTCCTGTTTTCGCCCCAAATTTACTGTGACTTGCAACGCTCAAAAGCTTTCAAGTATACAAACTTGAATGAATCTGTCGAGATAGATAGGGGACCAAACGTTTAAGCTAATAGGTACTCAGTATCACCTCTTGAACGTGTCTGTCTTTCAGACAGCGTGTTGTAAGTCAAATTTCTCGCCTCGAAACAGCGCCCGCCTGGCAGAGAAGCATATCGGATCATCCTTTAGACTAGTTTATGTAGCTTCAAATAAAAGTAGACCATTCAAACTGCGGAGTAACATACATACCCCGTCAGGCATCGGACCTCGGGAGATTCGTTTCTTTGTCCAGTTGAGCAAACACAACTGCCGTAATTTTCACTACCCTTAAGCTTGAATTGCATCTCGACAGAACACGTGCCATTTTTTACGAACCCCTGACGCTCGCTAACTATGCCTTCAAATCAGTCATAATACTGAAGTCTTCAATATCTACATCTACATCTACATGACTACTCTGCAATTCACATTTAAGTGCTTGGCAGAGGGTTCATCGAACCACAATCATACTATCTCTCTACTATTCCACTCCCGAACAGCGAGCGGGAAAAACGAACACCTAAACCTTTCTGTTCGAGCTCTGATTTCTCTTATTTTATTTTGATGATCATTCCTACCTATGTAGGTTGGGCTCAACAAAATATTTTCACATTCGGAAGAGAAAGTTGGTGACTGAAATTTCGTAAAAAGCTCTCGCCGCGACGAAAAACGTCTATGCTGTAATGACTTCCATCCCAACTCGTGTATCATATCTGCCACACTCTCTCCCCTATAACGCGATAATACAAAACGAGCTGCCCTTCTTTGCACCCTCTCGATGTCCTCCGTCAATCCCACCTGGTAAGGATCCCACACCGCGCAGCAATATTCTAACAGAGGACGAACGAGTGTAGTGTAAGCTGTCTCTTTAGTGGACTTGTTGCATCTTCTAAGTGTCCTGCCAATGAAACGCAACCTTTGGCTCGCCTTCCCGACAATATTATCTATGTGGTCCTTCCAACTGAAGTTGTTCGTAATTTTAACACCCAGGTACTTAGTTGAATTGACAGCCTTGAGAATTGTACTATTTATCGAGTAATCGAATTCCAACGGATTTCTTTTGGAACTCATGTGGATCATCTCACACTTTTCGTTATTTAGCGTCAACTGCCACCTGACACACCATACAGCAATCTTTTCTAAATCGCTTTGCAGCTGATACTGGTCTTCGGATGACCTTACTAGACGGTAAATTACAGCAACATCTGCGAACAACCTAAGAGAACTGCTCAGATTGTCACCCAGGTCATTTATATAGATCAGGAACAGTAGAGGTCCCAGGACGCTTCCCTGGGGAACACCTGATATCACTTCAGTTTTACTCGATGATTTGCCGTATATTACTACGAACTGCGACCTTCCTGACAGGAAATCACGAATCCAGTCGCACAACTGAGACGATACCCCATAGCTCCGCAGCTTGATTAGAAGTCGCTTGTGAGGAACGGTGTCAAAAGCTTTCCGGAAATCTAGAAATACGGAATCAACTTGAGATCCCCTGTCGATAGCGGCCATTACTTCGTGCGAATAAAGAGCTAGCTGCGTTGCACAAGAGCGATGTTTTCTGAAGCCATGCTGATTACGTGTCAATAGATCGTTCCCTTCGAGGTGATTCATAATGTTTGAATACAGTATATGCTCCAAAACCCTACTGCAAACCGACGTCAATGATATAGGTCTGTAGTTAAATGGATTACTCCTACTACCCTTCTTGAACACTGGTGCGACCTGCGCAATTTTCCAATCTGTAGGTACAGATCTATCGGTGAGCGAGCGGTTGTATATGAGTGCTAAGTAGGGAGCTATAGTATCAGCGTAATCTGAAAGGAACCTAATCGGTATACAATCTGGACCTGAAGACTTGCCTGTATCAAGCGATTTGAGTTGCTTCGCAACCCCTAAGGTATCTACTTCTAAGAAACTCATGCTAGCAGATGTTCGTGTTTCAGATTCTGGAATATTCCAATCGTCTTCCCTGGTGAAGGAATTTCGGAAAACTGCGTTCAATAACTCCGCTTTAGCGGCACAGTCGTCGATAACAGTACCATCGGCACTGCGCAGCGAAGGTATTGACTGCGTCTTGCCGCTTGTGTACTTTACATACGACCAGAATTTCTTCGGATTTTCTACCAAATTTCGAGACAATGTTTCGTTGTGGAACCTATTAAAGGCATCTCGCATCGAAGTACGTGCCAAATTTCGCGCGTCTGTAAATTTTAGCCCATCTTCAGGATTTCGCGTTCTTCTGAACTTCGCATGCTTTTTCCGTTGCCTCTGCAACAGCGTTCGGACCTTTTTTGTGTACCACGGGGGATCCGTTCCATCTCTTACCAATTTATGAGGTATGAATATCTCAATTGCTGTTGCTACTATATCTTTGAATTTGAGCCACATCTCGTCTACATTCGCATAGTCATACGTGTCGTCCTCACTCATAGTGAGCAGTAATCTCAGAATATTTCGACTTGCACCCGGTCATTTCACCCCCTTTTGTCGGTACACTAATTTTTGCTGCATTCGACAAATTGTTACATCGAAGCAGTTGAACTCGTTACAGTTCTCAGTTGCCCACACCTTTCCTTACGCACAAGATCAACAATACCGTCTGCGCATAATTCTTTCTGAATATGGAGTGTTCCGATGATGGTGGTAACTGAATTCCAACTCATTCCACCATCGTTGCTGCACCTCTCTAAAGTCCACACACTTTATAATATTACTTCCATATGAGCTTGTGTTGCTCAAAATAAAATCTTTAATTTTAGCCAGCTTTACTGTCCTGTCTTCTCCTTGTTACATGCACGTAACTAACGTGGCCTTTGTCATCGTTTAAGAAAACTTTATACTACGCTATTGCGTAAGAATCTTAACTAAATTTAATTTTTTGTTTTTGAAAAAAATCAGTTAATTTTCAAGGAATGAGTACATTTTTCCAACTCCTTGTAACGTATCAGTGATTAAGCTGAAGCCTCATCACAAAAGTTGTGATCCTGCGGCCTTCCATAACATGCAGCAACATCGAGTGAATGAGGATAAAGGATACTAGGAAGCTTGAGAATGGAGACTAAAACTGGCAACAACGCTGCTAATCGCTACAGAGGGGAGATAACACTGTGTTAACAATGACGAAACGTGAAACGAATGACGAAACAGGACCATTTAGTCAGAAACTAGGCTGTTTCACATTAGATCTAAGATCAGTATCACATCACAACGTGCAGTACTAACAAGGCACACGCCTCTGGGACCCATGAAGATGTCCCGAACTGAGGAAATTTTCATCACCAGCGTTTGTTTGGCAAGCGAAGGGGATATGATGCGGCACAATTTCTCATCTCAAGACTGAGAGTCAGTATCCACGGTTAGAATTTGAATCTCTGCAATTTCCTGTGCAGTGAGGACACGTGACATTGTTAGTAGTGATTCTTCAGTCGGATGGAGATGCTAACCGCAGTGACCAGTCAGTGGTGATCGAACGGAGAAAACTGTTAGCTGGGACCAGCCTCCATCCGCTCCCTTCTCTATAATTAACACAGCCACTACACTACACACAGTTGCCTATACTAAAATAATTACACTTAGAACACCTTACAAGAAGGCTACAGTAGCGCTACCAATGAACATGGCTTGCAAAAAGTTGTGAGCCATACGGAACAATAACAACAATAATGCCTTATTTTATTTGAAAATTTCCCGTTTCAGCGTATGACCTGCCACTGAGGAGCAGTATAGACTGTTATTGGCAAACGCGCCGAGTAACGTCGCAATGCAATGGACCAGTCTAGTACATCCAAGTCCATTGTAAGTGAGGAAACACGCAACGAATCTGGCGAGCCAAATTAACACTTAAAGGAAAAAAAAACACACGAGTGTAACAATCTACGGAATGTCGAAACACACCTCATATCCGTTAGCGAAACCTGACCGCTGTAGGCGCATACTGAAAGCTTCATTACCTACAAGAAACTGACCTACGGTTTAGCCCATGGTATCCTTTATGAGGCATCACGGTAGCAGCGTTTGTATCGTTCTGGGCGCACACAATTAAGTTCTTGCGAATTTGCTGCCCTGGATAAAGGCTAAAGTACTCCGTTGATTCTCTACCGTATTTATACCTATGTAAAGAAATACAGCATGTATTTATTGCATTCGCAGTTGAAGCCACCACGTGCAATTACAGCTATCAAGTTTTTGCAACAGAATCTGCAGTTTTAATAAAGCACTAAATAAACACAATGCGTATTAGTTTCTTCTTCTTATATGACCAATAAGATTCCCTTTAACTCATGAAACAGAAACAGTGCGTAGCCGAAACGCAAATGTATGGCTTCCCAAGACTTCTATTTTAAAACTGTCTCCTTACTTATTCCAAAGATACTACCGGATATTTGTCCCAATTAGACAAGATAAATATTTATACAGAGTGCCCAAACCTTTGGGACCAAACTCATACAGACGATAGAAGTTCCTAAACTGACAAATGAATAACTGGTTTTTTACTGACATATACAACTTAAACCACCAAAGTAAGTTAATATCGTCGGAGAAGAATCTTATTAGCATCGTGGTGTAGTGGTTATGAAACTAAACTGTTGCATGTAGGATCATGAGTTCAAAACTAACCTGGATGTACAATTTTAATTTCTATATTCAGTTCGAGTACATTCTAAAAGTATCCACAAATGTCAAGATCATTGTAAGGGAATGTTCTGTAGCTATATATATACTGTATGTGTTCTGGCCGAAGGCAGTTCGCTCCGCGCTCTTGTATGTGCAAGTGCTGAATAAACCTTCGTTAAGTGAAATTAGTGTTCGTCATTCATCTAATTACGCCTTCTTCTACGTGACATTATTAACTGTTCAAACTCAAGAATCCCCGAGTCAGTGCACGCGCGATAATCCATTGACAGAACTTAAGTGTGACTTAAAAGTCATTTGGCTACATAGATTCCAAGTGCTGGTTATGCTCGGGGAAGAAACTGCTGCTACACCAACTACTCTCTCCGGGAATAATTTTTTGTCGAGAACCTTATCCAGGTCTCTGGGCCTTGAGCAACCACCGCTTTCGCAAATTACTATCCACGGCGATAAATCTTTCCACTTTGGATGACGCCTGCCGCAAAGTTATTCTCTTCATAGTCATTAAGATTTCCGGGTACTACATCCTCCGCTATACGTTAAGCTCACTGTACAAAATTTGCTCATCCGTCTTAAAACACCAAAAATGCCTCTGAGCACTATGGGACTTAACATCTGAGGTAATCAGTCCCCTATAACGTAGAACTACTTAAACCTAACTGAGCTAAGGATATCACACACATCCATGCCCTAGGCAGGTTTCGAACCTGAGACCGTAGCAGTCGCGCGGTTCCGACCTCAAACACCACACTATAGTCTGGTTAAAATTACTTGATAGTTGACAGTTCGCGTGTTGTAGCTGGTTTCCTCCAATCAGAGCGCTCAACGTCACCCCAGAATCGTTCTCCGTTGCCAAATTGCCACAACAATTAGTTCACTTCCAGCTCCTTGTCCGGCTTTCTTTTTTGATGTGTTTGGATTTTGGACCCTGGATCTCGCCCTTTTATTCCGTATTTCACCACACATGACAACTACGACAACCCCCCCCCCCCTCCCCCAACCACACACACACACACACACACACACACACACACACACACACACAAGATGATGCCAACGAAATAGTCACATTTCATACACAGCACTAACCAAACATTGCTGGATTCTTCTGCGCAAGACGCGATTCAACGTCACATACAGGGTGTTACAAAAAGGTACGGCCAAACTTTCAGGAAACATTCCTCACACACAAATAAAGAAAAGATGTTATGTGGACACGGGTCCGGAAACGCTTAATTTCCATGTTAGAGCTCATTTTAGTTTCGTCAGTATGTACTGTACTTCCTCGATTCACCGCCAGTTGGCCCAATTGAAGGAAGGTAATGTTGACTTCGGTGCTTGTGTTGACATGCGACTCATTGCTCTACAGTACTAGCATCAAGCACATCGGTACGTAGCATCAAGTGCGTGGTTTTGCAGTTAGTGCAATGTTTACAAATTCGCAGTTGGCAGATGCACATTTGATGTATGGATTAGCACGGGGCAATAGCCGTGGCGCGGTACGTTTGTATCGAGACAGATTTCCAGAAAGAAGGTGTTCCGACAGAAGGACGTTCGAAGCAATTGATCGGCGTCTTAGGGAGCACGGAACATTCCAGCCTATGACTCGCGACTGGGGAAGACCTAGAACGACGAGGACACCTGCA
Organism: Schistocerca gregaria; assembly: GCF_023897955.1. Taxonomy (NCBI): domain Eukaryota; kingdom Metazoa; phylum Arthropoda; class Insecta; order Orthoptera; family Acrididae; genus Schistocerca; species Schistocerca gregaria. The sequence continues at coordinate 817,820,908 of NC_064931.1, read as the reverse complement.
ATGGACGAAGCAATTCTTCGTGCAGTTGACGATAACCCTAATGTCAGCGTCAGAAAAGTTGCTGCTGTACAAGGTAACGTTGACCACATCACTGTATGGAGAGTGCTACGGGAGACCCAGTTGTTTCCGTACCATGTACTGCCTGTGCAGGCACTATCAGCAGCTGATTGGCCTCCACAGGTACACTTCTCCGAATGGTTCATCCAACAATGTGTCAATCCTCATTTCAGTGCTAATGTTCTCTTTACGGATGAGGCTTCATTCCAACGTGATCAAGCTGTAAATTTTCACAGTCAGTATGTGTGGGCTGACGAGAATCCGCACGCAATTGTGCAATCACGTCATCAACACAGATTTACTGTGAACGTTTGGGCTGGCATTGTTGGTGATGTCTTGATTGAGCCCCATGTTCTTCCACCTACGCTCAATGGATCACTTTATCATGATTTGATACGGGATATTCTACCTGTGCTGCTAGAACATGTGCCTTTACAAGTACGAGACAACATGTGGTTCATGCACGATGGAGCTCCTGCACATTTCAGTCGAAGTGTTCGTACGCTTCACAACAACAGATTCGGTGACCGATGGATTGGTAGAGGCGGACCAATTCCATGGCCTCCACGCTCTCCTGACCTTAATCCTCTTGACTTTCATTTGTGTGTGCATTTGGAAGCTCTTGTCTACGCAACCCCGGTGCCAAAAGTAGAGACTCTTCGTGTTCGTATTGTGGACGGCTGTGATACAATACGCCATTCTCCAGGGCTGCATCAGCGCATCAGGGATTCCATGCAACGGAGGGTGGATGCATGTATCCTCCCTGACGGAGGACATTTTGAACATTTCCTGTAACAAAGTGTTTGAAGTCACGCTGGTACGTTCTGTTGCTGTGTGTTTCCATTCCATGATTAATGTGATTTGAAGAGAAATAATAAAATGAGCTCTGACATGGAAAGAAAGCGTTTCCGGACACATGTCCACATAACATATTTTCTTTCTTTGTGTGTGAGGATTGTTTCCTGAATGTTTGGCCGTACCTTTTTGTAACACCCTGTATACAGTTATTATAATCACAGAGATCGTCTTACATTTGATTAGCTTCGCACGATATTGCATGAAGACGAATTTTTGAAGACTGTACTAATCGTTGCGATTAGGTCACTAGAGTCATAAATACAATCACCTTCCGCCACATAATGGCGAAGCGGAGTGGTTAGCATTTAAACTTGACGTGCGGAAGGTCGTAAGTTCGAATATCGTGAAATGCAGCGAGGTTCTTTTTTTTATGAATCTAATCAAAAGACTTTGATTATTACTTTTATTCAGTTAATCGGTTTAAACGCATATCTTTTTAATTTTTTAATGCTTTTCGGTGTCATTTTCATAATCATATTGACTTCCTTTATTTGCTATTATTTTTCTTCCTATCATTCTTTTTTTATTTGAGGTTAGCCTTAAATGTCATGAACCAAGCGATCGTGATTTTAGCTCTGCCACAGATTGTTGATCGCCGTTTTCTCAAGTGATGTACGTCATGAGCCTACAAAAAGCGTCGTTCAGTCGTTGGTCACTTAAAATCAGCTGTCGACAGAGCATTTCTAATTTCTGTCATGCATTGCGGTAGCCGGTTCCAACATCGCTCCGCGTTATACACTGACAGCATTTGTTAATTGACCCACCGTGTTTGTGCATCGCCTGTAACCGAGCGGTAGCTGCCAGCGGGTGTGGCAACACTGTAGTGGCAAGTTAAGTATCAAGTAATTTTAATCGGACTGTAGCCTCCTTGGAGCGTTTTAGATAGTGTAGAACTGGTATCTGGCGGTCATTTGACTCTCCACTGCTGACGTAAGTCATAGCAGTAAACTGGTGTGTATGTACCATTCCGTTGTATGGAATCGGCGTAGTAAAATGGGCCGACATGGATACATGCATGGCAGAAGGGCAGAAAGGGGCCATTATATTTGGAAGTGCACATGACGACACTGTGAATGGAGTTGTCCGATTTTCTTATGTATCAAACCAGACTGTCCAAAGTGTGTACAATTAATGGTGTACAACGTAACATGGTGTAAGAAAAGTGGTCGTAAAAGAGGCCTAACTGACAAAGACCTGAAGACGACGCTTGTCAATAACAGCCAGTTTCAAACCGACAGTAATTGGAATTGTTCCTGTCAGTGAATGCAAGTCCATCTCCACCAGCTTCCAAACGAACATTGCGAAGGAAGCTGTATGCAATGGACTTCTAGAGGCGGGGATCTAATTGCACCCTTTCAATGAGCCAAACAGCATAGAAACGGGACAGTACTTGACTGGAGGCGTCTAATGTGGTTCTCTTCTCAAACGATGCCAAACGTTGAGTGCATCGACGGCCCAGTGAGGCGTTTAACCGCTGAGTGTGCTGGAGACGGTTTTTGAAGTTTACGACGGTATTGTTCATTCTGGGTTCACTCCTTCTGGTTACCCAAAACATGAACCAAGATGCTTATTTCAAGAGTCTTGGTGGACAATTATTGCTCTTTCTTTTACACCTTCATGGTGAGTACACTGCGATCACTCCGGTAATCAAGGATGACAGTAGCCGTGTTCACAGGGTTGTGTGTATACATTCTGGCATGACAAAGAGTTAGGCACTCTATCGTACCTCGTCCGACCCGCTAAATCACCTGATCTAATCTCATAGAAAATATCTGGGATTATATGGAACAACAGGTGAAACGCAGCAGTCAGAATCCCCGTACTATGGTAGGTCTTTGGGATATAATCAGTAATGAATGACTTCAGTTGGATATGGCGTGCCGTTAGAAACTTGAGGCGAATTGCTGCTATTACCAAGCGTAAAGGTGGTGATGGAAGGTATTAGTATAATGCCTCCTAGGGGTCACTAATTTTTTGTACGGTGCGCTTACAAATGCGAAATCCGTTAACGAGTACTGCATGATTCTTGGACAAACAGTAATGAAATGTATATGCTGGTCAATTACTCGGTAGTCGCGTTACATACCACTTTGTACAGATTTTTAAGCTGTTACCGCCGAAGTCTATGCAGCAAGCAAGTGTTTCTTACGGAAAATAAGTTGCTCACAATTGCTCACATTGCTTCGTACTGCCTGAACTATTCATTTGCTACAATTTGTACCTCATCTCAAAATATTTGGTTTAGATCATATACAGCCTGCATTTTTTACCGTAAATGTTTGGGGCATCTTGTACTGCTCAAAATAACATGCCATTCCCAATTTCCGTGGTGATATCACCACACAATTAATCAAGTAAAATATTTCCTGTAGTATGTGGATCCCAGGACAGCGAGGAGACCGGTGTATCGTTAGAGGAGGCAAGAGCGATAACCATCCCTACCTCCCTATCTTTCATAGCATTAACTCGACCAACGGCAATGGTGAATGCCGATCGTGACGCGTGAGCGGCAGGCCCGGGTTGAGAGGGCCATTTCCATCCTTGGAGCCTAATTTACTGCTCTGAGTTTAACTTTACGGCTATTTCTATATCTATTACGCATTGGTTGTGAACTGGGATTACGGGCAACAACTGTCTACTTGGACACAGTAAGTGCTGCGCTATCGACAACTCGTGCTTCGGACAGGAACGTTCTACCGAGACGGCGCTCCGAGAACCCTCTACAAAGCTTGCGTGTGTTTTGAATATTTGTTAGTTTGTCGGATTAGACTGCCAAAGGCTTCCTCATAGTTCTACCAACACAACACAGATCGTCAACAACAAATAGTTACAGAAATATGAATTATAAAGTGAAATATTGTGTTGCAGCACACTTAGGAAGACATCTGGACTGGCCTTTACTGCTTCTCAATGACTTTATTCGACGCGCAAGTCGCCGAAGTGGCGTCAAATCGAAAGACTTGCACCAGGCGAACGGTCTACCCGACGGGAGGCCCTCGTCACACGACATTTCATTTCAATGACTTTATAACTACCCCCTGTGTTTGTAATTTCGTTCCTGCAATGCGTGGTATTAAAAAAAAAATATACTGAATTTCACGTACCTCACTCGATGCTCAGTGTCAACGGTGAACGTTAGTTCGTTTCTCGTTCCAAATGAAATAGTATTTAAAATGAAATTTTATGTTCTCATCGATTAGAAGGTCCCAGTTCAGTTCATCCCTTTCCAATATGTGTATAAAGGTTGTCTCTTAAGTGCATCTGTTTAATGAAGGCAACTGTAATGGGAGTTTAAGTTTATCCATATTTTAGAGCTGTGAAGGTAACTGTACTCAGTATAAAATCGGCTTCAGTCACTTATTTTGTATTTTATTAGATTAAATTATGCACTTCGGACCCTGTGGGTCCATCATCAGGTGCAAATTGTCCAATAAATAATTTACACTTGCTCTTGAGTGAGGTAAAATATGTTTTCCCGTTATGATAGAGTTAGATGTTAGGTTTTGTATTTCGAGAATCAGTTACGGAAAATATATGGATAACACTGGAAAAATAGTGGCTAACTTACCGAACAAACAAGGAAGAACATTTTTTAACCTTTTTTAATATCAGCATACGTTCATTCTGTCATCGCACATCTTGTCACTCAAGGTGCACATTTGCTTACACATTTTAAAAATACGTAACGTAATATGATCCAAGATGAAGTTTGTAACGTAGTTTCGGAGATCTGAGTATTAAGAAGCTGGCATATGCAAAGAGTAAATTTGAAACAAATCTTTAAAATTAGTAACGTGACTATGGCTAGCTAAATCTGTCTGTTCATTTAGCATAGGTTCACGCTTTTTGCTTTTATGGTGGTATACTTCCAGCTGTTCTAAAAAATCGAGGTTCTTAATATTGGCTTCGTTTGTAGTACTACGAAACTGATTTAATCCTGTTGATAATATGTTTGGTTTCTAGCATATGCAGTGCAGTAACTGAATTTTGAAAAGGGTTAGTCTAAAAGCATTTATACGTTCTTGGAACCGGTTTTTGTTTTTTCTGCCTGTTTTCTGTACATAGTACGCAGGACAACAGAGGGCTTGATACTTCATACATTCTACTGCTGTTGAATATTTTTCGTTATCTGTTTTTATGTTGTTAACTAGTATTAGTGGGGACTGGAGTTGCTACTTTGTTTTTTCAATACATTAGGAATATTTCATTATATGGGATCTGTGTATGAGATCCTACCAAATATTTTATCTTCTCTCTTAGTGTAGCAATTTTTTTCTTATTTTTGTACATTTATGTGTCTAAATTATCAGTCGCAGCCACATTTTATGGCAATACTTTTTATTGTGTCCAATTTCGTCCTAAGGCTGTTTTCTTCCAAGTCAAGCGAGTGTACTCTGTGTAGCTTGGACCTAAAGGCAGCATGACGTGTGCAGCGGGATGGCATGATGAGTTGTCAGTTATTACATGTGTGTTTGTGTATTTCCCTGTATGCTGAAATTCGCTTTTGTTGGAGGTTGGTGATTCTAAGATACAGTATGTTCTACTGTGGATTTTATACCTTCGTGGAAAGAACTGAATAATGCAAGTAGTTCCTCAGTCTCCTCTTTTGTGCCATCATATAGAAGCAATGTACCGTCGACATATCTCCATAATATACTATGTTAATTTTGAGCTTGTTTTTTCTTTAAATAAATTAATTTTAAGTAGTGTGAGAAATGTCTGCCAGGAAACATGATATACTACAGCCCTTGACAAGACCCTCTTTCTGTTAGTAAACTTTCCCATTTGAGGTATAGTAATTATATGGCAATATTGGGTTGCAATATTTCAGTGACCTCTGATATTTATGAAGCTGATCACTTTTAATATTTTACTAAGTTTTTAAAGATTCCTTCTATTGCTTCTTCAGTTGGTACATTTGTAAATATTTCAAGTAGGTTAGTCACATCAAAAGAAGCAGATTTACACTAAGTGATCAAAAGTATCCGGACACCTAGTTGAAAGTGATTTACAAGTTTGTGGCGCCCTCCATCGGCAATTCTGGAATTCCATACGGTGTTGGTCCACCCCTAACCTTGATGACAGCTTCCTCTCTCGCAGGCACACGTTCAGTCAGGTGCTGGAAGGTTTCTTGGGGAATGGCAGTCCATTCTTCACGGAGTGCTGCACTGAGGAGAGGTATCGATGTCGGTCGATGGAGCCTGGCACGAAGTTGGCGTTCCAAAACATCCCAAAGATGTCCTGTGGATTCAGGTCAGGACTTTGTGCAGGCCAGTCCATTTCAGGGATGTTATTGTCGTGTAACCATTTCGCCAGAGGCCGTGTATTATGAACAGGTGATGGATCGTGTTGAAAGATGCAATCGCCATCCCCGTATTGCTCTTCAACAGTGGGAAGCAAGGAGGTGCTTAAAACATTAGTGTACGCCTGTGCTGTGATAGTGCCACGTAAAACAACAAGGGGTGCCAACCCCCTCAATTAAAAACACAACCACACCATAACATCACCGCGTCCGAATTTTACTGTTGACACTACACAGGCTGGCAGATAACGTACACCGGGCATTAGCTATACCCACATTCTGCCATCAGATCGCCACATTGTGCACCGTGTTTCTTCACTCCACACAAAGTCTTCCCACTGTTCAATCGTCCGGTGTTTAAGCTCCTTACACTGAGCGAGGCATCGTTTGGCTTTTACCGGCGTCATGTGTGTCTTATGAGCAGCCGCTCGACCACGAAATCCAAGTTTTCTCACCTCCCGCCTAACTGTCATAATACTTGCAGTGGATCCTGATGCAGTTTGGAATTCCTGTGTGATGGTCTGGATAGATGTCTGCATATTACACATTACGACCCTCTTCAACTGTCGGCAGTCTCTGTCAGTCAACAGACGAGGTCGGCGTGTACGCTTTTGTGCTGTACGTGTCCCTTCACGTTTCCACTTCCCTGTCACATCGGAAACAGTGGACAGGAGTGGTTAGGAATCTGGCAATCTAGCATACATACGTATGACACAACTGACACCCAATCACCTGACAAAGTTCGAAGTCCGTGAGTTCCGCGGAGCGCCTCATTCTGCTCTCTCACGATGTCTAATGACTACTGAGGTCACTGATATGGAGTACCTGGCAGTTGGAGGCAGTACAATGCACCTAATATGAAAAACATACGTTTTGGGGGGTGTCCAGATACTTTTGATCACATAGTGTAGCATCTGCAGGAATATCTGTATCTTTAATTTTAGCTGCTAAATCCTTTATATTCTTAACTGAGTATGACTTATCAAAAATATAACACAGGTTCAGAATTTCAGTCAGTAACGGAGAGAGAGTAAAGGTTGTTTCGTTGATAGGTTGATTTGGGGGAGGGGACCAAGCAGCGAGGTTATCGGTCCCATCGGATTAAGGAGGGAAGTGGAAGAAACTTGACCGTGCCCTTTCAAAGAAAACATCCTGGCATTTTTCTGAAGGGATTTACGGAAATCACGGTAAACCCAAATCCGGATGGCCGGACGCGGGTTTGAACCGCCGTCCTCCCGAATGAGAGTAGAGTGTAAAGAAGGTATATTTTTAGAACTGACAATGGGCCTAAATGGAACATTAACTTCAAATGGTTCTAAGCACTATGGGACTTAACATCTGAGGTCATCAGTCCCCTACACTTAGAACTACTTAAACCTAACTAACCTAAGGACATCACACACATCCATGCCCGAGGCAGGATTCGAACCTGCGACCGTAGGAGCAGCGTGGTTCCGGACTGAAGCGCCTAGAACCTCTCAGCCACAACAGCCGGCGGATCATTAAGCTTATAAGTTTTAGGTTGATACTGCTAGTAAAATAATATATTACTGGAGGTATGTTGATAATACATTGCTGCTATATTATGTCACAAAAGAGGAAACTGAGGAACTACGTGCATTTTTAAATTATTTTCGCAATAGTATAAAGTTTTCAGTAGAACATTAGGGGAATAAAAGCATTAATTTCCTTTAACTTAGAATCACCTACCTCCAACAAAAACATTAGTTCAACATGTACAGAAAACACACGTACACATACATAACAATTGACAAATCTTCATGCTGTACCCATCCTGCTACCTTTAGCTCAATTCTACACAGGGCACAGTCATTTGACTTAGAAGGAAACAGCCTTAAGACAGAACGGGACACGTCGATAATTATTGCCACAAAGAATGACTACACAGCCAAAACAGCTGTTAATTTAAACATACAAAAATAAGACAAAAAACTGCCACACTATGAAAGAAAATAAAAGATTTGGCAGGATCTCATACCTAGGCCCCATATCACATAAACTGATGACCTATTAAAAAATAAAAACAATGCAACACTGCCAGTCTCCAATAATAAGTTGGGCCACTTACTAGTTCACAAAATAAAAAACATATAATCAAAAAATTCAACAGCAGTGGAATGTATAAAGTATCAAGCCCCAGTTGTCCTACGTACTATGTAGGGGAAACAGGCAAAAAATTCGAATACCTGTTCCAGCAATACACAAATGGTTTTAGACTCAACCACTTTCAAAATTCAGCCATTGCATAACAAATGCTAGAAACCAAACACATCATCAATAGAATAAAAAACAATTTGGTAGTACTGCGCAATGAATCCAGTAGTTAGAAGCTAAATTTGTTAGAACAGCTGTAAATATACCTCCATAAATTCAAAAAACGTGAATCTATGTTAAATGAAAAGCCAGATTTCGCTAGTCATGTTAGTAATTTTAAAGATTTGTTTTAAATTTATTCCAACTTCTTTATACTCAGATCACTGACACTATGTGATAAACTTTATCATTGATCATATCACATATAGGAACAGTTTTTAAAATGTGTAAACAAATGTGCACCTTACGTGACGTGATGTACGATAGCAGAATGAATGTATTCTGACCTTGTAGGTAAAAAATGTTCTTCCTTGTTTGTTCGGCAAGTTTGTTAGTGTTTTCTCCATGATCCATTCTTCCGCATGTGATTCGTGAAAGCCGGCCGATGTGGCCGAGCGGTTCTAGGCGCTTCAGTCTGGAACCGCGCGACAGCGCGGTCGCAGGCTCGAATCCTGCCTCGGGCATGGATGTGTGTGATGTCCGTAGGTTAGTTAGGTTTAAGTAGTTCTAAGTTCTAGGGGACTGATGACCTCAGATGTTAAGTCCCATAGTGCTCAGACCCATTTGAACCATTTTTTTGACTCGTGAAATACAAATTCTAACGTCTAGCTTTAACATAATAGGAACATGCATTTCACATCATACAAGACCAAATGCAAACTATCTACATCTGCATGGATACACATTTAAGTGCCTGGCAGACAATGCGCACCTGATGATGGACCCACAGGTGCCGAAATGCGTCATGTAATTTAATAAAATACCAAAAAGTTGTGACTGAAGGTAATTTTATTCATCCTTCCTGTGAACTGTAATAGGTGTGTTTACAGTGTAGTGCTACGTTTATTTTGTTTACTGACACAAAAGAAAGGGTAAAAATCTGTGCCGGTACACAGTCCTCTCGAATAGCACCCATCCGATGGACGAATCACCGACGGCAGTGTCACGTGCCAACACAGCAGAGAGGTATGGAATTTAATCCAGGGCATACACTCAGTCGCAAAACTATTCGGACAGCGGGAAGTTTCACAATGAGTACTCGAGGAACACTGAATATGAAACCCATACATATTTATTGGCAATATATATGCGTAACAACATTAATTACAAAAGAATTATTGTATTATTTCGTTTCCAAAACATAAATAACAGAAAAATTAACAACAAAAATGAAACACCCTGCTGCTACAAAAGTATTCGGACACTGTCCAATAAATTTTGATAAGTTGTACGACGAAAATGTCAATACCTTGTGGGTCCACCTTTCATGTTCAATGCATCCTCCAATCTACTAGGCATACTTTCCAAGTGTTTTTTCGTGAAATCTGGGCCTATATTTGCCCATTCTTGGCGCAGTTTCTCTTTCAATGTCCACGCGGAGGATCCGATTCAATTTATCCCACAAATGTTCGATTGGGTTAAGGTCTGGTGATTGGGGAGGGGGGTGCAATACTTTCGGGCAATTGAAGAGCAACCACATTTGTGCAATATGCGCGGTATGCTTGGGATCATTATCCTGATAAAAATGAAAGTTGTCCGCAATACCTAGATGTCGTGCACTCTGCTTCAAATGTCCTCGCAGTATATTCAAATACGCTTCCTTGTTCATCGTATCATCAATGAACACTAAATCACCCACACCATTGCCGGACATGCATCCTCACACCATGATGCTCCCACCTCCAAACTTTACTATTGGTCTGAGGTTCCTGGGATTCAGCTCTTCATTGGTCTTTAGCCACACGTTTGCCTTTCCCTCGCTTTGCCAAAATATAAATTTACATTCGTCGCAAAATATCACCCGATTCCACCAAGATTCGGCGTATTCCCTCGCAAACTGCATACATTTCTTCTGGTTCATTGCATTTATTAATGGCTTTCGCTGTGCCACTCGACCATGGTACTGCGATCGTCGTAGTACTTTCCACACGGTTTCGCGATGAACTTTTATACCAAGGTCTCCCTCCACCTCACTTGCAATTCGTGTGGCAGATATTTTCGGATTCTGTTGTACCTTTCGCACAATGACACGTGCATCTCTCTGTGAAAATTGCCGTGGCCGTCCTGTACTGCGATGGAATTCCAATCGGTCCTCTTTCTCGAACCGTTTAATAATGTCGAGAACTGTACTTTTCTTCATGTTCACTATTGCGGCAATTTCCCTGAAGGTTTTCCCCTTCGCGCGATGATAAACGACAAGTTGCCTATGCTCGAACGTAAAACACTTCCCTCTGCGTCCCATCGTCGACCTGCACAGGCTCGCGATACATGTTTACTAATCATCGCTATCGTCTCGCGGAAATGTCGGACACACTGCAGTCGCTTCACCCTCTGTGCGTCTTGGATTGAACTATTCCCTCACGTTGTACGCCTTTGTCCGAATACTTTTGTTGCACCTTCCCACGCCGTTTTCAGGAAATGTTACGTAACAGACACATTTCCAACAACAATTCTTCGTATTTGACGCGTATTTAACGTTGCGACATCGTACCCAGAGTCCCAAATACATTACAAAGTTCAATTTCTGTATTTGTTCATGCGACAACCTGCAAAATTAAGCGCCGTTACGTGCATTCGAAATACTTTTGCGACTGAGTGTAAGCGCAAAGTCTGACGACCTGGAACTTTATGCCATCGTCTCTCATCCGCTTGTCTGCTATATTGGGGAGGTGAAAATTTCTTACGGCTCCAGCATTCGACTCGGCTACCTCCGAATCAAGAGCCACCTTCCGGGTGAGCTTTTGCTACCACGGCTACAGAGGTGGGCTAAGAACGTGCAGATACCATTGTAATTGGCTACAAATTTGGTTGTCAGGGAAGGTTTCAGGAAGAGGTATAGGCATTACAACGTAAAATTAAGAACAAACCCCCTTCAGATACGTTTATTTACTGCACTAAGCCCTGGAGACTTATCTTCAGGTGCTTTTTAGTGATTTAGATCAGGTTTTTTAGTTGTTCGCCTGTTGGTACTACATTTTTATGTTACAACATGGTATATCGTAGATATAAGTTTAACAGCGTTAATAATATGAAAACAACTTACCGCTTAACATTGTATGATGTCTGCTTCTGTTGTGCAGTTGGTATACAAAATACACATCTTTATTTTTGCAGTACATACTGGGATATATACACAGTCACACACTTTTTCGCATATTGTCGTAGTAGAACGTAAACATGCCAAAGATTCTCGTTCATACAGATATTCTACTTCTAAACATAATCGATCTTCTTGTGTCACAGAAGATAATATGGTATAGTATTCCTAGTACACAGGTATTATTAAAATAATTATTTGGCACCATGTTGTAGGTTGTCAGCTGTTTGTACTATTATAGATTTGATTTCTCAGGAAAAAATAAACTTTTAAAGATGTAGAAAAAATTGTGGCTGTTAAACTCTATTTGTTCAAATTTTCGGAATATTTTTCTTTGTGTAGCATTATTTCTAACCGTTTTAGTAGATTAAGTTTTTTACTGTTGGGTTCTGTGTGAAGTACAGTTAGGGTATTGCGGATGTCGTCAAGTATGTGTTTATTAATATACAGATGGTTGGCTATTGTAGATTTTTCAAAATTGTTTTAGTCGAAAGGCGTTGGTGTGTTCTTTATACCGTGTGTGGAAGGTTCTTCCAGTTTTTCCTATGTAAAATGCAGGGCAACGGTTACATTGTAATTTATATATTCCACTGTGTTGTGTTATTGGTTTGTTTGTGTTCACTGTGTGAGGTAAGTGGTATCCAAGTTTGCTGTTTGTGGAGAAAGATATTTTAGTATTGGTTTCTTGAATAAGTTAGCTATTTTTTGTGGTACTGTGCCTAAGTATGGAATTCTTGTGAAGATCTGTTTTGGGTCGGTAGTTTTCTTTTCAGTGTTTTTGTGAGTGATGTTGGTCTGAATCTTTCTAGATAGTTTATCAATTGATTTTATAGAGTAACCATAATTGTTTTAATAGTATCTATTTCTTGTGTTAGTGCTTTGGGTTTTAAAGGTAATGTATGTGCCCTGTTCAACATTGATCTAAATGCAGCATACTTATGTGTGTTCGGGTGGTATGAAGATTCATGTATTGTGGTGTCAGTGTAGGTTGGTTTTCGGTAAATGTACAAGTTATGTTCTTTTTGTTCATTCACAATTGTGAGGTCTAAAAAATTTATGGATTGATTTGCTTCATGTTCTGTTGTGAACTTTATTTTATTGTGGAGTGAGTTGAATGATGTGAGGAGTTCAAATCCATCTTTAGTGCCATCAACGCACTCCATATGCTACATAAATAAAAATATTCCTAAAACTTGTTGAATGAACAAATAGAGTTTAACAGCCACAATTTGTTCTATACCATTTAAAGTTAATTTTTTTCCTGAGGAATCAAATCTATAATAGTACAAACAGCTGACAACCTACAACATGGTGCCAAATAATTATTTTAATAATACCTGTGTACTAGTAATACTATACCATATTATCTTCTGTGAAACAAGAAAATCGATTATATTTAGAAGTAGAACATCTGTGTGTACGAGAATCTTTGGCATGTTTACGTTCTGCTACTACAATGTGCGAGAAAGTGTGTGACTATGTATATATCCCAGTATTTACTGCAAAATTAAAGATGTGTATTGTGTATACGAACTGCACAACAGAAGCAGACATCATACAATGTTAAACTGTAAGTTACTTTTGTGGTGTCACCGCCAGACACCACATTTGCTAGGTGGTAGCCTTTAAATCGGCCGCGGTCCGGTAGTATACGTCGGACCCGCGTGTCGCCACTATCAGTGATTGCAGACCGAGCGCCGCCACACGGCAGGTCTAGAGAGACTTCCCAGCACTGGCTCCAGTTGTACAGCCGTCTTTGCTAGCGATGGTTCACTGAATAAATACGCTCTCATTTGCCGAGACGATAGTTAGCATAGCCTTCAGCTACGTCATTTGCTACGACCTAGCAAGGCGCCATTATCAGTTACTATTGATACTGTGAATCATGTAATGTCAAGAGCGACGTTCGTCATAAATGGATTAAAGTTAAGTATTCCACCAGCTACGTCCGTTGTTTCGAAATTCTAATTTCCTTGTCCTGTTCCAGACCTCACGCCAGCCTGCGTGAGCTAAATCGCGTGCCTTTCGGCCTCCCCTAGTAACACGGTGTTGGCTCTCCTGCCAACCACAACAACTTTCATATTCTTAACGCTGTTAAACTTGTATCTACAATATACCATGTTGTAACACAAAAATGTAATATCAACAGGCAAACAACTAAAAAACTGATGTAAATCACTAAAAAGCACCTGAAGATGAGCCTCCAGGGCTCGAAATGCATGGTGCAGTAAATATACGCAACTTGTGATAGAAGGCGGTTTGTTCTTCATTTTACGAAAGTAAAACAGTCACGGACAAAACACTGAAAAACAATGGATAAAATTAAGAAACGTTAAAACGTACCCATACGAAGGACAGGAAGTGTCTGTGTCAGCCCGCCAGACCCGCAAGCGGCGGGGTGCGTATGTGCCAGCCGATAATCCTCTCTCCTTTTGCGAGCTGTCGCGATCCTTGTGGGTGTTCCTTTCTCAATTTCCGCCAGTATATGTCCTACTGACGTAACCTTTTTGAGCTGCCCTGCCAGTAACCAGTAACGGTGCTCGTTTACTAACTGTGGACCTGGTGGGCGGCGCGCAGAGGAGGAGGTAGACGCGACGTACCAGGTGCTGAAGCAGGCGGGAGAGATCCGCTCGGCGGGGTCCCAGCAGCAGCAGCAGCAGCCCCAGCAGCAGCAGCAGCCGCTCAACTCGCAGCACAACCCGCGCCGCTCCCTGCGGCCGGCCTGCTCGTCCAGCTCAGGTACTGCCCGCCGCCAGCCGCCCGCACCCAGCCGCCAGCGCCGCACTTCCTCCCCCGCATCTAGCCAGCCGCTTCCGACTCAGCACTACAGCTGACACCATCGACCTCGGGGGTCTCTCTACCTATAATATATACACAGCTTCGTCACTTCTGTGGTTCAGTGGTAATGTCTGACTACGGATTTAAAGGTCTCGGGTTCGATCCCCGATCATTCCTAGGATTTTTATCTGTAACTTGCCACATTCAGCTTTGGCACTGTTTTGAAATGTGAAAAATGCTGAATTGCACAATGATTCGGAATCCGAGTTAAACCACATTTCCCACTAGAAATGACTATGTGTCATTTCATAGGTCGGAGGGACGCAACGGCATTCCGCCTCCAAATCCACGCCTAGTAAAGTACGATCCTAATAAAGGAGTCTGAGCTATTTTTCGCCTTGAGTTATACATATAAGTGAAAAAGTGCCCGTAACAAAGAGAAATAATCCAGTGGTATCTGATTACAAGATTGTGAACATCCCGAGAACGTCAAATCGCGTATGTAGCGATAGTACTAAGAAACTATGAGATGGGGCGACGACGTAAAATCAGTATTACAGAAAGGGAATAGAAGATTTTGGTTTGTCGGGTGTATTCTGGGAAAATGCACTGTATCTGTTAAGAAAATCGCATACGAGGCAACGCTGCGACCAGTTTTAGAATATTGTTCCAGTGTTTGTAGCCCTCGTCAAGGCGTAACAATAGACATCTAACCAATTCAGAGATACACTGTTATGATAATCACAGACTGATATGGCCCACATGGAAGTATGACATAAATGCTCTGGAAATATAAGGGAATCCTAGAAAGAAAGATCGTGTAGATCTCGCGAAAACCTCTAAGATAAATTTAGAGAACTTTGACTGCAGTTATACCTCGAGTAAGGGCTAGCCGCGCGGTCTAACGCGCTGCTTCCCGAGCGTCCCCGGCACGAATCCGCCCGCCGGATTAGTGTCGAGGTCCGTTTTGCCGGCCGGCCAGCCTGTGGATGGTTTTTAAGGCGGTTTTCCATCTGCCTCGGCGAATGCGGGATGGTTCCCCTTATTCTGCCCCAGTTACATTATGTCGGCGATTGCTGCGCAAACACTGTCTCCACGTACGCGTACACCATCATTACTCTACCACGGAAACATTTGGAGTTATGCTCGTCTGGTATGAGACGTTCACAGGGGGGATCCACTGGGGGCAGAACCGGACAACAACCGTGGGTTCGGTGTGGGGCGGCGGTGGGGTGGGTGGGCTGCTGTGGCCTTTTGTGGGGTTGTAAACCACTGAGGGCTATGGCGAGACAAAGCCTCTCCGTCGTTTCTAGGTCCCCGGTTCAATACACCATACACACACAAGGATCATGAGAGATCAGGGCGTATAAAGGGACATGCAGACAGTTATTTTTCCCTTGCCCATTACGCGAATGGAATAGGAAAGAAAATCTATAATATTGGGACTACATACCCTCTTCAGTGCTGTGTTCGGTGTCTTGCAGGGTATGTAGGTAGATGTAGCTGAAGCCAGTGCTTCGGCTGGAAGGAAATATGTGTGGTAACGTACCTTTAATGTAGTAGTTCCATAGTATTAAATCCCAACCACAACTTCTGAATGTTTAGCATTCATGTTGTCTCCAGTGGTACTGAGATATCATTTGTTGCCTTCAGTTCTTATTGACTCACAAGCTCTATTTTAAACCAGAGTCTTATGTACGTGGATTTTTTCCCTCAAACTAGAATTTTCTTTTCTTTTGTTGAAAAGTGCATTGATTTCACTGTAAACATGTCATCCTAGAAATCTGTTCTTCACTACAAGCCATGAATATTCTGAAGTGAAATATTTGTACTGTTCTTCATTCTAACAATCTGGAATATCTGAAGTTTCGCAAGTCACAACATCTGATCATTTTCTTCATAGTCAGTCACTGATTTTCAGTAACACGTGTGCTGTTTAATTTCTCAACACGCTGCTTTCTAATGCTACCAGGTAATTATAATTGAACTGAGAGTGTTCCGAGTGCTGCAGTGTGTGTTGTATACATCGCAGGTCACTGAAAAATTGTAGGTATGATCATTAATCAGTGCGTTTGCAGAGTATGCTGAAAAATAATATTCCCCCTTTTTGCCACAAGGTGAAAATATGGCGTTGTAAGCTGTCATAATACGAAATGTTTCCCATTTTGACGTCAGTGTGCTGTTTGTCGCTTGGCGACACGCTTTGTTGTCTCTTGAGAAGTGGCTCTTGTTGTTAAGGGTTATGAAGGTAGAAGTTTTCCGTATGAAACGCAATGGCTTTTTTGCACAGAACTGTCGCATATGGAGTTCTGCTCCGCCAGTGCTTTGCAGGTACACCCACTGTACTCATCTTATGTGACTCTGCGGTGTGGTTTCATAAACTCCTTCATTCACGGCCCGTTTTTCTTCGGGAACAAGACACCTGACATGCCTATTAGGTGTATAGTGACATCTGCACGTTATAAGGGCCTCTTTGTGCAACACATAAGTCCATCTTTTCAAAACCGCAACTGTGTGCACATCACTATTTTCATGCACTATGGGGCGACACGACATATCACTTTCCAGGTGAAAGATTTTCGGTAACGACCACATCATCTATAGGCAATTTCAAGATGTGTGGTCTTCCATATCTGCTGACGTAAATCATGTGACTTCTGACTGTGGGGGTATATGAAAGATCGTGTCTATCAGGGATGTATCAGTACTATTTATGGTCTGAATGATAGCATACGACGACATATCACTCTGATTACACCGGATACAGGGTGAGCAACTGTCGACCATGCCATGTAATGGATCCAGTACGTTGCTGAGTTGAGAGACAATTTTAAACACATGTTTTACCTCGTGGCCACACACTAATAAACATGCCAAAACAACCGTTATCACGTCTTTGATCGATCCTTCCCTTTACCTGCGCCCACACCACGTTCTGACTGCTTACAGCGCAATATTTACACCTGGTGGCAGAAAGTAGAACTATTATTTTTGTCAGCATTCTCCTCGGTCGCACCGATTAATGAACATACCTCCAATGTTTCAGTGTCCTGCGACGTATACGCCCACACTAGAGCACTCGAAATCTGTCAGTTTAATTTTAACCGCCCAGTAGTTTACTTCTTACTTACGTGGTTGGTTTTTTCTTCAGCCACTTCATCAAACTCATGATGGCGAAATCAGAAAATGATACAAAAGTATAGTTATTTACTCTTCAGTCACCACATGGGCCACTTCACAAATTCGGGTACTAATACCATTTCCAACCTCCAATGAAAATGAAGTTAACACTTGTACAGCTATCATCGCACTAATGTAGCTGTAGACTGCAGTCATGGGAAAACAGAATTTACCTTGCGTTCAATAAATTTCATGGTTATTGATTGTAATAAAATTGATGTAGTCGTGGTTTGGCATAAATATTCCTGGGAACGCCGTTCCCACCCGTTCCCATTCACCTAAAGCACTGGATGAAGCATACCTGTATTCTGTTCAAAAACCAACCATTTGGTTGATGAGAGCTTTACACTAGTTTACAGTAGCTGGTGCACAGAACTTGTAGGTACTTGTCTAAAATCATGTACCATCGTCAACTGTTATGGAAACATTTATTATTGCTACCAGCGTCGGTTGTTATTAATCTTTATCAGGTAAGGAAATGTTTCACTCACTCTCTGTGTGGATACACACATGACGTCTCATATCATTCCACATAACATAGAAAACACGAAGTGTCAGTCATAACTGAAAACATAAAATTTAAACGTTGTTAAAAAGGTCCACCATATCAGTAATGCAATAGTACACCGCATTCAACCTCTGGAAACTCGTCAGCTCTTGGAGCACCATAGTTGTTTCACGGCTGAACCTCGATTAACAGCAATAAACAATGTTTAAAATCTTCATATTTAGTTATGTTAGCTATTTCATATTTGTGACGTTATGCACTGTGAGATAAAACGTCATATATGTACACACACACACACACACACACACACACACACACACTGTAATTGAAAAATTTCTTGTGCCTGATAATGACTAGTAACAATCAAAATTGGTAGCAACAATAAAGATTTTCAAAGCAGCCGACCGTAGTACAACACGATTTTTGACCTTACAAAGTTTCAGTAACTTACTGGATTTCCTCCAAGCAAAATTATGTTAAAAACTTATCATCGTAGTAGTTCAGTATGGTAACCTTCCCTTGCCATACACTTTCCGTTGAATTCAGATTTGAGTTTGGACAAGAGCACGAACAACACAAATTCTGATGGGTCCAAATTAGATGAATCTGGGAGTGTTAAGGACTGTTATTCCTCTTTTGCTCAAAAACATAGTAACGCGGGGATGGGTCAGAAAACAACGGTAACAAATAAACAATCATCGTCGCAGACCACGTGTACTCGAAACAGACTGTTGATCAACCACGACAAACAAAATTATTGTTAGTACAGGAAATTTCAGTCTAATTACCGGTAGTTCCCTACTTACTCGAGTAATAACGCCATTTGTTTCTCTGGCAGAAACACGGCCCAAAAACTTATTGAGTCGACGATGTATTCTTTGCGTTTGACAATAGTCTGTTAGGAATACCAGCAATTCTTTCATACACAGAACAATTCTATCAGAAGCAGCAACCAGTCGCTATGTATTGTTTTGCTATATATTGTTACCGACGCTTGATATTTAAAGCCGACTCACTGACAAGTTTGCTAGGTTAGGCACAAGTAAAGATGCACGCTATCGACCTCCTTTCCACACTATGTCTTATTTATGAGGGTTTCCAAGGTGTAATATTTATGAACATCCATGTGTTCCTGAATGTGACACTTTCCACCAGAAATATATGCCACGTGCATCACACATGGTGAATTCCTGAATGTAACATCCACACCCAAATCTCCTAGCCCAATTGGAGGCAACTTGCTTACCTCTTATCTTGTAAATATAACTCGTAGTCATCGTCCCAGTTGGTTTCTTTTCCGCCTACCGCTGACTCTAAAGTGCATGCAATAAACAGTGCATAACAAAGTGTCAGTATGCGAAAATCTCAACGCTGCTAAAATCATAATTGCGAAATAACAGGATGCCACTTGATCCTTTTTGCTCATAAAATCACAAAACCAAGAAAAAGATTCCTAAAGCCTGTCCACTATTCATGTCCACAGCAACGTTTCTGGAAACTGATCATAGATAACACTTCTCACGATCTTAAGATGAGCATTAAATCACACTTGCGGATTTTTCTAGGCAACTTTTAACAAATTGTTCCTTCTTAACGCGAAATCGCACTTTACACACTGAATAACGTGTTACCACTTCGGAAACTGATCGCGAATTCCTCTGCTTGATCATAAAATAAGCATGAGATCGCGTATGTGCATCATCCTCGACAACTTCCAACAGATTATTCCCTTTTAAATGAGATCGCACTTCATACACGGATTCACGTGTTGTCTCTTCGGAAGCTGATCGTAAACTCGTAGCGAGTTATCCTAATACTCTAGTTTGGCGCCGGCCCGCTCAGGGTAATCCCGTGATTGGTTTATCTTGTCCACAATGGTTGTTAATAGTAACTGAAATTACAATTAGTTTCTGAGTATTAATTGAAAATTATTGAAATTATTGTTAACAAGTCATCAACATATGTAACGGCAGCAGCACGTTTGGAGATGTATATTAACATTTAAACAATAAATTCAAATAATGAAAGATACTCTTCTTGGCGCCAAGCATCGTAGGTGAATCCCCGCTGTCTTCAGAGGTTTCAGCACGATACAGCCGCTTCTACGCACCCCACCGTTCTCCCGCTCTAAGACCATCCGACGCATCATGCGACGGTACGCATCTTACTAGATGAATCTTTCTATACTGTACGTTGAAGGATAACAAAAAGTATAATAACATGTTGGCAGAGATGTGGCAAAAATTCCACAACTGTTTTACACTGCAGGCAACATATGTGAAAAATTCTAACAAAAAATTGTGATTAGTGCTAATCTATTTTCACTGATGATTATGGGAAAGAAAACTAGATTACTTTATGTTGGTATTACTGATTATATTAAGAGAAAAGCAGTTGCTGTGAACGAAACCACTGCTCTTCCTACACATCTCAACAGCTATTGTTATGTAATACTTCAAATTAAGCATTTATGTAGGTTTAGACATCGCACTATCAGCTACACTCGTATAATTGCAGAGCCTGAGTACAGATATTCTGGCCCTTAATAGGACGAGCTACTAATGAGGTACTGTTTTGCTTTGTCTTTGAGTATCTGAGGTTTCTCAATTTCTTATCTGATATCGAAAAGCGACCTGTTACAGGCTTTCGCACTAGACTATAAAACTTGCTTCGGAACCTTAGGCAGGGATGCATTCTCTATATAAATTAAAATGCTACTTGCTGATCCAACACATCCTCCCCAGCCTGGGTATCCAGTGATTAGTATTCTAGACTTGCATTTAGGTGACCTAGGGTTCAATTCCCAGTCTGGTCAGCTAGGTTTATGTTTCCTGTGCTTTCCTAATATTGATGAGGCAAGTCCAGAGATGGTTCCTTTGAAACGTACATGTCCAGTATCCTTCCCTATCCTCCCCCCGAGCCAAGTTTGTATTCTGTGTCTAATATCCATGACTTTAAACACTAATCTCGTCTCGTTTTTCTCATTCTGGAGGCACACAGCTCAAATTCTTGTCCGGGCGTCCATCTATAAATTTTCTGTGGCTTCCATAAATTGCTAAAGGCGTATGCTTGGATGGTTCATTGTCCATTCTAAGCATGAACTATGTCTCTAATAACCTCGTTTTATACGGTTCATCAGGTTCTATTCTCAATTTGTTTTCTCTTTCTTTCAAGCCTAGTCTATGTATGAGAAACAGATCAAGTGGACAGGCCTAGTGGTAATCTTCACAATGGTCCATCAGCTTTCCCTCTAACGTCCGCTGCAGTGCGTAGATTGTCTCTGTTTCCGTCTTACAGAATTTGCTGGCGATGAAAATGTCAGTGATGGCGAATCACATAGTGCTTAATCCTGATAAACTATGCTTTCCTAATATCGATTGAGGCAAGTCCAGAGATGGTTCCTTTGAAAAGTACATGTCCAGTATCCTTCCGTATCCTCCCCCGAGCCAAGTTTGTATTCTGTGTCTAATTTCCATGACTTGTATGGAGAATGATCGATGAAGGCAAACCCAAGGAATTGGATTGCTCAAAACCCAACAGAAATTGTTCACACATGTCCAGTCTCCTCTGTTTCGTGTCAGGAGTGAGCATTCGAGGCACCCACGGTTCACACAGTTTTCTGTACCGCAGTTCTGCAGTGATGGCCTATACACGCTCTCGTGATATGCCACACTTTCCTAAGAGCTGTGTCTATGTTATCCGACAATTTTATCTCATGAGTTCATCAACCCGATTCCGATGAGTCTCTCGGTTGCCGTACGTGGTCGCCCATTTCGAGCTCTGTCACACACGTTGAGGTTAGTCCAACCGTTTTTTCATTACGAGTATGAACAACCCAACGTCGCACAACACTAATGTCGATGCGTTCATCGCCGTACACAGCTTTCATTCTTCTATGGATTTCATGTGGAGGCATGTTTCCTGTTGTTGGAAACTCGATTACAGCACGCTGGTTCTCATGCGTCGACATACAAGGTGACAATTAATGAACTATATGAAATAACATTGTCATAACTTCTGAGTGGTTTGCGTTAGGACGTTCAAACTACACGGTTGGCCGCGGTGCATGATAAGAAATAGAATGCTCATGGTTTAGCGACGAAGCCCACTTTCATTTGGATGGGGTCGTCAATAAGTAAAACTGGCGCATTTGGGGGACTGAGAATCCGCATTTCACGATCGAGAAGTCTCTTCACCCTCAACCGTGACTGTGTGGTGTGCAGTGTCCAGTCACGGAATAATCGTTGGTATTTTGCTTAAGGGCAGGATGACTACCAAACAGTGTGTGAAGGTTTTGGAAGATGATTTCATCCCCATTATCCAAAGTGACCCTGATTTCGACACGATGTGGTTCATGCAAGACGTAGCTCGACCCCATCGAAACAGGAGAATGTTTGATGTCCTAGAGGAGCACTCTGGGGACCTCATCCTGGTTCTGGGGTACTCATAGGCCACTGGCATGGGCTTCGATTGGCCACCATATTATCCGGATCTGATCACGTACGACTCCTTTTTGTGGGGCTATATTAAAGTCAAGGTGTACAGCAATAACCTCAAAACAATTACTGAGCTGAAAAAGGCCATTCAGTAGGTCATCGACAGCATCGATGTTCCGACACTTCAGCTGGTCATGCAGTATTTCGCTATCCCTCTGCACCACATGATCGCCAATGTTGGCAGGCATATCGAACATGTCATAACTTAAATCCGAATATCTGTAGTGACCGTTTACACGTTGAATAAAGTGTGTGCACGCCGTAGATCGTAACTAATTTACGTTCCTTTTCCCGTAGTTCATTAATAGTCACGCTGTAGTTACGTTACACACCGCCAAGTTACACTTTACATTTCGGAGCCCTCTAGCGACAGTGCGTGGCACTTTGCATCAGCTAAGTGGGGAAGTCGACCGAGTAATATGCATGACATGTAATACCTCAACCTAGGCCCGCTCGGTTAGCCGTGCGGTCTAAGGCATGGCTTTCCGGGCGGGAAGGAGCGCCTGGTCCCCGGCACGAATCCGCCCGGCGGATTTGTGTCGAGGTCCGGTGAACTGGCCAGTCTGTGGATGGTTTTTAGGCGGTTTTCCATCTGCCTCGGCGAATGCGGGCTGCTTCCCCTTATTCCGCCTCAGGTACTCTATGTCGGCGATTGCTGCGCAAACACCGTCTCCACGTACGCGTATACCATAATTACTCTACCACACAAACATAGGGGTTACACTCGTCTGGTGTGAGACGTTCACTGGGGGTTCCACCGGGGGCCGAACCGCACAATAACCCTGGGTTCGGTGTGGGCGGCGGAGGGGTGAAGTGAACTACCGTAGTCGTCGTGGGGTAGTGGACCGCTGCGGCGGGGGCGGAGCCTCTCCATCGTTTCTAGGTCTCCGGTTAACATCCAATACAATACAATACGTCAACCTATTTTGAGAACAGATAAAACATTTCGGCGGCATTGCTTTTCAGCACGACCTCCTATTATTACGCAACGCCTCCATACTTGGTTTACAGTAACTAAACTTGCGTTTAAATTTTTAGGACATGCGATACATATTCTTAACTGCTTAACCCAAATACAGCATCCTCTCTGTTTCCTCATAACTCGAGATTATCGCTGAAATATGATAGAAGGTGTAGCCTGTCTTATTGTTCTATATATCCGCGAAGGAACGCCTGTTTGTTGACACTTAACAGCGTTGTGTTGTCAGTGAAACTCTCAAATTTTTCCTTAAATCGCGGCTAGCTCTCGACATCCCTCTAAAATATTATAAAAGATTACAGATGGAATGTCGGCAGTGTAACTTTTCTGGCAGGCGTAGCTGGAAAAGAAGTGACGTCGTCCTGATGTTAAGTAGCTGTTGATGCGGAATGTTTCTTGTCTCTGAATGTCGTGGTTTGCTGTTCAGTATATTTCTTGCAGATAAAACGCTGATGAAGCATCGTTTATGCACCAACAGCATACGAAAATAACGTAGTTTATGCTTAGTAATGTCGTTTCTCTTTTCTCGTCAGACAGAAAGTCGTAGTCATTTTGATGAAACAGGGCCACAAACATGCTTTCTAAATTCCTTTTTCAATGCTCCAGATCATCAAGCATAGTGTCGTATGTCAGCCCTTCAATTATCGTGACATTGCCTCACAATTGTGTCCGTCTTCTTTTCAGACTGCAGAGCGAAATGACTTCTGTCTTTCTGGGAAAACAGCCTCGATTAGTCACCGTCAGAGGTAGAACTTAAGGAAAAATAGTTCGGTGGGGTCTAACCGTCTATGTTCGTAAGTCACAAGGAAGACAGAGCTATTTGTGTGAAGTAAACTGGTTCTAGACAGTGTCCTTGTCAACGATCAGTATTATCACACACATCGTTAGCGCAGTTTCAACAGGAAATCGCAGCTTCTTAACATCGTAACAGTCGTGTACCGGAAAGGCTGTATCTAAGTCAACTTCAGCGCAGATCCAAATCAATATGGAAGTGCTCTCATACAGTGTCGTGTAAATTAACAGTTTCATTACGTTTCATGCTCCTACACGGCAGTATGTTTAGTTTTGAAGTTTCGTGAACTTTGCGCACATATCACAAGTGTGATGTGTTCTTTCTAATGTACTACTGTGAAACAGTTACTAACAGTCAGTGTGGACGAATCAGCGACTATGGCCAATATCTCCTCGGGTTGCTGCACCAAAACGTGGATTTTAGCTTTACGCAATCGCTAAAGTATTCCCATACAACCCTTTTAAACTTATAACAAAACGGTACTTCAGTAACGAGATACTACTTGATGATTCTCCACCAACACAAGTTGTAACCGTGGTGCAATGAAAGTGCGATATCTCGAAGATAAAACGTTCATGAAACATCGGTTATGCACCAACACCATCCGAAAGGAACATAGTTTATGCCTAGTGTTATCAAAACCTGATGTACTTTTTGAATAGAGTTAATTCACACTTGCGCATAAAATGTGTTTTCCTTGTTCTTTTCCAGATTTCACACATTCATGTCGCTTCCACGACACACCTGCAACTCGGCCACGATCTATATATAATTCGTGATGTAAGCTGGCTTCTGGAAAAATATATAATTTAAGACCATACATTGCGACTAGTTGCTGTTTCAGATATAATCATCCTCTACTTGTATCCAGTAACGCCCGATGTGGACACGATAAAAGTCATTCGTAGTAATGATTCGAAGGAAGTAAGATTAGGGTTTAATGCGTCACTGATGTCAAAGTCATTAGGGTCATAAGAGGCGGTGACCAAATCGGACAAGAATAGGGAGGAACATCGACCACGCAGTTTTCGAAGGAACCATCTTAGGATTCGCCTTAAGTGGCCTGTGAAACCACAGAACAGCTAAATATGGATCGCCCTACGTGGATTTGAATCTCGCTTTTCCTGACTGTGAATCCAGTGCACTGCGTCAACTCGCTCGCTTGGCAATTCGGCGCGTAAACCTTACGATCTCATTAGCTCGTGGAGCCGCCATATTATTAGATGGTCCTGAGGGCAGCAATTGGCAGGGCTGTCTTTGGTTTCGAAACCGGCGCCCTGCAGACGATTAGGATCTGCTCGGATTTTTCAGCCCAAGAAAAAAGTCTTTGTTTGGTGACGTGTTCGAAGAGAGACGCTCGGAGGTACCAATGCGGAAAGTATTCCACAACCGTATACTTCATGGTACTGTACTTACATAAGGTATTTCATATTACCTGCGCGTTCTGTATGTACGAAACTATTTAATACTTCGAAACAAGGATTTCGGCAGTAGTACGTGTGGTGGCAAATATTTTTCTATACAGATAACTTTTTACCTACAGAGAAATTGAAGCAGCTGTGTTTCTTATTAACGGAAAGAAATACCGTTTTTTGGCGATATTCGATATTTCGTCAGTACAGACGTTCGCGTTTGTCCAGCACGCCACGAAGACGTGAGCCTACTCGCTTTACTCAGAAACTGCCTGGCGTAGCTTATTAATGCGAGAGTGTTTTGGTCTTCAACTGTGTACTTAGTTTGTGACAGATTTCATCAGAATCAGTCAACTCAGTAGCAGTAGACAAGCAGCTTATTACAGAAATGTTCTCGCGCTTCGTTGGACGGAGACGAGTTTGCTCTGAAGCGGTCGTAACCACCACTAACAGATATCTGTTAAGTACTTAAATTTTTACCATCAGACTCTATTCTTTTGTGCCAGAGCTCGCACAAGATGTATTCTAACAGAGCGAAAGAACACTTGTGTTGTGAAATGCTCGGCAACTGTCATACAGTTCATCAATTTTGGTGAAACTTGTTACAGTTTTGGGGCACAGTTCACACTCGCAAGACGTTTGCACGCCACGACAAATAGCTTTTCATTATTAATGTCAGCAGTACTGACTCTTTTGTTGTAAGGAACCATGTCAATACTCAAATTGAACACTTTTCACAAAACCAGTGCTATTTCTTAGGCAACGTCTGCTGCCACGACGCTGCTTCTATCGCTTTAAGCAATATTTACATCACAACAGTAGCAAAACAGAGATGCTTCGGCAGATTTCTGTCGCATATTTGGCACATTCTCCGACTCTTTTTACGAAAACTTCGAACACATTTTCATGTGTTATATCATTGCACTTCCCCATTCAAGAATTATTAAATGCCTTCAAACTGTTATGCCGTTCTGGTGCAAAAGAAAAGAAAAAAGCTTGGTCGACTATCTAGGTTGATGAAATTGAATGTTACAAATACAGAAAAATACTTTAGGATTTCAAAAAAAAAAGTAAGTTACGCGTGTCGTCTCGCGATACGACCATTGTTTAACAAGAGTGCCGCATTTCCAGAAGATAGTACACGTTCTGGGTATATGTTGAAATGCGTGGGACATTCCGATTATTGTAGGGAAAACGTCTAAATTCTACGTAGATCCACAGTGAAGTTCTGATGGTATATAGAACAAACACATTGTCGCGCCCTGCCGTAATGAAACGGTGCCAAAAAAATTGGACCAAGGCGTACAGAAGTGTATTATGCTGATCGCGAAGGAAGGCCATCGACATCGACCTCGGACGACAGTGTTCATATCATCGAGGAACTGATTCGCCACAACTCCAAATTTTCCAGTGATGAGTACTTCCGCACAGTGGCTCTCCAATGACATTTCCACCGCTGAGTAGTTCAGTGAATGGTAGAAACTTCCGACCATTGTTTACACAGACCTGGTGACTGTTGAAAAGTAGTGTCATACATTTGTGTTACTTTGAAGTGTAGTGCAACATTCAATAAAAGTTACTTGCCTACCATGTAATGTGTAACTTATCATTTGAAGTCCTCTTTGAGCACCGTCACTTACGGAAAATGTCGAAAGGGGAGCGGGAGTTTGGCGTCTTGTCGACCATGTCATTAGCGAGGAATCGTCATTTTGAAACGTTTCAGAAATGTTAGTTGTTCACGTTAAAAGGAGTGCTAAGTACATATTACGTGTTGCTAATGTTAACGGTGGTCATTCCACTGGCGCATAAGGCCATGTTTTCCTTTCTCACTTGTGGCGAGTTGGAGGTTCCGGCCTAGATAAATGAGTCCTACTGCTTTAACCGTGTAAAGCTGAGCGTTGGCCAAAACAATGGACTCATTTTTCGCTGAAGCTGGGTTTAGATCTCCGTTCTCGTACTTTCTTGCTTTCCCTAGAACACTTACGCCCGTCTACAAGACCACAACTGCTTTCGTCCTTGACCAGGAGAACTAGTGCCCCGTCTCCAACAACATTAAAATCTAGAATTCCTTTCTGTATCACTTGACAGCCGTTAACGGAGACTTCAGTCGAAAGCTGGACTATATCTGCTGCTTGAAACGGACTTTGAAATGAAGACCAAATGGGTGTCTCATCAGTTTACCGCCTATCACTGAATATTGAGCCTGACATACAAAGGATGTTTTAAGCTACATTATCCCTGCACCTGCCCCATCAACTAATTAGTTGAACAGTAAGTAATTGCGCTATCGTAAAAATTTGCTACCATAAATTACAAACAGAAATGTCGTGCCAATTTCAAAGTTGGAGTGGGCAACATTTTCTGCACTGTCATCCGTAAACTACAAGATGGTAAACGCTTTAAAACGGATCACAATCATTACAAAATTGAAACTTTTATAGTTGTTACTTAAAGGCTTTACTATAATCCCTTATGGCGCTGAAATCTTCGGACAGGACCAATATCTTTTTTATCTTCTAGAGAAAAAAAACGAATATCGGGTTCCATGCAGTCTGCCTGCATAAATCGACTCATAAATTTATTTCTCTATCGTGGCTCCGAAGAAGATGACGGAAGTTATCTCCCCTTTTTTCCAATAAAGACTGGGTGATGAAGACACTCCTGGCGCCGTTTTATTGCGGAGGAGGTAGTTCAAATCTCCGTCCAGACACTCTGGTTTCCCCTAAACAACTGCAGATCATTGCTTCACCTAAACATTGGCTGATGTCTTATTCCGTATTTGTCCAGCTGAGCTTACGCAAATAACGCCGATGTCGACGGAACGTTGAGCTCTAGACCCTTCTTCCTTCCTCGATATAAAATATACGGATCGGTACCAGTGGCAAATATCAACGCGATAGATTTTCCTTCTCCTTAGGCATATCATTTCTAATGTTTTAACGTCTATACATATCGTTTAAACAATCATTTCATTTTTGCTGTGTGGCTTGTATATTTCGAATAACTTTTTTATTCCTATGACAGAGATTTGCCCTTCAAAGCCGATCGAAGAGAGAGCTGTTTGGCTGAATTTACGATTCATCTCCGTTGCGTTGCCCCATGTCAAGAACGTAGCAGTTCGTTTTATGAGAACTATCCATAATTTATCTGATTTCATTTTTCATCGTCAGGAACATGAAATCGGTTCTTTTGCTCCATACGAACTCGAACGAGATGGCGTAGAGGTTAAGACGCTGGATTTGTGCAGGAGGCGGCGACGGGTCAAACCCTCTCTCCGCCCATCGAGATGAAAGTTTCCCGTGGTTTCCCTAAATGACTAAAACCAAATACAGAGATGGTTCCTTAGAAAAGCACGCGGGTCTCTTCCTTCCCCAGTCCGAGCTTGTGTTCCGCCTCTAATGGCCCTTTGTCGACGGAATGCTTACCCTAATCATCTTCCTTCCATTCTTTCTTTTCCAACGAGAATTTCTGCCTCTCGCTATAAGCTAAATGGTCATACTAGGAAAAACCGGCAGCGGAAGGAGATGCCATTTTTGCGACCAGTTTCTTCTGAATTCAATGTTATCGAAAGTATTCACGGTCCTGATGAGCAGAACGACACCCATATTGCTAAGAATCTCGCTGAGTCGGGGGCGACTGGCATCGCATAAGGTAAGACTGGCAATGCAGAGGGGGAACGGAGAGCCGGCAGACGCTGATCTGGAGTGATTCAGGAAAACCACAGGAAACTCTCAACACGAGGATATTCTGCCGCGGCGAAGATATTGTATCTGTAGTGTTGCTAAGAAACAAGTTCACTTTATGGAATTAACTATTTTTAAAAGTCACCTTGCCCATGTTTAATTCTTCTACAGCACAGTAATCACCATTCAAGGTCATAAGAAAGATGTCATCGGAGCTTCTTCAACACTTTCAGGGAATATCTCTCCTGACGCTGCTGCAGTTCCAGTTCAGTTCTGTCATAATGTGTCTAATTGCTTACAGTTAAGTATGACTGTTGTATTTAAAGAAGGAACGCAGTATTCATGAGGATAAGACAATCAGAAACACTCTTCCACTAAGTCTCTACGTTTGATAATGTAAAAATACCTGGAATGAACGAACACCATCTGGATCACTATTTCTTTTATTAACGATTGTCGGTTTCGAACCGCCCAGCAGACTATTTTCAGATGTGGCGCCGCAGTGTGCAGTTTGTCAGCAGTGCTATGAATGACATGAAAGTTTTATGTCATTCTTACCACTGGTGGCAGATCTAAAGATGATCTGCAGGACAAATCGAATCCGGTAATCATTAAAAAGAGAAATACTGATCCAGACGGCATTTGTTGATTCATTATAACAATTGTCATCACGGATCCTGAGACATGGTGTCAGTTTTGATAAAAGTACCTCGCCTTGCTCTGAAGCCCCAGTTTGCATGATAACTATATAAGTCGAAAACACCACCATCGCTCCTTAGGCCTCTTTTATAAGATACGGATATTATCAGAGATATTCTCGAAACTTTTTTCTCGTGTGATTTAAATCCTTAATTAATCCCTATAAGTAGTCCTGCCAAACGTTAACAGCCTTTTTATTTATCTGTATTTCATTGAAGACACAATAAAACCTCACCCTCATTTACATTACTAGTTGCTGGAGTTTTCTGACCAAATATTACAAACTGCCATTTTAGATTGACGAAAACGATACTCTGTCTTCCACTAATGTTTTACGTTCAATCACCACTGGAAAATGGAAAGTAAAATGTCTCGAAGGGACACGCCATATTAAAAATTTCACTCGACCAGCTGTCAAACCTTAGTCATCATTTCAAACCACAGAGTAAGCCTGCGTTAGAGAACCAGCTATTATGACTCAGTGAAAGCAGCATAAGTGACCTTAATTTATAACATTAAATGTTACTAAATTTTCCTAGTGTCAATAAAGAGTGACAGTTACTGTGCCTATGACAACAATAGAACGCAGCACCATTTGATCACAGTTTTATAGAACTGACCGGATAACACAACTCATAATTTACATGCATATATGTTATGAAGGTCAGGAAGTATTTGTAGTCAAACATACATTTGTGGGCAAGTGACCCCTTACAAAAATTTGCCAGGCTTCAAAGGCAGTTGATGCTACAGCTTCTGTTTGGACATCGAGTGTTTAAAAATATATGTTTTGTAAAATTGTGTGTGAAACAAACTCTGGAATTTCATCATAGCAGAATTTTTCCATTTGCATTCAGCGTCCAGCACTTACGCATGGCTTCGCTTCTAGCAAATACTAGTTGCGAAAACGAGGACGGAAGCGCAAGATGCTGAAGTATATTGAAATTAGACATCTTGGACACTATCATCAAAAATCAGTTCCTCGTCTTTTCCTTTTTCTTCTCCTTCTCATTGCTTTTTTTTTTACTTATTGTAATTAGTTTGGTTGCAGGTCTTTTTGCATGAACTATTTACTTACTTTCTCTACAATTTCCACGTGTTTCCTGGCGTTTGTATGAAATACTTCATGATACACATTTCAAACTGTCTTGCTAATTCTTGTGTTCTGTACTGCCTTTACCTCTTGTTATACTATGCATCTTTCTTATCACTGAATTACAAACTTTCGTCATTTCTTAGAGTTGGTGATTTTATTTGTACTGAGTTTTCTGCTGCATGCTCATATTTCATCATGCATTTTCCTCTAGATTTCACTCTGGTCCAAAAATTTGGTAGTTCTTAGTGTCATGATGTCTGTAATCAACACTTAATCGATCCCCAGAAATAGCAAGCGAGAACAGAGAAGGTCACCAGCTAGCTAATCTACGAAATCTAGCGTAATTCATCATTACTCACAGTGTATCGTGTGATTTTCAACAGCGGCCGCAGATATCGCTTAACGAACCACGAGTTAAGTCGCACTGTTTAAGTACAATATACAAGACCGCACTCCACAACTATCATTTTAAACCGAGCGTCCCCTCGACGGACTCACATGAAATGTCCACTATTTTGCCGAACATTAATTATCATTGATTGCCATTTCTTTGGGTGGCAGAAGTTCCCTCACTCTTTTCCCTGCAACTTTTAAAGCGTGCTGGTATATATTTGGCTCTCAGTAAACAACAAGGTAAGCTATTATAACCCTTCAGAGCTATTTCGCTAAGAACACTGTGACTTTAAGAAAAGAAATACCATATCCAAAATGATTCAGACGTTGCGGTCGCTACGTATCAACTACTTTGAGAAAATTGCAGCTCGCTACGACCAAAATAAATTGTGTGTGCAACAACAAATAACAAGTGACAGTACCGCTTTCCTCTTCATTATTTCGACCAGCAAAGGTAAAGAGACAATGAATTTGTAATATACAAAAATTTCTCTCTGACTTTTTCCCTTTTTTTCGGTCATCCAGATCACTTTGAAATTCGCTTCCCCATTTCCGGTATGTTTTACCAACAAATTTCTTACTATTTATTGCATTAGCTCTCATCATACTGCCACGCTTACCACGGAACAACATTTGTGAAACGTAAGTGTAACATTCTCTATAATGATAGTGATACGGATGTTTGTCACATAGGTACCTCGTTATGCTACGTCTGGCTTGGCTTGTGATTATGTAGCTTGAATTGTGTCTGAAATGGGAATAAATACAGCATTTGTGGATATGAGCATGGGAAATAACGTAGATATAGATGACCCATTTTGGTAGACACGCTAGATTCAGACGCAGATCCAAGGCTGAGGAAGGGGTTGGTTGAGGGGGGGGGGGGGAGGGTACGGAGTGTTTTGTGGGAGTCGTAAACTCCCTCCAAAGAACACTGTACTATAAACTTTCCTATTTTTTGTGTCTCAATTTCCAAATTTCTCAACCAGCTTTGGAAAAGTAAAGTCACCTGAAAACTAAGAGTCTCGATTAAGCTTTGGAAATTGCGTTCGTTTCTGAAATTAGATTTCCTGGAAATTGTTCTAAGGCAATGAACTTAGCGCTGATATAAACAAATGATAATAATAATTATTATTATTAATTTTATTTTATGAAATTTTATACACTGTATTTTACTACTGTTAGGATTAAAATCCTAGGCATCTGACTGGATCAAGTTAAAAAGGGGATGACTGGAAGATGCAGTTGCATATGGGTAAAGGGGGCGGGGGGGGGGGGGGGGGAGAGCAGTAACAATAAACAAAACTGTGTCCCTCCCGAAAACCAGACCTTGGATGCGCGTCTGGCTAAATAGTAAGGTGTGAACGGGCGTGATACACCTGTCTACCATGCGGTTACTTTGTGACTGCAAGAATTAATTTTTTGGCACTTAGCCATTTTTTCGAATCTCGCCGTGTATCAGTGAGATCGAGGAGGCAAACAGTGGCATCCGCCGATTGCCTTGAGAACTTTGAGGTGCTTGCCGGTAACATGCTCGCTAGTGGCTCATTGGCCGCTTGGGGGAAAAACTGACGCCAAGAGCCTCGCCTGAGCCAATCTGCTCGTGAGTGCGTACAGCAGTGCCGGCCCCATTGACCCTGAGCGCTGCAAAAACCGTCAGTATTGACTCGCTCCGAACGACCCGCGAGCGATGTACACGGGCTCGGCTCGCATGTGTATACGCTGCTTCACAGGTGGTCTGCACAGCTCTGGAGTCTAGTGGCTGCTTCACGAACCTGTTGTATCTCTTAATTGTTCACTGGCGCTTCGCTGGAACTTAGTTTTGAGCCACTGGTGTGAGGTTCGGAAACTTTGACGGCTGCAGTGTTTCGCCTCAAAGATCCAGCTAACAGAAGTAGCTCTTTTTCGTTATTAATATGTTGGTTATTTTACAGGGCAATATAACGTGAGCTAGATGATAGTTACGCGAGTTATGAGAAATGAACCAAAATATTAACGCCTGGCGGTGTTACTTTGTGACACAAAATAGACGAGATCAGCCGAAATGAAAACCACACGGAAGTAGGCGCAATCTTCCCCGAAAGGCTTTAAAATGCTCGCAGAAGAAGTCTATCTGGAGATGACAGATGAACAGACAAGTAACAGCAGGGCGTGGATTTCTCTCTGCGAATCCGAAAATAGCTTGGAATACTTCAATGAAGACCCAATCAGGTGAGATGCAGAGAACGCTCAAGTGTCGGTTGTCTCGAGATACCAATGAGATTATTTTATTAAACAGCCCCCAGACTTTGGGAATGGTGAACCTTGATCCTCAAAAAGGTGACTGATATCGGAAACGAGGATTACACTGTAAACGTTATGGGACGCTCTAAGGTCTAGATGAAATTTTATACCCAATGAGTAAAATTCTGTACGTCATAGACCCTCCGAAGTCAGGCTATCAACAATCAACAATTTTGATTGTGATAAAAAATTTATAATAGCAAATGAAAAGTGATTCCTACATCTAAAATCACATGTGTTAAAGATTATATCCATTGTCTCAATAGAAATTATGTATCAACTTCGTGAAAATAATTTTTCTTCGATGGCTTAAAGGCAGAAACATGGCTGTCACCAAAGCAGCCACATCCTGAGGGGGCAACATTGTGACTTTTTCGTAAATTTACCTGTGATTATTAAAGATTTGAGTCTGGAGAGTACATCACAATGTACAAGAAGGATACATCAGTATTTTACAACAGTTCACTCACTTTTTTCAGAACCTAGAGACCACCATAAGAAAAAGCTTTAAGTTTCTCACAAAGTAACACCATTTTATGATAGTGTACCGACAGACTTTCGATTGCCCCCGAATCTCAGTCAAAGCAAACTGTTGTGACACCTTACAACCTTAGTGGACGTAATCGGGAAAATGAATAGGGAAAGGGCGAAGAGAGTTCCTCATAAACCAGATTTATGTAGTATTTATAGGAAACGGATATTCCAATAGGCACGTTATTGAAAAGTAGTGGAAGTCACTACGGTAATGTATCACTGGTGTTTACACTCTGATTGTGAGCAGACTTCGATATCTTACTTAGTGAAGTTGACAACATAATGTCACAGACACACCCCTTGGACACCGCTCCTCAGGATACAATCCTCTGACCCCTTGCAACATTTCAGATATAGATCACAACGTCAGCACCGTACAAAACATGTCCGTTGTATGGCAGCACGAGGTAGACCAAGACAAAATTAATGAGCTGGCAGACAATACGAGGTGCATTCAAGTTCTAAGGCCTGCGATTTTTTTTCTAATTAGCTACTCAACCGAAATCGATGAAACTGGCGTTACTTCTCGACGTAATCGCCCTGGAGACGTACACATTTTTCACAACGCTGACGCCATGATTCCAGGGCAACGGCGAAGGCTTCTTTAGAAGTCTGTTTGACCACTGGAAAATCGCTGCGGCAATAGCAGCACGACTGGTGAATGTGCGGCCACGGAGAGTGTCTTTCATTGTTGGAAAAAGCCAAAAGTCACTAGGAGCCAGGTCAGGTGAGTAGGGAGAATGAGGAATCACTTCAAAGTTGTTATCACGAAGAAACTGTTGCGTAACGTTAGCTCGATGTGCGGGTGCGTTGTCTTGGTGAAACAGCACACGCGCAGCCCTTCCCGGACGTTTTTGTTGCAGTGCAGGAAGGAATTTGTTCTTCAAAACATTTTCGTAGGATGCACCTGTTACCGTAGTGCCCTTTGGAACGCAATGGGTAAGGATTACGCCCTCGCTGTCCCAGAACATGGACGCCATCATTTTTTCAGCACTGGCGGTTACCCGAAATTTTTTTGGTGGCGGTGAATCTGTGTGCTTCCATTGAGCTGACTGGCGCTTTGTTTCTGGATTGAAAAATGGCATCCACGTCTCATCCATTGTCACAACCGACGAAAAGAAAGTCCCATTCATGCTGTCATTGCGCGTCAACATTGCTTGGCAGCATGCCACACGGGCAGCCATGTGGTCGTCCGTCAGCATTCGTGGCACCCACCTGGATGACACTTTTCGCATTTTCAGGTCGTCATGCAGGGTTGTGTGTACAGAACCCACAGAAATGCCAACTCTGGAGGCGATCTGTTCAACAGTCATTCGGCGATCCCCCAAAACAATTCTCTCCACTTTCTCGATCATGTCGTCAGACCGGCTTGTGTGAGCCCGAAGTTGTTTCGGTTTGTTGTCACACAATGTTCTGCCTTCATTTAACTGTCGCACCCACGAACGCACTTTCGACACATCCATAACTCCATCACCAAATGTCTCCTTCAACTGTCGATGAATTTCAATTGGTTTCACACCACGCAAATTCAGAAAACAAATTATTGCACGCTGTTCAAGTAAAGAAAACGTCGCCATTTTAAGTATTTAAAACAGTTCTCATTCTCGCCGCTGGCGGTAAAATTCCATCTGCCGTACGGTACTGCTATCTCTGGGACGTATTGACAATGAACGCGGCCTCATGTTAAAACAATGCGCATGTTTCTATCTCTTTTCAGTCCGGAGAAAAAATTGGAGGCCTTAGAACTTGAATGCACCTCGTATTAACAGTAAACTGGGGCTTTTTGCAGGTTATACAGTTGTTCATAATGAAGTACTGTATGAAAAAAAGCTACACCAATATCCAAATGGATATGCGACGCCTCTTTCTTTTTTTCAACCTCCTACCGGTCGCGAAATGGACATCACATTGAAAGTCAAAAATGTTTTTTACAGTTAGCTACATCTTTTGGCTGCTTCTCTACTTAGCCGCCGCTCTGACTTTGACATTTGTCGTAGCGTGGTACGAACTTTCCAATACCCTCGTCATAGAAAAATTATTCAAATGGCTCTAAGCACTGTGGAACTTAACATCTGATTTCATCAGTTCCCTAGACTTATAACTACTTAAACCTAATTAAACTAAGGACATCACACACATCCATGCCCGAGGCTGGAATCGAACCTGCGACCATAGCAGCAGCGCGGTTCCGAACTGAAGCGCCTAGAACCGCTCGGCTACAATGGCCGGCCTCGTCATAGAAAGCAGCCGTCTGTGATTTCCGCCAATTCCCTAAGCTGCAGCTCTTTGTCTGTGCAAAAACGCTGTCCTCATAGCCAGCCGTTCATATGAGCGAAGAGATGAAAATCAGACGGAGCCAATTCCGAGCTGTGTAACGGGTGACCAACACTTCCTATCGAAAACGCTGCAGAAGCATGTTCGTTGGCCGTGCAGTGTTTGGCCGAGAACTGTCATGAAAAAGGGAACCCGTGACATGTTCGTTGTGTAGACTGCATGAAGTCAGGGAAAAACGCTCCGCACCACTTCACACCTAGCGGGAGACACTATTTTCTAGACAGCTTTACAAGTTCACTGTGCGCTCGGAACTGAAAAGTGCTTCATGATGCGATAGAATGGCATACTAAAGACACTGCACAACTCATTTGCGCAAAGCTTCACCGAATTTTTACTGTAGTTTTACTTTCACGACCGATCGGACGCTGAAAAAAAAACTGTCCTAGTTGATAAGCTGCCAAAAAAAGTTTCTTTCAGTATTCATAAACGTAAAATTTAGCATAATAGAAAGTTACCTTTGACAACAATATCAATGGCGCACAACTGCAATCAGTCGACAAATAGCAAATACTGGTGATACAAATATCTGGACGTAATAATTTGTGAAGGAGAAATCGACAAATATGGAAACGGTTACAAGCGTACGTCAATGAATTGGTGATTCAGCAAAGGTAATTACTTACAAAAGACTCATGTGTCCAGTCGTAGAATATTGCTCAAGTGTGTGAAACTCCTTTTTCTAGTAAAAGAAAGATTTTTAAGTGCATCTTCGGATCCGCACGTTTCACTTACGTGTTTTAGACATGCTTGTATTCCTAACGTTTTGAAACTAACTGCGCATTGTTCTATGACACTTCCCACATTCTACTTGGGAAATATGTGCTATTTCTCGATTATACTCAACATTTCGACACTAGAAAAATACTCACTGAAAGTCATGCCGAATGTTTCACTCGTCTTTCAATCTACGATAAAACAGGACACTGACATTGCAAGATGGAGAGCTAATCCACATCACTCTGCAACACACTACAGGATTGTTCAAAAACGTTGACCAAATTTAATTACTTTTTAGTACATTAAATATAAATCGAGTATGAATAACCCATATACAGATGGAAGCAGGGAGTTTAAAAACGCAGGCAATAAATGTTTAATGTGTCCCACTCTCAATGGGCAGCCAACATTTAAAGGGTAACTGAACTCGTACTGCATGGGCGGAATTGTCTATTCTGCTACCGGTACTGACCGGTACTACGTTCTGGAGCTCTCCAGAAACAAGATGTAAGAGCCCGGCCAACTTTTCCCATGCGAACTATCCACCACTGAAGAAGCTATCAATAAAAATACTGAGACAATAAGTTGCGAAAGGAGTGGAGCTCAGTCTCGTTGAAAAATTAAGGCTTGAGAGTCTTTCGTAATTTGAGGAAAAAACGAATTTTCCAACACGTTCCAGTAAGTTTTCTTTCCAAAAAATAATGACGCATAAACTTAATATTGCGATAAGGCCCAAAACACATTGAGCTTCGCTGAGTCTCTCTCATATTGCAATGTTTCATGGGGGATTTTGCTAACTCCACGTGCGAAGAATGTGCCTATTCACATTTACGTTAAGATGAAACATCACTTCACTGCTAAAAATTAATCTCAAAACTTGCAATACTAATTCTCTAGTAGCTTTGTTGGATGACTTTCTTGGTGTACGCAAAAAACCTTGTTCATTTCGTCTCAGTCATCATATGACACGAGCGGTCGGTCCGTGTTTTATGCTTTGCAGGGATATGAAGTTTTTTGAAATTGCTTGACCCCAACAGCTTACGGTTTACCTAGAGACGCGAAATGCCTCTGCAGTGTGATACGAACTGAAGACTGTAGGAAACCTCGTGCTGCAATGCTGCAATGTAGCCAACTGACGGAGACTAGCTGCCTGCACTCCAGCACTCGTTCACGCAACTATCAGCGCTCTAGTGGTGGCAACAGTAATCCAAACTTTACGTCTTCCTCTTGTTTCCAATGTTGCGTAGATTATTCACTTCAAGTTTCATTAAATGGACATTAATTAAACTGTGTCCTTTTATTTGATAATTCTTTATTTAAATGTTGTGTTATTCTTTAATTTCAACAATTGCGCCTTATAAACCATTACTTTAGCGATATGAAGCAACAGTTCTATATATGTTTTTGCAGTGTTACTTAAAATTAATATTTTCTCAGTATTGTTACTCGCTATTGCAGGCAATAATAGCAGAAGAACTGCCAACAACCTCAATATATGGAAGGAAAAGACCATCAACTAACTCGTACCTGTGATGGTGTAGATATCACCTAAAACGCGCAGACCTACATCTTTAAAAAAACGTCTTACTGACTTTTGTATCATTAATGAATAACACTCTTTTTATATGATATTCGGGAATAAGCTGAATATGTAATTACGAAACACTCATAATATTGTGATGCTTGAAATAAAAAGTAAAATCTTTCCTGGAGACCTTTCTCTTCCTGAAGACCTTGTATTTTCCTGAAATAAGGAGAACTGGAACACATCATTCAGATGCTATGGCCTTAAATCGTTTAT
Source organism: Schistocerca gregaria (assembly GCF_023897955.1). Classification (NCBI taxonomy): domain Eukaryota; kingdom Metazoa; phylum Arthropoda; class Insecta; order Orthoptera; family Acrididae; genus Schistocerca; species Schistocerca gregaria. Next base: position 817,781,574 of record NC_064931.1, on the reverse strand, counting down.
CATGCCATATCCAACACTATGAAAGCTTGAGATGATGTCGAATGGAGATACATCTGCAACAATTGATTATTGTTCTAATACTTTGTTTTATAGTCTGTTGTCGCATTCGTCTTTATAATGATCATCAAAGAGACAAGTGTGACAATAGACAGCAATAAAATATATTAGCTGCCGACCCTCTGATAACAGCCTGGCGCTACGAAGCTCTTTACTGGGTTCCCGTTCATCTCACAACACGAAGTGTGGGTAGTGTCACAGCAGACGAAGTCCCAAGTTCACTCTCATACAACCAACACTACAACATAAAATTAGTTCGCACACTGATGTCCTCTATTCCTGCAAGAGGTGACTTATCATTGCCTTCCTCCGGACTAGCTAAGTCAAAATAATTCTGGAGCTATAGAGGGTTGCGTAAAATAATTGAGCGCCAGTCAAGTACAGAATAATGTAATGTAGTTCTGTTTTCTTCGACGAATGTATGTCTAAGAAAAATTTGATGAAACTTTTTTTTACTCATATGAGATTAGTTAATCATATGATAAATACTCTTGATTTTACTGCTGGATGTAGTCAGAGTTCTTTTCTAGGCAGTACAAACCAAATACAATCATAGTAAATAAAATTACTGAATTATATACACATATTACTGACTAATTAAGAGCTAATTAGCTGTTTACATGTAGCCTTCATAATTTAGTGTATTCAGGATTGGCTGAAGTTTCTTGTTCTATGTAATTAGCGTGATAAATAGACTTACAAGTGATGAAAATATACAAATATTCGGTACTTCTGAGTTGTAAATATGCAGTGTGCCAGAGCTTTGGTCGATTGTTCCCTTCGAAGATTATTATCTCAGTCAACTTGTAGGGATGCAATATACTACAGATAATGTTGTTAATTATCTGGGACATGTGCCAAGAAACATTGTAATGATAAATGTGAAATTACATTTATAATTCCTCACACAAAACTCCGTGCAGAATTTAGATTCATTTCGTTAGGAAACCTGCATGGATTGCTTGTATTTCAATCATTTTCAAAGTAACTGTCCTGCTCCCATGTGTAAAATTTCACTGTCGAACAAAAAAGTGTTTATCTGATGTTCCCTTCACTTCTCGAGACAAATTATACTGATTTCTGGTTGAGCAAAACGAATATGACGAAAGAAAATTTTCATAGCTCTAGTCTTTATGATATAAAAGGGAAACAAAACAGTGGCACCCGGCACAGGGGGCAGCAGTGCGCCAGGCAAAGATACTTAAAAGATGACCTACAATGCCTGGAAAGTCACCAGAATGACCTAAAAAGATCGATAAAATTTCATAAAAATGATATAAAACGTAAGTAAAGTGACCTATAAAATAAATTAGAGTAATTAAAAACTTATAGGAGGTTGGAACAGGAATTACAGAAATTATAATTGATTTAAAACCGCTAAGCTTTTCTTTACGTAATCTCATTTTTTGAAGATGCATGAAAACTTTATCTCCACTGTAGAGCTACTGCAGTGTATCAAGAATCAAGAATTTTACTCACAATAGATAATTTTACAATGATATTGGCTTCGTCATGCAGGATGTAGTTGTACATTCGTAATAATAAAAAAAACTAGTGTCATTACATTATAGTATACATTTTAAGCATGGCATTGTACCAAATTACACCAGGAAAGTTTCTAAAATTTTATGCAATAAGCTACACTCCTGGAAATTGAAATAAGAACACCGTGAATTCATTGTCCCAGGAAGGGGAAACTTTATTGACACATTCCTGGGGTCAGATACATCACATGATCACACTGACAGAACCACAGGCACATAGACACAGGCAACAGAGCATGCACAATGTCGGCAGTAGTACAGTGTATATCCACCTTTCGCAGCAATGCAGGCTGCTATTCTCCCATGGAGACGATCGTAGAGATGCTGGATGTAGTCCTGTGGAACGGCTTGCTATGCCATTTCCACCTGGCGCCTCAGTTGGACCAGCGTTCGTGCTGGACGTGCAGACCGCGTGAGACGACGCTTCATCCAGTCCCAAACATGCTCAATGGGGGACAGATCCGGAGATCTTGCTGGCCAGGGTAGTTGACTTACACCTTCTAGAGCACGTTGGGTGGCACGGGATACATGCGGACGTGCATTGTCCTGTTGGAACAGCAAGTTCCCTTGCCGGTCTAGGAATGGTAGAACGATGGGTTCGATGACGGTTTGGATGTACCGTGCACTATTCAGTGTCCCCTCGACGATCACCAGAGGTGTACGGCCAGTGTAGGAGATCGCTCCCCACACCATGATGCCGGGTGTTGGCCCTGTGTGCCTCGGTCGTATGCAGTCCTGATTGTGGCGCTCACCTGCACGGCGCCAAACACGCATACGACCATCATTGGCACAAAGGCAGAAGCGACTCTCATCGGTGAAGACGACACATCTCCATTCGTCCCTCCATTCACGCCTGTCGCGACACCATTGGAGGCGGACTGCACGATGTTGGGGCGTGAGCGGAAGACGGCCTAACGGTGTGCGGGACCGTAGCCCAGCTTCATGGAGACGGTTGCGAATGGTCCTCGCCGATACCCCAGGAGCAACAGTGACCCTAATTTGCTGGGAAGTGGCGGTGCGGTCCCCTACGGCACTGCGTAGGATCCTACAGTCTTGGCGTGCATCCGTGCGTCGCTGCGGTCCGGTCCCAGGTCGACGGGCACGTGCACCTTCCAGTGTTAAAGACTGCGATGGAGCTCCGTATGCCACGGCAAACTGGCTGACACAGACGGCGGCAGTGCAGAAATGCTGCGCAGCTAGCGCCATTCGACGGCCAACACCGCGGTTCCTGGTGTGTCCGCTGTGCCGTGCGTGTGATCATTGCTTGTACAGCCCTCTCGCAGTGTCCGGAGCAAGTATGGTGGGTCTGGCACACCGGTGTCAATGTGTTCTTTTTTCCATTTCCAGGAGTGTATAATATAATGTAATATAGTATTGTATAGTATGGTATACCCTGTACATAGTGTATTGTGTATTGTATACACTATGTAATTACACACGACTAACCACAGCACACAATAACGTGCATGCAGTGGTAAAGTGAGGGAACGTCTGTTGTCCGCAACATGTGCTTGTAATTAGAAAATCTTTTTTATTTACTGAAGCAACTGAATGCAAAGACCTGCTCTTACGAACTGTTAATTTAAATTCAATTGCATTCATTTCATCAGCAGTGAGTATTAGGCAAAATAACATTAAAATTTGTTTTTATGAGCTCCAACAATTTTTAATGGCAACAGAACAATTTATTGCCCCAGGGCAGTGTCCTCAGTGTTAGATTGTTTGCCATCGCTATCCAATGGCATATCCTCTGCAGTTACAAGCCCTGTCAAATGCTCTTTGTTTGTGGATGACTTTGTAATCTTCTACTCTTCCCCTGATCTTACGACAACGACGAGGCAGCTACAACTGACCATTGGGAGGCGGAAACCTGGGCCCAGACAACTGGTTTTCGGTTCTCACCTGAGAAGATTGTGTGTGTCAATTTTAATCGTGCTCGTCGGAGTTTTAACCAACCTGAGCGTACAATGGGGGACCGTATTTTATTTTTTCAAGACACAGTGCGCTTTTTGGGTTTATTATTTGACTCGAAATTATCATGGCTCCCACACCTGAAAGACATACGAACAAAGGGCTTCCGGTTGTCCAACATTTTGAAATTCCTTGGCGGAAAAACATGGGGAGCTGACAGGTCCCGCCTCCTACAGTTTTATAGGGCATTTGTTCGATCACGCTTAGACTATGGCAGGTGGTCTATGGATCGGGCCGATCCATAGACCACCTGCCATAGTCTAAGTCCTGCCTCCAGATGTTAGATGCGGGCATTCGGATATCGACTGGAGCCTTTCGGACCAGCCCAGTTCAGAGCTTGTGTGCAGAGGCTGGTGAACCGGCACTCTGGATTCGGCGGCGTATCCTTTTAGCTCGACAGGCGCTGAAAATCACAACTTCACCCCAGTCGTTGGAATTTAGTTCAGTGATCCAACCCGCCTTCGAACGACTATTCAGGAATCGGCTCTAAGCGACCCAGCCGTTTGGTATACGTGCTACAGCCTGCCTCAAGGATCTGGATCTTTCGGACATGAAAATACACACCCAGGGATGGAACGCAATGCCGCCTTGGTGTCTTCGGAGGCCCAAAGTTATTTTAAGCTTGACGCAGTACCCGAAAAATTGTACTACAGATATGGTTTTTACAACTTTGGTTTCGTCTATTTTAAGTATGTACCATAGTTTTATCGCTATTTATACAGATGGATCCCAGCAGGGGAATGCTCTCGGTTGTTCTGTGGTTTTCTCTGATCGGGTTTTTAAAGTGCGTCTTCCACAACAATTTACAAATTATGATGCGGAATTATTTTTCATTCTAATGACACAAGAGAGGTTTCACAGACATCACCGTACGAGTTTTCTTGCCTGTTCCGACTCTCTTAGTGCACTGCAAGCGCTTCACCAAATGTATCCGGTAGACCCGCTGATTCAGCTCATCCATGACTGCTTACAGCGGTTCCAACGCCGTGGCAAGGAGGTGATCTTTTGCTGGGTACCTGGCCTCGTTGGGATGCACGGTAACGACATGGCTGATAAAGCTGCCAAGGAAACATGTTGGGATGGTGCTGTCCATCAATGTCCCATCCCGTTGCAAGCCATTGTCTCATTTTCCGACAGTGGGAGACTGACTGGTTGCAGGTGTCGGACAACAAACTGCGGTCACTCAAACCGACCACAAAAGCTTGGCGGACTTCGTGTCAGCCTCGCCGCTGGATGGAGGTTTTGCTTACCAGACTGCGTATCGGGCACAGCCCTTTCACACATACCTTCCTCCTCCGGGGGGAGGATCCGCCTTTCTGAGAAGTTTGTGGCGTGCCGCTTTCAATTCAGCATATTGTGGCTACGTGTGTCCTGCATACTGACAATAGGGCAGCCCTTGGTCTCACTGGAGATCTGCCCACCGTCCTTGCAGATACCGATACCAGTGTAAACAGAGTGGCGAAACTTTGTGAACTATCAGGCCTCATCCCTAAACTGATATGGAAGTGCGGCAGACTTTAGTACGTTATAAACTGCTCTGTATTTGGGGACAGCCTTCGTCACCACCCATGAGTTTTCATGTTGATTTTTCGTCAGGGCGCTAACGACCCTGATGCCGAGCGCCCCCTCTACTCAACTCATCATCTTCATCATCAGAACAATTTATTGGAGGAATAGGACTTATGATGTGACCAACATAAAATAACGTAAATGGTGGCAAAACTTAAAATCCTCAAAACTTTTTAATCATATGCGCGGGAATATGTTTGGGGCCTACTGACATGAAAACTTACGGCCATCCCTGGGTAGAAATACTCTGTTTTAATGGATTAAGAGAAAACAATACATTTTAATTACATATGCACAACATTGCAAGTCCAGTTTACACTTTTGCAACGCCAGTTACATTGTAATTGTTATAATTTGATGAAAGAATATCTGGCAGTTGATTGGGTCACAAGAGAATTACGTGGTGGTTTTATGACTTCGTTGTCTTTTGGTTTACCTCCTGTGAGCTAGTTCCAGAGCCTCCTTACACACAGATCCGCAAGCATTACTTCATTCCAGTGACCCCGATATCTTTGTTCCATTACAGAAATATCCTAACGAAATGTTTCTGCATGTTCATTACTGGCAACACTATAACCAGGTTAATCATCTTTATCGTCAAAATCACACTGGTGGAATTTGGAAGGTCTTTTGTGTTCTTTTTCTTCCACATCGTGTTCATTTTCTATTTGAAGCTCATAATTTTAGGGGTAGAGTAGGAAATGGTAACCATGTGAAATAGCTCGAAAAGCACTTGGGAAATTAGGATATTGAACTGTTTCTCTTTCTTTGATTGACAGTCCAGCCTTTATACGTGGAGTCAAGCAAAAATACACTCCTGGAAATGGAAAAAAGAACACATTGACACCGGTGTGTCTGACCCACCATACTTGCTCCGGACACTGCGAGAGGCCTGTACAAGCAATGATCACACGCACGGCACAGCGGACACACCAGGAACCGCGGTGTTGGCCGTCGAATGGCCCTAGCTGCGCAGCATTTGTGCACCGCCGCCGACAGTGTCAGCCAGTTTGCCGTGGCATACGGAGCTCCATCGCAGTCTTTAACACTGGTAGCATGCCGCGACAGCGTGGACGTGAACCGTATGTGCAGTTGACGGACTTTGAGCGAGGGCGTATAGTGGGCATGCGGGAGGCCGGGTGGACGTACCGCCGAATTGCTCAACACGTGGGGCGTGAGGTCTCCACAGTACATCGATGTTGTCGCCAGTGGTCGGCGGAAGGTGCACGTTCCCGTCGACCTGGGACCGGACAGCAGCGACGCACGGATGCACGCCAAGACCGTAGGATCCTACGCAGTGCCGTAGGGGACCGCACCGCCACTTCCCAGCAAATTAGGGACACTGTTGCTCCTGGGGTATCGGCGAGGACCATTCGCAACCGTCTCCATGAAGCTGGGCTACGGTCCCGCACACCGTTAGGCCGTCTTCCGCTCACGCCCCAACATCGTGCAGCCCGCCTCCAGTGGTGTCGCGACAGGCGTGAATGGAGGGACGAATGGAGACGTGTCGTCTTCAGCGATGAGAGTCGCTTCTGCCTTGGTGCCAATGATGGTCGTATGCGTGTTTGGCGCCGTGCAGGTGAGCGCCACAATCAGGACTGCATACGACCGAGGCACACAGGGCCAACACCCGGCATCATGGTATGGGGAGCGATCTCCTACACTGGCCGTACACCTCTGGTGATCGACGAGGGAACATTGAATAGTGCACGGTACATCCAAACCGTCATCGAACCCATCGTTCTACCATTCCTAGACCGGCAAGGGAACTTGCTGTTCCAACAGGACAATGCACGTCCGCATGTATCCCGTGCCACCCAACGTGCTCTAGAAGGTGTAAGTCAACTACCCTGGCCAGCAAGATCTCCGGATCTGTCCCCCATTGAGCATGTTTGGGACTGGATGAAGCGTCGTCTCACGCGGTCTGCACGTCCAGCACGAACGCTGGTCCAACTGAGGCGCCAGGTGGAAATGGCATGGCAAGCCGTTCCACAGGACTACATCCAGCATCTCTACGATCGTCTCCATGGGAGAATAGCAGCCTGCATTGCGGCGAAAGGTGGATATGCACTGTACTAGTGCCGACATTGTGCATGCTCTGTTGCCTGTGTCTATGTGCCTGTGGTTCTGTCAGTGTGATCATGTGATGTATCTGACCCCAGGAATGTGTCAATAAAGTTTCCCCTTCCTGGGACAATGAAATCACGGTGTTCTTATTTCAATTTCCAGGAGTGTAGTTGCTATCTGTATGGTTTGTAAGCTCCCAACGAACCATAGGCATAGCAGCGGCCATAGGTCCTCTGCTATATTTTCTCTCTCTCTCTCTCTCTCTCTCTCTCTCTATATATATATATATATATATATATATATATATATATATATATATATATATATATAAGGCGAGATAGCCAGTAATCCATTCAGTGCAGATGCGCGCCAGGCTCGATGGTAATCGGCGAAACGGTTCAAATGGCTCTAAGCACTACGAGACTTACATCTGAGGTCATCAGTCCCCTAAACTTAGGACTACTTAAACCTAACTAACCTACGGACATCACATACATACATTCCCGAGGCAGGATTCGAACCTGCGACCGTAGCAGCAGCGCGGTTCCGGACTGAAGCGCGTAGAACCGCCCGGCAACAGAGGCCGGCTCGGCGGAAACGCTTCGAGTGATGAGGGTAATGGCCAAGGGGCACTACATTAGTAGCGCGTGTAAAATTTAAGAATTTGCGTCTGACAGGAGGCGTGCTGCGGTAGTCCGTGCAGCTGCAGTGACCACTGTCCTGATGGCTTAGTAGTCAGAGCATCTGCTTAGTAAACGGGAGACTTGGGTTCGAATCCCCCTCTGGCACAAATTTTCAACTCTCGCCATTCATTTCAATCAATGCACGCTCGCAGCCAATGTGTGTAATTCATTTGTGCCTTGATTTATCCTGGTCCTCTACCTCCACACCAAAATAATGCTTATAGGCAGTCTTCACAAGAAACCTCAGATTCTGTATCGGTAATGAAAATGTTATTTCACCACGTATATAACAAAACTTATTCACTGAATTTACACATTTTTGTGGCATTTTGATTTCACAAATTTTATACTCAACAATCATTATAAAACCAGAAATTCCGCACTAATTACAACACGAACAATATGAAACTCACATCCAACAGGAAAAACAACGATCATAATGTTTATAGCCCACAAACAGCTGCATAAAGTTTCGTTTTATTATTTACCCAAAACTAAAGATGTAGATCGGGTAAAAATGGCATGTCGTTGTGTCTCCAAAGCAAGGAATAATCGTTTATTTTTACTGTTATTTTTTAATTAGCGTGTTGAAATGCGATTTGACATTAAATCCTGAGCTTTCTGGCGTCTCCAGGCGACCAGGTACGCAGTGCTGCCACTAATAGTCGCGCAAACAAAGTTTCATGGCGCGGTGGCTGAGGGAAATGGGAAATGCCTTTACGGTCTCCCATCAGCCACCACGCCGAATGTCAACTTGGTTTGCGTGTGTAATAGACACCACACTCAGCGAGTCGTCTTTGGAGAGCCTACATACAAAGAGAGAGAGAGAGAGAGAGAAGCATTTTCTGCCAAACTGCAGTGGCACATATAGAAAGACGATAGCCGAGTGCATGTGCGCTGTTATACCTCTTGCACTGACACAAAAACATAAGATGAAATTCCGGAAAGTACGTTAGTAAACTTGCTTCGAGCTATTGTATTCTTACTGTCTCAGTAATGTATCTCCATAGCGCACTCTAACACTATATGCAGTCCAATACAGTGAATGTAAAAGATATTTATTCACCTGTATGTTTCTGCTTTTAAGCTTGCCATTGAATTAACGAGAACATATATTACTGATTTAGGTGTTTTAACATTTGTTTTTCATGTCAAGTGAAAGAATTTAAACGTGAATCACACATTGCCCCGTATAAGATAAAACCCCACAATATATATTAATGTAAAATTAGAAGGGAGGTCAGCGTTGGCCGTAATTTTGATGATTTATTGACAGCAAAATCGACTCACATAATGATCATCTTCAGTGCTTTAGCGTACAAATTAAGTCTCGTAGTCACTAGTGTCTAGTTATTAGCACTAACAGACGCTATGAAACGATCACAATTGTGCTAATAACTAGACACCAATGCCTACGAGCTTTAATTTGCACGCTAAAGCACTGAAGAGATCATTATGTGATCGAAAATCGATTTTGCTGCCAATAAATCATCAAAATTACGGCCAACGCTGACCTTCCTTCTAATTTTACTTATTATATGGTCGTTGTGCACACAGCACTCTATGGAGTCGCCAATCAATAAAATATATTAATGTCTTAATTTGGACAGTAAATCTGCATGTACTCTATGCCATGTCATGAGATTACGAACTTTATGGTCTAAATTTTGAACTCTAAATTACTATCAAGGCAACTTGTTCAGTAAAATATCTTCAAGCGGGCGTTTGTTTACAGTAAACAGAGCTACGGCGACCAACTATAAATGCGAAAAAAGTGCTTATAATTATCCGTGCCAACAGTCAGCGTAAATACCAAAACCGATACAAAGCGTGGTGTTCTGGCTCGTAGTAAAACTGATACTGAAACTTTACGTTACCAGCAAGAACTGGGAGATACAGCCTTCACAAAGTCTGGCGGTCGAGTGCACGAAATTTTAAAGAAATGTAGTTCATAATAAAATCATTACTTTTCCATACTTAGTGGAACAAAGGTTTTTACAGAACCAAAATAAGGTAGTCACATATAACTGTGAGAGTCACTGTGATTAATGTGAAAAAGGGAACAATTATATTGACAGGCATCCCTCACAATAGTCATCTAGTAGAATCTAATACGTAATATCATTCAGAACAATGTAATGTAATTCAAAAGACTTCAGTCTCTATAAAAAGATTTGCTGGTTAACTGCAAATGCATCTTTTCGTGGGTATTCTCCTCTTTATACTGCTAATGCCCTCTAATTTCTTCTTTCTTCATTCCGTGGAGAAGTGAACATACGAAATGTACCAGCACTATTGATTGAATTTCCTGGCAGATCAGTCTGGTTTTAATCTGCGAGGAAGCTTCATTTCATCACACACTCGTCTGCAGAGTGAAAATTCATTCCGTAGTACGTACTACTGATGTATGTAAGTCATTTCACTTTTTTGTATCAAATTTTAATTTGTTTCATATGACTCATAACTGAAAATAACATTTTTATTGGAAAATAGCGATTCAGTATTGATTATTATAATTTCCATTTGACAAGAATATACAATTTACATAAAAGTAAAAAGAAGAAAAATTTGCTGTTAAGAATATTCTATCCAAACACACTTCTATTACCAAACTATGGTGTTATGTATTCAGTTACAGTTATCTCTTCGAGTTATGTAGCAAGAACGGAACCAACGACGACTGAAGAGAATCGTTCAGCGTGACAGAAATGCAACCCTACCGTAAACTGCTGCAGATTTCAGTGCTGAGCCATCAACAAGTGTTAGCTTGCGAACCATTGATATGGGCTTTCCGAGCCGAAGGCCCACTCGTGTACCGTTAATGATTGCATGACACAGAGCTTTACGACTCGCCTGGCCGCGTCAACGCCGACATTGGACTGCCAGTGACTGGAAACATGTTGCATGCTCGGACGAATTTCGTTTCAAATTGTATCAAGCAGATCGATGTGTACGGGTATGTAGACAACCTCATGAATCCCTGCATGTCAGCAGGGGACTGTTGAGGCTGGTGGAGGCTCTATGATGTTGTGGGATGTGTGCAGTTGAAGTGAAATGGGGCTCGTGTAGATACGACTCTGTCACGTGAGACGTACGTAAGCATCCTGTCGGATCACCTGCATCCATTCATGTCCATTGTGTATTCCGACGGACTTTAGGAATTCGAGCAGGGCAATGCAACACTCCACACATCCATAATTGCTTCAGAGTGGCTCCAGGAACACTCTTTTGAGTTTAACCACTTCCACTGGCCACAAAGCTCCCCAGACATGAAAATTATTGAGCGTATCTGGGATGCCTTGCAACGTGCTGTTCGGAAGAGATCTCCACCTCCTCGTAGTCTTACGGATTTATGGACAGTCTTGCAAGATTCGTGGTGTCAGTTCCCTCCAGCAGTACTTCAGACATTAGTCGAGTCGATGTCACGTCGTGTTGCAGCACTTCTGCCTGCTCTCTAGGACCCTACACGATATTAGGCAGGTGTACCAGTTTATTTGGTTCTTCAGTATGTATTAGTCATTTTCATAAGTCTTAAAAACAATGACTCGTTGAGTGTGACATCTATCGACAGCCCTAGATACTTGGTCTGATGTGCAAGCTGTGACCCCAGTAAGCTAGGATTTAACTTCGGGTGAGATATATAAGAATAAGCTGATTTCGAGCCTAAAACATTTTCATTGTTGGGCTGTGTTTGTCATTTAATAAGATTGCAGTTTTCAGTATCGCTATGGTTATAAATTATGGTCCAGTCTTAACATAAATGAGGATTGCAAGCGCGGTAGACTGGTGTCATGATGTGTCTCTAGAACTAGTCACCGTACCTTCTTGATTTTACCATTGTTGGCAACCAACGTTGAGAGAATATTATTATTTGATCTTCTTTCGGAAGAGAAAGAGACTTTGTTGCTAAATAATACTCTGTTTGCAACTGTTAAAGTTTTCTGAACTAGCCTTTCTTTGGAATTCAGCAGTTGTCAAGGTACACCTTGTCCACGATGAGTTGATAATTCGCGTGATGGCTGCCGGGAACGGCAAGATGCGTGCCTAGACGGTCGAGGGGAAAGGGGCAGTGAGGGGAAATAGCGACGGATGCTTTCCGCACTCCTAGCGCCATTGGCCTTAACAATGTGTACAGTAATACTTCTTGTCTAGGGCCAGTTTAACGTTAGCAGCACTCGGAGACAAATGGATGTCTTTCAGCTAGTGCCGATTTTCTCCTCCGTCCACACTGCTCTTCGAAAGAACCTGTCTTTTCGAATTTTGTAATCATTTTCTCCAGACCTTTGGCAGACATTGGACCAACGCCTTTTTTCATACACGTAAGTGTCTGGAATTTCTGTGGAACTACTAGAGCATGGTCGCCGCTGTAGTAGAAGAGCTGTATCAGCAACGCGATCGTGCAGTGAGAGCGCCATGCCTGTCATCTCAGACGCAAACGGAAACAGCCTTACATATACTAAGATGGTATCCGAAAGAACAGATAACCTTAGTATATATGCAGCTTAGAATATATGCAGCTCGTTAGAATGAAATGAACACCCTTAGCTGCTTACAGGCGTTGACATATGTCAACGGGGACAAATGAAAATTTCACAGCGCGACTACAGGGATTTATCTCTGGCACGCCTCCCGCTAAACCCACATTCTCAACGTATTGTCCCGCACTGCATTCGTGGTGTCCCCGCCCATTATACTCATTACTCGCGGCGCTTTGCCGCTTCCAGTAAGAGTTCGGGCACTGTTTGTGCATTCGCACAGAAGAAGAAGACGGCCAAGTGGCCGGTGAGCCTTAACTATATATATACTAAGATGGTATCTGTTCTTTCGGACATTTCCGATAGCCGGCACGGTAGCTCAGCGTGTTCAGTCAGAGAGCTAGCTGCCCTCTGTAATAAAAAAACTGACTTACTGGATCAACAACGAACTTAAACGGATGTCTTACGACGTACGCCCCGAGCAGAAGCAACGAACAAAAGAATGCCGGCACGGCAGCTCAGCGTGTTCGGTCAGAGGGTTCGCTGCCCTCTGTAATAAAAAAAAAAAACCTGAGTTAATCGATCAACAATGAACTTAATCGGATGTCTTACGACGTCCGCCCCGAACAGATTCAACGAACGAAAGCGAACAAAATTTAAAAAAACAAAATGGATAGAGCTTCTGCCATGTAAGCAGGAGATCCTGGGTTCAAGTCCCGGTCGGGGCACACATTTTCATCTGTCCCCGTTGATGTATGTCAACGCCTGTAAGCAGCTAACGGTATTCATTTCATTGTAAAGAAACAGCCTTGTACCCCGCTTGTTTTATTGCGAATATTCTGCCACTTACAGAGCCCTCTAGTGGTAAAAAAATTCATTAAGTTTTTGTTCCCATGACGTTTCCCCTCTTCTTCAGTAGTATTCTGTTCCAATTTGACGTCATTCTGAGCAATGACTCGTATCTTATAGCGTTTTAAAACGAACTTAAATCACACTGTACATAATAGTTGTGGCTGTGGTACCTGATGAGGGTAATTAATCGAAGAGAAGGTTTCATTCATATTATGCAATATTTATAGGAAGCCCTGATGGTTGTTGTCTAGCCTCCCAAGACACCATACTGCATTATTTTTGAATCAAACATTTTCAATGCATTTATTAAAAGCGAGGGTCATGAAAAATGAGACACCGTATTTCAGACTACGGACTGTAGTATTCTCAGTTGTGCGCTGTTGAAACTGAAAAAAATGACAGTTCCTTTACACAATTTGCAGTTACAAGCAGGAGACCTGATGAAGATATTAAATGTTGTGGTAAACATGTGCACAATAAGTGTTGAAGTATTGCTTTTAGAGAATATTGGCAACACCCAATTTCTGTTTCCGTCATGACTTCTGTAAAAATCTATACAAACTAAAAATACAGAATAACTTATTGTGTCCTGAAAATAAATCACCTCATGTACAACACATTATCTACTCTTCATCTGTCATTGACATACAGTTGGTAGTCAGATCATATTGTCGTTTATACATGTTTCTATTTTATTGACATTCAGACAATTAATGCTCAACTCATTGTTATCAAAATATTCAAAGAAGTTGTATTAGTGCTGTACAGCTGCAATTATTACTGAATCAAACTTGAAATACCACCAAAAATGCACATCTGTCATATTGATGTCTTTTAAGTACAAATTAATCTGGGAGTAAAACCTATTTTCTGATTTGTTTTTTTCTTGAGATGCAGTAAAATGCTTGGGAATAAATCACCAATTACAAATGAAGGGAACTAAAAATGTCAGTGTCACTATAAATTTAGCCAATCTTGACACAGGGATAATAAAAATAACTATGATTAAATGATAATGTTTAAAGACTGAATGCTCTTCCTCAAGGCCCTAAGATATAATACCTGGATGTAAGACAGTGAAGATATTTTTGTCACCACATGGTGAAATTCACAATGTAACAGCCATAAAATCTTACCTATAGTTATGGGAAAGAAGTGCTTTCCCGCCAACTGCATTGTACTGACACTACAACTTGACTGGTTCAGTGTAGTTGGACAAGACAGTGTAGCCATGCGAATATATAACTGTGTCGCTATGTGTATGTGGTTTCTGTATTAGTTAGCTCTGAAGGAGAATGTTGTCTGTAAATTTAGCAGTATTTTGAGTTAACAATATAGTGGCCAGCTACTGTTGCTCCTTTCATTATTTGTATTCCATCCAGTATTTTCCATTAATTGGATTTCTACTGTACCATTTAGGAAAATGAAGCTAACATAAAGTCAGTTTTACAGTATCAGATTCAAACGGATTTCATATTCTGCCTCTATTCAAAGACACACAAACCCAAAATAAAATTAATGATTCCAGTTAACAATTTATTTTATCCACAATCATCATTGAATCATTGCTAATGTTATTTTCACCTTATAGAAAAAACACAAGTGAAGGTCATATAAAAGGAAACATTTGCCACATTATTGTCTATATAATCAAATAAATACTCACTTCTGAACTTTCTACGAACCTATCCTCACAAGATATTTATAAATCTGGAAACTATTGACAATTAATGTTTCTCCTCGTCCCCTTTTATATCACTTTCATAACTTTACATGGTCAGCTTTACATTTCTGTATACTTCATAGATATTTAATACTGGCGAATGGCAGTGTGTCAATAACTGTTTGAGGAGGCTACTATATTCCCGTGTAACATCATCCAAGTCGCTGCATTAAGCATAGCATCTGTATTATCAGATGTAAACCAGAGAAAAAAACTTCCTGAGTTTTTGATGCATATGTCTGTCATTGCTTTCATATACTATACTCTATACCATTTTAGACATTACAAATCATATTTAACTTTACATATGATGTTACTAGTAGTAAAAATGAACATGGTTGATGATGTACTCAATTTTTCTTAAACTCTGTGACACACAAATGCTGTCACTCATGATAATCACTGGGCACAGTCCCAGGTCCAAGCACATATGTACATGTTCTATTATTGTATTACTTTTTGAGAAAAAGTTGGCGCAATCTAGAAATAAAGAAGCATAATGGTATTTATAGGAGTAGTTTTGTTTGTTCATTGACAATTCTGTACAATGGTACTGGACATCCTATGTTCTACTAATTACCAATGATTATATTTAGAATGCGGGGTTAAATCTACTTGTTCAAAAATTACGTGTACCTCATTTCAAGTTATACATTAATGTTTTGCATGTCATTAAATTTGTGTAGGATACTGTATGTTAGTGGTTACAGTGATCACCATCAACATGTAGCAGTCTAAAGCACCATATTTTATAATCAATTTGTCATGTTTCTTAATATATAACAGAAATTAACTAATGACCACACTTCACCAGGAGAACTTGAAGGTTGGTTGGTGCATGTTAATATGCTTAGCATATACTTTATGTAAATGCTAATGCTATCTTGCTTCTGTTCTGTTAATGAATTTGTACCATATTTTGGAACATACTGCATGCCCCTCTCATTTAAATATTTGCTGCATGACAACATTTTTAACACAATTTTAATGACTATTATTGCTCAAATACATAAGCACTTGTACATCTGTAAACTTGTGTTATGAGTTGTATCATATAATTTCAAAGTATTATTAGTGTTAATGTTTACAATTGACCAGCACATTATTGTTACTTGGGGATTCAAACTTTTCTTGAAAGCTTTCCCACTAGCCCATAAACCTGAGTCTATGGCATACTATTCTTCCAGCCAGAGCAGATATTTGTTTTAATATCTAGTAAATAAAGTTTTACTTTCAAATTCATCTTTACATAGATTATAGAAAACAGTATTGTAATATCTTATATGTGTCTGAGCCTCCCATATGGGACAGGAGTGCCAGTGGATAACATTTTGTTTGAAACTGAAATGATGTTTCAAAATGATTTCAGGCTTTGGGCCAGGCTCTGCAGCAGGCACAAGACCTTTTGGGCAGCCACTGTGTCTTTCTGACACTGCCAACGAAAATGGTTCTGTCAGCAGTACATACTTAAAGAATAAGACTAAGCGTCTCAGCAAATGAGGAAGTTTATTTAAGCTCCCAATTGAAGCAGAGCTAGTTCTGTGCAAGAAAACTTATGTACCCCGCATGTTGAAAAGAATAAAATTATGTCCTTCCCAATCTCACAAAATTTCATTTCCATTGGTTTCATGTGGGCTGTTAGATGTATTAGCTAAAGAATTTACTTCAAGTTCGCAACAGTGTAGCAGATGAAAGGTAATCGTGTGTGGGGCTTAGGAATTTTTAAGCAGATCTGAGTTGTGCTTGAAAATTGGTAAGGTTAAAGGAAGACAAGGCTACAAAAAGTGACTGCACTCATATTTTCAAGTAAAAACATTCTCTAAAAGGCTGATACTTCTGAAAACAAAAACACACAAATTATGTACCTAATATCATACAGAAAGAATATATGCAGTCCATGAAATGGCCAAGACGGAGAAAACATAATAACACAGAAGAAGTAAGCAATAAAAGCAATATATATTTCAAAAACTGCAAAATGTGTTTTAAATATGAAGACAACGAAATATGGAAAACACAAGGAAATATGAACACATTCAGCAAGAATGGCAATATTTGGGATGACCTATTCTGAGACTGCTTGTTAGTCAACCAGTTTCAGAAGTAACAACACTTTCACTCTGCTAAAATGATATCCATTTTATAGTGTGCACCAGCTGTGTGTTTGTGTCTGTCTGTGTGCATGTGTGTGTGTGTGTGTGTGTGTGTGTGTGTGTGTGTGTGTGTGTGTGTTTCAAATATGTATTTGACTTTCATATTATATGCCATGAGATGTAAGTTGTTTTCTACTACCCAAATAGCTTAAAAAGCTACTGTAAAATTTGCCATAAGAAGACGATATATTGTCTGACTCTATAAACACATTTCTTCTGTTTGTACATTTATTTATTTGTGTCAGGACAGACAATAATTTGCCTCTGCATGTTACTAGTGATTGTGGTTCAGTTGGACTTCATGTCTCTAGTTGCAAAGACAATATCTATTTTCTTGACATACTGAATGAATATAAAACTGAAACAGGCACTCAAAACTTGGATGCAATGGCAGGGACATACATACACTACCTTTCATACATAAAGGAAGTTAAACGAATTCAAAATATGTGCTCCTTATTTGAGACAAAAATAAACACTCTTTGTGTCACTTGTAGTAGAGGCAACAAAAATTAGTCCTCAGGCATAGAGAATTAAAGAAAACAAAGAAAAACAGTAACAGAGTTCTCACTCGCTGGCTCCAGTTTTCTTAATATCCACTTTGCCAGAATAGTGTTGCCTGCTTGTTCTCTTTAGTTCCTGTTTCTGTTCTCTTTCAAATGAAAAACTACTTACCTTTGCCACAGCTTCAAGATTTTAATGTCTCCTTGAGCAAATCCCCACCCCATAGAGCATGAACCTGGGTGTTGTTATTTCTATTTCACCTACTGACTAGGGAGAATTCCTCTCCTGGCTAAAATAAAGAAAACTAGAACTATGGTACCCCCATCCCTCCCTTTTATACTAGTGTTTTAAAACAATACCTCTGTTATTCATGAATTGTGTTGTTCCACTTTGAAGTATGATAGTCTCTTCCCACAGTGAGATCACTCCACTCCTCCTCTTCATTATGCCTTGCCTCCACTGCACTTACTTCATTACTTCTACTGATCATCTTTGTTATGTCATTAGATTCTCCTCTTGCTTTACCTCTTCCAACCCTACTCAGTATCACACTGTTTGTAAGTTATTTCCATTACTCTTTATGCTTAGTGATTTTTCCACTTCTGCTCAGCAGAATAACTTCATATTTACAAATGAAAAACACAAAATTCTGGATTTTTCTCTATTAATTTATTTTGCAGAACATCCACAATTTTGTGTTTTCCATTAATTTTCATTCAGTCACCTGTTCCTATCTCCATTCTGCCATTGCGTACATAAATAAATTCTTGATATTTCTGTATGTGCTGTTACCATTGTTTTATATTATCTTAATAGCATATAGTTTTCCGTCAACCTGTCTAATGATCAGATAAGGAAAGGAATCTCCATAATAAATAAAAAACCAAATAACTGTATAAAAATTAATGTACAGCAGCAGACAGTGATTTAACTGAAGTGCACAAGAGGTTAAAGAGACATTAGACGTTAGAAGCAGAGACTGCCCAGAAAAACAGAAGAAAACACTGAAGGAAAATGAATTTTTCATGCATTAAACAGTAAAGTTATTCAAAAAGGAGACATAGCAAGTCAGGACAGAAACAAAATTAATTGTCAGTATTATTTATGTCGTTTACTGTTACATTTTCCTTGACTTACAATACTAAGTAAATTTTTGTGTATAATCCTTAAATAATACATTTCCTCTCTCCATTTTATTCTATTTTCCCGTTTGTAGGAAACACTAGTTCAGAAACCAAGCACTTTTATGAAATTTAAATGTGTCTTTGTATCTTGTACTGCCTTGAAGTTACAAGTTCAGTTAAACTACATCACTGCAATGGCTTTAAGAATATGGCTATCAACATATTTGACAGTATTGCATATAATTTTGGTTTTGAACCTGTAAAGTGTCAGCTGCAATCTCTTGTCACATTATTCTGAGCTGGTTTAACATCTTTCGACCCATGAGTATGCATCAGAGTTTCTGACAAGTTATCATTTAAACAGCTGATGAGAAAATCCACAGAAAATCCAAATCTGGATTTTGAGAGTGAGTTAAAATGGTGACACATCAGTGTTGAACCATTTTACTATTACAGTTCTCCTTTAACTTGGCATCAAATATTTCTAGCATAATCATTTTTTTTTCTCCCCTGCATCTTACACCACTCTTAAACACGTAGCCAATACTCTAAAAGTTGTTTCTGTAACAAAACTCATATATCAAACACATATGTCTGATGAGAATATTTCTCTGAATCAACAATACATATTATTATTTGTTCATATACTCTCAAAAGGATGCTATGTATGGTTTAATCTTCATTGTAAAATAAAAGAAAACTGTAAGAAATTTAATAAATATGATATCTTCCATTCCTTTCCTATCTATCTGAAACAGAGAATCTACTTGTCACTCTTTCTGACCTCTCAAAACGTTAACAGTATCTTTAATTTCTTCATTAATAGTGGTGCAGGCCTACATTTGTACGTGATAATGAAACTGTATGTTACAAAACCAGTTCTGTTCCTAACAAGTAAAAGAATAAGTATAACTGTTTGGAAATAGTGTTTCACAATATTGAACAACTTATCTAGTAGTACATAGTAATGTAAGAAGTTTTTATTCAGATGGAGGCAAGTGTATAACCAGTTACAGTAACAAAGCCCTTTCAATTATGACTGTGTCTAACATATTCTCTCAGTTTCAAGAAATAAATATTTACATAAATATCTATGAACCCCTGTGTTAGACTCGACATTCCAAAACCTGACAACACTGTCAATAATGGTAATTTTTATGCAAAACAAAAATATCCACCAGTGGCTGTTCCAGCATCATGCAAATTAAAAATGTGTCATTTTTCCTGCAGCAGGTGATACAACTTTGATATCAAAACTGTGTTATTGGACACCAATTTAAGGCTAGCCCCTAGTTAATTAAATCGAAAAACATAATATAAAATATAATTAATGGAACAGTTGCTAATAAGAACAAGTGATAAATATGAATGCAACAAATGAAATATCTTTACAAAAGCAGTGGACACAAATCAAAGTGAATATTGTCATGAATACATTATCTTCTTTAAGAGAAATGAAATTTTTAAGGACTGAAACAAGTTTTCCCCAGTGTTTCATGAACTTCCGTCTACTGGCTCACTATGTCATTTCTATTCTGGTACCAAAGGAAAGAATATTTGTTTCTGAAATTCTTAAATATTGTGTGTAAACAACAGCAAGAATTATTGGTACCAGTAAGTAGGTGGGGCTGTTATTTTAACTGTTCCTCTGTCATTTAAATATTTAGTTATTTCTATGTGTGTTTGATATGTGTGTGTTATTTCTTTGTACATCTCCTTTAACAGTTAGCACTGGATTGTCATACAAATATGAAGCTGAAATAGTTCTTAGACTGCACAGTACATTAAAGTTAGTTGAGACTGATGGCTGGCTATGTCTGCATATTCATGTAATATTTCCCTTGAATTGTAAATATCTTAGCAAGAGCAACTATGACATGACAATCTAGTTCCTCATTTTAATGGCATAAACTTTTATTACCATGTTACTACATTAATGAATTAGTGTAGCACTTGCAGTATTTGCAACTATTTAAACTAGCATATAATCAGCTGCTTCATGGAAGAATTAATTGTTATACACTGAAGTGCCAAAGAAACTGGTATAGGCATGCATATTCAAATACAGAGATATGTAAACAGGCAGAATACAGTGCTGCAGTCAGCAATGCCTATATAAGAAAACAAGTGCTTGGCACTGTTGTTAGATCGGTTACTACTGCTACAATGGCAGGTTATCAAGATTTAAGTCAGTTTGAGTGTGGTGTTACAGTGAGTACACAAGTGATGGCTCACAGCATCTCCAACGTAGTGGTGAAGTAGACATTTTCCCATATGACCATTTCATGAACATGAATATCAGGGACCTGGTAAAACCTCAAATCTCCAACATCACTGCAGTTGGAACAGATCCTGTAAGAACAGGACCAACAAAACTGAAGAGAATCATTCAGTGTGACATAAGTGCAACCCTTCTGCAGATTTTAATGCTGGGCCATGAATAAGTGTCAGCATCCAAACCATTCAATGAAGCGTCATAGATATGGGCTTTCTGAGCCAAAGACCCACTCATGTACCCTTGATGATTCCATGACACAAAGCTTTACAACTCATCTGGGCCTGTCAATGCTGACATTGGACTTTCAATCACTGGAAACATGTTGCCTGGTCAGATGAGTCTAGTTTCAAATTGTATCAGGAAGATGGACGTGTACGGGTATGTAGACAACTTCATGAATCCATGGACACTGCATGTCAGCAGAGGACTGTTGTGGCTGGTGGAGGCTCTGTAATAGTGTGGGGTGAGTGCAGTTGGAGTGATATGGGATCCGTCTAGATACGAGTCTGACAGGTGAGATGTACATAAGCATCCTGTCTGATCATCTACATCCATTCATGTCCAGTTTACATTCCGATGGACTGGGAAATTTGAGCAGGACAATACAACACCCCACACATCCAGAATTGCTACAGAGTGGCTCCAGGAACACTCTTCTGAGTTTAAACAATTCCACTGGTCACCAAACTCCCTGTACATGAACGTTATTGAGCATATCTGGGATGTCTTGCAGCATGCTGTTCAGAAGAGATCTCCACCCCTCATACTCTTACAGATTTATGGACAGCCCTGCAGGATCCGTGGTGTCAGTTCCCTCCAGAACTACTTCAGATGTTAGCTGAGTCCATGCCATGTGATTTGAGACTTCTGCTTGCTCATGGAGGCCCTACACTACATTAGGCAGGTGTACCAGTTTCTTTGGCTCTTCAGTTTATTTTAAAGCAGGAACACAACCTAGTAGAAGCAAAAATGAGAGTTTGGGTTCCACAGAACTGTTATTGGCACTTAACTAAGCATGTTTAAGCAATTCTATGTAGTTCAGATGACTGTGCTCAAAATCAGGCGACACTAACAAAGGAGCTTCTCAAAATCTGAGAAGCTGAGTAAGGTACGGGAACTATAGGAGCAGAATACTACATAGAATACGCTAACAGAATGACTTGATTTTTAAGAAAACCAAAGTATATATCAAATAATTCATGAACCATGCAAATACAACAAATATTTGATTCACTTTAAAAAGTAAGAGAGCAATTACAAGGTCTGCTCAAAAAATTCGAGAACTTTATCCACAAAGTTTTTCTGCACTTACCTTTTACGTATTGTGAATGGTCTCCTTCAAAATACTCCCCTTCACAATTTATGCCACGCTCCCAATGCCATTTCCAATTCCAGAAGCAGTCTTTGTGCACCTCTTCCTGGATCACACGAAGTGCCGTCTGCAAATTTTCTTTTATCTCATCTATTGTTGCAAATCTTTGTCCTTTGAACAGGGTTTGCAACTTTGGAAATAAAAAAGTGCACTGGGGCCAGGCCTGTAGAGTGCAGAGGATAAGGCAGCACAGTGATTCTGATTTTTGTGCAACTGTCACAAGCCAACAGGGATGAATGTGCAGTTGCATTATCATGATGCAAGAGCCATGAATTGTCTCACCACATTTCAGGCAGTTTCCTTTTCACATTCTCTCACAGGCATTAGAACACATTCTGATAGTACCATCAATTAATGGTTTGTCCCTGTGGCATGATTTCATGATGAACTAATCCTTCAAAGTCCATGAAAACTATCAGCATGGCTTTGACATTTGACCTGGCCTGACAAGCGATTTTTGGTCTTGGAGAACTGTAGAGCCACATCTAATCACAAGTTACAATTCTCATAAGAAACATCTTGTTCTCATTTGCATGATCCAAAAGCTCTTCACAGATTGTGAGGTGAAGGTGTTTCTAGTATTGACTCTTGAGCTGTGGGGTGAGCTTGGCGACAACATGATGCATTCCAGATGCAGTGTCAGGATTTCATAATCTGACAAAACTGAAATATTACATTCTTCTGCAGTCTCTCAGAGAATCAGTTTTCAATTGGCATTCACATTTTCGTTGATGTTCCTGATATGAGCATCGTCAGTAGACGTCAAAGGGCATCCACAATGAGGGTCATCTTTAACTACTGTTGAGCAATTTTTAAACCATGTGAACCATTCATAACACTGAGTATGGCTTAAGTGCTCATCACTGTAGGCTTCCTGCTTCATTTGGTGTGTCTCTGTAAAGGCTTTCTTGAGTTTCACAAAAATTTAATACAGACGTGTTGCTCCTCTAACTCTGCCATCTCAAAATTCGCAAACTGTACGACACACTCAATACATACAACAGTGAAACTACTGGCACTTACACATTAAACACAGGCATGTGTGGGGGTGCCAAACACATTTCACTCCAACACACTATTGGCACAAAACTATGAATGTTCTGGAATTTTTTGAACAGACCTCGTATAACTGTGGAATGTTTCTTGAATGTCACACACATAAAAAACCATTTTTTTACTCCATTCCTTATTCATCTCTTATGTATCTAGGATACAATAATTAAGTGGCACAGTGAAGCTAACAAAATTTACATAATTTACGTTGAGAATACCTTGGTGACTGGTCACACTATTATCTCTCTTGTAATTATGTGCTTTCCTTCATTTGGAGTTCCATACTGATTCAAAATTCAAGAGCTGTCAACCCAACCTTTTAAGTAACAGTTCACCAAAACATGCATCCAGTCTTAAGAGTAACAGTTATTGCTTTTGTTGATAATGACGTACATTGCTTAATTCCATTTTGCAGTTAATAGCTCGATTCTGAATCATATCTGTAACACTCTAGAATCAATCTCGCCATCTGGTCTTAATTTTCATTAATTTAAGAAGTTTATGTGTCACTGATGAACCTCACTTTATGAATCCTAGCAGTAAGAGAAACTGTAGACCTCTTTCAAGATCCTACAGTCTATGGCTCATCACTTACTAGCTAAATCTCATGATTTAAAAAGTGCTTTACAGGCATTATAAGAAATCCTAAGTATATAAAGCAATAAATAAATTGTTAGTTATCATATGTGTGCTCAAATGCACAGTTCTCTTACTCACCTACCGTCTTCTTTCAGATGTGCAGTCATGCAACATTATCCGAAGCACATCAGTAGGTACCTATGTAAATGGCCATACATAAATTACGAGGCATCCTGTCTTTCTGTGCAATGACTTATGGAAAGCTCATTCTTCAACATGTGAATGGGGATTTGTTTGCAAGCTTAATTATGAATGTCACACTTCAATGACATTGTATATCTTATTATTCATCTCTTTCTCACCTTTCATCCTAAAACTTCTTTGTGTGAACTTGCTATCACCTGGATATGTTTCTCTCCAATCTCTATGTCTGCTCCTATGTGTAGAAACTAAACACAAAGCACATGTTCACATACATCCAAACAGCATATTCTTGATTTATTAAATGAGAGAGACACCAGTCCTGCAGTAATTGTGTGATTAAAATTATGTGGTATACATGTGATATTGAATAAAGCATAAAACTCCTTTCCTTCAGCCATGAAAGGTGTTGTTTACATATTCAGTGTAATGGCCCTTGACAATGAAGGGGCAATATACTTCATCAGTATCCTAATGGCACAATAAACCATGACTACCAGCTAATAGCACCAGCATCTTCTTTGTGTCCAAACCATAATGTTCAGCAGGAATATTGTGAATACTTCTTCACCACAGGAGTAAAAATTCTTAGGACACACTGATGCCACAATATGAAAGGTTTATGATGGGCGCTGTAAATACAGAAAAATAATTGACCCATAGAAAGTTAGAAAGTCATTGATGTAAGCAACTTAAAGTGAAGAGCATAACAAAATTTCAGTTAATGTCCTGACACTGAAATGTAAATCCCATTGAACTATATATAATGTCATCAGCCATTAGCTAACAGTTCACAAACCAGTTCCTCACACTTCAACAGGAATCATGTGACATCCAGATCTGTAGTATCAGTTAACACTATTGATTTACCAGAGACTTGTGGTGTTAATGCCCAAAGAATTTAAGATTTTTACATTCTAAAAGTAGACAATGTACTATGCTGCAGGTGATCATAAATGTTGTCTTTTCGCTAGGTATAGAAGTCATTTATTTCAGACCAATTCATTTACATTCTATCACAGTGTGATGCATACCCACTGTGAGGTGTAGTGAGAATTGGAAAATCATGTGGGCTTGCAATTAATATACGGTACTCAGGTTTAGAAAATGAAGTGATATCAGTGTATTTGCTCATATGAGGTGTGTGTATGAGGGAGAATTACAGGGCAAGGACTGCCAGAGAGATGAGAGAAGATAACTCCAGTAGCACCAGACCCATCTCAAACAATAATGGAAGATTGAAAGATGAAGGAACTAAGCCATTTAGCATCTGCTCTAGGTGACTGGGAACAGAAGAGAGAGCAAGGTGTTTTTCAGTTGTGGCTATAAGAGCCTGCAGTCTCACAAGTAGGATTATCTTGTAATGCAATCTGATTGGCAAGCTGGCTTTGATGATGCCAACTTGGCCTATTATGGTGTGAACCAGTAGATTGTTGTCATATCAGCTCAAAGTTGGCCAATGAAAAAGGCGGTCTCTTTCTAAAATTAAAATAATAAAAATTACTTGCATTCAGAGCCTGGGGGCACCTTGTACGCTAATGGTCAACAATTCAGTACCCTAATTTAACTGTCATAGTAAATCTGCATATTATAACACTGTTATCTAGTGTTACAATCATTTCTCACACTTTTTTGAGCTTGCCAATTTTCTGGTTTCCTGAGTCAGTTGAATTTTGGGTCAAATATATGCATGAATATATCACCACCAGTCATTGCTTTAGATTATATCCTCATTCACATATTCAGGAAGATATTAATAGAATATTATGGAAATGTTTTCTCTAATTGTAGTCATAGAAAAAGTTTCAACACCTTATGAAATACCCTATTGAGATATTGTGGCATAAAAAATAAATACACTACTGGCCATTACAATTGCTACACGAAGAAGAAATACAGATGATAAACGGGTATTCACTGGACAAATATATTGTACTAGAACTGACATGTTCTTACATTTTCACGCAATTTGGGTGCATAGACCCTGAGAAATCAGTAACCAGAACAACCACCTCTGGCCATAATAACGGCCTTGATACGCCTGGGCATTGACTCAAACAGAGCTTGGATGGCGGTGTACAGGTACAGCTGCCCATGCAGCTTCAACACGATACCACAGTTCATCAAGAGTAGTAACTGGCATATTGTGATGAGTCAGTTGCTCGGCCACCATTGACCAGACATTTTCAGTTGGTGAGAGATCTGGAGAATGAGCTGGCCAGGGCAGCAGTCGAACACTTTCTGTACGCAGAAAGGCCCCTACAGGACATGCAACATGTGGTCGTGCATTATCCTGCTGAAATGCAGGGTTTCGTAGGGATCGAATGAAGGGTAGAGCCATGGGTTGTAACACATCTGAAATGTAACGTCCACTGTTCAAAGTGCCATCAATGCGAACAAGAGGTGACCGAGATGTGTAACCAATGGCACCCCATAGCATCACGCAGGGTGATACGCCACTATGGCGATGACAAATACATGCTTCCAATGTGCGTTCCCCACAATGTCTCCAAACATAGATGTGGCCATCATGAAGCTGTAAACAGAACCTGAATTCATCCAAAAAAATGACGTTTTACCATTTGTGCACCCAGGTTCGTCGCTGAGTACACCATCACAGGCACTCCTGTCTGTGACGCAGCGTCAAGGGTAACCGCAGCCATGGTCTCCGACCTTATAGTCCATGCTGCAGTAAACATCATTGAACTGTTCGTGCAGATGGTTATTGTCTTGCAAACGTCCCCATATGTTGACTCAGCGATCGAGACGTGGCTGCACGGTCCGTTACAGCCATGCGGATAAGATGCCTGTCATCCCGACTGCTATTGATAGCAGGGATGCAGCACGGCGATCCGTATTACCCTCCTGAACCCATTGATTCCATATTCTGATAACAGTCATCGGATCTCGACCAACGTGAGCAGCAATGTCGCACTACAACAAACCACAATAGCGACAGGCTACAATCCGACCATTATCAAAGTCAGAAACATGATGGTACGCATTTCTCCTCCTTACATGAGGCATCACAGCAACGTTTCACCAGGCAACACTGGTCAACTGCTGTTTGCGTATGAGAAATCGGTTTGAAACTTTCCTCATGTCATCACATTGTAGGTGTCGCCACCAGCGCCAACCTTGTGTGAATGCTCTGAAAAGCTAATCATTTGCATATCATAGCATCTTCTTCCTGTCAGTTAAATTTCACGTCTGTAGCACGTCATCTTCATGGTGTAGCAATTTTAATGGCCAGTAGTGTATGTTGTTTTTCTCCATCAGTTCTATAATTCATTGTTTACTGAAATGCAGAAGAACCTTCATATCATAGTGATAACCTTTCTTGTTGCTAGCCTCACACTGTGAATGTGTTTATTTAGAGATCAATTTACTGGCAGCAGTCTGGAATTTTACATGGTCATGGATTTATTATGGATTTATATCTCAAAAAACTCATTTATGTAAATAAAAGGACTAGGTTCTCCAACTACAGAAATGTAATTAAAGTACATTACTTCTGCATTTATTTCCATGAAATATTCCATTTTTGAACCAAGGCTACCCTTTGCAACATTTATTCTGAAACAATATCTTTCCATAAGCATTAAGATTAAAAAGAAAAAAATTGTGTGTCCATTGTGTTAACTACTGTTAGGGTCATTTTCCTGGACTATTCACCTCTGCAAAATTTGCTAACAGCACCAATCGGGCTGCTATCTCAGGGGGAAACAAACTATTGCAAAACTAGAAAATTGTAGCAAAATGCAGGAATATTTACAAGGGATTGACACTTGGTGCAGGGATTGGCAATTGACCCCCAACATAAAATGGAAATGTCGTGTGGCTAGAGTACCCCATCACGTAGACCATTCGCCAGGTGCAAGCCTTTCAAGTTGCTGCTACTTCAGCGACTTGTGTGTTAATGGGGATGAAATGATGATGACAAGGATAACACAACACCCAGTCCCTGAGTGGAGAAAATCTCTGACCCAGCTAGTAATCAGACACAGGCCATTAGGTAAGACATTCCATCATGCTGACCACTCAGCTACCAGAGGTGGACACCCCTGACATAAATATAATGTATTTCAAATACATAAACAGAAAGATTGCATGATTTTACAATTGCAGAATCAGCAGTGAAAACTGTTATTTACATGAAATATCCAGGAATGTGTGTATGGGGTGATTTTAAGTAGAATGACCACATAAAATTAATCATGTTGTCAAGGTTGTTTCAGCTACACTGCAGAAGTTTTCGTGGGTGCCCTTACAGATCCTCCATATGGTCCCAATCTCTCCTCATGCAATTTACATATTTTTGGAGCTCTGAAGAAAGACACTCATAGCCATCAATTTGCTTTGGATGAAGAGGTGCACACCAGGATAATATAATGGTTCTTTGAGGCAAACACTAATATTTTTCCATGAAGGCACTGGCCATCTTGTCTCACAGCAGGACAAATATACACACACCAAAAAACGTTTTGCATCACCTCGGTTCTGAGAGTTCCGGAACCTGTACAGAAAATTGGAACAGAGATCAACAAAAACATCACATCTGCCCTTTTTATTGCTCATGAAAACCACACATTGCACGTTGTACCACCATACACTGAGACCTTCAGAGGTGGTCGTCCAGATTTCTGTACACACTGGTACCTCTAATACCCAGTAGCATAACTTTTTGCATTGATGCATGCCTGTATTCGTCATGGCATACTATCCACAATTTCATCAAGGCATTGTTGGTCCAGAGTGCCCCACTCCTCAATGGTGATTCGGCGTAGATCCCTCAGAGTTGTGTGTGGGTCATGTCATCCATAAACAGCCCTTTTCAATCTATCCCAGGCATGTTTGATAGGGTTCATGTCTAGTCAAGTGATGTTGTTATCCTGAAGGAAGTTATCCATAAGATTTGCATTATGGGGGCGCTAATTGTTGTCCATGTTCGCCAATATGCTGCCGGTATGGTTGCACTATTGGTCAGAGGATGGCATTCACGTATCATACAGACATTACAGTGGCTTCCATGACCACTAGTGGCGAATGTCGGCTCCACATAATGCCACGCCAAAACATCAGGGAACCTCCACCGTGCTGCATTTGGTGGATAGTGTATCTAAGGTGATCAGCCTGACTGGGTTGACTCCAAACTTGTCTCCAGTGATTGCCTG
Source organism: Schistocerca gregaria (assembly GCF_023897955.1). Lineage (NCBI taxonomy): Eukaryota > Metazoa > Arthropoda > Insecta > Orthoptera > Acrididae > Schistocerca > Schistocerca gregaria. The sequence goes on along the minus strand of NC_064931.1, from coordinate 817,752,195 downwards.
GTTGAAGGCATATGCGACACTCATCGATGAATAGAACATGACGCCAATCCCGAGTGATCCATTCAACATGTTTTTGGGCCCATCTGTACCTTGCTGCATGCTGTTGTGATTGCAAAGATGGACCTCACCATGGATGTCGAGAGTGAAGTTGCGCATCATGCAGCCTATTGCACACAGTTTTGAGTCATAGCACGACATCCTGTGGCTGCACAAAAACATTATTTAACATGGTGGCATTGCTGTCACGGTTCCTCTGAGCCATAATCTGTAGGTAAGCGGTCATCCACTGCAATAGTAGCCCTTAGGCAGCCTGGCAGCCTGAGTGGGGCATGTCATTGACAGTTCCTGCCTCTCTGTATCTCCTCAATATCCAAACGACATCACTTTGGTTCACTCCAAGACACCTGGACACTTCCCTTTTTGAGAATCCTTCCTGGCACAAAGTGACAATGCAGATGCAGTCAAACCATGGTGTTGAACATCTAGGTATGGTTGAACTACAGACAACATGGGCCATGTATTACCTTCCCAGCTGAATGACTGTCCGACCCACTCCATCTAATAGGGGCTGCTCATCCATGGTTGTTTACATGCTTAGGTGGGTTTAGTGACATCTGTGAACAGGCAAAGGGACTGTGTCTGTGATACAATCTCCACAGTCAATGTCTGTCTTCAGGAGTTCTGGGAACCGGGGTGACGTAAAACTTTTTTTGAAGTGTGTATTAACACTAATACTTATTAATTTTGAAATAATAAACAGTTTACTTACTTTTTTTCCATCTGTCTTGTCCTCATTTGACTGCTCCATATATAATTTAATGTATATACTTTTATATTTATACAGACCAGTGAAACAGAAAATTAAATGTATGTTTAGGTATATTCTTGTTTCTACATATCAGAAACACTCGAATTTTTGGAAGTGAAAATGGAAAACTTCAATAATAATTTGTCTTATATCTATTGGCAGCTTGAAGAACATCCTTATACTTCAGCCCAGCATGCAATTCTAGGCTGTATAGAGGCATACAGCATCTACATATATGCAACCTGTTTCTTGTAGATATTGTAATTTTCTGAGAGCAGATTTAAGTAATTGGCTGCAGATATCATTACAAAGCAGATGTATTGACATGTAGATCAAATTATTGAATTTTCATTCAGCCATTCATTTTCTGTAAATTCCGCGAAGAAAGAGAACCTGCAGAGATTTGGATTGAGGGTACAACAAAAAAAAAAAAAAGAAAAAAGGGGGTGGGGGAAGAAGGAAATGAAGAAAGAAAAGAGAGAAGCAACTTTAGGAACTTAAACTGCACACTATATTAACAATAAGCAAACTATCAGTGTACTACTTAATACAAGGCATGCTGCTTCTTTAGTTGTGTTTAGTAACTCCTACCAGTAGTTTAATAAACTATTCAAAGCAGCTTTATGTTAGCTCCATAACTGTTACTGCTTGTAGTTTTTGATTCATTACAAATCACTCTTGCTGCATGGGTTCTGAGACTAAACTTGTTCCTTTTAGGCAGTTGGCTGAATTGGTGGAGGCTGCTGGCATTGCCCATGGGGTACAAGCTCAGTCCACAATTTGTAGTATCAAACCCAGAGTTGATCATAGTCCTATTGTTTGGATCCAAGTGGAAGGTCTAAACCAGATGGTTAGATGATTCTGTGGTGATATCAGATTCAAATTTCTCAACCACTACTACTGAATGAAGAATTGTAGGAAATGACTACTTAGATAGCAGAGTACATATGGTGTGCACATATGGGTTTTTTAGGTTAGAGGAACCCCACCTTGGAATCAGTGATGAATTGTCTGTCAAAATTGAAGATAGGTCAGTGACATTGCTCTCAGAGAATTTTTGTCCTTACAGATTGAGAATAGAAAAAGTTAATATGATATAAGTAAACTGAAGGAACATCCATGGTAAAGTTACAGAATTGGTATTGCTTGCTAAAAGTAACAGTGCCCAGTAGTATAGGAACAAAAAGTTGGTCAAAATGTCTTACCTGAAAGTTACTTGAGCAAGCAGATAGTTAGTGACGGTAATGTCTTACATCTCCTGCAACAAGCAGACCTGAACTTTTTGAATTAGTTAATGTAGAGTAAGACATCATAGATCATAAGGTAGTGATAGCATCAATAACTACAGGTGTTACAAGGAATGTTAAGAGAGATAGGAAAATACTTTTGCTTAGCAAGAGTGACTGGGTACCAGTTATAGAGCATCTGAGTAGTCAGCATCAAATATTCACTTTTGAGAAGAAGGATGTTGAGCACATTCAGATAAAATTCAAAAGCATTGTTCATTATGCCTTTGGAAAGTATGTGCCAAACAAGGTTTTAAGGAATGGGAAAGACCCTCTATCATTTAATAATCATATTAGAAAGTTGTTACCAAAGTAAAGCATGCCTAGCTGGCAGACCAAAGCTAAATGCAGAAAAATTTAGCATAAGATGTCCAGTGAGAGAAACGTTTAATGAATTTGAAAGTAATATTTTGACATCCTATCTGGCAAAAAAAACCTACAGTGTTTTGGCCTTGCGTAAAGTCAGTAACTGTATTTAAAATGTCTATTCAGTCATTCACTGATCATACTGGCACCAAAACAGAAGATAAGAGAAAGAATTCCAAAATACTGAATTGGTCTTCTGATACAGTTTCACCGTGAAATTTCATAACACACAAAATGACTAGGTAGACTTCTGTGGCCAGTATCAAGATGATTAAAATTCTTATGGATGTTTTACTGTGTCATTGTATAAAATATGAAATACTTTAAAATATATAAATTATAAAATTCGTTATCTACTGACGCCTGTGGCAAATGGGGTCAGTTCACCCACCTGTTATGTAGCAAAACATCTGGCACCTAGATTGCATCACCTAATGGTACAAACAGACTCACTCAGAGGAATCTTCCCTTTATGTACAACTGATAAAGCAACAGTGGATACAGTCTGCCGACATTATGGTTAGTCTTGAGATTAAGTCTCTCTTCACCATTATACTAGGTCTACAACTTTGGCGTCTTTTGAGGGGATCCATGAATCGATGCAATTTTGCACATGCATATGATCCGAAGTGCTGTTCAGCCAGTCTGTATGCCACTGATCAAAAAAGGTGGTAGTCAGAGAGAGCAACGTATGGAGAATACAGAAGAAGGGATAGGACTTCTCATTTCAATGTTTCCATTTATATTTTGACGGGTTTTGCAGCATGGGGTCGAGCACTGACCTGCTGGAAAATTACCTTTACTTGTGTATCGCTGTATTGTGGCCGTTTGTGTTTTAGTGCTGGGCTGGAATGCATCAATTGCTTTCAATAATGATGTTCTGTGACTGTCTTCATCTGTTATAGTCGCTACGAAAATGTTTTGTCCTCCACCGCCATGCCAGTCTTTGACATAAAAATCACCCTTCTTAAGGCGTTGAAAACATTTTCTACACATTCTTCTACTAATACTTCCCTCACCATTGGTCTTACCCAGCATTTTAAGAGCCACAGCTGCAGATTTCTTCATGTTGAAGCAGAAAATAAAAACTTCCCGCAAATAGCCAGAAATGGGTATGTAAGTTGATGTACTTAATCAAAAATAACCTTATGATGGAATCACAAATCAACTAATATTTTTATGATATTATTTTTACAGATGCCTAAGCTTATTGTATTACACCTATGACCAACCACCTGAAACCCACATGCCGATACTGCCATCTATTGCGAAATGGCAGAAGCAAACTTGTAGACCTAATACCTATAGCAAAGACCATTCAGAGCCTACAAGAGTGATTCCCACCTGATATCTGTGATTTGGTGCACTATTAATGTTCTTCACCTGGTGGAATAAATATTATAAGCAATCAGATGGAGTTGCAATGAGTTTACCCCTCTCCCCAATTGCTGTGGACCTCTTCATGAAAGCTTATGAGCAAATAGCCCTAGCTTCTGTACCATTATGGCCCCTTTTTTGGCTGTGATATGTAGATGACACATTCATTATCTAGTCACTTGGGGAAGCAGAGTCAAGAAACTTCCTTCAGCTTTTATACTGCCCACATAAGAATGTACAGTTCATGTATGAAACCAAAAGTAATGGTACAAAAAAGCAATGGTACAATATCTTGTTTTGATGAGGAAATATATAGAACCACCTGTGGCAGACTGGAACACAAGGTGCACTGGAAGCCCACGTAAACCAACTGATACCTGCTGCAGAGTGCCACCATCACCCAGATAAGAAATATTCTGTCCTGCATACACTGACTGCCTGTCCCCACTGAATAAGATGCACTAATTATTATGAAAGAAAAATACCATGCTTTTCACACCAACAGATATGACAACAATGTTATAAGAGAGGCAACCAAGGCTGATCAAAATAAAACAAGAGAAGAAGGCAAGGAAGAGAAGCTACTGTTAGTACACTTACTATATGTCAAAAGAGTCAGTGAATGGCTAAGTGACATCCTCCACCAATGAGGATTTAAACACATTTTCCACAGCAGTCACACGATCCACAACATTATAGGTTCCATCAAGTGCAGTGAACGACATTAATATTGCAAGAGTATATGAGCTATGTTGTCAATGCAGATCTGTCTACATAGGAGAGACAGGGAGGCCAGTCAGCATGTGCAAGGCAGAACATAAAAGCTATATGTGATTAGAACATCACAGTAAATCAGTGACTGCAGAACACCACCATCATTGTTGACAACCTATCATGTTCCAGGAAGCCAGTGTACTGTCAGAAGCTGTGGACTTGCCAATACAAAGTACAAAAGGCGATTGAAATTATTAAGCAGCATGACAGTGTGAATAGAGAGGATGGCTACAGACACCTGGCATCCTGGCTGCCAGCTATCACATTGCAACAGGCCACAAGTGATCATGGGACAGAAGCTTCACTGGGCATCGATGCATCAGCCTAAACAAACAGCTATATAGAAACTACTAGTGTATTTCCATGCACACTAGTAAGATAACATCCCCACCAGATGCCAAGCAGTGATTTGCAGACAGGCGCCAATCATTGATGAGCCGGAAAATGCACAAATAACCTCTTTATAGTCCTCTCCCTCTCATCTCAACTAGCTTCTTATATTACAGGACCAATGAAATTCCAGAAATATGATGTATTGACACCTATAGTTTGCAATAAATAGGGGCAACTTTCTTTCAGTAAAACCAGACTTGCCCCGAAGAAAGCTGTTGTAATATAGCCAAAACACCAGTTTTATAGGTTATATATTTTAAAATACTTTGTTTTTATATAATGATATCAGCACAAGAGCCAGAAGGATTTTTATCCTATAGTAAATTTCCTCCTTTCAATCATGACACAAATTTGATAATAGCAGATACTGAGATAAGTGATCACAGAATAGAAAAACAACTTCAGTCACTTAATCTGGACTTAATTGGATACCTTTGAGATTCTATAGAGATTATGCTGAAGAACTAGTTCCCCTTGTACAAATTTATCATAGATTGTTGAAACAATGAAAGATGCCAAGTGACTGGAAAAAAGTGTAGGTCGTTCCCGTTTTCAAGAAGGGTCATATTACAGAACCACATAATTGTAGGTCTGTATTGCTGATATCAGTCTATTGGAGAATTATGGAATATATTTTATGCTCACATATAATTTTTTGGAGAGTGAAAATTCCTCTGTAAGAATTGACATGGAGTCTGCAGACATAGCCCATGAGATCCACAGTGCCATACACATCAGCACTCAATGACTGCCCTGTTCCTTGGTTTTGTAATGACATTTGACACAGTTCTGCACTGTTATTTAGTGAACAAAATATGAGTTTGCCAAGTACCAGACCAGATTTATGACTCAATTCAGGACTTCCTTGCAAACGGAACTCAATATGTTGTTTTTAATGGAACAGAACTGACAGATGTGAAGGTTATTTATTTCAGGAGTACCCCAAGGAAGTGTAATAGGGCCATTACTGTTTACAGTATATATAATAATTTGGTGGATAACGTCTGAAGCTCCATAAGGCTGTGTGCAAATGCTGTTATCTATAAGGGTGGGGCAACACCAGATGACTGTAGAGAATTGTAGGAAGACCTAAAAAGGATCGATGATTAGAGTAGGGTGTGACAGGTGACCCTGAGCCTAAATAAATGTGATGTATTGTGCATAAGTAGGTGGAAAAATTCCGTTAGTGTATCATTGCATTATTGGCCATAAATCAATGAAAACAATAGCTACCTTAAAACGCATAGGAGTAACTATCCAGAGTGACCTATAGTATATGATAGGCTTTGATTCATAGGAAGAATCTTAAGGAAATATAATTCATCCATAAAAGAAGTGACTTACAAAACACTTGTTTAATCACTTATTGTGTAATGATTATCAGTCTGAGACTCTTACCAAATTGGATTAATAGGAGAAATAGACAATATCCAACAGTGGGTGGTGTGTGTTGTTGTTGTGGTCTTCAGTCCTGAGACTGGTTTGATGCAGCTCTCCATGCTACTCTATCCTGTGCAAGCTTCTTCATCTCCCAGTACTTACAGCTACCTACATCCTTCTGAATCTGCTTAGTGTATTCATCTCTTGGTCTCCCTCTACAATTTTTACCCTCTACACTGTCCTCTAGTGCTAAGTTTGTGATCCCTTGATGCCTCAGAACATGTCCTACTAACCGGTCCCTTCTTTTTGTCAAGTTGTGCCACAAACTCCTCTTCTCCCCAATTCTATTCAATACTTCATCATTAGTTATGTGATCTACCCATCTAATCTTCAGCATTCTTCTGTAACACCACATTTCAAAAGCTTCTATTCTCTTCTTGTCCAAACTATTTATCGTCCATGTTTCACTTCCATACATGGCTACACTCCATACAAATACTTTCAGAAATGACTTCCTGACACTTAAATCTATACTCAATGTTAACAAATTTCTCTTCTTCAGAAATGCTTTCCTTGCCATTGCCAGTCTACATTTTATATCCTCTCTACTTCGACCATCATCAGTTATTTTGCTTCCCAAATAGCAAAACTCCTTTACTACTTTAAGTGTCTCATTTCTTAATCTAATTCCCTCAGCATCACCTGATTTAATTTGACTACATTCCATTATCCTCGTTTTGATTTTGTTGATGTTCATCTTATACCCTCCTTTCAAGACACTGTCCATTCCATTCAACTGCTCTTCCAAGTCCTTTGCTGTCTCTGACAGAATTACAATGTCATCAACAAACCTCAAAGTTTTTATTTCTTCTCCATGGATTTTAATACCTCCCCCGAATTTTTCTTTTGTTTCCTTTACTGCTTGCTCAATATACAGATTTAATAACATCGGGTAGAGGCTACAACCCTGTCTCACTCCCTTCCCAACCACTGCTTCCCTTTCATGCCCCTCAACTATTGTAACTGCCATCTGGTTTCTGTACAAATTGTAAATAGCCTTTCGCTCCCTGTATTTTATCCCTGCCACCTTTAGAATTTGAAAGATAGTATTCCACTCAACACTGTCAAAAGCTTTCTCTAAGTCTACAAATGCTAGAAATGTAGGTTTACCCTTCCTTAATCTAGCTTCTAAGATAAGTCGTAGGGTCAGTATTGCGTCTCGTGTTCCAACGTTTCTATGGAATCCAAACTGATCTTCCCCGAGGTCAGCTTCTACCAGTTTTTCCATTCATCTGTAAAGAATTCATGTTAGTGTTTTGCAGCTGTGACTTATTAAACTGATAGTTCAGTAATTTTCACATCTGTCAACACTTGCCTTCTTTGGTATTGGAATTATATTCTTCTTGAAGTCTTAGAGTATTTCACCTGTCTCATACATCTTGCTCACCAGGTGGTAGAGTTTTGTCAGGACTGGCTCTCCCAAGGCCGTCAGTACTTCGAATGGAATGTTGTCTACTCCTGGGGCCTTGTTTCAACTCAGGTCTTTCAGTGCTCTGTCAAACTCTTCACGCAGTATCGTATCTCCCATTTCATCTTCATCTACATCCTTTTCCATTTCTATAATATTGTCCTCAAGTGCATCGCCTTTGTATAGACCCTCTATATACTGCTTCCACCTTTCTGCTCTACCTTCTTTGCTTAGAACTGGGTTTCCATCTGAGCTCTTGATGTTCATACAAGTGGTTCTCTTTTCTCCAAAGGTCTCTTTAATTTTTCTGTAGGCAGTATCTATCTTACCCCTAATGAGATAAGCCTCTACATCCTTACATTTGTCCTCTAGCCATCCCTGCTTAGCCATTTTGCACTTCCTGTCGATCTCATTTTTGAGACGTCTGTATTCCTTTTTGCCTGCTTCATTTACTGCATTTTTGTATTTTCTCCTTTCATCAGTTAAATTCAGTATTTCTTCTGTTACCCAAGGATTTCTACTAGCCCTCATCTTTTTACTTCTTGATCCTCTGTTGCCTTCACTACTTCATCCCTCAGAGCTACCCATTCTTCTTCTACTGTATTTATTTCCCCCATTCATGACAATTGTTCCCTTATGCTGTCCCTGAAACTCTGAACAACCTCTGGTTTAGTCAGTTTATCCAGGTCCCATCTCCTTAAAATCCCACCTTTTTGCAGTGTCTTCAGTTTTAATCTACAGTTCATAACCAATAGATTGTGGTCAGAGTCCACATCTGCCCCTGGAAATGTCTTACAATTTAAAACCTGGTTCCTAAATCTCTGTCTTACCATTATTATATAATCTATCTGACACCTTCTTGTATCTCCAGGATTCTACCATGTATACAACCTTCTTTCATGATTCTTGAACCAAGTGCTAGCTGTGGTTAAGTTATGCTCTACGCAAAACTCTACCAGGTGGCTTCCTCTTTCATTTCTTAGCTCCAATCCATATTCACCTACTATGTTTCCTTCTCTCCCTTTTCTTACTCTCGAATTCAAGTCACCCATGACTATTAAATTTTCGTCTCCCTTCACTACCTGAATAATTTCTTTTATCTCATCATACATTTCATTAATTTCTTCATCATCTGCAGAGCTAGTTGGCATATAAACTTGTACTACTGTAGTAGGCATGGGCTTTGTGTCTATCTTGGCCACAATAATGCATTCACTATGCTGTTTGTAGTAGCTTACCCACACTCCTATTTTTTTTTTTATTCATTATTAAACCTACTCCTGCATTACCCCTATTTGATTTTGTGTTTATAACCCTGTATTCACCTGACCAAAAGTCTTGTTCCTTCTGCCACTGACCTTCACTAGTTCCCACTATATCTAACGTTAACCTATCCATTTCCCTTTTTAAATTTTCTAACATATGTGTCCAATTAAGGGATCTGACATTCCACTCTCTGACCCGTCGAACACTGTTTTCTTTTTCCTGATAATGTCATCCTCTTGAGTAGTCCCCACCCTGAGATCCAAATGGGGGACTATCTTACCTCCGGAATATTTTACCCAAGATGACGCTATCATCATTTAGCCATACAGTAAAGCTGCATGCCCTCGGGAAAAATTACGGCTGTAGTTTCCCCTTGCTTTCAGCCGTTCACAGTACCAGCACAGCATGGCCGTTTTGGTTATTGTTACAAGGCCAGATCAGTCAATTATCCAGACGTTGCCCCTGCAACTAGTGAAAAGGCTGCTGCCCCTCTTCAGGAACCACATGTTTGTCTGGCCTCTCAACAGATACCCCTCCATTGTGGTTGCACCTATGGTACGGCCATCTGTATCGTTGAGGCATGAATGGAACAGGGAAGGGTAAAAGATAATGTTATGAGAAGTAGCCTCTGCCACACACACTAAGGTGACTAACAGAGTATACTCATAGGTGTAAATTCAAGAGAAGCATGGAATGAAAGAATAAATCTTATGCAATTTAAAAAATAAGTCTGTTCAAAAGTGCTCATTTGTGAAATCTAAAACTGCTTCTGTGCAACATTTGATACTGTGTTGCTTCACTACTTGCATTTTAACATGCTCGGATCCTCATTGGATTGCTCCCTTCAAAGTCATTGAGATTTTGCTGATCAAGACTACTCTACTCTTTAGTAGCATCTCTCCTGTGGTCGTCCAGTGTGTGAGGGTTGATTTGGCAGCATATTACAAACTTGATCTAGTCCCGTAAATTTGTAATTGGGTTCATGCCAGCAAGCATCACAGCCTGTTCCATTCAGTGATCATGCTTCTTGCAAGAAAGTGTTGATCAGATGGGCACAATGTGCTCACACATTTTCATCTTGAATGATAAACATGTTGCCTGCAGGGCTGGGCAGTAGTTTGGAGAATCCTGTGCCAGTACAGTACTGCTCTCAAATTACACTGGGTAGTGATGAGAGATGTCCATCATCTATGAATGATTTTTTTTTTTTCCGTCAGTCTACTGACTGGTTTGATGTGGCCCGCCACAAATTCCTTTCCTGTGCTAACCTCTTCATCTCAGAGTAGCACTTGCAACCTACATCCTCAATTATTTGCTTGACGTATTCCAATCTCTGTCCTCCTCTACAGTTTTTGCCCTCTATGAATGATTCTAGCCCAAAATAACATTGATCCACCGCCTTGGTGACCCTGAGGGTGTGCATTCATGAGAAATGTTTTGGTACCAAGTCATCTCCATACTCTTCTACAATGATCATCATAGAAGTGTATGGAGATGACCTGTTCGTCATAATTTATATTTAGTGGCCATCAATGGATGTTGATGATTCTGGATGATCCATAAAGACAGATCTCTAGTGTTTTTGTCTCAACATAGGAGCTGAATATTGTAAATGTGTCACTATGGAGAATGCCAATTTAGTGAACAGCTTTCTATGCTGACAAACCTTCTTAGCATATAGCAACAATGCATAAAAGTTTGAAATGACCCTTTCAGGTACTCTGACTCAAACAGTGTACTCAATTCATATTCTCCTGTTAATTATTGGAGAAATAGTGTAATATATTGAAATGCACTGAGAATTCATGTTTCCTTCTACCTCCATTACACATGTGGCTTTAAGCAGTGTTTTTCTGTGTTCAGAAAAGTATTGAGAAAGAGGTTTATGACCAAAAAACACAATCTATGCAAGTTATGAGGGTAATGGATAATTTTTCTTTTGTTTATTTACAAGAGCACATTGGAATTTTTCAAGGAAACATCAGATGCCTGTTTACAGTATACTACTCATTATCAAGGAGATTTACAACGAACATTGCAACTTTCCATACAAGTAAGAGGAATTTTCAGCCCTTGAATCTAGATACTTGTATAATTTGTAGGTGTGTTTAATGAGATAATTTAATTTAATTTACTAGGTTAATTGGGAACACATACACCAAAGCAACTTGGTTGTGAAACATGTTACTACACAATTCACAGAAAACTGGCAAGAAAATTTTAAAACTAAATAAGACTTTTAAAATTTTAAAAATATATGCAATAGTATAAACAACAAATAATACATTATCATACAGTGGTCTTAGCTTCAGTGAAGAACTCATGTGTAAAATAAAAAGTGTGTTCCACAAGAAAGCCTTTCAGCTTGGATTTGAAAATATAGTTTATCCCTCAAAACTTCAATTTTTTTCATAAACCTACTGAAAATGAAACCTGAAGAATAGTGTATATCTTCCCATACAATGATTACAGAAGTGTTATCCAAGTGTGAACCATTTTAGCCAACTCATGCAGATACTTACTGAGAATGTTTTTCCATGTGTTGACCTTCAGGAAAAATGTTATATATTTGGAAGTGTTCCATTCAGTGATATACTGTGAGGTAATCATCCAATGAAATGTTACTAACATAAATAAAGTGTCACTGTGCAAATATGTGCTGTAATTGTATTATGTACAACTGATAACTAATGCAAGTGCCTCTTCAAGGATCTTGGAAGTGTAACACATCTAAGTAAATTTACTCTCCCATATCATACATGGTAAAAAATGAAAATCAGTTTCAAAATAACAGTAATATACATGCCTATAATAAAATGTATTCAAATATTTTCCATGTGGATTTTTTATCCCTGCTTATAGTACAATGTAATTTCTAACCTGGTCAGAATGGGAAAATGGAAAACATCTAGAAATAAAAATAAAAGGAAGAGCATACCCTAACAGCTATTACCTCCGCAAATTATGGCTTAAGCTTCATCTTAGATCTTCACAACATGAATTCGTTCACTGGCAAGTCAACATTTATATCTTGGTAGTGAGTTAATTTGCAACTCTAGTGCTTTGAATAGAGACTACAAACTTAGTTTTTACCATTATGTTAGCTGGTAAACAATGGTAATCTGTTTAGTCTTTTTCAGAAATAGCTGATTTGCTGACTGGGCACTAAAACCAGAAAACTCACATTGTAGCCACAGGCTGAAGTTCAATCAGTACAGTAAAAAAAGAGACCAGTTGTATGCAGAGTGTAGACAGTGTAACTTCACAATGTTTCATATGCAAATTCATTTGCTTCAAATATAGTTTTATGATTTTCTCCAAAGAGAGAATGGAAAAGAAAGACATGAGGAAGATCAGATCATCCTTTAGTGGCATTTCGCAAATAACTGTGGCATTTTAGGTAGATTCTTCACCCCAGTGAGCATTTAACAAAGACTGCTATATTTTCTTGTAATCAGTGTTGCAAACAACAGTCAACTGAAGACAAATAGGAGTGATCATCTTCTGCCCCAAACCTACAACTGTGTGACATTCTGCTGATGCACAGTAACATAGTTCATACTGTAGTTATTGTAACTGGTTTTTGATAACACTTCTTGATTTGATTTCACCAACTAATATTAGCCTGTAGTAGATTACTAACATACTAACAAATAGACTATTAAATAAGTATAGATAAGATTTTCTTGACTGCAACATGTTTAAATTTTAATAGAATATTTGTCCCTAGGTCCATGTTCATGTTGGAACACTGTGTAGGCAAAAGTCTGAAAAGTTTTTCCAGGTACAACACTTTCACCTTCTGTACTTCATGTACCTGTCCTGTAAATATGATATGTATCCGGACACCCCAAAAAACACATGTTTTTCATATTAGATGCATTGTGCTGCCACCTACTGCCAGCTACTCCATATCAGCGACCTTAGTAGTCATCAGACATTTTGAGAGAGCAGAATGGGGCACTCCGCAGAACTCATGAACTACAAACATGGTCAGGTGATTGGGTGTCACTTGTGTACATGAGATTTCCACACTCCTAAACATCCCTAGGTCCACTGTTTATGATGTGATAGTGAAGTGGAAACATGAAGAGACATATACAGCACAAAAGCATACAGGCTGACCTCATCTGTTGACTGACAGAGGCCGCTGACATTTGAAGAGGGTCGTAATTTGTAATAGGCAGACATCTATCCAGACCATCACACAGGAATTGCAAACTGCATCAGGATCCACTGCAAGTACAACAACAGTTAGGTGGGAGATGAGAAAACTTGGATTTTATGGTTGAGCGGCTGGTCATAAGCCACACATTACATCGGTAAATGGCAAATGACACCTCACTTGGTGTAAGGAGTGTAATCAGTGGACGATTAAACAGTGCACTGAGTCTACAAAGGAGATTGCTTACAAAAGTCTCATGTAGCTCATTTTAGAATATTGCTGAAGTTCATAAGACCTGTACCAAATAAGACTGAAAGAGGATGTTGCTCATACATAATGCCGGTCACAGCTATGATTGACCCATTGGAGAGTGTCACTGAAGTACTGAAAAACCTAAACAGGAATGTACTTGGAGGTAGATGCCCACTATCTCATAACAGACTAATTACCAAGTTTCAAGAGACAGTGTTAAGTACAAAATCTAAGAACACACTGAAACTGTCTATATTTCACATCTGAAGGAATCACAAAGACATGGTTGTACTAATCATAACACTTGCAGAGACATTTCAGCAACCATCCTTCCTACACTCCATGCCCAAATGGAAGAGAAGAAACCTAAGTATATGGTGCAATGGGCAGTACCTTTTTCTACGCACTTCACAATGTTTTAGAAAGTATAGATGTAGATACAAACACATGTACACATTTGCAGCACTGAAGAAAACATCAATTCAGATGTTGAGCTCCAATGTTCATCTTGATGAATGAGAAACACCAATGTCAGCCACATGAAGTCACTGAAATACCTCAGTGGTGACAAGTGAAAATTTGTGCCAGAGTGGGACTTGAACCTGTATTTCCCACTTTTCAAGAGTGGCCACCTTAACTGCTTTGGTTATCCAAACATGTTTTCCATTCCAATCCAAATTCCCAACCTGTCACACACTATATCTTTAGTGCTGCCCTGTCTACCATCCTCATTGCCTGCAGCACTTAGCATGATTCCTGCAACTAGTCAGACCTAGGGTGCATCCCCACTAAGATACAATGATATGCCATCGAGGCATATATATTACTATTATATGTGTGGTGTCTGTTCTTTCAGACATGTAATAGTAATGTTTACCTTGCTGTTTATATGACTACCCATGATTGTTTATGCACCTGTCTACCACACAAATACTCCACCTGTATGGTGAATATTTGTAATTACTTATCCATTGCCTGTATTTGACCCAACATTTCCATTAACATGAAGCAGCTACATGTATTTTAACATATTTCATTATTTTTTTAAATGTGATTACTGCTGCTACTGAGTAATCACAGACATCTCAGAACTGGAATATCTACATCCAATCCCACATAAATATTTTTATCTGTATATTAATGGAAAATGTAGAAAGTTATATATCTTTTTAAATGTTTTGAAAGTTGTTAACTTACTTACAAACTGTGCTGTGAGATTTTAGGTGCCTTTTTACATCATTCTCACCTTTGTGTGTTTTATTATCATAGTCTGTGGTTTTCCTCAATCACTCCAGTAGAAAGCTTTATTGACTTTTTACTTAAGTCTGTAGCTACTTATTCTGTGATTCTACAATATATTAATATCAACAGGTCATACTATTAACAATGCGGAACAAAATCTGTACACACATACATTTTGTGTATTGAAATTCGTTTTTTTTTCTTCAAAAAATTCATAATTTATTTCTCGTGAATATACATTGAATGTGTGCATTCTGAAATTAAGTAATATTAAATGCATCAGTATTGCTGTTGCTGCAAATGTCATACAAGTTCAGACACAATAATGAATTATGTGTAATATAATGCCTATTAAATAATCCATGTGGCAGTAATGATAGAACTGTTTTGCTATACATTTCTTGTGAGACCATGCTACAGCAGAATTATTAACTATTAACAGGTGTAACCAGGAATGCCTTAAATTTAAAGATCAAATTCAACTGGATTACTCTCCTTCATTGTCACTCAGTAACTGCAGAGATTTTGTTAGTGGTTCTCAATAAGTAGAAATTTATAAATAGTACTGTTTGTATTTTGTACTGAAGTATGTTAGCAGATTGGTTGACTGCACATAATCCACCATTAAATCATGCTTCATCCTTCTCTAAATCATGTTCTTAATGCAGTACTTTCATGGATGTGGTGCTCAATATTAGGACAATTTTTATATTTGATTGTAGTTCTTAAATTAGAAATTTAACCACATTTTATGGAAGTAGGTATGGTTGAGGCCACCCATATTATAGTTTTTAGTGGGGAGGGAGCAAAACTTCAGCTATAAAGTTCTTTTAATATTTTGTAAGGTGAGTGGTAAGTTGTAAGTAGCTACGAAAAAATTCAAGATTCAACCCTGCAAAAAACCTGCATAATTTTGAGTTTTAATTCATTTTCTTGAAATGAAAACACCTGACCAATTTTTTTTTTTTTTCCATTCCCTAAGAGCTGTGGGGAGGGGAAGTGAGAGGCATGGCCACCTCTTGCCTTGGGATATGGGTGGCCTTGTGTATATTATTTTACTAGAGAGTAAACTGGAAGATAATTTGTGCACAGTATCTTGAAACAATAGTTTCAGTACCATAAATAAGCATATGACTAAAAAGTTTGTGTTAAGATATGTGTTTGATGCAAAACAGTCTTGTCATGCCAATAACTGAACCCTAATTTCATAGCAAATGTAGCTTTCTGGTTCATTTTCAAGGCCCAAATTTCAAGCCTCCTAAAATTTTTAAAATTTCATATTTTGTAATATATGCTTTGTTCTGTCTTGTAAGTAATTTCTACATAAGCAGGATCTTTATGATGTAGACCAAAATATTTTAATAATACTATACTGAATAAAATTTATCATGCTAATACATTCAAAATCTGTTAGTTAACAGTAAAACTTAATATTGCTGATTATTAACACTGTATGCTAGTAAAACAATGTTTATGTCTAATGATAGCATGGAATAGCTCATTTTAGTTGCAGTTTGTGCACAAATGTGATATGGCTGGATTGTCATATCCAAATTGGACAAAATAAAATGTCAGTGTACATGAGTCAATTAGAATTGAAATTTCAATTTCAGTGACAGTTAAGAGAAGAAACTGTCAGCAAATCAGTTGTCACACTGCTCACTGAACAGAGCATTTGTCGCTTTCATTGACAGAGATACCCACATAATGGAAATATTGGAAGTCAGATGTTCCAAATTAGTGTAACTGTACACCAAAAGAAATTCCCTATGTTAAGGATTTTCATTTGGCTTAGCACTTCTATGTACTTGACCTGTAGGTCCAAAATCTTTAAAGAAGTGTATTTCATTCTACGGAGCTGTGATGAGTTTTTAATCCTTTTAAACTAGCTGAAACACATCTAAGATTTCATTTATTCTCTCATATATGGATACAAATGTATAATTAAAATATTAAAGTATTTCAATGGAAAATTGAAGTAAAAAAATCACCTATACACAAACTCTCTTATATTTTAAGGTGATGTGTGTATCATCAGTGGATGAAAACAGAAATGTGGTTGTAATCTGTATATTCTCATAGATCCTTGCCACTAGGAGACTTGTAAGTATGGTTTTCATTGTACTTGTACCTTATTTCATATTAATTGTATATATACTTCTGTTTAACTTAAAATTTTAGGATCATAATTTCACTTATCCAAATAACAGTTCATGATCAACTTGAATATTTTTCTTTTAATATCTTTTATGCAATTTGAAGTCACAACTGTCTTATGAGAGAACTTTATTCCTTTTTAAAAACCTGTTACTTCAGAAATTCTGCAGGTGATGTCTGGTGTGGAATGAATGAAGTCATGTATTTATTTGGAACATATATTTTCTCCTCTCTATCTGCTGTAAACCTGAACAGCAATACAAGTGTTAATGGAAAGATTTTCCTGGGAGATATGTCCACTGCACAGAAAAATTATTTAATTTGCAATCAGAAGCTAAGACCCAAGAGTTAACTATAATGAAAAAAATGTGATGTCATGAAACACTTTTCAGCTCCCTAATGCAAATAAAACACCATAAAGCATTTTTGTTGAAACTAGCTTGATTTATAAGCATGAATTTTAAGTGTATTAGTGCTTCATCATTATAGCTTTATATTCTTACAATATCGGAAATATTTTATTAAAGTCACCCCTAAGTTTTTTCTTGCTTTTCATCCACTGAATGATTTATTGTTCCCACTAATTAGTAACATGAAAAGGCCAACAATTAAAAAACCAGAACAAATTAGTTGCGATGCAACTGGAAAGTGAACAAAATTAATCTTTGGATAAGGAGGAATGACTGAGATTCAATACTTCTTGTTAGAGATTAAATGTATCTTTCATCAAAATATGACAGAAATTCACATAATTATGCCACACACACACACACACACACACACACACACACACACACACACACACACACACACACACACATCCCCCCCCCCCCTCTCTCTCTCTCTCTCTCTCTCTCTCCCCCTCTCCCCCTCTCCCCCTCTCCCCCTCTCCCCCTCTCCCCCTCTCCCCCTCTCCACCCCTTTCCCTGCCCCCCCTCTCCTCTCTCTCCTTTACTGGATAGAACAGCAATCAGTGGCAAAATATGTGCTAGAAACATAGAAATAGTGTAGGGTGAAGTGATGGCAGAATACCAAAGCGGGGTTAGGAAACAATTTGCAGGTGTAAACCACATAGGTGTGTGTATGGGAAGTGGCTGTTATGTACATAAGAAGACAAAGCAGGGGATCACTAGGAGTAATGCAGAAGGGAGGTAAAAAATCATGCAGACTGAGAGAACAAGTAGAGTAGAACAAGGGGGTTGAAGCTCCCATGAGGGAGTGAAAATGGTCTGAAATTGCCAATGCTACTTTTCCTTTTCTATGTGTCACTTTGTTGCTCAATGTCTCAACAATTCAGTCATTGATTATGTATCCTCAAACAGATTTGAAGACATAACTTTTGCATTATGATAACATCAGAACAGTGAGCTAAATATCCTGAGAACAATGACAGAAGGAAAAATTGCCACACCTGTATTGCTGTTTATGCTCTGGTGATACCATAAGAATAAATCTACAATACTTGTATGAATTTCTTCATTGTTTTGATGGACAATAACTTTTTTATGCATAATAAAAATAACAAAATTGGTTCTTTTCTTCAGTCTCAATGAAGACTCCATTTTGCCACATTTTAAGGGCTACTTTTATTTTTATTCATCTCCAGTTGCATTTCATGTCATTTACTTCTGATGTGTTTGCTTTCTGCTCTGAGACAAAACCATTTTTAAGTATCATATTATTTTTAAGTGTATCATTCTGTTTAAGTTTCTTATTGCTGATAAGATTAGAAAGATTAGGACTCATATGGATGCATATGGACACTCATTTTTCCCTTGCTCTATTTGTGAATGGAATGGGAAAGGAAATGACTAGCAGTAGTACATGTATCCTCCAACATGCACCATACAGTGGCTTGTGGAGTATGTGTGTAGATGCAGATGCAGATGTAGACTTAGATTTGCAGTTTCAAAGAGCACCCATCCCTCATTGTTGATGCTCAGTAACAATCACCATCATTCCATAAATATGATTCCTCTTCACTGAGAGACCTCTTTTTCCTTGTGGCATTCAGTGTAGGTTCTCTTCTGCAGTCTTTGTATTCTGAGTTCCATATTTCTAAACTGAAATATCACATATTTAAATACTTATTCTTTCCTGGATTTTGTATTTATCACTGCTGTTAAATCATTGATAATCATGATGAGTTGAATTTTGTTTAAAATTACTTTAATATTTAGTATAGTGACATTGTAATTATCCTTATTTTGTACAAATATTCTAAATTTTTTGTTTCCAGTCTCATTTTGCTTTGATTTACTATAGCCATTTTGTAAGTATTTCCTTATCCATGTGATTCACTTCTCTTCATACTGTTATTGTGTTATAGTGGTCTTCAGTCCTAAGACTGGCCTGATGCACATCTCCATGCTAGTCTATTACAAGTCTATTACATCTCTGCATAACTATTGCAACCCACATCCATTTAAACCTACTTACTATAATCTAGTTCTCTTCTCTCTCTACAATTTTTACTCCCATTTCCACGCTTACTCCAGCCTCCTTCATCACTTCCCTACATTGCCAAACTGATAATTCATTGATGCCTAAGGATCTAATGATGCTTCCTACCAAATAATTGCTTGCTTTAGTCAAGTTGCATCATATATTTCTTTTCTTCCCAGTGTGATTCAGTATCTCTTCATTATTTATTCAACCTATCCATCCAATCTTCAGTATTTTTCTGTAGCACCACATTGCAAATGTTTCTATTCTCTTCTTGTTTGAACTGTTTATAGTCAACATTTCACATCCATACAAGGCTACACTCCAGATAAATACCTCCAGAAAAGACTTCCCAACACATGACTTTATACTTAATGTTAATAAAGTTTCTGCTTTTATCCTACTGCCAGTCTGCTTTTTATATTCTGTCTTTTGTGTCCATTGCCAGTTATTTTGCACCCAAAATGGCAAAGCTCTTATACTACTTTTTGTGTCTCATTTCATAATCTAATTCCCTCAGCATCAGCTGATTTAATTTTTCTATGTCCAGTTCCCTTTGTTTTTGGATATTCATCTTTTAACCTCATTTTAAGATAATATCCTTTCCATTCAACTGATCCTATGAGTCCTTGGATATCTCTGCTAGAATTACAATGTCTTCAGCAACCCTCAAACTTTTACTTCTTCTTCCTGAAATCTTAATTCTCTTTCCAGACTTCTCTGTGGTTTCCTTTACTGTCTGCTCAATGTACAGATTGAATACTATCAAGGAGACTACTCTCTGTCTCATTCCCTCCGCAACTACCACTTCCCCTCCATGTCTTTCAACTCTTATAATACCAGTCTGATTTCTGTACTAGTTGTAAATAACCTACCACTCCCTGCTACCTTAAGAATGTCAAACAGTGCAGTCCAGTCAACAATGTAAACAATTCTTTCTCTGTCTACAAATTCTAAAAACATAGGTTTGAATTACTTCAGTCTATCTTCTAAGCTAAGTCATTGGGTCTGTATTACTTCACATGGCCCATCATTCTTCCAGAAACCAAGCAGACCATTCATGATCTCAGCTTCCATCAGGCTTTCCATTCCTCTGTAAATAATGTGTGTCAGTGTTTTGCAACCATAACTTCCCAAACCTGATAGTTTATGAATATTCATACAAATGCACCTGCCTCCTTTGGAATTGGGATAATTACAGTTTTTCTGGAAGTCTGAGGATGTTTTGTATGTCTCATAATAACAATAATAATAATAATTTATATCTTATATACCAGGTGGAATAGTACGGTAATGAAATGTTCTCCAAAAATTCTCTCAGTGTGAATACAATCCACTGCAGGTGCCTGTTTTCATCTTAGATGTTTCAGTGGTCTACCGACTTCTTTTTGCAGTATCATATCCTTCAACTCAACTTCATCTGCTTCCTCTTCCCTTTACCTAATATTGTCTCGAAGTCTGTTTCCCTCACATAGCTTTTCTACACATACCTTCCACATTTCAGTCTGCACTTCTTTGCTTAGTACTGGCTTGTATTCTGAGCTCTTGATATCCATACAGCTGCTTCTGTTTCCTCCAAGCTTTGCCATTTTGCACTTCATCAGTTTTATTTTTTAGATGCAAGTATTCCCTATGTCTGGTTTCACTTGATGAAGTCGACTGGACATTAAACACTAACCACCACCACCACTTGATGAATTTTTATTTTTTCTCTTTTCATTTGTTAAATTCATTATGAGTACCTCATGTATTATCCAAAGATTTCCACTGGACTTTGTCTTTTTCCTATTTGATCCTCTGCTGCCCTCACTATTTCATATTTCAAAGCTATCCATTCAGCTTCAGTTACACTGAGGTGAGAAGTCATTGGACAGTGATATGCACATATACAGATAGTGGTAGTATCACACACTCAAGATTCAAAAGGTCAGTGCATTGACGGAGCTGTCTTTTGTACACAGGTGATTCATAGGAAAAGGTTTCCGAAGTGATAATGGCCATACAGCAGGAATTAACAGACCTTGAATGTGGAATGGCAGTTGGAGCTAGGTGCATGGGACATTTGATTTCAGAAATCGTTGGGAAATCCAATATTATGAGATACACAGTGTCAAGAGTGTGCTGCGAATACTGAATTTCAGGCATTACCTGTCATCATAAACAACATAGTGGCCGACAGCCTTCACTTAATGACAAAGAGCAGCAGCATTTACATAGAGTTGTCAGTGCTACCTGACAAGCAACACTGTGTGAATTAACCACAAAAATCAATGTGGGACATACAACAAATGTATCTGTTAGCAGAGCACAACAAAATTTGCCATTAATGGGCTATGGTAGCAGGCAATGAACATGAGTGACTTTTCTAACAGCACAACATTGCCCGTAGTGCCTCTCCTGAGCTTTTGACTATATTGCTTGGAGTCTAGGCAACTGGAAAACCATGGTCTGGTCAGATGAGTCCCAATTTCAGTTGGTAAGAGCTGTTAGTAGAGTTCGAGACTGAGGCATATCCCATGAAACCATGGACCCATGTCAACAAGGCATTGGGCAAGCTGATGGTGGCTCCATAAAGGTGTGGGCTGTGTTTACATGGAATGGACTGAGTCCTCTGGTCCAGCTGAACCAATCACTGACTGGAAATTGTTATGTTTGCTTACTTGGAGACCATCTGCAACCATTCATGGACTTCATGTTTCCAAACAATAATGAAATTTTTATGGATGAGCATGTGTCATGTCACCAGGCCACAACTGTTTGTGATTGGTTTGGAAAACATTCTAGATAATTCAAGTTAATAAGTAACCCTTTGAATATTTATGGGACATAATCAAAATGTTAGTTTGTGCACAAAATCCTGTGCTGTCAACACTTTCACAGTTATGGATGGCTATACGGGCAGCGTGGTTCAATATTTCTGCAGGGGACTTCCAAAGACTTATTATGTCCATGACACATTGAGGGTTGCTGCACTATGCTGGGCAAAAGGAGGTCCAACATGATAATTAGGAGGTATCCTATGACTTCTGTCATCTCAGTGTATATTACTATCTCCTGTTTTAGTCAATAATTGTCTAATTCTCCCTTTGAAACTCTCCACTACCAGTGTTTCAATTTATCCAGGTCTCATCTTCTAAATTTCCCACTTTTCTTCAGTTTCTTCATTTTTAATCTCCAGTTCATAACCAATAAATTATGGTCAGAATCTGCATCTGCTCTTGAAATGTTTTGTTGTTTACAGCTTTTTACCCTAATATCTGTCTTACCATTATATAATGGTTTGAAACATTGTGGTGTCTACAGATCTGTTCCGTGTATACAGTCTTCTCTCATGATTGTTAAACCGTGAGTGCACTACCTTTAAATTGTGCTCTGTGCAAAACTCTACCATATGGTTTCTCATTTCATTCCATTCTCTCATTCCATGTGCTCCTATTATTTTTCTTTCTCTTCCTTTCCAGCTGTAGAATTCCTGTGTCTTTCATGGCTACAAAAACGCATTCACTGTGTTGTTCAGAGTAATTTCCCCACATTCTTATTTTGCTGTTCATTAGCAATACTCCTCCTGTATTCCTCCTACTTCATTTTGTGTTTATAACTGCACACTCATAATATCTAAAGTGCTGTTGTTCCTGCCATACACTTCACTAACTCTCACCATATTTAACTTCAACCTATCCATTTCTCTTACTAACTTCTTTAACCTTCCTATCTTATTAAGGGATTTACCATTCCACACTCCAACCTGTAGAACACCAGATTTTTTTTTTTCCCTGATGACAAAATACTCCTGAGTTTTTCTCTCCCAGAGAATCGACTGGCAGATTCATAAACCGTACAGTAGAGCTGCATGTTCCCAGGAAATTTAATGACTATGCCTCCTGCCTTCAGCTGTTTGCAATACCAATGTGCCAAGGTCACACTGATTCACAGGACAAGGCCAGAACTGTCAATCATCTGGACTGTAGCTGTGCAATTATTGGAAAGGCTACTCACCTCTACATAGATACCCTCTGATGTGCTTGCACCTATAGTACATATGCCAGTATCATCGAGGCACAGAGGTCCATTGTTTGTGGTGGGGTCTCCATGTTGAAAATGGCAGAGCTGCTATTAAAACTAATTTCATCTTCATCAACTACTTCTTCGATTGTAGTTTCATACAGTATGTAAACAAAGACTTGTGATACAGAAAATTTTGCATTTTTATTGTATTATATCTAGAACTTTAAAATAATTTGTTATTATTTCTTATTTTTTATTTACTAATGTGTTTTCAAATTGAAATGATGACCACTTAATTTATGAGTGCCAAATCCTATGTAATCATTTCCTTTCATCAGCCCTAGTTTTTCAGTATCATCTGGAAATCATTTTTCCTTTGTAGATCATTTGTCTGTTCACATAATTAGTGACCACCTGTTTCATTTGCCCTCATTTGCTAAGATTACATTTACTGTATAATTAATTATTATACTTCACATTATTACATTTATTAAAATTTGTTTAGTTTTGATTCATTGAAAAGGCTTTTTACACTATCATTTTTCTTAATTTTCCTTAGTATTTACTTACATATATTTTTATTTCTGTTCTCTTAAATTACATTTTGTTGCTTTTTTATAAATGTCATATGGAAAAATGTGTAGAAGTCCCTGAAATTTTTCATCTGTTTTGCTCAGCCAGTTATGGTTAAGAATAGACATGGCAATATACTGATAAGTGATGACTCATTCCACATCATTATGATTTACTGTGGAAATAAGCCATGAAATCTGAACCTAACTAACTAGCTAGCTAACTAATTGATGGAAGGTGGTTTTACTCGATCCACTTTTTGCTCTTCAGCTAACTAAACAGCTAACTGGATAGAATTGCTTCACAATTCTGTATATGTTGATTTTCATCCAAAATTAGTAATATAAAAGAGAATCACTCCACTAGGAACCATTCATATTTAACAAATTCTATTTCTTGCTCACCAACATTTCCACTATGTGGATGATGATTATTTTCCTACAATAATTTCCATTTACTCACTTAATTGTATCTTCATTTGCAAAGTAGTTTCCATATTAATTTTCTTTATAAGTGTCCTGTTACATTTCTTTAATTGAAGGATCCCTGCCTCAGACACAGTCACTGTATTTTCAGGGTTTTCTTGCTTCTAAAAGTATAGTTTTGAAGGAATTTTTTTCCCATTTACCACAAGAAGTGTAATCTGAAAGATTAGGAATGTACCACAGATATGGCAAGGGTATGATTCAGTGGACAATACACTGTCATTCTCTGTGCAAAGGCTGTACTGTTTCCCTTGGTAGCAACATCCTTATCCTACTCTTTTGATAGTATTATTAGCTTTCATTTTCACTACTGATGGCCAATGAACTAGAGTGGACATGTGTGATACGCAAAGGCCTGGTATTCAAAACAGGTAATAAACTGGTGTGCTCTTCACATTCTGAGAGGTAAATGACACAGATGGGCAACTGCATGATTATACTGAGAAACAAAACATATTCCTGCATCAATAAGGCACAAATACAATTAAACTATTCACAAAACTGTAAACCAGAAAGGAACATTAGGAAGAGAAGGACACTATGGGGAGTGGGGGGGAGTAGGCTTGTCAAATTTGAACCCTATATGTGGAGACGTATGTGTGATCAGTGATCAATACTGCAAATAATAACCCCATTGTCAGCACCAGACAAGCGCCCTGCCAGTATGGGGTAAACCACATAACTGTGTGGAACATACCCACTGGAATTTGTTAGTGCCCACTTCACCTGCAAATTGTGCAGGGTTTGTTGCAATGGGCTTACCTTTAGCTAACATTATTATTATTTTTCTGACATAGTCACAATATATTTACAAGTGACTTGTTTTGATCATCTCAAATGCTCATCTTCAGATGTAAAGATATACATTAAAACTTCTATATGATTTGAGATGTCACATGTAAAACACATTTAGAACTATAAAATAGTGAGGTAATAAAATTCTCACACCCAGTTACTGCACACTAGGACCATGTGTTTTTTGACTCTTGAAAGATGTTATGCTACATTTTGTATAGTAGAATGAAAAATAAAAAGCCATCCACAGTCAACATTTGATGGTGATTATAGAAGCAGTAAAAATACATTATGTGTTTTGAAGCAGTGTTAGCAAGGGTTCACTACAGATCATTTCTCTTTGACTGATGTCTTGTTTTTACATCTTAGTCAAGTCTCACAGGCATTAGCAGTATAACAGGTGTACAGAAACAACTGGTATGGGTTATTTATTACGCAGGTGTCTGCAGTAGGAGGGCATCAAATATACACAGGATTATTCATAAGTAACTGTGGTATTTCAAAAGACAACTGCTGGAAAACTACAAGACCTACAGAGTATGTACACACATCAGTGGACAGAGCATCTCTCCAAGTTTGTAAGTCACATCACAGGTGCTCAAAATGGGTACCATCTGTTATGCAACAAAGATCAATACAATAGTCAAACTATTGCTACACACATCCCAATATGTCATGTTTGATATCAGCAACTGCATTAATGATCCTTCTTTGCAACTCTTTCAAATCAAGTGGCAGTGGAGACTGGAATACATGATCTTTGACATAACCTAATAAGAAGACATCTAATGGGTCTAAGTCTGCTGACCATAGGTGCCACTGAGGAAGAGCAGAGTCATGGTGGAAAGCATGTCTAATCCAACAGTGAGGCACTTTGCCTTTGAGGTAATTATGGGCACATGAAAGAAAATCTTGTGGAGCACCATCTTGTTGCAAAATCAAGTCTTCATAGCCTTGTTGTAATTGTGACATAAGACATTGCCACAATATATCCAGGTACACAAAACCAGTCACAGTGTTCTAGGGCAAAGAAAAATGGTACCTAAACTTTTGAAAAGGGCTTGACACAAAAGATGGCTAGCAAACGTGTTCTAGAATCTCATGTGGATTTTCTACGCCCCCCCCCCCCCCCCCCCCAAACACACGTTATGAGAATTCATCTTTCCAGACACATGAAACATGACTTTGTCACTGAAAACCAACTTCTGTGGAAAACCAGCAGCCACTGTGAGTCATTGTGAAAGTCAGAACAAAGCTTTTTGTCCCAAATAGTCAGTACATTTAACAACTGCAGGCAATCTGGTTTCACACAAAGACAATTGTGTAGAATGTGCCAGGCAGTTGATAGCTGTAGCATAAGTATCCAATTATTTCAGCAGAAAATTATGCGAGTTTTGCAAATGTGCAGATTATAGTACCATTCATCAGGTGATTTTGTTGATACATCAGCTCATGACATATCCCCACATGCCATCAGTTAATCAGGTATTGTTAGAATAAAAGTAACATTAGTACAAATCTGCCATGCAGAATAAAATGGGTCCAGGGTTTTTGATCATAAAATAATAACCTGACAGTATTTGTACATTTTTTTTAAATTCTTTTCTGATATAGCAGATAAATTCACAATTGTTAACAATCAGCAGTTCCATCTTGGTGATAAATTCAAATCTTGTCTTCCACTCTACAATGCAGTACAGAGCAGAACAATTATGTGAACCATAACTGTGCTGAGCACTCCTTGAACTGGCAACTAACTTCCATTGCCACTGACACTGTCTCACAGTCACAACTACAGTCAGTTATGTAACAACTTTGCCAGGGTAAAGCAAAGCTTGGTTTTGCAAGCCACATCCGAGCCTGCCACAATACGGAGTAAACGACTGATGGAGTCACTGTTGCTGGACAAAGCGAGGAGGACATGATGATGATGATGATGATGATGATGATGATGAGTGATGATGATGATGATGATGATGATGCAACAACTCAGTATTGTTATAATTATTATTTTGTATAATTTGCCAATTGGAGAAAAAATTGGGCAAAATTAATTATTGGTAATAGTGCACTCAGCAGAGAATATCAACATATTTTACATAAATAATTTTGTAAAATACAGTCTTTCAATTATTAGCAGTTCCTCCTCACATGTGTGAACAGTTTCTTTGGGCCCCTGACAAACACACTCCCCCTTCTCTGATGATGTCTCAGCCAGCCTGTTTACATGAGCAGCCAATCTCATGGAATGTGGTGTTTCGTTTGTTGGAGCTTTTACCTGATAATTCAAGGATAGAATATGCATCCATCATTCACCTATACACCATGTTCTGACCTGCTTGCCCCTGCATTGAAATAAGTGTCTGTAATTAGTTCATTTCATCCAATCAGCAATTCAAGCAGTTCCTTCTTGTTTACTGTGTGAATTTCTAACTCCTCCAGTATGTACTGATAATGTCCCTTGTTGACTGTGCTGACAACATTGCAACATGCTTATAATCCAAACTATTCACACGACATTCCTATGAGACATGGCATTATCAACTTCCATTTCACCGCTTGAAATGGTGGTCATGATCCATGGCCCAAATTTCAGTCTTAGTGGGTAGGCAAATATTATTGGCAAATACATCACGGGACTAGTAATCATTCTAGAAAACATCACAGGTACTTCTAACAGGACACACTTTGTCTCTTGCAGGATAGAGACCTTCTCCAGTATAAAGTGTCAACTTGTTCCTGCAGCCCATTTCTGTCTTACAACGTGCAGGCACCTTAACATCATCTTCCTCAGTCAGTGGTTGAAATGAGACACTCAAGATGGATGACCTGCTTGGTTGCTAGGTTTTAACCTTTAGGACTTCTACCTGTAGGGTTACAGGGAAAGTATCATGTATGTAGAACTTGTTTGAGATTTGCAGCCACTGGAACAATGCATTCATATTACTTATGATACCATTCTGGTGGAGGTTGGTGCACTTGAATAAGTATGCTAGTCCACATCATGATGTGAATATAGATGCCTTGTGGTCTGTGGAAAACACTTGGAAACCTCTCCTAGGCTTGTCCATAGGAATGTGCTGTACAAGAACTTTTCAGTGTACGGTTAGAAAACCCTCTCACATGGAAACCATGCATTTGCAGCATATGTTCGTTAAACATTATTTGGTATTATCTCTTACAGATTTTTCCTATTGCTCAGAATCATCCTCTACATGCTATTACAATTAATGGGACCTATATATTATAAGACTGGAAGTTCTGAATCTAGTTATTTAGATAAGCAATAGAAATTATACCCATTGCTATATTCTTTTAATTTATTTCTGATTTACATGATTACTAATTTCCTGCATCATGCTTGAAATAAATTTGTTAAAGATTATACTCTAATTGTACTTTGGTGATCTAAATCACAATATCTGCACTAACAGAATTTACAGTCCTAGATTGGTAGCAAAATGTCCTCTTAAACATCACAAATGTTAGAAACCATATTTTTTCCATAGAAAGAATAATTTACATATTCATTTTCCCAGTGATGTCCCGTATCATCACTCTATCATTTGTCAATAATAATATATTGTCCAATTCACAATTTGCATTTCTTAAGGGTTCTGATATAGAGAAAGCTGTTAACACGTAAAATGATAATGTACTTAAATCATTACATAACAAATTAGAGGCTACTGGCATTTTCTGTGACCTGTCAAAAGCCTTTAACTTAGTGAATCACAGCATACTCTTTTAAAAAATTAGAATATTATGATGTCACTGATGGTGGTGCGAAATGGTTTGAGTCTTATCTAACTAACAGGAAACAAAGCATGTTGTTGCAAAATACCTGTGTAGTAAAGAGTCAGTCTTCATCTGATTGTAAGTTAATTACATATGGTATTTGTTAAGGTTCCATATTGGGTCTATTGCTTTTTATTGTGTAAGTTAATGACCTCTCATCTGTTACATTGCCAGATACTAAGTTCATTTTGTTTGCACATGATACAAACAATGCAATAGTAGCAAATCAAGTACAGATTTAGAAATGGCTGCTAATCAGATTTTCACTGACATTAATAAATGGTTTAAAGCTTAATTTATGATCATTAAACATTGAAAAGACTGACTATATACTTGTAAGAAATTTCCTTCCAGCATGTGCATAACATATGAAGACATGCAGATTGAAGAAATTGACAGTTAAATTTCTGGGATTACTACTTGATAGTAAATTCAGTTGGGAAAGGGATACCACATAGTTGCTGAAGTGCCAAACCAAGTTTGTATTTGCAGTGAGAATGATGTCAGATATAGGAGCTATAAACATAAAAAAAACTTGCATACTTTGCTTCCTTTCATTCTACTGTGTGGTGCAGTAGATGCCGGGCAGCGAGTGCTCCATTGCCCAGCAATCACATGCTGTGTCACCCATCTACTACTGTGGTACGACATGACTACGTTTAAAGCATAAGCAAATAAATTTTGTACTCACCCATGTCACACAAGGAGATGCTGGAACTGCCTGCCATTATTTTCCACGCATTTCTGACATCTAGTCAAGAAATTATTAATCACATGATGTAATTCTCTCTGAGATATTGAATTAATTGAGTCACAGATATTATCGTTGAGTTCCTGTATCATGTGAGGATTTGTTGACTATACATTATGCTTCGGTGCACCCCACAAATAAAAATTGTACAGAGTTAATTCAGGACTTCTAGTGGGCCAGATATTATTGCTAATCACTCACTCACTGAACACATCATGAACTGCATGCAAAGGGACATGGGCCACATGAGCCCTTGCTGAACCCTGTTTAAAAAATGTGAACCTTTATTCTGTCTCACTCACTTCATTAAAAAACAGTCACAGAATGTTTTGCACATATCGTTCACTTGTAACTATGTCATTAAAAAAATTGGACGTATTATTCTCTCAACACTAACTTTGCACCACAGCCCTATTTTCTGATCATGTAGGGGTTCCTCCTGAAGCACAACAGATCTGTCTGTGCTACCAATGTCAACAGTTTTGGGAATTAACATACCTCATGCCCATGTAAATGGAACCAAGCCTCCAGGTGGTATGCAATGTCATCGAGATGAGCTTCTGTGACCACATTAGGTTGTCATTTACATTTCTTGTTTTGAACACTTCCTGTTTCAAAAAAAATTATTCACTAATTTGTGAACTGCATCACAACTCGGAACCCGAACGCCTGGAAACTTCTGTTCAAACAATCTCCGAACAGTACAAGCAGACTCTGTACACACACACACACACACACACACACACACACACACACACACACACACACACACACACACACACACACACACGAATTGTAAATAAACACTCATTGTGGAACTGAATAATCACTCTTGCCATTGTTGTGTTTGCAAACTTCACTGTTACACTTGTGATGCCTATTTTACTGGTCGAATGACACTGGCTGACAAGGCATGTATGTCTGTATGGCCTTCAGGCCCAAACCTACAAAAAATAAAGAGGAGCATAGTGCCGTCACATGGGTCCCCCTCGACTGGCAGGTGCAGTTTCCATGGCCAGACTGCAATACCCCGGGCAGGCAATCATCCGATAAATTGAACACCCTGTATTATGTCATACAGGATCAAATTCTGGGCAACTTGTCAAACTGAGCAAAAGTTTTTAGCATCAAAAGCGATTAATAAGACTCATTTGTGGTGTAAATTCGAGAACATCATGTAGAAACTTGTTCAAGGATCTTTGTATTCTAACCACTGCTTCTCCGTATATTTATTGCTTAATGAAATTTGTTGCAAGTTAGATATCTTTGTTTCCAACTAGTAGCCCAATACATAGTATCAGCGATATGAAGAAGGAAAACTCTACATAAAAACCTAAAATCACTTGCCTTGGTCCAGAAAAAGGTCCAGTATTTAGGAACACACATTTTCAATAAATTGCCAACAACCATACAAAACTTGGTTTTGGATAAAGCACAGTTTAAACAGAGCTGAAAAGACATTTGTTAGTCAACTCCTCCTACTCTATAGATGAATATCTTTACAGGACTGTTAGACCATCTTACGTACAAGTGTGTACTAGATTTCAGTTTTGACAGCAGTTGGTTGCAACAGTGAAGATTAGGTATTTTGTGTATGACAAATTTATTAAAGTGCATAACTATGTTTCATTCTGACAGAGTGTTAATTCTATAAATATTAGCAGGTCCAGTTTACTGCAATGTATTCGCTATTTGGACAATATCCTGAAAAATGATCAGGATAGTGAGTATTATATTCAGATATTTTATGTTTTTTATGTTACGTTTTCTGATTTGTCCCACACCCATGAGAATCATCTCATTTTTGGGCCTATGGAACAAAGACTGAATCTAATCTATTCTAACAAAAAGAATTAAATCCCTCTATCACTGTAAGCTACAGTGTCAACTAACAGCAGTAGTAGAATGATTGTTTCCTCTTTTTTCATCATATCCTCATTACTTTGTGCACAAGTTGCTGAATATCACTGTGTTTAGTAATAATCATCATATGGCTTTCACCAATAAAACAAATCATTTAATATTACAATGCCTCCCATTGGTCATAAGAGAGAGATGTCAACACCACCTCACTTGATGTAGTGCAATGATGCAAACTGTATATTATGAACATCATTATTCAATAGCCTACACAAAGTTTTCTTTTTAGTATCACCACAGCCTTATACTCAATATTCAGTACTGCATAAATCACTTTTAGATTGGTTTTGTTTGGACAAATCACAGCAAAATTATATTTTACTGTCTTGCTGTGTGGGAAACATTGATTCCATTGTTAGTTATTCACTGAAACCTCATGAATGTAAACTGACATTAAAAAAATTGGACCAAGACCATTAATAATTGAAGATATATTGCAAATTTTACTGTAAAATTCCTTCAGACTGTTGTCAACCTAAGTGCTGTGCATTAAAAAGATGAAAAACTTCAGTATAAAAAACAAAATTTGCCTGAAAAACATTACTTTAATGAAATTTAGTTCACTGAAACAGTTATTATGTATTTAAACCTGGTGTTGCACAAAGGTCTCATTACTTGTGCTGACTAACCACAAAGTCATCATTAAATGGTTTGTCATCTTCAGATGGTTTGAATAGCAATACTTTGACTGAACATTCCTGGAGAGACACAGATGTGTGTAGTATACTAACCTATTTCTGAGAAGCCAATGGATCCATTACACATCAGCATTTGCATTTTGGAGAAACAGTTTCTGGTACTACGAACTTGCAAATAATTTACATCAAACCAAAAACTAACTTCAAGTAAGTGGTATGCTCTCCCATTTTATCAAGTATTTATTTATTTATTTATCACATTCTTAGTCTTGTCACAAGTTTCATGATGATGTCTGACAATTTATCCCATGTTTTCTTATGAATAAATACTTCTTTTTAAAATGTGATGGTGAAATTCAAGATTTTACGTCACTGTAGCTTAGTTGTCAGTCTGAAGAACTGGTACTTGTTTCTTCCTCATTCTTCTAAATAACTGCTCATTCAAATTGTTTCATCTTTGCAAACATAAGCTCTGATTCAGTGACAAATTTGGTGATAATGTGTCTCATATTTAGCCATGAAGTATCTAGCATGAGTGATCACTACAAATGATGTTGAGCTACCAGTTATATCATATCCATAAAACAATGCTGCACTGTTACTATTTAATATTCCACTGCTTGTATTTGGACAATATAAAAAAATACACAAATCAATTACATCAGTGCAATATTTAGGAATGTTTGTTTCACTTTCACTATATCGTTGAAGGTATCAGAATCAAGGAAGCTTGGCAGAAAGCTACATTATAATCAGTATAAGATCTTGTTCTAGTCATCAGATCATTAGGTGCACAGCTCCAATTGCTTGCAGATAAGGGAACTTACTACTTTCAAAGTTTGTAGCTCCTTCATCAGAGGTGTTCAAACAAGTTTGCACTCTTGAGAAATGAGGCATTTCAATAAATACAATGCTTGTGCTTTTTGACATATTATTATTACATTATTACTGCCTGTTACAACACCTGGTTTCAACATTGTTTTCTAATTAGCTTTCAGCTCTTTGATAAAGTTTTCAATACATTCTTGATCTGTGGCCATAACTAATCCATATTTAAGAACAACAATATTTTTATCATTTATGTTTTTAATATGCGAACAAATGTCTAGTTCACTTTTCTTGAATCCTAAAAAGCATAAAAAGTCCTTGACACCACAAAAACTTCATTTGAGCCTGCAAACTATATTAGTATTATCATTATATCCATTTAGTTGTTGCATGTGTATGATTTATTCTGGTTCTCCATATAAATATACAGTGGGTACATCAAGCTACATAATATACATTTTCTCAGTTGTAGAAGCATTGAACAGTGAATTAACATTACTGAAATTTACAACTAGACTAAACATTTGTGTTTGTCCTTTACCATTACATTGGTTAAATCCCTTAATGACAACTGTGCTTTGTCAACACTATCAACTTCTTAGAATTTTGTTTGGAAAACCCAGTTACAAAGATTCATATTTATTCACCTTTAAACATTTTACATGTAATCAGTATCATATAACAAAAGTTACAAATACATTGTATACATCTATATATACATACACTCCTGGAAATTGAAATAAGAACACCGTGAATTCATTGTCCCAGGAAGGGGAAACTTTATTGACACATTCCTGGGGTCAGATACATCACATGATCACACTGACAGAACCACAGCCACATAGACACAGGCAACAGAGAATGCACAATGTTGGCACTAGTACAGTGTATATCCACCTTTCGCAGCAATGCAGGCTGCTATTCTCCCATGGAGACGATCGTAGAGATGCTGGATGTAGTCCTGTGGAATGGCTTGCCATGCCATTTCCACCTGGCGCCTCAGTTGGACCAGCGTTCGTGCTGGACGTGCAGACCGTGTGAAACAACGCTTCATCCAGTCCCAAACATGCTCAATGGGGGACAGATCCGGAGATCTTGCTGGCCAGGGTAGTTGACTTACAGCTTCTAGAGCACGTTGGGTGGCACGGGATACATGCAGACGTGCATTGTCCTGTTGGAACAGCAAGTTCCCTTGCCGGTCTAGGAATGGTAGAACGATGGGTTCGATGATGGTTTGGATGTACCGTGCACTATTCAGTGTCCCCTCGACGATCACCAGAGGTGTACGGCCAGTGTAGGAGATCGCTTCCCACACCATGATGCCGGGTGTTGGCCCTGTGTGCCTCAGTCGTATGCAGTCCTGATTGTGGCGCTCACCTGCACGGCGCCAAACACACATACGACCATCATTGGCACCAAGGCAGAAGCGACTCTCATCACTGAAGACGACACGTCTCCATTCGTCCCTCCATTCACGCCTTTCGCGACACCACTGGAGGCGGGCTGCACGATGATGGGGCGTGTGCGGAAGACGGCCTAACGGTGTGCGGGACCGTAGCCCAGCTTCATGGAGACGGTTGCGAATGGTGCTCGCCGATACCCCAGGAGCAACAGTGTCCCTAATTTGCTGGGAAGTGGCGGTGTGGTCCCCTACGGCACTGCGTAGGATCCTACGGTCTTGGCGTGCATCCGTGCGTCGCGGCGGTCCGGTCCCAGGTCGACGGGCACGTGCACCTTCCACCGACCACTGGCGACAACATCGATGTACTGTGGAGACCTCATGCCCCACGTGTTGAGCAATTCGGCAGTACGTCCACCCGGCCTCCCGCATGCCCACTATACGCCCTCGCTCAAAGTCCGTCAACTGCACATACGGTTCACGTCCACACTGTCGCGGCATGCTACCAGTATTAAAGACTGCGATGGAGCTCTGTATGCCACGGCAAACTGGCTGACACTGACGGCGGCGGTGCACAAATGCTGCGCAGCTAGCGCCATTCGACGGTCAACACCGCGGTTCTTGGTGTGTCCGCTGTGCCGTGCGTGTGATCATTGCTTGTACAGCCCTCTCACAGTGTCTGGAGCAAGTATGGTTGGTCTGACACCCCGGTGTCAATGTGTTCTTTTTTCCATTTCCAGGAGTGTATATTTGACAAGACAAATTGCCTGCATAATATTATATTTCTAATTTTGTAATATATACTCCTTTCATAAAATGTACCTTCAAAATTCAATATAATTTATTATACTCCCTTGAAATTCTTGAGCTGTATAAAATACTTTACTTTTTATCCATTTTGCAACTTGTGCTTTAAATTTATCCATGGGCATAGAATGTCCACTTTTGGGTAATTTATTAAAAAATGTGGGTGCGGGATACTTATAACGGCAGCGAATCTTTGATAGTCTGGCAAACAGGATGTCAATTGTATGTCTACTTCTTGTATTATATGAATGCATTGCCATCCTAAGGTCAAAGTTATTTAAATTTTCTTTGGCATATATGAGACAGTTATAAATGTACAAGCCAGGTACTGTCATTATATTTAATTCCTTAAAATGCTGCCTGCATTGTCTTTGGGTGGTAGTCCTACAAGGCATCTGATTGCTCTTTTTTGCCATTTAAACAGTCTTTGAAATTGGGCAGTTTCCCCATAGTATAATCCCATAAGTAAGATCTGAGTGGAAGAAGGTAAAGTATGCATATACTAGGAGTGTTCTACTAACAGTGCCTCTCAGTTTATGTAACTAGAAGATTACACATGAGAGTTTTTTGCATAGCATGCCTGTGGGAGTTTCCCAGTTAAGTTTTTGGTCAATATGGGTCCCTAGTAGTTTTACAGATTTGTTTTCATGTTGGGGCATTCAAATTAAATACAATATCTTCTGTCTTATTATTATTTATCTGTATTGAATTTGTGCAAAACCAGCTTGTGCATCTGTCCATTGCTATTGTTACATTATTCTGTAATTCATCCAAGTTGTTTCCCTGAGTAATTAGCATTGTATCATCTGCATACAGTGCTGTGTCACAAGGTAATGAAGAAGGCAAATAATTTATGTAGACTACAAAAAGGAAAGGTCCTAGTATGGAGCCCTGTGGTACTCCTTTGGAAACTGGCAAGAAACTGGATCTTTTTTCATTTATAGGCACTGTTTGTTTTCTGTTGCATAAGTAAGATTGTAATAGTTGGAGAGCACTCTCCCCTATTCCATAATACTGTAGCTTTCTTATTATAATATTGTGGGATATAGTATCAAATGCTTTCTTAAAGTCCAACGGTCTCGCACTAATTATGGATTTATTCTCAAAGGAGTTGTATACCTCAGTGACAATGCTCTCTGCTGCCTTCACAGTTGAGAGACTGGTTCTGAACCTATACTTCGTGGAACGTAGCAGTTTATTCGATTCAAAATACTGGCTCATTTGCTGATGAATACAGTACTCTATTATTTTTGAAATTATGGGAATTACCGAGAGGGGTGAGTAATTGTTAGGTAAATCTTTGTCACCTTTCTTAAACACAGGTATGATAACAGAAATTTTTAAACAACCTCGGTAAACACCTTCATTTAATATCTTATTTGTTGCCCTTGTTAAGAGGATTATTATTTCTTCTCTTATATTTTTTATAACATGGTTAGATAAACCATAGTAGTCTTCAACTCTGGAGTTACTGAGCTTGGTTATTGATTCACTGACCTGTCTAGGAGTAACTAATGCCCATTCAAATTTATCATGCAGCTTTCTGTATATTGTAGGTAGCAGTGTTTCTGCCTTCCTCACATCTTCCTCTATCTTAATGTCAGAGACAGGATTGGCAAAATGTGCATTTAATAAATGTGGAGGAATTCGTATACTGGTTTCTTCCTTTTGGCAGTTTATTTCTGTTTTAATGGCTTTCCATGCTGCTTTGCATTTATTTGTGAAATTGAGTATGAATGTGTCATTGTCTCCATTTTTAATTTCCAGCTCAGATTTTTTCCCATTAGCTCATTTCATTGACTGTAGCATATTTCCAGGTGATGTACTACTGATGTTATGTGCATCTTCTAGGCTTTCAAGCTCTTCTCTTCCATAGACAATTTCAGGAGTCAGGATCAAAATTCTCTAGATACTATGGTTTCTTTAGTCTTGAGAGATCTCTTAGTTGCCAAGATGTTGCTTGAGAAGACATTCTTCAGCTTCCTCCCCATGCTCCAAGTCTTCAGAAGTTTGTTCTCTTCCTCTGTCAAATATCTTCCCTGATCATTGTGCATTTCAATACAAGTATCACAACTGCCTTTAAAGCAAATAGACATCTCTGCAAAGAATGACTTTTTTTCTTCCTTTGCCCAAATTCTATGGATTTCATCTACACCACATCCTTCAAAATATCGTTTGGCTGAATTTTGTAAATTTTCCTTTCTCTCTTAACTGCTATAGAAACATAGCATGTAGACCCTATAGTACAAAATTGTTTTATATTTCCCTTCTTGTCTGTCCACATAGTTCATAATAACCAACATATTGAACAGTCAACTTTCTATTATCCCATTCTTTCAACTCTGCCCACATTGGTTCTAGAATACTGACGTTTTCATTTGAGTGTCTGAATGGTCTTGCTGTCTCAATTATTGTTGACATTTTCCTCTTGCTGCTATATTGTGTTAAGGGTTCTGAGAAGCTATTACTCTCTGGGCTATTCCCTGTTTTTGTAATATTTCCTGAACTTGTTCACTGTCAAATTCATCACCATTCTCACTGAGAATTTCTTCAATTGTGTGTTCTAATGATTTTAATGTTAAAAGTATCTTTCAACACATATTGGAATTCTGACTTTTCCCTCACTATTTAACAGTAATGGAATTTCATATAACTGTCTTCAAAAACAACTATTTAAGTACCTCTTCTCCTGCATGGTTTCTCAGAATTACGTCAGTTCAGCAGGTTTTGCTGCTCATTCTTGATATCCAAATGGCAGTTTATATGTCTTTTCAAAATATAGTCTATTTTTCACTGACCTTATATCCCATACCCCATTCATTTTCCAGTTTCTTCTAAATTTGGTGATTGTCTCGATGCCCTCATCTCTCTTGGTATACCTGTAATAGTGAGGCATCACTTTTTATTTATTTATTTATTTATCCATCTATAGACAATAAATATTGTGTGGAACATACAAAATTTTACATTAAGTAGTATAAAGAATAATACATACAAAATTGTACAAAAAATGTACAAAGAATAATACTTGGTCATACAAGACAGAGTAATACAACTTTTTATACATGTATACTAACAGTATTGTAACTGTATAGTCTGTTTGCCCTAAGGCTTTACATTTGTCTTCCCTAAACACGAAGCACTTATATTCATTACAATAATTCAGTAAAGATTTTACAACACTCAACAGCTGTCCATCAGATACGCAAAATTAACAGAAACTTTAGGGGTTGAAAGACAGTGTTTCCAGTTTTGCCTTAATAGAAACATTGTCATAATTATTTATTGGTCTAAATAGTCATTTACTGAGTAAAAACATTGTTCAAGTAGAACTTCTTTAAATTCTACTGTAAATCTGTTTTCATATTCTAATTTTCTCATGTTGGTTGGTAGGCTGTTCTAGAGTTTTTTACCAGTACAGCTCACATGTGTGTGTGTGTGTGTGTGTGTGTGTGTGTGTGTGTGTGTGTGTGTGTGTGGTGTGTGTTCTTTTTGTTTATATATACAAGAAAGGTATTTTTAGAACTTGTTGAATAAGGGATTGCATTGTGTCTCTGGATAACTGTGTATTATTATTCGAATAGCCCTCTTCTGTAACAGAAAGATTTGTTTTAGTCAAAATGTGGTGGAACTGAAAATAGTATTCTGTATGTTGCAAGAGACTGAAAACAGCCAAAATATGCCATCCTGTCACCCTCTGTACAAAAATTTGCAATAATTCTAAGAGCAAAACAGGCTGCATTAAGTTTCTGCACAAGTTTCATTACGTGGTCATTAAAATTAAGATTTTCATCTACATGAATCCCCAGCAATTTTTTGAAGCCGTTCTGTCTATGGACTTGCCACCCAACAACAGATCAAGATTTACATTTTGACATATTTTCCCAAACTGCATATAATTTGTTTTATTTGCATTTAACATCAACCAGTTGACATTGAACCAAGTGTTTATTACTTTAACACTAGTTGTTTGCAGCATTTGCTTTGCTGCACCTATTATCACACTAGTGTCATCTGTGAATAATATGGCCTTTGTTGCTCCATCTGATGTGTGAATGTCATTTATGTAGACAAGGAACAATAAGGGACCTAGAATACTGCCTTGCAGCACTCCTCTTTACAGTTTTTTTTTCATCTGATACTAAATTTATTTTCTAGTTGGATTAATCTGACACCAGTTCTGTGTTCTGTTTTGTAGGTATGATTCAATTTACTTTTTCCCCACCCCATAAATACCTAATGCTTCCAGTTTTTCTAAAAGAATGCCATGATTGACAGTGTGAAAAGCTTTGGAGAAATCTAAATTGTCTTTTTCTAGATTTTTGGTTATTTGTTCAGTGTAGTACATTAGTGCTGTTTCTGTATTTTTACCTGTCTGGAAGCCATGCTGATTTCTATTTAGTAACTTAAGGTCATTTAGATATTTGTTGATTCTGTGCTTCATTAATTTTTCTATTATTTTGGAAAAAGCTGGAAGGAGGGATATTGGCCAACAGTTTTCTATCTTACGCTTGTCGCCGTTTCCAGAAACACTCCTTCACTAAATGATAAATTGGCTATGTATGCCAAGGGCCTTGTAATTTCTGCAGCTGTCATTGTTATGATATAAATAGGCACCTCATCTACTCCTGCTGTTATTGTAAGTTTCAAGCTTCATGTTCATCTGTTGGATTTTTTTAATTTTTTTATTTATTTATTTATTTATTTATTTATTTTTTTTTTTTTTTTGCATAATGAAATAATTGTTGATGTAATTTTGCAAATTTGATTTTAATATTGACTTTTTTTTCTTTTTGAGAGAATGATATACTGGTCTTCACACCTTTTTCCTGTCTCAGTCTTCATAATACCTCATATAGCTTTTGATTTGTTATCAGACTGTCTTATTAAGTTATCATTACTCACAAATTTTGCCTCAGCAGTTACTTTTTTCATGTA
Source organism: Schistocerca gregaria (assembly GCF_023897955.1). Taxonomy (NCBI): domain Eukaryota; kingdom Metazoa; phylum Arthropoda; class Insecta; order Orthoptera; family Acrididae; genus Schistocerca; species Schistocerca gregaria. Next base: position 817,711,879 of record NC_064931.1, on the reverse strand, counting down.
TCCTCTTGTAATTCTTAACATATTCTATGAGCTGTGGATCTGTAGATGTCTTCAATTTTGAATTCAGTCTATTTAGAGTTCCACAACAAGTTTTGATGCCAGCTGTGATCCAAGAACTTGGCTTTTTATTGTGTAATTTGATGTGATACTTGACAGCTTCTTTGGAAAGCACATTTTGAAATATTCCATGAAAAATTGAAGAAAAGGTGTTAATAGAATCTTTTTTTACATACTTTGCTGGTGCTGATGATGGTTCTAATGCTTTTACCTCTTTTTGAAGTGTTTTCGTTATGGAGTCTGGTGATGGCGATGCAATTATCATTTCAACTCTCTCCTCTGGTAGCCCTGATTCCTTGCATTGTTAGTCATGTCACGTGGAAGATGCATTTCCTGGCCCTTTTGCCTGTGATGAAATGATGCTGCAGCATTCATCTTTGACATACTAATGTAGGAGGTGGCCCAAATTCAGCTAAGTACAAAATCTTGCACTTCATACATTTATTTACTCATATAAGCCAAATTCCTGATTTTTCTTTGTGTGAGACTGTGTATGCCAGATAGGTCTGATCAAAAATTATAAATTTTAATATTTTACACTTCCTGTTGCTTATCCATACTCTTTCACTGATTGCATCAAGGCTCCGATGTGTCATGATATATTGTGTATTTTTCAATATTTTGCAATTTGTGCACAAAATTCATACTATATCACAAATTGTAAACTTAATTTAAGCTTTCTAGAAACTTTTCACAACAATATTCTTGCTCAGAAACAATGATCCCCTAATTTCAATGTGTATTTATATGACAAAAGGTATATTTTTGAGAATCTTTGGACACTTACAAGTGTTGTGCGTAACATACCCTGTAGTAAACTGTGAGCTGAAATTCAATGGTCTGTAAACTTCAGTAGCAGCACATTCTTTGTGATCACACAATGTCCCACTTACTCCATATGTTCCATGTAGAACTATTTCATTACCTTTTTTGTCTCAAACCTGTTTTATATTAATCCTTAATTAATAACGTAAGCTTACACTGAAATGTTTCAATGTGCTTGGATAAATATAATAAGTTTATTGTGTCTGCATAAGTTCTAGTAAATCATTTTCATTCCAAGCTACAAGTCCATTATTTAACTCATTCCACTAAATTTTCAATACTGCCACACAAGTTGATACATGCTTACCTGTAGCTGAGCTAAAGGTTAAGAATACAGTGTGAATTATTTAAATAATGTGCTATTGAGAAGACATAATTTGAATTATTATGAAGTAAATCAGCCCATGGTGAGTTGCCTGAAAACTGAAAGATGCAGCAGCAGTGCCCATTTAGGAGTAGAAGTAACTAATTATGCTCCAATTTCAGACTCATTTCACTCCATCTAGTTTTCTCAAAGGTCCTTGAGAAAGTACCTTATGATATAGTAATGACCCACTTTTCTGACAAAAACTTTTTGATTAATTCTTAAGTTGGCTTTTATCATTGCTTTGCTACAGAGAAATTGGTATTGAAATTCACAAATGTTCTTACAAAGTCAATCAAGAAACATTATACCAGTAGCACAACCCCTGGTAATACTATGGCCATTTATTGTGTATAGCTACAATATAATTTTGTTTGCATTATGGCATCTGTGGCACCACACTTGCACAAAGTGATTCTTATCCACACTGCCGGAAACAGTAGACCAAAATAATGAGTTACACCTTGCTTTGCTGACTAGGGTACAATTAGATCTTTATCCTGGTGTAAAAACTTTAACAAATTTCATGCAAGCACACTGCAGAAACTAGGAATATCCAGATATTCAAAACCAAATTACAAAGCTATATTATTAGCCATTCCTCATATGTGTTATAAAGATATATAGATTCTGGGTTTGCATAATCAGTGGAGTCATGAGATACTGTATTACATTGACAATGGGAGAAACCAAGCAGCATAATTAGAAAAAACACCACAATATTTTGAAATTTGTTGCTTTCCTTCAAATCTTCAACCTTTTTGAGCATGTAGATTATGACAACTGTTCTTATTACATCATATAATCTGCCTATAGTTAATGCTGATGAGTTCATCAAACCTTTATCTCTGTATTTATATTTTGACTCGAGTGTTATTGATCATCAAGATATTGATTAACAAAGAAATGCAACAGCTTCTCAATGGTGCCCCTAAAATTATTTAGTGCACAACCTAAGGATATTCAGTCATTGCCTTTGGGGCAATTCAGAATTAAAATTTTGAATACATTAAAAGAGCAAACTTTGTACAGTACTGAAGAATTCTTCTCTGGGGATAGAACAGTATCTGGTGATAGAACAGTATCTGAGCTGCAACTCAATGCCATGACTACAGCAGCAAGTCCACTATTCAACCACACTATGTTCCAGTATTGATTTTATAGCTGTGTTATTACTATAAGTATGTTGTAGTCTAGGTCTTAACATTAATATGTTTTATAGCATCAATTTTAATACTGTAGTTCAAATTGCAATATTGTATCCATTTCATTGTGGTAATGTTATTGTAATGTTGACACAGACCATCCAGCCAAGGCTGGTGAATGACATAGGATTGCTAATCATTGGAACTATGGAACATACTGTGTGAACGGGTGAACTTCAAGGTAACATCTTTTGGTTGCTTGGAAGCAAATGAATCCATCAAACAAGAGCAAAACAAATAGGGAGCTGCACCAGCATTTTTAGAAACTTTGTTTAACTATTTTACTTGTAATTTCTATTTGGGTTTCATAATACATAATATTTAACTCCTGGTTTGATCCCCAAGTGACCTGCCACATTTTAACTATTTTTTGATGTAGTGCTTGCACCATATCTCAGAAAATATAGTCATCATAATGTCCTTTATGTATATTATGGAACAAATAACCACCTAGAAAGGATCTTGTGGGTTGTGCACAGTTTCTACAGCCTGATTCGTAGATCTGTATATTTTAATTGTCTGCAATATGTAAGAAACACAATACTTTGTTAAGTTATGCTCCACTTACTCACAGCACTTATGCAAGGAAAGTATTGAGATGAAGTGGCAAGATAATGCATGAGTCTTATTTCTTTTTGTCTCTCCACCTACAGAAATAAGGACTTTACAACAATGTAAATATATAATTTCTATGTTTAGGAGCAAATATATATTTATATTAATTTTAACTTTACCATTTGTTGTGCAGCCCCCCATAGCCCAAGACGACAGAAGCTGAATCTACGCATGAAAAGTTTGTCACTAGATTCACCAGAGTCTACAGAGCATGTACAGAAACGGAGACATGCAGCAGCTCAGTCAGCCTGTCTTGACCCACAGACTAGCCACTCTTCCTCATCTCGCATTGAGTGTAATCATAAAGTCATTATTCCATATTGTGATGCCTTCTAGTAGAATTATTGTATATTTACAGCCATAACATGGACAAACTAGATAACGATTTTGTGTATATTACAATTTATATTAACTGTTGTTGGCAGGCCCTTTACTGAGGTTATTATGAAACTGTACAGTTCAGCATCATAAATGAACTGGAGGAGGAAAACAAAACTGTACTTTATCAGTTTCATTTTACCTTTAAACATTTATTTTGAATCGGTTGCAATATATGTGCCCCAAAGATTCACTAAAGTTGTTGAGAAAATAACATGAAATAATTAAATACTTTAGCTTCTTTGATCAACCAACAGAAATATTTAAAAAAAGTGAATCATTTCCACTAAAAAACATCATACACAGCTAAAAAGAAATATCTTAAGAACAATATGTTTGTACATAACAGTGTCTGTGCTTAATGGCTGTAAATATACTGTATTAAATTCCTTTCTGCAATGCATCTATCACTCTTGTGCAACTTCTTTTTACAGAAAGAAACAGTGTTGAGTCCTGCACGCCCTTATACACATGCTGTATTTCAACCAACTCTATGAAATGTGAAAATCCATGCACATTGCTTGTTCTGCTAATCAGTGTCCTAATCTTTTTCTCTCCTTATTTATAAGCCATACAAGAAGTCTAAAATACATGGAATGGAAGGAGGTTGGTGTGTAGCTGCCATGCACAAAACCTTATCTTTAGTTTTGGTTCACTTTTATGGTGAGACACAAGGTTGCTACAATAGCTTACAGACACTAACTTTAAGAAACTGTATTTTAAATAAAATTAGTAGATGCTGCTCTAATTAAGTTGACAAACACAATCAGGTGCATGAATGACAGTTCTTTGTTGCATTTCAACTAATGATTACCCCCTATGTTTTCAGGTGGATACACCACCTTCTCTGCCTCTATAGTTTAGTAGTTTATGCAGTTCTTTTACCTTCCTGTTTATTTTTTACATCACCTGTCAAATGATTTTTTTACAGCTGATTCATTTCTTAAGTAACATTGACTTAATTTTCCTTGTTATTCTATTTAAAAAATCATCTCTTTTCACTATAGTTTGCATGTTTTATTGAAACCCATGTATATCTGTTTCTCTCAGTTATTTACAGACAGCACATAGACACTGGTTTCTTTTTTGTTTTACTTGCCTTTTGCAGGGTCACATATACACTACCTCATTTCAAAAGTGAAATTCTACAACTGGTGACTGCAGCCAGGGGAAAAAGATCAAATACTATTCACTTACTTCCAACTTTCCTGAAAATTTCTTGTTTTTGGACTTTGTCATTATAGGGCAACAGGGAAGATCCCCACTGTGGAACAATCTTAATAATTACTCTCATTATGACTACACATTCAGAATAATTTCAGTCACTAAAACAGTTATAAAATTTAAGTTCTCCTGAAATTATTAAATGTGTTTTCAGTTAGTTTTTTTGTTTGCGTAGGCTCCCAAGAAATACCGCGCCAACACAGAACTGTCTTTATACATAATGGTCGATGCTGGTCAAGTATGCCATATCTATTTCTAACAGGAGTTAATTTGTAGGAAACGTTACAGTTTAACTCAGATTGTCATTGTTTCATCTAGTTACAAGAAAATAATCCACTTTGAACCGGAAATAAATGTCATAAATAGCTCCTTATACTTTTTAAGTAGAAGTAGCGACATGGGAGCAGATTAGATATGTGCTTTAAAAAAACAGCAGTTCTGATTTCAAATGCATATTTTGAGAACATGTAACTACTTATACAGAATCCTTATCTACATCATATTTTTTCTGCAGTAGTTTGAATGGTATTTACATTGACTGTAGAAAAAGCTTTTATTTGTTTGTCATGAGAATATGTTAGATGAATAGCAAACCATTATTAAGTGTACTGGTATTATGCAGTTGAAACTTAGCAAATCATTTAGCTTTTGCATGATCACAAAAGGAATGGCATGACTCCACGTAGCAATATAGCTTCACAAATTAACATTAGTAGAACTATATATTTACTTAGAAGAACTATGTATAGTGCTAATAGCAAGCATCCTTGCCATAGAAGGATGTAATTCATTGATCTATAGATATTTCAGTGTTAGGTGTGTGTGTGTGTGTGCGGGAGGGGGGGGGGGGCGAGGGGGAGGAGTATTTACATGCCACTTGAAATCATCATTTGTATGAGAAGTAAGAAGCATGTTTTGCTGCAGTCACCTTTACTGTATTATATGCTTTTTGTAATTTACATATTAGTATTAGATTCAGTTAACTGCAAGTCAGACCCCATTGTATGTAGTTTTCAAGTAGTATTGGAAAAAACTTTATGTGATAATACATTAGTATATTTTCAAATATTAGTTGCTTACTTTTATTTTTCTTATATTACTGTTTGTTTCCTGTAACAATTACATATAATGTCTGTGACAGGAATCATAGCATAAGACAAAATTCAAAGGAAGTTTCATTATGTGGTGCTTTTAAGCTGTGTGCAAAGAGGAAATTTCTCTTTAATACATGATTTCTTCTACATTTTATATGTATTATTATCAACATACTGGGTATGGTTTCTGGTGATGAAAATAATTTGATTAAGTGGTGTTTAAGAAGGAACTCTAAAAATACTTCATAATATGTCATGATTTTTTAGTCTTATAAAGAAGTATATCAAAACAGCAGCTTAATAGTAGCATTTAATGATAGCTACAAAGTTTATGAACATAGTAAAAATTTCAAAAATGGTATTACCTTTATTTAAATCTGTGCATGACTATAAATTTATAATTTATGGAGCATGCACATTTGTTGATATACTATTACAATATAGAATTTTCCTCCATATCTAGAATTCAATGAGTGCTATGTGAATCCAAACTATTAAACAGATGTTAACTTATGAAGTCTAAATGAAATTTAATTCATTAAGCTACACAGGAAGTATTCTATTTTGTGTTATGCTGTAATACTGATATATTCTGATCTATAACAGTAGATATAGTGTATCTAAATTGTTTTCATAGCTCCATCAAGCCCTGTTCACAACCGCAGGCTACTGTCTGCAAGGAACATGCGAATGAGTTCTGTTGAACTTCCAGATGAAAATGAAAAATCTCTGTCTTCTGCCAGTACATCACCATGTCCTTCTCCAGTAAGTAGCAAATGAGAGTTGTTAGTGACTATTAGCTAACCATATACTAGAGCTTCTATTCCTCTTTTCCAAATTGAAACAAAAATTAGCATAAAGAAGTGATGTTATATTTGTTTATGAAACATGTACATATATTATTGCTATTGTACCCAATGCTATTTAATTTTCCTTTTTTATTTCTTGATAATTTGCTTCTCAGCAGCAAGATGGGTTTTTTTTATGCGCTATGGCAGGTTTGATAGTTTCAAATTATCCCTGAAGTTAGTAAGAGTACAGTGTTATACTAGTCTTCTATTGACCTAAGTAACCACTTACGACAAAGAGAACATTGTTTATAAATACCTCCAGTGCTCTTACACTGCTGGTGTTATATAACTTTAGTAGTATAGGCTCCACCCTAAAACCCCAGACTATATACTGATCACAAGTGATTTTCATTATGTTGTGGACACATTAAAAATGCTTGTGTTCTGTAGCACTTATCTCTTTTGTAATTTTATAGCACTTCTGCATGCTCCAAATGTCTTGGGTATCGAAAACAAGATGGCCACCATACAGTGTGGGAAGTGGCCTTCAGATCATTTCCTGCTGTTAATGACTACATAGGCTGAGTATCAGTTGCAAGTGATATCACTTTAATTGTTGCCTCTCCCGATTCCATTCTGATGGGTGCTTATGCCACATAATACTCTACAGTTATACAATATTTATGTAATTTTTTTCTTGAATTTTCCGCAGAATATTGAATACTCCATCATTTTTCAGACAGCCTGCTAAACCAAAATGAGGGTTTCCAGCTTGAAAATATGTGGAAACACCTCATTTTACATCTGTACTCTCAAAGTAAATATTGCTCCCGGTGTTCACTGCCTGGCATTACAACATATGACATCAATATTAGTCAACCAAATACTTCATAAGCACTGTTGATTCACTGACTCTAGATATCTATGACTGATGCTATTGCTACCAATTGTATTATGTCTGACACATGTGTATTTACTCCACAGTGGAAAGTGTGTAAAAAAATCTTGCCATTCTATAGGTGAGTTCACCTTGAAAATGGCTGAAAGGTTGTCAGTTGTAATATTGGTACATTAGTTGATAATATCCTGGATGCACTCCTGAAAAATGATGAAATATTTATGTAGCTGTTTCTCAAATATTGTACCCAAAGTTTTTAGGGTATGAACAGCTGTGTAGGATTTCCATGTCATAAGATCAATGTTTTTTCTCTTTACTGCCAATTATCACCTCAACTTCCTTGCAACAAGTGGACACTTTCCCTTGTAAGACATTCATTGTAGAGCTTGCACTTGTAAATGACCATCTGATCAATTAAGATTTGTATTACTTCATCATGAGTCCCCCTTATCCTTTCAGATTTTTTCTATTTTACCCATAAGTGACTGCAAATTTCTTCTTTTTTTAATAAATATACAACCCCATTATTTTCATAGTCCCCGTAACTCTTTTCATAATCACCATTTATCTTTGTCTTGTACCCTGCCTCCATAGCTGAGGTTGGTAACTTATACCCATTTATTCACACTCAGTCCAGAGGTAGCCAGTTTGAATGATGTTGGTGGAATAAATTTTGACCACCAGTATTTGGCCAGCTTGGGGAGGAGAGGTGTTACACAGTATCAGACTTTGCACCAATATCCTGGATTATATCTAAAACCTATCTTCAGTGTCTCATGAAGTGAGGACACAGGACACTGTGATACTGATCTGGCCGTCAGATTGGCACAATAAGCCTGATAATCCTCTTGCTGCTGTTCAAGAGGAATAGGGTATGAGCTGGAACCAGTTCTTCCCCTGTCTCATCACCACAGAACCCAAACACATCTCAGCTTTGTACACACACCCATTACAGTTACATTCAGTCAACAGGTACATTTAAGACACAACTCTCACTTACAGTGAGGAAAGGAATTATGGTGTGCAAAGGGACCAAGTGATGTGGCACAGTGGTTAGCACACTAGACTCACATTCGGGCGGGCAACAGTTCAAACACAAGTTCAGCCATCCAGATTAGGTTTTCTGTGATTTACCTAAATCACTTCAGGCAAGTGCTGGGATGCCTCCTCTAAAAGGGCAAGGCCAATTTCCTTCCCCCACGCTTCCCTACCCGAGCTTGCACACCATCTATAATGACCTTGTTACTGACAGGACATTACACAGTCATCTCTGATCTTCTCCACCTCTTCTTTTGTGGGCAGAGGAAGAAAACTCTCTCTGACTAGGCAGCTCAACAATTCTTTTGAGTCTCCAAGCTGACAATGCCATATGACATATTTGTTATGTCTTTGCCATCATATTAATTGTCTATAAGAGCTGCTGACTGTGGCAAATGCCTTGTTACTGTACCTTTATTCAATTAGTTTGTGGAAAGGACTGTTTGTGAGCTTATATCCCAAGTGATCTGTTTTTCATGTTAATCTCCATAAATTATCTAAATCTTTCTATTTTTGTTCTTCTTAATTCTTCTTTTATATGTTTAATAAAGTGTGTATATGTCCATAGCTTCTGGATTTTTACCTCTGAGGTTATGCTATTTTGGAATAATTTTCTAATGACACTTGTACCAGTGTAATTTCTGCAGTGCCTCAGTCCATGCAAAAGTTGTGTCTTTATACTTGTGTCTCAAGCTGAGAACCAACATTCCCATTGCTCTCTGTATAACCTGTCAAAATTCTTGCACTTTTACATCTATATCATCACTCAGTGGTGGATTCTCTGAACAATTAAACATTAATCTCATTTATTCACAGTTAACATTCTTGATAATGTATTTTGCCCTTATCCCTGTACATTTCTGTGATAGGTCATGCTTTTCCTTTGGAATCATGTTTGATATTACTATTACTCAGTTGTAAACTCCACAGCCTATTGATATCATATTAACAATATTAACATGTATGTTTGATGTTACTCTCATATTCTATTCATAACGTCTAGCCCATGTTCCATGACTCACACTTCTAATTGTCTCCTATAATCATTAGTCTGGTAACAATACCACAACACAGATTTTTTGTTTGCATCAGTGGATCTCAATAACTCTGAAGCAATGTCATCTTGTTTTGATATAGGTCTTTCAGTATTGTGTCAAATTCTTCTTATCAAATCATCTAATCAAATTGTGCCTATGGACTATTGTTTCAGTCATGTGAATGGATTCATGATTTCCTGTCAGGAAGGTCACAATACATTGTAATTGATGGAAAATCATTGAGTGAAACAAAAGTGATATCTGGTATTACCAAAGGAAGTGTTACAGGCCCTCTGCTGTCCCTAATCTACATAAATTATTTATGAGACAATCTCAGTAGTCCTCTTAGATTGCTTCATTTGCCATCAAGTAAAGTCATCAGAAGATCAAAGCCAATTGCAAAATGACTTAGATACGAATTCCGTATTGCATGAAAAGTGGGAATTCACTCTGAATAAAGAAAAGCATGAAGTAATCTGAATGAGTACAAAAATAACTACATTAAATTTTGGTTACACAATAAACCACACAAATCTGAAGACTGGATTGGCAGTTCACTCATAAGATGCAATACGATCAACTAAAGAGATTGCCTACACTACACTACACTACACTACACTTGTCCATCCTCTGGTGGAGTATTGCTGTGCTGTATAGGATCTTTACCAGATGAGATTGACAGAGGACATTAAAAAAGTTAGAAGAAATAATGGGAGAGTGTCATGATAAGCAAGCTGAGATGACAATCATTAAGACAAAGGTGTTTTTTGTTGTGGCAAGATCTTTCCACAAAATATCAATCACAAGATTTCTCCTCTGAATGTGAAAATACTTTTTGTACCAACCTAAATAGGGAGAAATTATCATGACAATAAAATAAGAGAAATCAGGGCTTGTACAGAAAGATTTAAGCATTTATTTTTTCCATGTGCTGCTAGGGAGTGGAGCTGTACAAAAATAGTCTGGAGGTAGTTAAAAGAACCCTCTGCAAGGCAAGTATGAATTGCATAGTAGTTACATAGATGTCACTGTAGATGTTATAGTATTATACTTCCCATCTCATCTTCATCTACCTCCTCTACCCTTCCTCCAATATTATCTTCTAGTTCATTCTCCTTCTACAGTCCTACATATTCCTTCCTCTTTTCAGCCTTCTGTTTTGTGCTTAGTACTAACTTCCCATCCAAGTTCTCAAGATTAATAGAAGTGCTTCTCTTTCCTTCAAATGTATCTTAAATTTTTATACTGGACCTTCTATCTTTCCCATAATCAGGCAACATTGTACTGCACTTTCTCTATATCTCATATTATAGACATCTGTATGTGTGTCTTGCCACAAAAAAGCCATCCTGTGAAAATTCAGTATCTCTAGCAACATAATTTTCTGATGAACAGTTTAAAGAAACTAAACAAAGTGCACATTTTATAGATTTTTGGACCAAAGTAGACAAACAACCATGAAGTTTGTATGATATTTTACAGACACAAATTTGGCCCACAGAAGGTGAGACATAGGTGTCAAAACATGTCTAGGTAAATAAAAAAATTGCATTCTGTTTTGTATAAAGACAGAGTTAAAAAAAATTCACGAATCAGGAAAAAATAATATCAGGAGCTTCCACCCTGAGCAAGATGATTATAGGAATTATTTTTTAAAAGCTGTATATTTTCAAATTGTTTACAAAACAACTTAATTCCCTTCAAAATACTCTTCATTACAACTAATACATATGTCCCATCAGTCTCCCACCGTTCGAAACATTTTTTGTGGTCATCTTTAGAAATGACAGACAAACACTGTTCTCCAGTTTGTCCAATACATCTGTCGCCATAAGCAACTGCAGTATATTATATGCTCAGATTCACTCAGCTCTCTCCTCAACCTCTTTATCCCATCCACCTTCTGCTCCTCTGGATTCAGGACTGCCCCCACTTGCTCCACTTGAGGGGTGTCTCTGTGGCATTCCTCTGGATCACAGGGCACATTGGCATCCATAGAAATGAGGCAACCAATATAGCCTTCGTTGGCTTGCTGTTTGCATGGTTCCCTTAGCCAATCTACAGAGCATTTTTTGTCATCATGTTGCTCTTTTATGGCACACACATTGGTCTATGCTTCCCAATAATGAATTACAGGACATAAAACCTCTCCCCTGTGCTTGGACCTCTTTCTCCTAGCCTCATCGTTGGGAGGAGGTAATTTTAACTAGACTCCAGATAGGGCACTGTCTTTTTAGCCATCGACATCTTTTAAGTGGTGATCCTCCCCCGCTTTGTCCTTGCTGCTCTCAACCCTGGATGGTGAGACACCTTTTTTTTTCAGTGTCCCTATTTTAATCTGCTACGTGTCCCATTTCAGCTGTTGCCTGATATATCTTCCCTCCTAGTAGATGACACGCACCCAGCTGATCGTGTCCTTGAGATTATCAGTGTCAGTGAGAAGACATCAGTCATTTGAAGCTCTTTTTTTGGGGACAACAACCCCCACCTTCAATAGTAGTTTTCTAAGACTTCCTTCCGTTTTTGGTTTTCCTCCTTTTTAAGTTTCACTCCCATTGCTGCTGATTTAAAATTCGGTTCTTTACCCTTCCCTAAGCCACAGAATGGTCACTTATGACTGTAGAAGTTTTGCACCCTAAAACCACAACAACAAAAACTCCTCCCTGATTTTTTCCTTGATTTCTTCAATGTTGTCAACTTGGTGCCTTTCATGATCCTTTCCATGTGTGAAAATAAGAAAAAGTGGCACAGAGCCAGTCAGGTGAGTAAGGTGCATGGAGTAGTAGAACCATGCCATTTTTAGCCAAAAGCTGTCTAACAGAGATGGCTCTGTATGCAGGTGCACTGTCATGGTGGAAGAACCAGCCTCCTGTCTGCCACAAATCAGGTCTTTTTTGATGAACACTGTTGCATAATCTTCTTAAAACTTCCAAATAAAAGGTTTGATTGGTGGTCTGACATGGGGGAACAAACTTTGAATGAACTACACCCTTGACATCAAAAAAGGAAAAAAATAGCATAGTTTTAATGCTTGATTTGACTTAAAGACATTTTTTGGACAGGGTGATGACATCTTCCATTGGCTTGACTTTTGCATTGTTTCTGGGATATAACCATAGCATAATGACTCATCAACTTTGATAGAAACTCTGGATCAGTTTCAGGCTGTTGTTTCAAAGAACAACTCCTTTCAGCTCAATGTTGCTTTTAATTGTCAGTCAGATCCCAAGGAACAAACTTGGCAGTAACCCTTTTCATTCCCAAATCTTTCATTAAAGACAATTTGTAACTCAGATCTGTGATTGGTTATATTTTACCCAGTAGTATGTCTAACACTACATTATACACTGTATTTGCACTACTCATTTCAAAAATTTTGTACTACGCTATACTGTACAAACTTTGAAATTTTTAGGTGTCCTTATTGATGAGAATTTAAATTGAAAGAAGCATGTTTTGGAACTCCTAGAACAGCTAAGTTCAGCCACATTTACTCTTCAAATCATAGAAAATTTTTGGGGGAGACAAATCAGTAAATTGATATATTTTGTGAATTTTTATTCACTAACATTGTATGGAATAATGTTCTGGGGAAACTCAACTTGAAGAAAGAAAGTGTTCATTGCTCAAAAATGTGTTGTAAGAATAATATGTGATGCTCATCCTTGATCACCTTGTAGAGATCTGTTCAAAGAGCTAGGCATTCTGACAATTGCCTCACTGTATGCCAATTCCCTCATGAATTTGTTGTAAGTAATCCACTGCAGTTCAAAGGGAACAATGATGTGCATAATTACAATACCAGAAGGAAAAAATGATATTCATTACTGAACATTATGCACATGGAAAGCTGCACAATGCTGCGACCAGAATTTTTGATCACTTTCCCAATGATATAAAATGTCTGACAGACGGCAATGCTAAATTTGAAAATGGAGAGAAAAAGTATCTCTTTGACAACTCTCTATTCTGCAGAAGAATTTCTATTTTTGTAAAGTGTGGTGGGTAGGAATTACACTCTCAAAAAAAAAAAAAAAAATGTAAATGGTCAGCATGTGGTCATATTTATATATGAATTAATGTGTAATTAAATTAGATTAGATTCGAGGTATTTTTCATTCCAATAGATCCATTGTGAGGAGATCCTCCAGGATGCAAAATATGTCAGAAAACAAGAATACACAATAAATATTTACAAAGAAAAACAAATACGCCAATGTACCTTCCAGAGATCTCTATATGACTTCACACAACTACATTCCTCTACCCTTGCCCCTGTACCTTCTATGTTTCTTTCCTTTATGTCTTTTTTCTCCATTTGTTCCTGTACACCTCCATGTTTTACCCTCTTCCAACCTCTCTGTTGACTCCACTGATCATTTGCATCAACTGTATTTGCTTTCAGAATGTCAGGACCTGGTGCATCTCTTGAAGGATGCATCTCTGTTACATTCCTCTGAACATCACAAAAGTAAAATCATCATCTCATTAACTTGCTCATACTTAACTGGAAGAATGCAGAAAGTTGAAATAAGTGGTTCGTGTAATGTTAAAACAACAGCTGATTCCTCAAACTGGGGTGCTATCAAGCACGGGGTCCCACAGGGTTCGGTCTTAGGTCCTTTACTGTTCTTGATATACATTAATGACTTACCATTCCACATTGATGAAGATGCAAAGTTAGTTCTTTTTGCTGATGATACAAGTCTAGTAATAACATCCAAAAACCAAGAACTAAGTGATGTAATTGTAAATGATGTTTTTCACAAAATTATTAAGTGGTTCTCAGCAAACAGACTCTCTTTAAATTTTGATAAAACACAGTATATACAGTTCCGTACAGTAAATGGCACAACTCCAGTAATAAATATAGAATTTGAACAGAAGTCTGTAGCTAAGGTAGAATTTTCAAAATTTTTAGGTGTGTCCATTGATGAGAGGTTAAACTGGAAGCAACACATTGATGGTCTGCTGAAACGTCTGAGTTCAGCTACGTATGCTATTAGGGTTATTGCAAATTTTGGTGATAAGAATCTCAGTAAATTAGCTTACTATGCCTACTTTCATTCACTGCTTTCATATGGCATCATATTCTGGGGTAATTCATCATTGAGTAGAAAAGTATTCATTGCACAAAAACGTGTAATCAGAATAATTGCTGGAGCCCACCCACAGTCATCCTGCAGACATCTATTTAAGGATCTAGGGATCCTCACAGTAACCTCACAGTATATATATTCCCTTATGAAATTTGTTGATAATAATCCAACCCAATTCAAAAGTAATAGCAGTGTGCATACCTATAACACCCGGAGAAAGGATGATCTTCACTATGCAGGGTTAAATCTGACTTTGGCACAGAAAGGGGTAAATTATGCTGCCACAAAAGTCTTTTGGCACCTACCAAACAGCATCAAAAGCCTGACAGATAGCCAACTAACATTTAAAAATAAATTAAAAGAATTTCTAGATGACAACTCCTTCTACTCATTGGCTGAATTTTTAGATATAAACTAAGTAAAAAAAAAAAACTTAATCATTAGTGTCATGCAATATTTTGTGTAATGTAATTTCTTGTACAGACATCTTTTATTAACCTGACACGTTCCACATCATTACGAAGTGTCGTATTCATGATCTATGGAACAAGTATTAATCTAATCTAATCTAATCTGTATTTTTAATATATAAATATGCAGCACACACTTTATAGGTCATACATATGCAATAATAATGTGCATAAGCAATTAATATTGACTTTTGTACATATGGCTTTCAAGGTATGCATACAGCTATAGATAATTTCTTACAAGAAACCAATGCAAACACCTTACTGCAGCACACCCACAATGTTAAAAATGGTACTTAACATACCTGTCATCACACTGTCACATAAATACACATAAACTGTGACAAGCAATATGACTTGACATTGTTTACTTGCTTAACAAAATATGCAAATTTACCTGATTAGAAACACCTTTTTATGTGCATTTTCATTCAGAACATATCCAGGACCTTCATCAAAATCATATGTATCCTAATCATCCTCCGATATGTACAGCTTGTTCCTGGAAAGCATTTTCTAGACATGAACCACTGCACATGTTATGACAACAGGCATTTATGTTAAGGGCAGGTGACATTGTTTACATGCACAGATCCTGCCAAAGTCACCACTAGCTAGGATCTGAATTTGGAGATTGAGCTGCTCTCTATCGGCTTATCATGAAACTTTCAACTAATAGGACTAAGACACACCACTTACTATATTTTCCATGCAATAACTTTCCCATTGAGTGTTGCTTACCATCATTTACAGCCCATGTCTTCAATTCTTAGGCTACTGTAATAATCCATCATCAAACAGAAAAATCGTTTTACAGTACTTGTTTGCAATGATTGTGTTACTGCACTGAATCTCTACATAATCAGATAGTACTAATATCTGCATGATTTTATATTATTACTAACATATATGCATAGTTGATTCTACTAAGAAATACATCAGTGGAGTAGGAGGGGTTTGAAACCAATAAAACCTTTAGGCTTCTCTTAAACTGAACTTTAATGTGAATGTAAAATTACTCATTCCATGTCATTACAATTAACTGTACAAATGATCCCTGAAACATGAAACTAACTAAATAACGTTCATTGCATTTATCTACACCCCAAAAATACACCTATAACACAGCACTTGCATATCAACAAGGAAAGAGGCCAATGTGCAAGGACCTGCAT
This sequence comes from Schistocerca gregaria, assembly GCF_023897955.1. Lineage (NCBI taxonomy): Eukaryota > Metazoa > Arthropoda > Insecta > Orthoptera > Acrididae > Schistocerca > Schistocerca gregaria. The sequence goes on along the minus strand of NC_064931.1, from coordinate 817,695,609 downwards.
GGTTAGCCAAATGTGTTAACTCAGCGCTTCTGGGACTCACGAAGGCAAGCTTGACCTAGATCGAATCCACTGCATGGACTAATGAAGAGGGCTGGTGAACTGGCCAGCCCAGATGTGGTTTCTAGGCGATTTCCCACATCCCACTAGGTGGATACCAGGCTGGTACCCATATCCTGCCTCAAGGTGTGCAGAAGAAGAACACCCTTCCCGACAGATTGCTGAAGCCATCACATGGAATGTCCTAGCCAACAATGCCATATGGAATTTATATTTTTATTAATGTATCTGATTTCTGTGCACTTTTTCCTATTTATAATGTATGATTTAATTATACCATAGCAATTCCCTTGAATCCCATACATATAAAGTTCGTCCATTAACTTGGAATTCGTTCTGAAAATATTTTTACAGCTGATAACACAGCAGATCCACCATGGCTAGAACAGTTCCTTAACATATGACCTTTACTTTTGAATTTAAAACACACTAAACCTGTTTTGCAATAAAAAGTTTTAGATGGTGCTGAGCCACAGTCATAAAGCATTTTTTTTTAAGAATACACTGCCATTTGACTGTATAATATGAAAAAATTGTTACAGACTCATTTAGTGTTCCCCTCCATGGAAATCTTTAATAAAAGGTAAGAGATTTATTCATCTGAAGGGAAACCAGAGAGTTTTTCAGTCTTTTGAAATGTGATCCAGTTTACCACAAGAAAAACATTTTTCACATGATGGTTACTTGAATTTTTCCCTATTAAAACACTAACCATTTTGTTTTTGCCTGCTGATTGCTTCCCTTGAATTTTGAAAACATTGCAGTAGCTACATTCATAGCAAAGGTTTATTCAGTGTTCTAAATTATACAAACATTATTCATGATGATACAAAAGTAAGTAACAGAACACTTCAAAAGACTTACACAGTTGTGTATTTAATAAGCACTTGCAACATGCTCTATGGAACATAGGTATCATTACATGCCAGTATATTATCAATTAAATATGAACTTATAATTTATATACTCTTTAACAAAAACAGATAAATCTTAAGTTCTAAATAATGGAATTTCTCTGAAATTACTAATTCAATTTTTAAGTGTGATACATGATAGAAGTCATCTCTTGTAGAACTAAAATACTAGCTTCAGGAATTACTTTAACTCCATTTGAAAAAGTGAAGTTGATACAGGTATTTATGTAATTAAAATAGCTGTGAAAAGATGCTATAAATCATTGAATAAGGACTTTTTCACTATTCATTTGGGTGAAAACAGAATTATGATAACTTAAACACTTTAAGAAATGTCTGATATAAACATTTTAGCCAAAAAGCTTCATGTAGATGAAGTAAAATAGGGCTTCTGTACACGTGTTACTTACTGATGTAACAGATTACAGCAACACTTTATATTATTGATGAAACTGAATGATTTAAGTGTAGCAATATTTCTGAAACTGCACAGACTGCAACAGCAGAAAACTCTTTCATTTGTAAATCAGTATGATAGTTGGGCCTACACAAGTGTAAAATGAGAAATAACAGATAATGATTATGGATCAATTAACTGACCATTCATTCACATATCAATTTTAGTATATCCCACAACTGTCAGAGAAGTCAGTACCTATTCAGCCATAAGACACAAGGCAGCAGCTCAGATGTCTTCAAAAGAACTGGAACAAGTGAAACAGATCTGCAATTAGAGATTACTTGCACGCATATTTATAAGCAGGCACTACCACTGCATATTGCAGTATTTCTAGGAACTTGCCATGATTCATTGACTCCCCATAAATAAAGCTCAAGCAGGAGACTGTTCAGACATAGCACAATTTTAATAACTTTTTGGACACCATTGTAACTAAAAGAATGGCTGAAATTTTTTACTGATTTGATATTTGTTATTCATTCTTTCCTGGTTGTGTTGTTCACATATGATTCTGTTAATCATGTCTTTATGAGTAAATCCAACACACCTGTGTTTGGTTACTTCCATTTAATACTGTGCTTTGTGTCACCAAGAATAAATATTCAGCAAAGTTTATGGCCAAATATCTTCTCTTGTTTGCACATGTATCATTGATAAATTCAAGTTATTTAATATCAGTTGCACAACTGTTTGTATTTATTTATGATTAAAGCATGAATATTTAATCTCTTAACCACCTTTAGTTGTAATTGACTTCCATCAAATCTGCAAAATTCACCATCCACCACATTTTGTCATTTAAATGACATCTCAAGACCACTTGACTAAATAGGCTATTCCAGCTGCCTTCTTTTACCCTTTACAGTAATAAATGCCTCCTTGATTTCAGATATGTAGTTATCTGCTTTGCACATACGATGCAACCAATGACACTACATCCGGTTTGCATGTTGTAGTTTTGGGGAGCACTGATCCAGTACCAGCACATCTACAGTTCATATAATGTATTCTGTCTTCTTAAATTACTGCGGTTTTTGTGGTTTTTCAACAAACTATGGAGATTAGTGGACTTTGTTGAATGGAAATTTTCACTTAAAGGATATTTTGAAGTTTTACACTTTTTTACAAGTATCGAATTTATTACATCTTGCATAATTGTCCAATTCTGCCTTATGGGCCGTTTTCAAATGCAGTAGGTTTTGATGTGTTGGTTGCACATTAATTTTGTTGCTAAACAGTAGATATACAGATGTAGCTGATCTGAAAGTAAACACATAATGTATCCACAAGTGTCAGAACTGAAACCAGAAAGTGTACTGCATGCAGTTGCAGAGTTAAGTAAGGAGACTGGTAACATTGAAACTTTTGTTGTATTAGGAAGAGGTACAGGTGGAACGATTGTATTCTGTGGAATATTGTTATGCCAGTTACAGTAACTACTCAGATATTGAATGCAATTTTTATAATGTAAAATTACCAGCTGTTTAACCTAACCTCAGCTTGATTTCATGCAAAACTATGCACAACTCTCTTTGTTCCAGAAATCTCACCGACTCCTGCCAACAAACTTGTATGTTGTACTGTATAATTTCAAGTCTCGTCATCCTGATGAACTGGATCTTAAGTAAGTACTCTTCAGAAAGAGTAATTTTGCTTATTGACTTACCATTATCATAGCATTACAATAATTTACACATTAGGTCTAAATGCAGAAAATTATATGTAATACATTGCCAATTGTTGCTTGTAAAAACTGCTACTTTAAAAACTATTTCCTGATAGAAATTCAGATTTTTTCCTTGGAACAGCCACCACAATGAAACATTGCTATACTGTTAATTAAAAGTGTTTAAGTCATTGAGAATGTTTTGCATAGTTTTATTTGGAATATCTGGCATTTTTAAGCCTTCTTGATTATTTTAATAATTCATTAGGTTTTAGCTGTACCTAACCTTCATGTTTTTCAAGAATTTTGTTAACTGTAGGACTAAAAAAAATCGTCATCCACATGATAATTATGATAGTTTCATTGTATATTTCCACTATTTTGCAAGGAAAAATGGTAATGAGTGTCTCTGAAAACCATATAGAACCAGTATTTATCCTTTCTGAGATAACTGAAAGCTGTTTTAAATGCCAGCCAGTTTCCTACACCATAGTAGGATTGGTAACCTGTTGTGTTTCTGGTGTTCCCATATTTTTGTCCACCCACTGTGCACTAGCTGCACTTTTAGTGTTAAGAACTGTTTTTTTGCATGTAAAATTAATTTTTCTTGTAAAGAACGCTATCACAGAAAGATTACTTAACTTTCAGTGTGACTTCAGTGTCTGGAGTCTCATTTCATTCAGTATCTTTACCACTTACAATTAATGGCTAGATCTTTATGATGAATGGGAGCAGTGCTCAAATGATTCTTCTTTTGATTATTTATTGGATTTTCACCTAAAGTATACAAGAACCTTCATTCACCAAAACTGTATTCAAAGCAGATGATAATAGTAGAAAGTATCACAATGAAACAACTGACTCAAAGTGAATTAAATTAAGGTAAATTCTCAACTCATAACTACCACAGTAACTCCTTCCTGGCAAATGTGTATGTCCGATTGAACATTTCTGGATACCTCTAGAGTCATTACAGTTATCCTTGGTTATTTCTGGTCTTCGTAGAAGTGTAAATTTAGGCAAATATATGTGTTTTCACATGTGGAAAAATCCAAGAGCTAAAATAGTGACAACTGATATTTTAAGTAATAGTAATTTAAAGATGGAGGGTTCAGAATGGGATGCCTACAAAATATTTTTTACAATTTGCAGTTATATGACTTTATGTGAAATATAAGTGTTTTCATAAAACCTGCTATATTTTCATATACAAAGGAAATTATTTAAATAATGAGTAATAACTTTTGAATCTGGAACAGCTTAAATAAAATTTACCAATGCAGCAAGTCATGTGTGTTGAAGCACCTGTTGGAGGGCAGGGAGGTGCACTGGCCCTGAATTGAATCCTCGCAGCATATTAACAATGATGTTATTGATGAAGGTTTATGTGTCAGCCAGTCAGGATATGGTTTTTGGGCATTTTTCCACATCCCACTAGGTGAACATTGGGTTGGTACCCAAGTCCCATATCAGTTACACGATCTACAAACATTTAGAAAACTTCTGCCTACCTTTACATGAATAACATTACGCCCAGACAGTTGGGATACATATATTCTCTTCAGGGTGTAATGGGGTCACAACAGGAAGGACATAACCTTTAAAGTAACTATGCCATATCTATGAATAACCATGCTAATCCTATTCTGATGCAGGACAAAGGTACAAAAAAACAAAGAAGAACAGCATAAATAAAATTTCACAATTTTCATGTCATTTGCTATGATATGAACAGATTACATGATGGCAAGTTACAAAGTTTTCAAGGGACATTTATCTTTAAAATTATCTTCCTTCTCATAATTTACTGTTTTAAAATGAAATTAATTGTTTGACAAGCCTTGAGAAATATTATGCTAATGTGTTGTAACTGACAAAATTTATTTATGTTAGTTATAAACAAGTAAACAAGATATTGTTGTCACAAGAACTCAAAATTGTCACATACTTCTTTCAAAAAAACAAAAAAGTATCAGATATCACAAGTAAAAGTGGGCCTGAAAATGTCACATGAAAAATCTAACCTACTTTTCGGTATCTTTCAACCTGAGGAGCTATGAATTCTTTACTTCTTGTAAAACTTACATTTGAGCATCTAACCTTGAGGTTTTTGAATCTTGTGTTTTCACATAACACCTTGTCTCAAGCTTCTGCTCAAACCTATGCTTCAGCATTCTGTGCTTCCATAGCTGCCAACAGCTGAGAAAACTTTCTGACATAGTGTCAGCTGCTGAAGCTGGAGTCAATGCAGTACTTGTCTGGTTTATGTTGTCTTCTTTGAACAGCAGTGTCAACAACTGTGTGTCATTGTTTTTTGCATTTTTGGCCAAAGTAACACAGGTAGCATTTGTGAAGACGCTTGGCAGTGTAGTTGTATTGCCCAGCAGTGTAGCACCCTCATCTGGTGGTGTTGTTACATCAACCCCAGCAGCCAGGCACTCAAGGGGAGGCAACTTGTGACACCTCACAGGTTTTTAAGTCTCTCTTCGAGGAAATGGAAATGGCCTCTGTGGCACTGATCTTGCAGAAGTAAATGGCGTCTGCCCTGCTGAGAGGAGCTGTGACTCACCCTTCTGGAGTGGACTCTTAGTACACATACCACCCAACTTTGAAGCCTCTCTGTCGTAGAAATTATGTTGCGAGATGTCACCATAAATATTTCTTTCTCTCTCACTATGGAACCATCTCAAAAGGAAATGGTAGCCAGCATGGGTAAAACAAGGTCTGCAGAAAATGGCTTTTGTTGCCATCGCTGCTTGGGGCTTGTATCGTTGTGACAAAGGTAGAATGAGCTGTTCTCTCTCCTGAAGTTTAAATGAACCCTGTGCCAAATACTGTCACAGTAGAGCCATGTCTGGAACTCGTTGAGCTGAGACATAATGATCCAGATCTGTGAAGCACTCAGTGGAATTATATCAATGATTTATCACTACTCATCATGAGGTTAATTAAGTGGAAATGTGAAGTATGATTGATCACAAACATACCAGCAGGTCTCATATGTTCCTCCAATTTTACAGATAAATTAGGGTTTACTTGACAAAGTTGCCTGTATTCCTGACCATTCAGAGCTCACAGTCTGCATCAGATGTTTCAGTTATGGCATGTTTCAATTATTTAGGGGCAGGGAGAGTGACCTGAGGACCAGTAACAGAGATATCTCAATTGAATTAAAATCAGTATGTTGCTCATAAGAAATATGGGTGGATGTGGGGAGGGGGGGGGGGGGTTGAGGCTGTATTCACAGTGTAGGAAAAGCCATGAGTTAATGAACCATGACAGTAAAAAAGATGAGAAACAGTGGTCCAGGTGTATGCTTACAGCAGGTGCCTTGACATGCAGTTGGTGGACTGCTCGTAGAACCAGATTCCAGCGTGTGTCATTACCACGATGATGACCATAGTGTAAATGAGCATTTGATGTATAAACTTTATTGTTACAAATAATGTCCTCACCAATATTCCATAGTAGAAACATGGCAAGCATGAACAAGTTATTCAAGTAGTTGATGTATATCTTGAGATATGGACATGTGAAATGGTTATCAGTATTTTCTTTTCATAAAAAGCTTAGTAATATGTATATGCCAAACAGTCTTGTTTTTACAACATGTTTGTTTATTTAACACTGTTAAATATTTGAGATCAGGTTGGCATCATTATATTTAATTTGAAACATAATAGCATTTCACTTGAATGAAAATTGTCATAAATCATTAATCTCTCATGTAAAGCTAATGCCAAAAAAGAAGAAAAAACATACAGGGTGACCAGGAGGAATGATCAGTATTTAGAGATATGAAAAGGATGATCATTTGAAGAGAAAAGGTGTGGTAAACACAGGCTCTAAAATGCAAAGCTTAGGAACTATGAGCACTTCTTCATCTTCGATAACGTGAAACAAATCTCCCTTACTGCAAGCTCTTTGCTTTCCATAGTTTGGGAGGAGATAGTATAGACCAAAATAAGAAAAAATTGTCAACTAAGCATGGACTCTAAATTGTGTTCCTTAAGAGCTGTGAGCATGTCGTCAGTTTATTGAGTTTAAGAGATGTGTTTCATCATACCAAAGATGAGCAAGTTCTCATAACTCTTAAGGTATGCATTTTACAGTCCACATTTACTAGAAATTTTTGTTTCGAATAATTGTTGCTGTCATATCCCTGAATATGACCATTCTTCCTGGGACACCCCTGTATAATGCTTCTTTATGTTATCTGCTAAATCTACTGTATGCATCCCAGTTTTTTCTTCAATTATGTATTTCATCAGAGAGACCAAAATTTCTGTAATTTTCCATTTGTTACTTTCCTCCATTAAATAGTTTAACTTTTATGTATATTTTCCATTGTGTTAAGGATTTATTTAACTTTACAGAGCTGGATACAAGGTGACAGTAATTGATGCCTCTGACAAAGACTGGTGGAAAGGAAAATGTTTTGGCAGAGTTGGTTATTTTCCATCAAAATATGTTATTAAACTCCAGCCAGGTGAGAAGGCACTGCAAGTTACCCACAATCTTCAAGTATCAGATGGCAACAATGGACTCATGCTTCTGAGAGACCAGGTACACTGTAGATCATAAACTGTCTTTATAAAGCTAAGGAGTTCTCTTCTTTCATGTCTATTCATTTAAATTTCAGTTTCATCTCTCCATCATAGCATGTAATGTACCTCAGTTTTTTATTTATTCAGTAATATATGACAGTCAATTGCAATCGAAACATTGTCTACATATGAATTGAAATCTAGCTGTTACTTTTGCATTGCACATTTTTTTCACTCTTTTTCACTGTTTAGGTCTCTTTTACTATATTTCTGATTGACCTGTCTTTGCAATGCACTATTATTATTATTATTATTATTATTATTATTATTATTATTATTTTGTTGGGTCATCTAGGAACATGTTAAGTCACATTAATTTGATAGTGAACTTTGTCTTCTATGCAGCCCAGATATCCCTCATCCTTTGTGAGTGGGCCTCCTTATGCTCCACCATCCAAAAGGCATTGTGTTGTCTTTTTGGTTGCTCATTTCAGTGTAGCCTGTTCATCACTATCTTCTTACAGAAGAGATCCCTGTTTCAGGCATCTGCAGTGTAATTTTTAGGAGTTGGAGGTCATCTTTGGTATTTTTAAACAAGGAAATTGTGATCTGGGGTTTGATAAAAGAAAAAGTTGAAGCTCTTCTTTTTCAACTATTGCCATCTATTCATTTGAGGTGTCTGTGAAATCATACATGTCTTTTGCAAACTGAGTCTGTAATGGTTTCTGTTTTGCCATAGACTTCATTGTTGAATTTTTTTTGGAGGATGGTATTCTTGTTGTTAAATCCCATCAGTACCCTAATGATTCCATACTGTTTTCCTCCATTTCTTTGTGGAGGCCTTCATTTGCATTTGCGGATAGGATCTGAGCTGTCTACATAAGTACTGGCTTCAGAAAGATTTCATAGTGATGTATTTTAGTGTTCTGTGAAAGATATTTTTTGTTGTAGATCATGAGTAACATTTGGTAGACTATTTCAAGTTTACATATTTCTTTCTTAAGTGCTGCCTTGTCCAATCCATTTTTCATAATGATCTATTTTAATTTCTCTGCTCTTCTAATGTCTCCACATTTTGTCTAGTGTTTTGGGGGAAATCTCTAATGTCAGTCACTACTTCCATTTTTTCAAATAATATATACAGGCCTGTTTGTGTAGCGGTTTCCTTTAACAGTTCAAATTGAATCCTAGTAGTTTCTATTTTGTTCAAAAGAATGGCAATCTGCCACAAAAAGGCAGATGATATAGCATGATTCCCTTGGATTTAGTTCCAATTCTCATTGGGCTACAGTTGTTTTCCATCAGCCTTGTTTACCAGCTCCTGGTGACTCTTTCAAATACAGAGTGGAGAAGATTCATGATAGCTGGTCACATTGACTGACTCATGTTTTGATATAAAAGGAGAGGTAACCTAGGGAATTTATCTTGGAGTTTCTGTATGTCATGGTGGCTCTAAATGCCAGCAGTTTAAGGTCAACACCACATTCATTAAGGATGTTTAACAGGACTTCACATTGTATTGAATCGTAGGCTTTCTTTAACTCTACGAAGACTGAGACATGCTGTTTACACCTTAGAATACAATATCTAATGATGCTTTTGAGGTTATGGATCTATTTGGTTGTTGAATGACCTTTCTTGTAGCATCCTTGGTATTCCCCTATTGGCTGCTCAACTTTGGCTTCTAAACGCTCCAGAATGCCAAGTGAGAGAATTTATTATGTTACTGGCAGCAGAGATATTCCTCTTAGTTATGGATGTTTTTCATGCTGCCTTTCTTGTGCATTGTATGGATTTGGGCTGTTTTCCTGTCTTTTGGTAAAGTTTCCTCAAACCAGATACTTTCTATATGGTGTTGCAAAATGTCATCTGGTTTTCCAGGGGAATATTTCCACAGTTCTGCAACTACTGAATCTTCTCAAATCACTGTGTTGTTTCAGACAGACAATGTGGCACTTGATTTGTACCTGTTTCATCTTTGTCAGGTGGTCTGGACTCTTGTTTTGGTATCTCTTTTTGGCACATTTGGTTATTAATACAGATGGCCAGTCATCCACTGGTTTGAAATTTGCAACCAGTTAAAAAAGACTGGTTCTCATGGCTCCTTGTTTTTTAGAAGAAACAATAACCTTCAGATTCAAAGGTCTGTTTGTTTATGTACTATGTTGCATGGTAAGTATGGGTATTAGATTTTTGAGCACGATGTTAGTGAGAGTTTTCAACTTACCAGTTTGTGTAAAGGAATTTAAGTTGATTGTTGTTAGAGAAGTTATTGCTTTCGTTTTGAGTATTTGACTGTTTGGGATATGCTGAGACACCCCAACTCATCTACAGCATGATGTCAAGTCTCCCCCATAATCTAAACTAGACTCATTCACCATGGATATCATGACAAGGGATTTGTTCAAGGACTTACCTCCTGTGGTACCTTCCTTGAAATGAGGGGTCATCACACTTGTGGACTTGAATTTATGTCAGATGCATACACATCCATGTTACAACTAAGGTTGTTAGCCCTAGAGGTTGCCTCAAATGTTATCTGTTATCTGGTCTCTTCATACTATGGTTAATGACACCAGATGTTAATGCCTCAGGATTGGCGAGGAACGGAAAGCAGTAGGCACCTGTTGAGGTGATGAACTTAAGCATTTTATGATAGACATGATAGTTTATTTCAGTAAAAAGTGATTTAAGGCAGGTCTAGAGAAGCTGCCAAAACTGAATGGGCTGCTGCCCAAGAGAGCAGGAGAGGAGAGAGTCTAACTGGTTCAGAAGCTGCCAGCAGAAGAGAACGGACAGCGTGTCTGCTCTAGGTGGCTGGCCATGGCTCCATCCCCATGTGGCCACCTCCAAACTCCAAACTGTAGACACGTGGTTTAGTAGCAGTACCTCATCAGCAACACGTGAGTTTAGCTGCTGATGCTTCAACACGTCACTTTCGAAGTGGTTCTGTCCAGTATAATGCATCATGACTTACGAGCTGAAACTAGCCACCAGACGGAAGGGAAGGCACTGGCAAACATCAATTTAAATACAAAAAATTAAATTTTTGTAATATTACATCCACTCAGTAACAGCCCACACTGTACACCCTTCTCCTTTCCACAGGAATGAAGCATGGGGAGGCAAATTGACAGTTACTATGGGGCTCTTGCAAAGGACAGCCTTACATAATTTTTGACAATACATTTTTGATTTTTTTTTAAATTTGCAATTTTGTTTAGGAAAAGTATTGAAAGAATGACAATATTTTTTGTATTAACATCATGCATAGCAAAATTTGGATGATGGTGGATGGTGCAGCGATCAGCTGTTGACACTGGCAGTGGCAAAGTTCGATGGCCATTGTGGGCAGCAGCGGGCTGTGGTGCACTGCAACTTCTACCGGAGCATATAAGTGGGGGATTCTGGAAGGGGTGAAGCACAGATCACAAAGGGGGAAGGAATTAACACTTTTGCATTACTTTATACACATACAGTGGTTCACTTTGTTTCATATACCTAAAGGAGGGCCATGCCTTTTCTTTTTGGAAGTATTTTATTTACTTATTATTCCTTTCCTACAACACGCTACTCAGACCATGGCAGTTTTCTACTGGACTACTACAGTATGGGGCAAGAAGAAACATTTCTGTTCCCATTACAAAAACTTAAGCATGATATTTCCCAGGAGGCTGCTGTTCAGGGACAGCAGGGAGGGGCGACTGAAGTCTCGCAAAACGTTCTTTTCTAAAAGCTACCCATAGCAATAAACCAATAAGGATAATTATAAGAGGTGTACATACAGAACTGGGAATGACAATATGACTGAAATACTGGTGGTAGTGCAAATCCGTGATATGCGTGGTGGCACTGTCTAGTGTGATCTGCCCTGTCTCTTTGTTTACCAGGTTGGTTAAAGATTGGATCAGATGGGGATATGAGTGATTGGGAAGAGATGGCAAATTGTTAGGCAACAGTAGTACCATTGGTACCTCTGGTAAATACCACATGAGAGGAGGGGAGTCACACGTTATGGACGTAAGATAAGTGAGCAAACACTTCAGCGGTGGGGGTAGTGATATCGCAATGAGAGCTATTAAATAATAAACCGCTACTGTTGAGTAGCACACAGTAGGTCTGGGTTGCTCAAAGGTACTCATAACACATGGTAGTGTATGTTACTGGGTGGGGTACAGTGTATAAAATACTGTTGCCTATAGCAACATATTGGGGTTCAATTATTGGTACAACCAGATGGCTGCTGATGGGGCTTGCTTTCTCAGTGAGAAACAATGCAACTTTGTACGTTTTTTTATGGGTGTAAAGGGTAAGTGTTGAACACATGTAGTACTTCCCAAGTTGGCAGCTTTGCAAGGCACACTCAGATAGGACAGAACGAGTCTAGCGGTTCTTACTGATAACAAGGATTTCATGGGTTTTCCATATAACATGAACTTGTACATCGGGTCAATATACTGGAAAAACATGGATGCAGTAGCTTTCAAATTCACAGTTAGCACAAATGACTGGTAGGTGAGTGCAGTAATTACTAATGCTATATGAAGATGGGTGGTGAAATTTCGAGAAAACTTCTCGGATGGTTGTGGCCATACAGTAAAATCAGCCACAAACTACGTGAACTAGCTGGTTTGGGTATGTGGTATCTCATTGCCCAGAACTATGAAAGTTACATAGCCTCAACAGTAGGAAGTATTATTGTAGGAGGACAGTGTCAAACATTCGGGGATAATAGTGTGTGAATGTATGTTTGTGTTGCTGGGTGCAAAAACAGCTCTGCTTAACCCTCACACCAGGAAAAAAGAAGAGGGAAGCAGGCAGTTTCTCTGCTAGACAGTATGCCAGTCCTAAGGAGGCAAGAGTGGCTGAATTCATCTCATCACTAAATAAATCGATCACAAGAGGGTACAAACAAAGAAAAAATGTAAAAGGTATCCGTATGCGAGGCTTTTCCTTCCCCCTCCCTCTGGGGGGAGGCAATACGTCTGAATAGCTTTGGCTACTGACCAGGGTGCAGATGAAGGTGAGCCTCATCATGATGTGTCAGTGATGCATAGATGAAAGAGGTAGGTAGGTGATCAATTTATGAAAGTGAAAACTGAAAGAATAACCTGATCAGCTGGGCACTCTGTGGGCACTAACTGCACCGTGTAAGGCACATGGCCCTGGAGGAGGGAGGTACAAAGTAATGGTTGAGGTTGGAATGAATACACGAGCAATTCAGAGCAATGGTAGTAACCCAGTGCAATGCATGGGCGAGGAAGGAACTTTGTTCAGTTTCCATAGGGCTGATTTTGTCTCGTGGGGGTTAACTACTACAAAATTCCCAAAATCCGGGAAGTAACAGGGGCATGAACATTGTACAATAAAAACCTTTATTCATCAGGGTGGAAGTCTATTGCTAAATATATTTCCAAAAAGATAATGCATTACTGCGCTTGAATCATGACATCACATCATGGGTGCTAATCATCAACAATCTAGTGCTTATTTCAGCAGGTGCTTCAGTCTTTTTACGTCATGAGTGTTTTTTTTTTTTTTTTAATAAACAAATGGGTGTCTCTTACTTCCTAAACACACAGCAGAGCACTGTATCCAAATGGTAGCAATGCTGATTTCCATGCTCGCTTGTAACATCTTCACTTCATTACTAAATTACTTCGTAAAAATAGTTGGGTGAGCAACAATGAAAATTTTTATTCATCTGGGTGAACTCTTAAATGTGCGAAACACACATGGGGTGTGAACTACAATTCTTCACTTACTTGGGTGAAACTTATTTAGTTTTATCCTATCACAAAATCTATTTCACTTACCACTCAACTTCAGGAACACATTCGACTCTTCTCTATTGAGTATCTTAGATAACTCAGGTGCTTCCTTTCTTCTAAACATACCAGTCCAACTCTAGGCACGAAAATGGCACAGAATAGGATTCCAGAATTGCTAACTCACAAAATCGTGTATCAAAACTGTAGGGGGATCCTACATAATGAGAGTATTACTATAGTGGAACATATCTAGAATCCAGGGCTGTGGTGGGTCTTTACATACTGGTGTCATCAATATAAAATACAAATGCATATTGTACTAAACAAATGGCATAAATTATAAAAAATACCTGCATAGTATAACATATAGGCTATAGTAAGGGCTTTTCTGTGCAGCAAAATGATTGTGAAATGATTAAACGTAACACAATATCATGAGGGGAGAAAAAATACAAGTTATTGGGTATCAATTATTAATCAGCTAGCAACTGGAAACACATAGAGGGTTGGACATTGCTCAACACCTCTAATCATACAAAATGGACATAATACTGAGCCTTCTGGTGTATATCTGGGTGGTGAAGAAGTGGTTAGGCACTGTTTTCTGGTGGGGTGTACTTTTTTTAGTGTTCTGGTTTAGTATCATGTTGTAGTAATGGGACGGACTTACCTGTAATTATTTTTTTCTTGTCGGCTGTGGCCGAGGCTTGAAGCCTAGTTCTCTTGGGTCGTGTGCTTTCTCCTAATACTTGTAAAGCTATTGGGAGTATAAAGGGGACAATTTGATAGTCAATTATCATAAGTCTAATGTTTGAGGTGTGGGGTATAGTGAATAGGTACGTAATATTTAATTCGTGGTATTAATTTTTAAATTTGCCTGTTTGGGGGTTCTCTTATTGGTGGTGATGTGTGTATGGTAGGAACTTTCAGGGTGCTACCAAAACTGAGTGGAAAAGCAGGTTATCAAATTTGGTACATGGTAAAGCAGGTAGCATTATAAAACTGGCAAGAGACACAAGCAGACATGTTGCAATGGAGGCAGGTTTCAGGCTAGCACAGAGATAGCAGAGTGGCTGCACAGTGTGTGTAGTGCACCACAGCAACAGCTCTGGCATGTTCTAAGTGAAAAATTTTCATGACTACTTGGGACATTTGAATTAACCATTCATAAAATGCACTCCATGTAAATTAAGTAAATTAATATTACAGTTGGGTTAGTGACTGTTGCAAATAGTACTCTAACTCCTCTCCTTAATGAATTGATTTATTTGGGTTTAATGGGTAAAATTACTATAGCTTTTTTTTTTTGCGGTGCATGGGAAGACACCCCATAATGCCACGCTTCGTTATTGCAATGCCTTTCTGCTTCGCATTCCATCAGTTGGACGTCACTTGCTTCCAAACTCCCCTCGGAGCTATAGTCTGGTCAGTGGGCATGTTAAGGGTTTAGGTGTGCAAGTAAATTTATGGGTGGACTTTCAAGTTGTTGAAGTTACCCGGGTATGAGACAGAAGGATGGAAGAAATCATGTTTGAAATAGGTATTACATAAGAAGATGGTACCTTTCTGTATTAAATTGCTATACATTGGTTGATAGCAAAGATAGTATGTTCTAATATGTGTAAGGTCTCTTTAACAGCGGCAGTCAGGCACATGGACAGAGCACGGAGAGAGGGTAAGGGGGGAGGAGGGGGGTGGGGAGTCAGTCGAAAACAGCCAGCACTGGCTAGTGGGACGGCATGGGTTGGGGAGGGACAGGGAGGTAACAGCAGCGCCAGGTGTTTGAAGTGACTCCGCCCTTCACATTATGGCCGCCGCACATGCGACTCCTTGTTGACAAGTTCACTTGATTCTGACAGGCAGAGTGCACAAGTTTACAACTTCGCAGTACCACCAAGCAGTTGTACTTACCTTCTGGGTTAACCTGTAAAAGAACGGGCATCCATGAGGGACGGTTGAAGGAATTTAGAGTGTGACTGCTGTGTGTAGGCCATGCGACCACAGTACAAGAATAATCATTGAGTTATCTAGCGTTTCTTTTTGTGTCAAAGTATCAAGTTATTGATCTTCGTTAGGAGCAAATTTCTCAGTTAGTACTGCATGTTATTAATTATCACTCTGAGTGTCCAAACAGGAAAATTACTTATTGAAACATGGTGCCATTTCAGGGACGAAGTCTTTGGAATGAGAAGGTAGAGACTTAAGGCAATCATTACTTCATACAATATCCTGATACTGATCCATAACTTCTCCATGTGATACTTTTATTTAGAATTAAATATATTGGTATTGGAAATAGAGCAGTTGTCTGAACACTAGGTGTATCATGGGAACATAAAAAATACTGGTTAAAACTAGGGATTAACTAGGCTAGGCCAGCATTGCAGAACAGGCTGGGCAGGTAAAGCTCTGATAACCTCTTTCAGAGAGGAAGGCTAGGGTGACATATTAATTATCATAGCATGGGAGAATAAAATACATATTGTAGAGGTAGAATGTTCATTTGTAAAGGAAAGTAACAAGGTGGGTGCTTAAGCCTTGTTCCTTTTTTTTTTTTTTTTTTTGGTTGATATAACTGGGAAGGTTGCTGGAGCATTGCATAGCCCGAATGGCATTCTCAAAAATTCATATAGACCAGATGGAGCTACAAATGCTGCTTTTGGCCTGTCCTGTGGTGCAATCAGTATTTAATTACACCCACTCATCATATCAAGGGTAGTGAAGTATTTGCAATTTCCTAGCCTGTCCAGTGTTTCGTCAATATGTGGGAGAGGGTAAGTATCAGAAGTGGTTACCTTATTTACTACTCTCATATTGACATGAAGACGGTAGGCCTTCTCTCCATTGATTGGTTTCTTTGGAATGATGACAATTGGAGATGCCCAGGGGCTGGCAGAGGGTTGCATTACCCCTGCCTCTAGCTGCTGTTGGATAGTTTCTTCCACAACAGGCTGGAGGTGGTATGGTAGTCTATATGGTTTCTGCACAATGGGCCTTGCATCTCCGGTGGGAATTTCATAGTAAACAAGGTCAGTAGTTGGCAAATAACGCCTTTCTTCAAATAACTAGGAGTGTTCTTCCAAGATGGAGTACAATTTGTTTTGGTCAGCCACAAACAGATGAGCTAACTTATCTTTAAATTTGTCTCTGAGCACAGGAGCAATATGACATATGGTCCTTCCCAGAAGCCATTGTTTTCAGTTAGGTTTTACAGGATGGTTTTCTTCAACGCCGTGGCCACTAGCTATAATGATGCCACTAGGAATTTCTACCTCTTTCATTCTGAAACTGTCCAACAGACAGGAACATAAAATTTCTTTCCCTGCACTTCTGCTGTTGTTAAGCCATGTTGAACATCTACCTGTTGTCGAGGACATCATTTTGATGGAGAGAGTCCACCAAAATGGCTGTTCTCAGCAGTTTGTGGGATTTGACCCCAAGCCAGAGAAAGCATCCCATGCCACAGCTGATTCTAACAGAGGTAGTTGTATGTAATGCCCATGATTGTGCGGAAGGAACTTGTGGAAGCAGCCGCATTTCACAAGCGTCTTGTGGCGGAATGATGTGGAGGCTGCTGAAATGGTGGGTTTTCTCACCAAGACAGAGAGTTTGTGTCCTGTAATCTACTACACTCTGATAGTGATGGAGGAAATCATCCCCCAGGATGACGTCAAAATCTTGCCTTCGTTTTCAGATTTCATCCATGTGAAAAGGGTAGTGGCTGGCTCCAATTTTCAATTTAACTAGGCAATACCCAGTGGGTATGATTATTTCTTCACTCGGACCACTAATGTGGTAACAGGATGGTTTTAACACTCATCTATCCCCATATCCTAGGAATAGTACGCTGGTTTGCGCTCCAGTGTCGATAAGCACTCTTACCTTTTTTTTTTTCTTCGAACATTGCCATCATGGAGTATATTCACCACCTCATTTACAAAACCGTGGTGGACTGGGTGCATAAATTTTACAGGGGGCATGGTCTGGCAGCGTGACTTGCTCCTCAATTGTTTCCTGGCTGATTTTGGGATCATGATGAATTTTTTTGTGACTTGTTCCCTCTGCTGATTGTGTGAGGGGCTCCATTTCCTGGGTTGTGTGGGCAGTTTCTACTCATATGCTCTATGGTTCCACACTGAGAACAATTAGGTGTGCAGCAGCATAGCCTGCCTTTTGGCAACATTGGTATGCCTGCTCGTATTTAAAAATTGGATGCGGTTGTTCGTTCAGACACACCGAACTGGCAATAAAATGCCCCACCTCCTCTCACATCATCACGAGTCCTGTGGCCTCAAGCAACAAGGCGGGTGATGCTATTTTTACCTCTCCTCCAACATACAGGCTGATTCCACATATAAATACATCAATCAAGCGGGCTTCCGCCTGCTCAATTAACACCTCACTATGGGTAGATTCCGAACCCAGCATGTAAGTGCGGCAAGCCACAGCACAGATTCGGTCAGCAAATGTCTCTACATCCTTCCCTTGCTTCTGGCGGAGGGTGGACAACTTGTCCCTGTAACAGCTGGTGTCACGCCTGTCCGAATACCTCTCTTTCAACCCAGCCTCTAAGGTAACAAAAGAGGAGGTGTCCCTAAGGGTTTGGACTGATTTGATATATGTACGGGCATCACCTGGCAATATAAGGCAGAGTACATTTAATAGGAAATCATTTGTCCAAGCGCAAGCATGGCCTACATCTCAGACAGTTTGTAGAAAGGAATTTATTTGTTCATTAGGTTTCCCGGAAAATGTTGGAATGAAATTGACTGCAGGGAAACTGTTAACCAAAGTTACAATGGATTGCTGGAGTACTGTGCTACTTAAGGTGCTTGCAGCCATCATTTGCGGTGCAGCAAGGTGTGTTTCTGACACACTTAGATTGGCAGACTGGGTTTGAGCCAGTTTTTGGCATTTTCCATCAATTCTATCTTACTGAACATTAATTTATCAACATCTACTTGATGGACAGTTACTGGGTCTGGTTTTTCCATAGGTGGGGAGTTCCCTTTGCCAGTGGCGATATTACAGGTGTGAGGCATGGTTACAATATTAGTACACCTAGTGCTCACTGAAAACTTTACAATTAGAGCACAAAAATGGGCCTACACTCGACAAGATGATGGTGTAGCTGGCAGCAAGGAGGCGGTGCTGGTGGAGAAAAATTGATCAATGAACTTACAGAAGATGTAGCTGCGGCCATGGTGGGTCACCAATGGCTGCATCCCATTGGATGATGGTGGCAGGAAACAGCAGCGAAGATGATGTTGGCAGTGTTGACAGCTGTTCGATGTGCCTCAGATAGTCAGCAGGAACATGTGCATTTCCTGGATGGCAGCATGCGGCCAGGATATGCCACCATGCTGCATCAGAGAGGCATGGAAAATGGCTATCTATGGTGTGGCATACCACTAGACTGCCTGGAAATGGCAGCAGCGATGTCTGGCTGTGTGGTGCGGCAAGGTGCCTGGCCACACAAGTGCCCTGGCAATCACTGCGGCAGCTGTTAGGAGAGAATGCTGAAATGGTGGAAGGCTGCATGGCGAACCACAAACGCATGCTCTTGTTATTGTGCATCGCATCTGGCACATCAAGTTTGAAGTACTACTGGCAGCTTCATTGGGTATGGCACGCTGAACTTCAATTAGGTCAATAAGATGGGCCTAATGGTGAGTGATCCCACTTTTGGCACCAAATGTTAATGACACCAGATGTTAACATGTGAGGATTGGTGAAGAAAGGAAAGCAGTAGGTACTCATTGAGGTGATGAAGTTAGACATTTATGATAGACATGATGTTTTATTTCAGTAACAAGTGGTTGAAGGCAGGCCTAGAGAAGCCACTGAAACTAAATGGGCTGCTGCCCAAGAGAGCAGGAGATGAGAGCATCTAACCAGATTGGAAGCTGCCAGCAGAAGAGAACGGACGGCGTGTCTGCTCCTGGTGTATGGACATGGCTCCACCACCATGTGACCACTTCCAAACGTCCCTATTGGACAGCCAAATTGTAGACATGCATTTTGGTAGCGTTACCTTGTCAGCAAGTTTAGCTGCTGATGGTTCAACTCGTGAGTTTCGAAGTTGTTCTGTCAGGTATAATGCAACATGTCTTAAGAGCTGAAACTAGCTACCAGACAGAAAGGAAGCCACTGGTGAACATCAATTGAAATATAAAAAATTAAATTTTTATAATATTGCATCCATTCAGTAATGGCCCCCACTGTACACTGTCCACTACTCTCATATCATCCCTGAAGCAGAGCTACCTCCTCCACCAGTTTTGCCACATTGATGACCATCACCTCTACTTTCACTGTGATTGAAGTCTTTACCATTACCCTCACAGGGATCCCTCACAAGGTACTATCACCAGCTGAACCAGGGTTTTTAATGAAGTGTTCCTCCTTCCCCTCTTCCTTTCTCTACCAGGCTTTGGACCACCTATGAAAGAGCACTACAGGGCTACTAGGACTACTAGAAATTAGTAATTTATTTGCAAAGTATGACATGCAAAATTTGGCTGAGGCATGAATAGAACTGTAAAATCAGGAAGTTTGCATTGTACCCACCAGTTGGCGGTAAAAGTGCAGTGTCTTGACATAAAGGTAACAAAACAAGAAAAAAGTTTTTGTGTGTTGGAATGTGTTAGGTATCTACACTATCTGATCAAAAGTATCCGGACTTCCTCAAAAACATACATTTTTCATATTAGGAGCATTATGCTGCCACCTACTGCCAGGTACTCCATATCAGTGACCTCAACAGTCATTAGACATTGTGAGAGAGCAGAATGGGGCGCTCTGCAGAACTCATGGACTTTGAACATGGTCAGGAGATTGGGTGTCACTTGTGTCATATGTCTGTACATGAGATTTCCACACTGCTTAACATCCCTAGGTCCACTGTTTCCAATGTGATAGTGAAGTGGAAACATGAAGGGACACCTACAGCCAAAAGCCTACAGGCTGACCTCGTCTGTTGACTGACAGAGACCGCTGACAGTTGAATAGGGTCGTAATGTGTAATAGGCAGACATCTATCTAGACCATCACACAGGAATTCCAAACTGCATCAGGACCCACTGCAAGCACTATGACAGTTAGGCGGGAGATGAGAAAACTTGGATTTCATCGTCGAGCAGCTGCTCATAAGCCACACATAATGCCAGTAAATGCCAAACGAAGCCTCGCTTGGTGTAAGAAGCATAAAAATTGGATGATTGAACAGTGCAATAACATTGTGTGGAGTGACGAATCATGGTACACAATATGGCAATCCAATGACAGGGTGTGGGTATGATGAATGTTCGGTGAAAGTCATCTGCCGGCATGTGTAGTGCCAACAGTAAAATTTGAAGGCAGTGGTGTCACAGTGTGGTCGTGTTTTTCATGGAGGGACACTTGCAGCCCTTGTTGTTTTGCATGGCACTATCACAGCACAGGCCTACATTAATGTTTTAAGCACCTTCTTGCTTCCCACTATTAAAGAGCAATTCAGGGATGGTGATTGCATCTTTCAACATGATTGAGCACCTGTTCATAACACATGGCCTGTGGCGGAGCGGTTACGCTTACAATAACATCCCTGTAATGGACTGGCCTGCACAGAGTCCTGACCAGAATCCTATAGGACACCTTTGGGAAGTTTTGGAATGCTGACTTCATGTGCCAGGCTTCACCGTCTGACATTGATACCTCTCCTCAGTGCAGCACTCTGTGAAGAATGGCCTGCCATTCCCCAAGAAACCTTCCAGCACCTGATTGAATGTATGCCTGTGAGAGTAGAAGCTGTCATTAAGGCTAAGGGTTGGCCAACACTATGCTGAATTCCAGCATTACTGATCGAGGGTGCCATGAACTTGTAAGTCATTTTCAGCCAGGTATCTGGATACCTTTGATCACATAGTGTATCTGTTATATCAGTGCAGTGTGCATTCAGAAGGAATTATGCATTGATATTGACAATTTAGGGGCACTGGTTGTCTCTTGTTAACAGAGAAATGCTAGTCAACCAAGTGTGCCAGATGCCTTGAAAATGAACGAATCACTTATAATTGCCCTTTACATTTATTATCTACTGTTTTACATATAGTGCTTTATCATAAACCTCTAATTTTAAATGTTTATAATTTATTCCTTATTTATGATTCTGGTCATTGCTTCATCTTTGAACTGTAACCTTCTACTCTCTGTTGCTATTCATTTTGGAAATAAATTATATTAATTTACTCTTTATATTGCATGCAATATATCCCTGTCACATAGCTAATTTCAACTTCTATTAATTTTTAGTTTTTCAGTGTTCCTATGCTGCCTCCCATCACTACTATGACTCTGTCATAGTATGCATTAATACAAATGCAAATCCTTTATCCACCTTTGAGCAACTTTACATTGTGTTGTAAATTTTTTTTTAAAAAGTACCAAGTAGAAGATAGAGATGTGGAACCACAGGGTATAGGAGACAACTACAATGTGTAATCACTCAGTCCAAATACTTCGTGATTGTATAAACATACACTGTAGGAGCAACCTAACACAATTAAGTCATCAGACTGACTCCCAGTCAAAGAATTTCTCATGTAGGACCCAGGTCAACTGACAGTGATGGTCCTTTACAGAGGAATGTTTCCCCAGAGCCTGTGGGTACAGTGAGGGCAGCTGCATGGAGTATCAAGGTGGACAGAATGCTCAGAGATAGTTAGGCCTCATGGTTGCATTTTCATCTACAGTGTCAAGGACATCAGGCGATGGCGTATCACGGATGGTGTACAGGTTATAATCATGGAGGTGAGCTGATACGTGGTTGGGCCAGCTGTAGCATGAGTCTGTGTTGGCATCAGGGAGAGTTACAGTGGAGGTCGGGTAGCAGTATTGGTGTTGGGTTCTTTGGAAGTAAACATGGCACAACTATTTTAAAGATATCTTTGCTGGAAATATGGGATGTGAGGGCGGTGGTGTCAGTATTGTGTGGCAGTTTGATGGTCTTGCAGAAGTGCTGCTCAATGGAACCATTTGCAGTTTGGTCGTCAGCATGCTGACCTTCAATAAGGATGTCACTGTCTACAAGTTTGATGTGGACGTCCTTGGGAGGGAAGTTGCAGACGTTCAGTCATAATACAAAGGGACGTTCAGTCATAATACAAAGGTTGACAGTACAGAGTTGCTAAAAGAAGAGTCAGCAAGTGATGGGGAGGGGGTTGCTTGTCACATGTTGTCATCCACTGAGATGTCTTGAAGTGCCCATGTGGGTTTGAGTCAGTTGATCAACACGGTTGTAGATTTTCTGTCTGTTAAATATGTGATAGGTTCAATTGTCTCTTCAGGGCCTGAGCAGAGGTGGTGTAAGGCAGGTCATACCATCTCATTTCTTAACATTACAAAGTCACAGTCTGTGTGTGTTTTGTGAAAAATATTTTGACAATAAGTGTGGTGGGGTTGGTGGTATATGGAGGCATACTATGTGGCTCTTAACATGCACAACAGTCTGAAAAGTTGGAGGAGGTGTAGGTGACTGTCTTTGAAAGATGAAGTGTGCTGGTCAGTTAGTTAGTTAGTTACATGTTCCATTGATCAATAGAACAGAAAACTGTTATGATGTGGAATGTGGAACTGGGAGGGTAAGTGTTGCACTGTATGGAATTTCGGCCATTGAAGTTCAGAGGTTGTGTTTTTGTGCTGTGTAAACTCTCAGGAGAACCCACAGGAGCACCTCAGTCCATAGTCCACTGATGCACAAGAGGGCTGATTTTAACCTGTGGTACCATTGCTCAGTCAAACAGTTGCCTTTATGCTGTAGTTCTGAAGTGTTTAGTGCCTATCATGTTGCAAAGTTCAAAGAAGAGGGCACAATCAAAACTGTCTACCCTGTCTGTTGTGATGTACACAGGGCAAGCAAAACATGAGATGCTTGTTTCCATAAATTCTTTGATGGTAGTTTTGGTCATTATCTCTTCTAGTGCTGTTGCTTTGACCCATCATGTGACCTGATCAATCACTGAGAAGATATAGAGATATCGTTAGAAATGAGTAATGGCCTGATGAGGTCAACATGTTGAAAGTGACCTTTCGGAATTTGGAAATGGCATATGGGAGGTTGCGTGTGATGTGAGACTTTGCTCTTTTGACACAGAGTACACATTCAAGTCCAAATTTCACAGTCTTTCTTTATGTTAGACCACACAAACATGTTGGTCACTAGTCGAGTGGTTGGGTCAATGCCCAGATGTGGTCAATTGTGAGGCTGTTTGAATATGATATGGTGAAATCATTAAGGTACCAGAGGCTGCATCCAATTTCATGAGGTGTCACAACTTGTGGGTGGGTTGGCCTCAAAATAGGGTGAGATTCAATCTAGATTCATTGTCGGGCTGTGAATGAGAGCTTGTGCTGTTCACCATGTTGTTGTGCCTCAGTGAACTGATCGTAGTCAAGGGTAGATGACAAGGCGCTGATGTATGAAAAATAATCTGCTACAATGTTCGCCATACCTTGGAGGTGATGGACATCCATGGGAAGCTGGGCAACATTTTCTAAATGCTGAAACTGTAGGGAGCAGGTGTCCTCGGTGGGTTTCAAATAGTCATCAAGTGGGTGTTGATTGGAGTAGATAATCAGGCGTCCTCCTTCATCCAGTCTGAAGTAGCATACTGCTTCTTAGAATGCCAGTAACTCCCTGTCGTACATAGACCACTTTCTTTGTGACAATGTGAGTTTTCATGAAAAGAAACAGAGTGGCTGCTGCACACACATTCCCTCCCCCCCTCCCCCCACCTCCACCAACCTCTTGTTGTAGCTGATAGTGGAGTCAGTTATGTCTGCTGGTATGGTGAGCTGTACATCAGGGAGGGGTGTGTCAAGTTGATAGCCTGGGTATGACTGTCCTTAATACTTTTACAAGCAGATTGCATCTGATTTATCTATGTGAATTTGCATTTGTTGGTGGTACTCTTGCCAGTGAGGGCTTGTCTTAGAATGGGTGCTTGCAGGGAGGCTCTAATAACTATGTAGTTCTTCACAGTCTTGCAGTGAAGGCAGTTTTTGGATAGTGGTGTGGGATGGATACCTGATGCATCAACAATGTGTCCAAGGAAGATGTGTCTAAGTTGACATTTGTCTTCATTGATTATGGTGTCAGCATGAGATATGGCATCAACAATTTGTTTGAGATGGTTTGTGAGAGGTCTCATCTGGAGAAAAATTAAAATGTTAGCTACGAGTATCAAAGATTCTGTAAACAATGCAAAAGCTGAGAGAGCCATTCTTTTTGGGGACCAGTTTTACGAGAGAATCCCAGGAGCTGCTGGAGGAGTGAACTATCCCTGCTTGTAAGATCCCAACCACTGCCACTTTGGTGGTCCTAACTAGATCTGGCAGTCATTGACATGGTCTGTGGTGGACCATGATGCCATGTGTAGTGACAATCTTCTGGACTTTTCTGTTTGCAAAGGCACACAATCTGAATCATCTGAATCATTCTGGCAGGAGGGTACACAAATACTCAGTAGGGGGGGGGGGGGGGGGCACAGCAAGTGAGCAGTGCTGTACTGACCTCTGTAGGATTATCTGGATGTGGTGGTGTAGGCATCTCCAAAGATGGTGGTAGAGATGCCCATCAGGTGGTGCCATGGGTATAGGCAATTGATGTAGCTGGGCAAGATATTGCATAGAGTTCCTGCTCAGTGTCTTGGATGACTCTGTTATCATGTTGCAAGTGAAAGTTGACTTCATGCATGTTGAAGTAGAGCTGTTGAACATTGCGGTTGATAGCATTCCTAAAGGAGCCATTGACCATCAGATGGGTGTGTGGGTAGGGGAGGGGGGGTAGCGATGCCATTATGTTTTGCCACTGATGGTGTGTGGCCAAAAATGCCTATGGCAGAGCAGGCACTGGATTGTGATGCTGTTAGTCCAATCTGGGACCTAGAGAAAGTAGCGGAGAAAGTTTGTACTGATAACTGGTTCTTTTGCATTCACAATGATAAATGTCCACATGAATATTTCTTTGAGGCAAAGTGTGCAGAGTTGTGAGCCATAGACTCAGACTGTGTAATTATTTGCTGCACAGAGTAGAATGAATGTGTGGGATGGTGTTTGATCTGGTGAGGAGGGTGGCAAAGTGCCAACCTGTAAGCCTGTGTCAACAAGGTATAATCGGCTACAGCAATAGTAGTGTAGATAAAGTCATTTATCATGGATGTGTCTGAGCAGATATGGTCCATCATTGTAATTTTGGGTATGGACATGACTTAAAAATTTGACACAGTCCTGTGTATCTCCAGCAAACCATGTGTGTGGCTTGGAAAATTGCATGGAGGATGGAAATTGTGGGCAGAATTAGCATATGTTGAATGATACCAATAAAAATGGTTCTGCACATGCACAGCATGATCAGCAGTGGAGTCATGGACATGACATGGTTGACCATGTTTTGCACAGGTGTGGCACAGATTATGGGGTGGTGCTCGTTTTTTGATGGTAAATGGTGACATCAGTGTTGATGGAAGTTGAGCAGGTCAGATCGACTCTGCTCATAGTTGGTGGTCCATTGCTTGTACTGCTATTGAAGTTCCGGGGTGGGGGGTGGGGTTGAGGGGGGGGGGGGGGGGGGGGAGGGAGGTGAGAATGATATCACTTATTGTGTCTGCTATATGTTCTCCCAATTAGCTTGATAAAGTGACAAATTTAGTGTCATCGCTGATGACATCAGTCGATGTAGAGATATTGTCCATGAAGGCAAACCACAAAGTATGTTGGTCTGGCCAGAAAAGCTGTGATTTGAGGTGTGTCCTGTGGCTGGAAGATTATCCAAACATGGACAGATACAATATGCAGATTAGATTAGATTAGATTAGATTAGTACTTGTTCCATAGATCATGAATATGACACTTCGTAATGATGTTGAACATGTCAGGTTAATAAAAGTTGTCTATACAAGATATTACATTAGACAAAACATTACATGACACTCAATAATTTTTTTATTTGTTATTTTTTTGTTGTGTGTGTGTGTGTGTGTGTGTGTGTGTGTGTGTGTGTGTGTGTGTGTGTGTGTGTGTGTGTGGATGTGGATGAATATGTGTGTGTGCGCGAGTGTATACCTATCCTTTTATCCCCCTAAGGTAAGTCTTTCCGCTCCCGGGATTGGAATGACTCCTTACCCTCTCCCTTAAAACCCACATACTTTCATCTTTCCCTCTCCTTCCCTCTTTCCTGATGAAGTAACCGTGGGTTGTGAAAGCCCGAAATGTTGTGTGTGTGTTTGTGTATTTTTTTATTGTGCCTATCTACCAGCGCTTTCCCGCTTGGTAAGTCATGGAATCTTTGTTTTGCTATATGGCTATCTGTCAGACTTTTGATGCTACTAGGTAAGTGACCAAAGACTTTTGTGGCAGCATAATTTACCCCCTTCTGAGCCAAAGTTAGATTTAACCTTGAATAGTGAAGATCATCCTTTCTCCTAGTGTTGTAGCAATGTACACTGCCATTACTTTTGAATTTGTTTGGATTGTTAATAACAAATTTCATAAGTGAATATATATAATGTGAGGTTACAGTGAAAATTTCTTACTCTTTAAATAAGTGTCTGCAGGATGATCTTGGATGAGCTCCAGCAATTATTCTGATTACATGCTTTTGTGCGATGAACACTCTTTTACTCAATGATGAGTTACCCCAGAATATAATGCCATACAAAAGCAGAGAATGAAAATAGGCATAGTAAGCTAATTTACTCAGATGTATATCGCCAAAATTTGCAATGACCCTAACAGCATAAGTAGCTGAACTCAAGCGTTTCAGCAGATCCTCAGTGTGTTTTTTCCAGTTCAACCCCTCATCAATGCATACACCTAGAAATTTTGAAAATTCTACCTTAGCTACTGATTTCTGATCGAAGTCTATATTTATTAATAGGGTCATTCCATTTACTGTGTGGAACTGTATATATTGCGTTTTGTCAAAGTTTAATGAGAGCCCATTTGCAGAGAACCACTTAATGATTTTCTGAAAAATATCATTTACAATTTCACCAGTTAATTCTTGTCTGTCGGGTGTGATAGCTATACTTGTATCATTGACAAAAAGTACCAGCTTTGCATCTTCATGAATATGGAATGGCAAGTCATTAATATATATTAAGAACAGCAGAGGACCCAAGACCGAGCCTTGTGGCACCCCACTCTTGATTGTTCCCCAGTTTGAGAAATCACCAGTTTTATGCATATTATGTGAACTGTTTATTTCAACTTTCTGCACTCTTCCAGTTAGGTATGATTTAAACCATTTGAGCACTGTTCCATTCATACCACAGTACTTGAGCTTATCTAGAAGTATTCCATGATATACACAATCAAAAGCCTTTGATAGATCACAAAAAATCCCAATGGGTGACTTCCAGTTAATCAGAGGATTTAATATTTCATTAGTGAAAGTATATATAGCATTTTCTGTTGAGAAACCCTTCTGGAAACCAAACTGTCATTTTGATAAAATTTTATTTTTATAAAGGTAGAAAGCTACTCTACAATACATTACTTTTTCAGGAATTTTGGATAAGGCAGTCAGAAGAGAGATTGGGCGGTAGGTGCTGACATCAGTCATATCCCCTTTTTTATGCAGTGGTTTAACAATGGCATACTTCAGTCTATCTGGGAAAATGCTCTGCTTCAGAGAGCTATTACATATGTGGCTAAGAATCCCACTTATTTCCTGGTAACAAGCTTTTATTATCCTGCTGGAAATGCCATCAATTCCATGTGAGCTTTTATTCTTCAGAGAGTTTATTATCTTCCTAATTTCAGAAGGAGAGGTGGGTGGAATTTCAATTGTATCAAATGGTGTGGGAAAGGCCTCTTCCATTAACTGCCTTGTTTCTTCTAAAATTTACATCCTATTTTCTCTACAACATTTAAAAAATGATTATTCAAGATGTTTTCGACTTCCAGCTTGTTGTTTATCAATTTTCCATGCACTTTGATGGTGATACCATCATCCTGTACTCTTGGTTGTTCTTGTAATAATATTCCAAATTGTTTGATTTTGTTATCAGAGATATTAATCTCAAACATGATGCAGATGCTTCTGGACTTTTTAATAACCTTTCTTAATGTCGCACAGTAGTTTTTATAATATTTGGCTGTTTCTGGGTCATTACTCTTACTTGTTGTTAGATACAGTTCCTTTTTGTGGTTACAAGATATTTTTGTTCCTTTAGTAAGCCAAGATTTTTTGCATGGTTTCTTATAATTAGATTTAACTACTTTCTTGGGGAAACAGTTTTCAAATTCTCTTACAAGTGTATCATGAAATAAGTTATATTTTAAATTAGCATCTGGTTCCTTGTACACCTCATCCCAGTCTAACTGCTGAAGATTTTCTCTGAAATTTCTAATTGTTGAGTCATTAATTGAACACACAACTTTAGAGGGTAGTTTTGAATTACTGAATGGAGCTATGTCATATACTGTAACTAGCTGAGCATCATGATCAGAATGCCCACTCTCAACAGGACAAGAATTTATGTTTTAAACCTATCTTGGTCTATAAAAGTGTTAACTATCAATGTGCTGCTGTCCTTTACTACCCGCTTAGGAAAATTAATGACAGGTGTAAAATTGTAAGAACCGAGCAAGACTTCCACGTCATTCTTCCTATTACACTCTTTCAGTGAATCAACACTGAAGTCCCCACAAATAAAAATATGTATTCCCCTATTTGATAGATAGCACAACAAGGCATCCAGGTTTTCCAGGAATAAATGAAAGTTTCCTTAAGGGGACCTATATACCGTTAAAATTATAAAAGAGCCCTTCTTCAGTTTTAGTTGACAGGCAGATGCTTCTATATGTTGCTCTAGACAAAACTTTTTTGTATCTAAGCTTTCTACACAGTGATAACTTTTGACATATATGGCAGCTCCTCCTCCCACCTTATTCTCTCTACTCATATGTGCAGCTAGTTTATAACCACTGATATTTACCTTTTCCATATCAGACACAATGTGATGCTCAGACAGGCATAGTATATCTATTACATTATCAGATTCAATGTCATCTAAACAAACCTGGAGCTCATCTACTTGATTCTTCAATCCCAGAATATTTTGGTGAAAAATGGTAACATTATTTTTTACTTTACTTTTGTGAGAATCTACTTTTTTCTTTAATCCAACAATATTTTGGTTAAATATGGTAACATTATTATTTACTTTCCTGTTGTGAGAATTTTGTGAGTTTTGGACCTCTCTAGCACCTGCCTGCCTGAAATTCTCATTGGACACTGATATTAGTCTAAAAAAGTGGTACATCCATGAGTACTAGTGTCCCCCCCCCCCTAATTGATTTTGCTAACAACCCTGCCAGTTTATCCTTCCCTTTCCTATTGAGATGTAGGCCATGCCTTGTGAAATCCCCCCTATCAATAGCCTCGACAGGAACCAATCGAATGTCTGACAGAGTGGATGCCCTACGCAACTGATCCAACTCCATATTTACCCTCCTGACAGAGCGGTTCAACTGAGGTTGATCATGCCCCACAAAAGCAGGCACCAGCCCAACACTGGTATGGGTCATTGTCAAGGCCATTTTCACCAGGTAGGAGGCAGCATGGGAGGCAATGCAATTGTCTGAATGAATACCAGAGTGATGATGTTTGCATGTGATGTGGTTGTCTTTTTGAAAACAATTAAACAGGAATCCAAAAACTTGGAGTTCCATGGCTTGATTGTATCCTGACTTGCAAAGAGAATGGGGTCCCATGCAAGATCTCAAAGTACATGTTGTCTGCATTGTTCAGTGGCATTACAAATTAATGTATAACTGTCCTGGAGAGTGTAACTGTCATTTTTATCACACAAGCTGCATGTGGGATGTTATCCTTAACAGCTGATGTCATGGTTTGAGAAGTATTGTCCACAAGCAAAAATTGCACAACATAATGTGGGTCCACTGACGTCATTGTTATTACACAATAGTCTGGAATGTTGAAATTTGCACGCAATCACCATCATTAGAAGCTAAGAATGAAGATCCATAGAGTATACGAGACCATTACAAAGAATAATTACTTGATTCGTATACTATAACTGACACTTTTATTGATGATACAGACATTGATAAATACGATAAGGTCATCAGATTGACTGCCGGTCACAGAGTTTTCTGTGCTTCATGGAACAGTGTTCCCACAATAAATGACAATAACAGTAACAGAGTAATTACACGATCAATGCTCTACATAGTTAGGTTTATGACAAAGAAAATAACTAGTGAAACATGTAAATGACATTAAGTACTAGACAGTAATAAAATAACTGCACAACATGACATATACAGTTGTAAAATGGAGTCTGTTCTTTATTTACAGTGCATTCTCATAGGAAATATAAATAATTTGCCACACTCTCAAATAACTCTTGATAAGGTTAAAATCCTTAATTTTCATCCATTTCATGAGATGTAGTAATTTCAAATTTGGGCAGATGAAATGAAAAGCTTTGAACTGTTTCTTATGTATTTGGTACAATCAAACTAAGGCATCATAATGGAGAGAAGCATGTAATTGCATAATGGTGAGTGGAAAGTAAACCCTATCACAGAATATGTAAATAAGACACAAAATCAAATAAACAAATGTGGGTATTGAGATTGTGATTGAGCAAGGGAGGGACACAGTGTGATAACATTTATCATTGCTAAGCTGGATGCAAATGTAATCACTGAAATTTTGTAGCAATTCTTAGCTTTTCATCTAGGGTCTTCTCATTTTTGCAAATACTTTCCAGTCATTCACTTTGGTGCAGCAGAAGTCTGAACTGCAGTAGCTAATAAGAAAGGATGAAGAAAATGCCAACAGCAGTGGTGCTAGTAACAACACCACTGGTAATATTGGCAATATTTGATTTTTCATTGTTGTTAGTAAAACTTCTAAACTAACATCAGCTTTCTAATTTTTCATTTCATTGAAAAAGTAACATTACTAGAATGTTTTATCATGGACTGGACAATTGCATAATGCACTATAGGTCTGAGGAGGGATTTTGTTTTGTTCAGGAAAAATTTACTGTCATGACCACGATAGATGTATTTTTTGGCAGGACCTAATACTCCTAGATCTCTGAATATTTTCCAATGGAGGTATAAACAGTCATTGTGCCTATTGAGGTATCCGTTCTTTGCCAAGGTAGAGTAGCCCGATATTATGTGATCTGCTGTCTCCAGGTCCACTCCACAAAGTTGATATCTTTTGTCTTCTGTGGCTTCCATTGTGACCCCCCTTTTTTTTTTTTTTTTTTTTTTTTTTTTTTTT
Organism: Schistocerca gregaria; assembly: GCF_023897955.1. Taxonomy (NCBI): domain Eukaryota; kingdom Metazoa; phylum Arthropoda; class Insecta; order Orthoptera; family Acrididae; genus Schistocerca; species Schistocerca gregaria. Next base: position 817,663,887 of record NC_064931.1, on the reverse strand, counting down.
TTTTTTTTTTTTTTTTTTTTGCAGTCCTTCATCCTTAATACTTGAGCTTATGCAGCCAGTATTAGAGATTCTACCTCTGCTCTCATTATCCACTTTTAAGCCAAAGATATGTCTGACCTGTGTCAAAATTTGAGCTCCCCAGATGATTTTTGTACTGACCATAGAGAGATTTCTATGCCCAAAGTTCTTTTAGCTTAATTCGCACTTTCAGCTACCTCTAATGACCATACTGTCAATGGGATTTAAGCCCTGATTTTCCATCTAAGTATCAGTTTAGATGTTACATTACTGTAGCAAGCCAGCCAGCATCAATATTTCTCCATTCCACGAGAACTGTGCAACCATCTTAGTCTAAAATCCAAATACAGAATTACAACATGGTGATTCTGTTTGTCTCAGACCTTCCACACCTTAATTATGTGTTCTGTACAGTCTGTTGATGTCAGTTCTGGGGTGTGCTGTAGCATACATAGTAAGAAACTTTTATTTCTTACATCCTGCAGACAAAATGTTTTGTTGGTTCCAATATACCAGACCAATGTTGTATTCATTTACAGGAACCGTCAGTTATACTAAAGCCATAATTCCATTCTTAAAGCTGAGATTTGTTCTGAGCACCCCTTGTACAATTTTGTGCTGAATTTCATGCATCAAAAAATGATCCACCCTTTTCAAATATATGCCCTTGTGTTATTAACAGTACATTTGGTGTACAAAAGTTGTTACATGGAAGTAATATGAAAATAGTAGGAATTATAAAATTTTTATTGTATGAATGATGAGTAATCTTGTGGAACCTAAAAACTTCTGAAAAAATTGTTGATTTGGAAATGGCTAATTACATTATCTGTGGTGTAAAAATTTCAAGCCTAGCATTTTATTTACAAAACTTTATATATATCAGATAATGAAAAACCTTCAATTCTTTGACATTTTTCAAAATTTCACATAATTCTGCTAAATTTTGGGACAAACATTAATCAGTTTCATTTGTAGTGAAACTTTTGCTGTTGGGGGGGGAGTACACTGATAAAAAATATTTGAATATTTGTTATACCTAAAATTATAAATGCTGCACAAGAAAATATATATGTAAATTACATATTTCCAGTAACTGAAAAGGTGCATATGACTTGAGATTAAGTGTTCTGGATAACAAGACAGAAGTAAATTAGGTACAAGTGAAATTAATATATTAGTTTTCTTCACTGGCTAGAATGAATATATTTTTAGGTAGTTTTCTACACTTATCTAAGCAATACTGAGCTAGAGTCCCACCTCCACTTCAAAAACACAAAATAAAGCAATTAAAATACAAACACAGACAGGAAAAGTTTACAATCTTGACAAATATATGGTGGACACAGTTTTCGGTCTTAAAAATGTTGTAACTGATATTTACAGTAAATAAGAAAGACATCTGTCCACAGAATCAAAGTAAAATAATGGTCATTTCATGGGTGGATAATCACCCATCCCTAAAGACACAGCCACAGACAGGGCAAATGCTGAAAAGAAACATGATACAAAAGAAAGGCAGAAGTTCTGAGATAAATTTTCTGCATGGTTCTTGTTTTAAACTCTGATTATCTATGATGATAAGTTTGAAATTGTTCATTTAACTGTCTCCAAAAATTACATGCATATTTCTTATCACATATTCTGTTCTATCAGATATATTCATTCTCATTTTCAGATTGTGATTCAAGTGGGAGAAGAGTTGGATGGAATGGTAATGATTCGAAATGGAGAAAATCAACAAGGAGTCTGTCCTCTTAAGTTCCTGCAAGAAGTGTGACAAAGAATCCAGCAAAGGGTAGAAATGGTTTCTGGGCCTTGCCCCTCATCAAATGTCAAAAGAAACACATTTGCACATAAATACACCAGCAGGAAACTACCAACTCCAGCATCATATATGAAATATATATTTGATGGTTCTTTAATGGATGTGACTTCACCTACAGTATTATCCTGTAATTTTCAGTGTGGCTGTACTAGGGACGGGGGAAAAGCAAAATTACCATTAATCAATGTCTTGAGTGAGAAAATTCACAACAGCACACCAAAAGCAAAGAAAAATAATGCAATTCGAGAATTTTTTTCAAGTTCAAGTCGCCCATTAAGAATATCACCAGCACTATCAATATCTGATGACAGTGACACAAGCTTTTTCTTTAGAGAAGCTACACATTCTCAGGTCAGACCACTATCAGTCCAAATAAATCCACACTAGTCATTTCGGCTGATGAAGTTCATCATAACAATAGATTTTTGTATGGCTATTTATGAAACTAATATATATTCAACATTTTTTAAGTCTGGTAACACTTCTATGGAAGTACACATGACAAGCAAATATATCCCAAGAAATCTGATGTACAAATTTATTCAAATTAACAGTTTCATGGATAACACAGCATTAACAACTAAGGAATATATAAATATATGATGTACCGTTCCAAGAAGGAAAAGAAAATTATTGCTTTCATCATTGTTCCCTAGAGCACTGAGTAAACATTTGATTTCTCACATTCCTTATTTCATAATGAACATGTTAAAGGCATCTATAGTTTCAATATTACTATTAACACATTATGGATGTATTACAGTATGATGATGTATTAAATGATGATATGAAATCGTATATATTATCCAAATGAAAAAAAAAAGTTAGCTTTTGTGTCACAGTAGCTGTAGAGTAGTTCTATATCATTGGAATAATGCATAGCAGTGAAGTAGATGAATAGAAGAATATGGTATGTTTGTGATGTACATATGCTGATTTTGTCTATTTGGTTGATTGTTCTGCTGAGGTAGCTGGCAGATCTCAGAACCTATTGAAAGTGCTGTAATTTTTTGTGAGCAGTACTTCATTTGTTTTCATATTGTAAATGACTTGTATGAATAAAATCACAATAGTCATCCTTTCTCATTTTTCCCACAGTGTTATTTCTAAATCCCATTCATAACCCATTTTGATTTCCAACTATGCTTTTATTCAGTTCTACATAGCCTCTTTGAAATGCTATTTACTGAGTTGTAGAATATATTGAAACTATTTTAAATAAATCCTATGTAGTTGTACATTGAATGTGACAACATAAGCTGCAACAATTACTTGTGACACAGTTGGTTGTAACTTCAAATGAAATTAAGTTTAGCTTTGTAAAATATTGTACTTCCTTTATGTCTGTAATCAGTGTCTTATATACCTTAGAAAGTAGTAAAAAATTCCAGGTAGAACTGGAGTTACTTCTAATGTAAATACCATAGCTAACATGTATCACTGAACTTCAATTTTGGTTATTCAGAAAACTGAACAAAATTAAATGAAAATTTATGTTGCTGTTGATAATATATGTATTCAGTAAGTCAAAAAGCTTTACATTCAACAAGCAAATACAAAAATGGCCCTACATCTTGTGCATATGTTACCAGACATAGACAACATCATCAGCAAAAGCACCTAAAAGGTTTTTAACTGACAAACTGTTGTAGTATCTACTCTGTGATTACTGTGCTTTTTTACATCCATACAAAATCATAAATAGGCTACTTCTTTGTCATTTATGGAACATAGTGGTGTATTTTCATTCAGACCTCATGCAAATGCCCTTCTGATTTTTATGAAATAGATATAAACAGCCAGTGCAGTCAGAAAAGAGAATTTAAGGAAAATGTTGGTGTACATAATGCAATCTGTCATAAAATGGTATTATTTTTGACATATTTTAGAAATTTCTTAAATCTACAATTCATAGCTTTGCATTTGATGACTGAAATTACCATATAACTCAGTTTTAACCACAACAAAAACAGAAAACTATTTTCAGTAACTCAAAAATATTTGTACCATGTAATGGAACATTTCTATGACTTTGTTAAAGAACAGGAGGGTGCATTACATTTTCATTGTAAAGGAATTTAAGACATGCCACTGATATATTGTGACACTTCTAGTTGCAAACTCAAAGTCTTGAGATCTATTATATTATGAGATCACTTTGTACTATGTTGTGTATTGTGTGTCTATCAGGCATAACTGTGTAAAATACAGCTATTTCTTCAGTGTACCATCTTTCTTATTTGAAATAATAATTTGTATTGAAGACTTACTTTATGTTTTGTAGTCTTAAATGTGGATTAAAAATAAATGTTGCACTCTATGAATAAATGTGAGCAGTATATTCATGGTTACCATTTTTCTCTGTTTCTTTTACATACGGTATTGCATTTTTCCTAATTCCCTTTAATTAAATCTAAGACTAGGCTGTATCTCCTTAGCTATATATTCACAAATATATTTTCAAAAAGCAATGTCTTATTAGCACTTGACTTAGTATGAAGTGTTTCAGATTTCCCAGTGATCTTTACTGCTCTAATTATTATGACTGCCATGCTTTATGTATCCTCAGTTCACAAGTAAATAAGTTATCTAGGAAAGTTAACTGAAAATATTTGCAGTATGCATACAGAGAAATGAACTCGCAAAGGTGCAACAGATGGAAACAAATAGAAAACTATAAATGGCCGATGTACTAATTTTCAGAATCAGAGTCTTTGTCCAATGACAAAAGAAATGAATGGGTATGTAGAAAAGATGTGAGCAATGATTTAGGATACAGAAAAAGTCACCCAGTGCCCCAGCTCAAGGGAGACTTATTGGGCAGGATGAGAGTGAAAAGTTTTTTATTTGTGTTGTACAGCATATTCTAAATCTCAAAGCATCTTTCTCAATATGGCAGCACACTTTGTAATTTCTGTACTTACTTTTGATACACAATATTTATTTTGCTACACAGTGTCAAATTTTCCATTTTAATTGGGACTCCTGATTGTGTTTTGCATACTTAAATGGGCAATCTCTGTTTAGGACCATCACATAGAAAATTATAGAGATCAGTGGGTTAAAACAGGATATTCATAAACTCTTAGTATGAAAGACTTTAAATTACATGGAATAAAAATGGTCACTTGTCCTTATGGATACATGCTATTTTGTTTATAAATTTAGACAACATTATCCATGGAGTTAAGCAATCTAATGCTAACTTTGGTTGTGACAAAAGTTGAGATAGCAATAACGTTTGTTTATTATTACCAGTTTTGGCTTAAGTTAAAGCAGTCCTCAGATTTTTTGGGCCCATTAAGACATACACATTTTTGTATATTTACTAGGCAGCACCCTCTAGTAAAAAGCCATCATTTTAAATTCTTACCAGAGGGCACTGCCTTGTAAATACACAATGATGTGTGTATAATTTAATGGGCCCAAAAGATCTGAGGATGGCTTTCACATAAGCTGAAACTGGTCATAGGAAACAAAGGTAATTGCAATCTCGACTGTTGTTTTAACCATGATGTTTCGAACTAATTAGTTACAGTATCAATTTTGTTCACTTATAAAGAAAGATAATGAGATGAAATACCATACTAAATGTGAAAACCACTTTGAAAATTCAGTATTTGTTCACTATAGCGATATACTTTAAAACCACTGAGTTTTAAGATTCTTGAGCTTTGTGCAAAAATAGTTACTTGGCAGAAATTAATCATTGAAATATTTGGAGTATGTTACCCCAAGTAACCTGCACTTAATTATGAACTTTACTTATTAACTGTATGTACCAATATTTCGAGATCTTATGCAAAAATTTGTTAGTAAGTGAACAGAAATTAATAACATAAAATTTTATTTAGGTTGACTTGGCTTATGTACCCTTAATATTAATATATACTTCAGTATGAACCTTGCTTACAGTAATTCAGAACCAATAAATTATTAAAAGATAAGGACATGAAATTATATTTTTCAAGATTTTATAATGAAAGCTGTAGAAAACTAGGAACTTATTTAGCATATTAGTTAAGTTTGTGATGCAACATTGGTTTGCTTTATGGACCAGGTGCAGGATCCTAATAATGTTAGTGTTTCCAGGTGAATGAAGTATCACAGAATTAACTTTACACAACAACACAATTAATGATGTCATTGGTCCATGTCCTAATGCAGCTCTTTTGGAAGCACATACTTTTCCTTAAACCAACAAAAATGAGCAACAAATAGTTGTAAGCTGATGTTCATATTATCATCTACCTGTTATTCCTGACAATAAGATCACTCATTGTTACAATTCTTTCCTGAGTGGTGATGGATGAGTACTATTAATGTATCCACTGAGCCAATTCAATCACACCATGGAGCACTACCAACAACACAGTGGACTTCAATACAGTTTTATATGAACTTGTAGATGGATACAGTAGGGTATGGTAGAGATAACATGCAAGATGATATGATACAGAAAAATATTGTTTTATTGCTCAAATGGTACATAACAACAAGGCAAGCTTACTGACTATAAACAGTCAACAACAAAGGTAGTCTGTTGTGCAGCAAGATCGGTTATCAGTGTGTTTAGAGGAACTCCCACCCTCTCCTCCCCCCAATAGTGTGGATCACTGGGGAAAGGTGATCACCATGGGCTAATTACAGTGTGATAAGGTGCCATCCAAGCAGTGGTGGATGATGTGTTGTGGGCATTGAGTAAGACTGTGTCCAAGCTAGATGTCAGAGATGCAGTGGTCTGGATCCCATTGCACAGTATCAAGGGGATAATCTGTAGGAAAGCAGGTGGGTCCCAAGTCCAGCCGTAGTGTGACTGTTGTGGAATGTCAGTGTTGGGGGCATCCCAATGGTGTCAGCTTGAGGGAAGTTGTCCTCATGGTCCTTGATAGTGGAGCAGAGGACTGTGATGTTCTGGGGACAGTAATTGTGAGGAAACTGTTGGGGAATAGCCATAATGTGATGGCTGCCATGTCCACATTGTTGGGCAGTTTGTAGGAACATGTGAAATGCTAACAAATGAAACTATTTCCTGTGCTGCATTTGGGATGTTGACCTGTGACAATCTGGAACTTGTCAAGCTTTTTGACACTAAGGTAATAAGGCTGAAAGTTACCGACACTACCATGAACTTTGGAATTGTTTGTGGTCACAGTGTGTCTGGTTGAGTTGCCATGTTGGTTGGTGGAGGTTGACTTCTTGTTTGTGGATGGATCATCCTGAAGCATTCACATAGGTCATAGTTGGTTGATAGATACTGTGCTTGGTCTTCTGTTCAGCAGTATTTCAAAAGTATGTGTGCCACATGATAGAACCTTGTGGGGTGCTGTATAAGGAGGCTGTAAAGTGGGCTGAATCATATTATTGTGAAGAGTGACATGGTTGCTGTTTATGAGTGCTTTATGGATGAAAGCTTTAGCAGTTCTGTAATGTTGTGGAAGCAATGTTTTGAGCAAAGCAATATGTTCTTGTATGTCGGTGACTAGGGCAGGTTGGTTGTTGGTTGATTTGGGGGAGAGAACCAAACAGCGAGGCTATTGGTCCCATCAGCTTAGGCAAGGATGGGGATGGAAGTCAGCCCCTGGCATTTGCCTTAAGTGATTTAGGGAAATCATGGAAAATGTAAATCAGGATGGCTGGATGCAGGATCGAACTGTTGTCCTCCCGAATGCAAGTTCAGTGTGCTATCCACTGCACCACTTCACTTGGTGATGAGGGGAGTGAGGGACGGAAGCAGGTCATTTTTGTGGGTGCTGCATATGCCTAATAGCTCTCACAGTAAAGTTTCTCTCCAGTGACTACTGTGGCACATGAGGGCAGCTTCTAGTGTGCAGTGCCATCATTCCACTAGGCCATTGCTTTGAGGGTGATAAACAATAGTTCAATAATGATGAGTGCCATAGAGGTTACATAGTTCACTGAACAGGGCAGACTGAAATTGTTGGTCTTGGTTGGTGGTAATGGACACTCGATACCAGCACCAGGAAATCCAAGTGTCAATGTAGGCTCTGGTTGTTGACTCTGTTGACATGTTTCAGAGAGGGATGGCTTCTACCCACCATGTTACATAGTTTATGATTGAAAGGACGTAATGGTAACCCTCAGATTCAGTGAGGGATCCCACCAGGTCAAGGCATATGTGTTGAAACTGCCCTTTTGGTTCCGTAAACTGTCTGAGGGGTGATTGTGCATAGTGTACCACTTTGCGTTTTTGACAAGGTATGTACATGCACATCTACTCCTTACATTACTTCCAGACATTCAGCCATACAAAATAATCTGTAATGAAGCATGTCATTGATCAAACACTGGGATGTGACATGTTGTGCAAATGGTCAAAGATAATCTTCCGAAACAGCTATGGTGCAAGAGGACAAATGTGATTCTGTGACATATCACACGAGATCTGTATTGCAGTGTCCAGCATCAAATACTGTTCAAGTTTAAGATTAATAGTTGTATCATTGAGCTGTATGTCCCGCTGTTGAGCTTCCACTATTTTATCACAGTCAGTTTGTGCAAGATGATATTGATCCATGAGAGGTAATCAGTGATGACATTGCCCACTCCTTTCAAGTTATGTCCATCAGCTGTAAACTGTGTGATATAATCTAGGCAGGGGAAACATATGGGGCATTAGTCTTTTGATGAGTTAGTAGTCAGTGATCTGTGTAGATCACTAGCAGTGTGCCTTCTATCATGCTGGAACTGAAGGATTGCCTTGTCGACAATGAGGAGTACACAGTTGTAAGTAAGCTATTTTTTTGAGAACGAGTCATTTTTCATGAAAAAAAAATATGTAGGCCTGCCACTTCCTGACAGAGCATTGCACCAATCATGAAATCACTTGCATGCAAAGTTAAGATTAACTGCATGGGAGAAAGCAGGTGTGTCAGGGTCATTGCGAGGCATCTTTGAGCTGGTTGATGTCTTTCTGCATATCAGTGGTCCAGGTCAGCTTCTGTTTACCATTAGTGTTTATTCCTTTGAGGAGGTCTGTGAATAGGGCCTGAAAAGTGGGCTGCCTGCGGGAGGTGATACTTTTAGAACTTGATCATCTCTATGAAGTGACATATTTCCTGGTGGTCTTGAGGAGGTGGTAGTTGTGCATGAGTTTTATTTGTTGTGATGTAGGGTGGATGCCTGTGACATTGAGAACATGACCAATAAAAATAACTTCAGGTTGCTAAAGTTGGCCTTTGTAATCATCAGTTATGACGCCATCTGTAGAAAGTACATGAAAAACTTGTTTCAGGTGGGAGTTGTGTGTGTCATTATCCCAGGACAAATGAGGCTGTCATCAAGATACGTGTAACAGAAGGGAAGCTTAAATATGATCACATCTACAAACCATTACCAATCCTGGATGGCAACATTGCAGGATAAATTGCAAGCTAACCATTCCATAAAGAAAGTTCATCAGCAGCAGAGTACAAGCTGTGCAAGGAGGAATCCAATACAAAATCCAAGTGCACGTTGAAGTTATGAACACTGGGCTACTATGGCACATTCTAAACAGCTGTATATAGAATAGTGGTCTCTCTGGTATTCATTTTTGCAGCCCTTATGGCCACTTGATGCCGGAGGATTTGTCCAGCACAGTTGATGTCTGTAGCAGCCTCTAGCACTCTAGCACTGTGTATCGTATCGCCTCTGTCAGGTTCTGCATCACAGAGATATGTTCTAAGTTGGTTATATTGACATTCCCATGCAGCAGGCCGGCCGAAGTGGCCAAGCGGTTCTAGGCGACTGCTACGGTCGCAGGTTTGAATCCTGCCTCGGGCATGGACGCGTGTGCTGTCCTTAGGTTAGGTAGGTTTAAGTAGTTCTAAGTTCTAGGGGACTGATGACCTTAGAAGTTAGGTCCCATTGTTCTCAGAGCCATTTGAATCATTTTTGAGACAGTCAGCCGTGGATCAAACATCTCTGTCCCTTCACCACTGTCAGATGAGGACACAATATCCCTACTTCCCTAGAGAAGGCATGTAGAACTGTAAATGGCCTGAGTGATGAGTTTCCTAGTCCTGCAGGGGTGCTGGTGATACTGATATCTACATTTACATCTACATCTACATCCATAATCCGCAAACCACCTGATGGTGTGTGGCAGAGGGTACCTTGAATACCTCTGTAGGTTCTCCCTTCTGTTCAAGTACTCTGAAATCTGCTTTTTGTCACTTTTGCTAAACAGAGAAATCTTCCTACCTTTTTTAATATTTCCATTTACAGCTGAAATCTCCGATGTTGTCACTGCTTTAGGATAGCTGATTCCCTGTTGTGCGTTAACTGTTTCAAATAGTTCAGGTCAGTTTGTCACCAGATGGTCTAATATGTTATGGCCACGAGTCGGTTCTCTGTTTAACTGCTCAAGGTAGTTTTCAGATAATGCATTTAAAAAAGAATTAACAGTATTATTTGTCCCTGCCACCAGTTATAAACATTTGAGTCTCCCAATCTATATCTGGTAAATTAAAATCTCCGCCCAAAACTATAACATGGTCAGGAAATCTACTCGAAATATTTTCCAAATTTTCCTTCAGCTGCTGAGCCAGGGGGCCTATAGAGACATCCAATTACCATGTTTGAGCCTGCTTTAACCATGGCCTTCACTCAAATTATTTCATATTTCGGATCTCCGTCAATTTCCTTTGATACTATTGCACTTTTTATCGCTATAAAGATGCCTCTCCCTTCACTGTCCAGACTGTCTCTGTGGTATACATTCCAATCTGAGTTTAGAATTTTGTTACTGTTTACATCAGGTTTCAGCCAAATTTCCATCTGTAGTACTATGTGGGCATTGTGGCCATTTATTAATGAGAGCAATTCTGGGACCTTTCTATAACCACTCCTGCAGTTTACTATTACCACATTAATATTGTCATTCCCTGTTGTGTTTTGCCTACTGCTACCTTGTTGCATCTCAGGAGGCATCTTTTTGGGCCTAGGGAGGGAATTCTCTAACCTAAAAAACCCACGTGTGCACTCCACATGTACTCCACTACCCTTGTAGCCACTTTCTTCATGTAGTGCATGCCTGACCTATTCAGGGGGACCCTACATTTCTCCACTCGATAGCAGAGGTCGAGAAATTTGCACCCCAGATCTCCACAGAAGTGTCGGAGCCTCTGGTTTAAGCCTTCCACTCAGCTCCAAACAAGAAGACTGTAATCAGTTCTGGGAACGACACTACAAATACTTAGCTCAGATTCCACCCCATGAGTGAGGTTTTCTGCTCCATCACCCGCCTAACATTGGAGCTCCCAATCACTAAAAACCCCTCCCCCTGTGTGCCTGCTCGGACCTTGCTGAAGGAGCGGCCACATGTCCATTCACAAGCAGAGCAGGCGATGCCACACAGCCAGCCTCCACATTGACCCTCCGCCTTGTGCGACGTGAACGCCGTTGAACCCACCACTCCCCTTGGGGAGAGGGTGGCACAACTGCGCCCGGTACTCACGAAGATGTCTCAACAGCAGGGACCGTGGGTGAAGAATGTAACACCTGGGGTGTAGCATGCACCAGACTCCCCACTGTCGCTACACTCTGAGGTAGCAACCTGAAGATGACTGACCGTGGCCATCAGCAGGTTCAGCTGTTCGCGAACAGGGGCCAGCTCCTCCTGCATCCATATACAGCTGTCACACATCCTATCCATCCTAAGAAACCAACAATTTACTGTAGAGAGTTAAGTAATCAACTTTTAACTAGACTGCAAATTCACTAAAGGTGGCTGATAGTTGACTAGCCTGTGGTTACTAGACACTTCTTGTTGGAAACAATGAAAGTAAGCACTAACTGTCTCTGGACTGTATTCAAAATAAACACGAAATCTATGGAACACTATTACTAGTACTAAAAAATTGAAGCTTCCTAAAAGCAAAAACACACAGAACAGAAGTAACAAGTAAGAAAAACACAGTTAATACTTAAATTTATGTAGCTTGCTTCACAGGAGATGTGAAGCAGATGGCAGGGTGTCTACCATCACTGGGGAAGAGACATGGATGGTGACATCTGTTTCATTTGAGGGAAGTTGCTTCAGCAGTGCATTTTCTGGGTTGTTGGTGTTGCTCCTGCCTCCACGAGGTCAGTTGAATTTCTGGGGCACTTGTGAAAGAGGAAGTGACAATGGAATGTAGAGTGATAGTCTCACTATGTGTGGATTGTAGTTGTCATACTGGATGAGCAGAAGGGTAAAAGTTGTGCCACTATAGAGGTTGAGGCATGGGGCTATGCCTTGATGCAGCCAGGCACAGGATAATCAGAGTTCTTAATTGGTTGCTAGGAGTTATGGTGGTGCCCTGTTATGTGGACACACTTGGTTACAATGATGTACCAGGTGGTTTTGGCTGACTGGAACTTTAAATAACTGGCCCACAACAATACCTAGGGCCACCCTGGGGTACAAATGAATTGGAAGTGCATACTTGAGAGCCCAAATGAAAAGACTATGTTGACCTTGAGCTCTGAATTCTTTGGTTCATCCACAGAAATTCCAGCAGTGAACAATGCCAGCATTCATGTAGCAGTTCTATTGGACTTCTTATTTGGATGGGAGGAAGCTGTAGAATGAGTCTGCATCATCTCTTATCCATCTGAGTTTGAAATACCATTATCAGTTATTCAGCTTCCGAATTTGGCACTGGTGGGAATGAGTGATGATCAGAGTGGGTATTCTGTTTCTCTAGTAAAAATATTTGGACTCAGAGACACAAAATAAGGGCTGTCAGCTAATGAAACTGTTCAGAGTGCTTCCTTTATAAGAAAATGTGGTTGTGATGGCATGGATCACTGCAAGGGTTATCAGTGAAGGCGTTTGGGCGTTGCCCAGTGACATTCACATTGGCCAAGCTCTTAACTGCAGCAACTGATGTATCATAGTATGGTATAGTTGCTATACTGTTGCATAAACATCATGTTAGCAGTGAACAACCACTACTATTGTCCTTTAAAATATTAACATTGGTTGAGCAAACTGAGAAAGAGCTTTATCACTTATTATATGGAATAAAAAATGCAGTGCACATTAACACAGATTTAAATTTCACTTAATAATTGGCCATAAGCCACAGTCATACTCTTTTGTTCTAGTTCTAGGCTCCCAAAAATAATAGCTTCAACAAGGATCCTTATTTGTGATCAAATACAGATACAATATTCATTATTGGCCCACTAAGAAGTATCGCAGTGATTAGGTTATTAGAAAGAGTAGAAGTTAAAGTACTCCTTTCAGTTATTGAGACTTTTAATGCGGTAAAATAAGTTTTATTCAGATGGAGCTGTTGTAGAGGATACGGAATTCATCAGAATTTAAGCCAATTACAGAGTATTAACTGAATAAACTGATGCTCTAATAAGTGAAAGGCCTCAGACATGCCAACTGATTCGACTCATATTTGGCAGGTCACCTGTATAGAACCTAAAATGAAAATCCTAGGATATTTTGGCACAAAAGCGTGCTGTTTTTTAGAAAACTGCCCCTAAAGTTCATGACACATAATTGAATTAAAAATGATGGGATCATATTGAAAATTGAGCGTTTTTCTTCATCATACATGGGGTCTACAAATCCATATTTTCCTAAAAATCAAGGAAAGAAACTGTTAGGGCTGTCACTTATGTACCCATCAGGTAAACACTGTTCAACAAAAGCCCCAATGGCACAGCAACCAAGACATTTGGCTGGGAAGCAGAGAACCTGTGTTTCATTCTCTAAAGCATTACACAGTGATTTTTTTTTTTTTTTTTCTGTACTGAAATCGGTAGGAATAGGTGGATGAATAAAGTAATCAATACGGAATAATGACAAGGTAGGCAAATAAATTTCTCAAATAACTTGGATTAATACTGAATTATGAATTTTAATCCTGGTTGCCTTACAATGGCTCTTCCACTCACTGTGTTACATGTCCTTCCAACAACTAGATGGATGTTACTTGTCACATAAATGCCTGAAGCAAGTATAGTTGCTGCACCAATAACATCTAATGAATACAATCTTCATGTAAAAACACCATCCATTCTGATGATTTAGCAGAATATACATTTAGTTTATATTAAACATATTTCTTTTTCAGGAATTAATTTTAATGCTTGCCAGGCATATGATAACATCACCTGAAAAATCAGTGCTGAAAGTCAGTTGTGAACTCTGCTATAAATCATTGTTGCATTTGTATGATTGTGCAATTCCCATTGGACTTCCATAAGCACAATGTAATGTTCTGTATAGTGCCTTGCTGTAAATAAGCATCACACAACTGGCAGCAAAATTGTTCAGAAATGTTTTGATACGATGAGGTTCAAAATTTCAGCTATTTACAAACTCAACACATCTGAGAAATTAATTTACCTAACTTGTTATTATTCATTATTGATTACCTCCTATTCCTGCCAATCTTGATGTAGAAAAAATACAAATATAAAACCTGCAGAATGCTGAGACTAGAGCACAGGTTCTCTACTCTCCAGCCAGATGTCTTGGTCACTGCACAGCAGTGCTTTCACTGAACAGAATGTATCTCATAAATACATAAGTGGCAGTTGTAACAGATCCTTTCCTCGATTTTTAGGAAAATATACATTTGCGGATCCCATTTATGGGTATGAAAAATACTCATTTTTCTTTTATCTTTTGATCCAATCAATTTTGAGTCAATTGCGTGATATTAACTTCAGGGCTAGTCTTCTGTAAACTAGAAGAGCATTGAGCCAAGACACCTTAGAGTGGTTGTGCACAAGCAACTTGTCAAATATGAGCTGAATCGATTGGCCACATCTGAGGATTTTCACTTATAAGTGTTGAATCATGGGGCACCAGTTTGTTCCTTTCCAATTTGATGGATGTTACTCACTTTTTGGCGATCTCAGTGGTGCAGAACCCTTGGCAAAACTGACTACTGCATATTGCATTCCACATAGATCTCATAGATTTCATCTGCACACTGATAAGGCACTTCAAGATGAGTTTGGAGGTAGGCAACCAAGTGGAATATGTATGAGAATATCAATGGCATTGTTTTTAATCACTCAGAGCTTCAAACAGCAATTTCATTAATTCATCCAGAAAGTCCTTCATGGAGACATAAAACATTACTAATTGAATGAGGCTGATGCCAGCCACACATGATTTTCACTGAGTTCCTTAACATATTACAGGCTTCATACATTAGTGAACTCAATAGTCAACACATCAATTGTGAACAGTGAGAGTGTAATCAATGTGATATCTTTGTTACTCAGTGAATGTCTTGTATGGAAGATGCAAAACATTGCTAATCTTATGTGCTGTATATTGCTGTATCTAGTCAGTCTTTAATAAATATCTGGTGTCTGATATACTCTCCACTCAATTCTGTGTGGAATTATTATTTACCTGTAACTAAATTTCAATAGTGGTGAACCAGTGAAGAGAATATGACATAAATTTGGATTGTTTGGCATTATCTCATCAATGACTCCAAGAACTCCTTCTTTAAACAACTACTGCAAGCAGGAGCAAACATCACCAAAGACACAAAAAATACAGAAAAATGAAGAACACTCATCAGGAGAACAATCACAGCACCTCATGTGACCTCAAGAAGCAGTGTTTGGCCACGTAAAACTGCTGCTTTCTGATTTCTCTAAGCATTTTTGAACAGTGTGGTATCCTCAGAATGGCTTCCACTTTTTTTTTCCTAATAACTTGTATTCTTTCTTGCATGCACATAGTTTACATATATTTACACAATTCTTTCTCATTTACCTCCAAAGTTTCTTACTTTTGGTCCATTGTAATATCTAAGACAATTTGCTTTAAACATTCAAATCTACCTCCTTACTGTTCCCAGCAATCAGTACGTTTCCTGAAACATTTCCTTATTTGGTCATCCTACAGATGATATAACACTGCTTAGCTTATGCGCCAGAACCTAGTACAACATTTACCACCAAAAATAAGTAAGAAATGATTTCTTCACTGAATGAAGCAAATCATTATACACCCCTTTCAACAGGCACAGTACAACTGGCATTTTGCACATGCAGGTCTTTTTCTCAGTGTGATGTATTGTACCTATACCCATGATTGAGGGGCCCAAACATGATCCTCTATTATCAGAAAGGCTCTCAAGTCTGGGCTGACATCTTTAGCTGGAACCATGGGTAAAGTCAAGGTGTCATCACTAGCCATAGTGGCTCCAACTGCTTGAAGTCATGGCCAGCCCAGTTCATTTCATTCACCATAACACTTAGGTTCAGCTGTAGCAACTGTAACTGCACCCACACCTGCCTTGGTCAATTCAGGTTTGCTGCAGCAACATCAGTAGGTCCATCCTCAACCTCAAAAAGGCATTATGACTTGTCACCATTTTACAAGCTGCAGTCACTTGAAGAGGACACTATTCAGAGGGGCCGAGTGCAGAATGGTGGAGCCATGTGACTTCTTGTCAGTACCACCAGTTCTGGTGATGATATCATTTTTTGAACTACATGACAAAGTGGGCAGGGATTTAGTGCCTACATCTGGCATACATGTCGACTCAGTCATCATGTGAGTACCATTATTGAAGTCCAGTAAAGCTTAACCAGGCTCAATCTCTTGCATCACCTTATACAAGTGGCACAGTATGCTCACTATCCTGCAGTACCAAATAAACACTGGCATGGCACTATGAAGACTTATAATGGTATGCCACAGGAAGCAATTCGTATCACACCATCAAATCATTGGTCTAAGAATCCTGATACAGAACTGTCTGTTTTGGTCTGGTTTTTTGCATAATTGATTCTGGGATATGACAACTCAAGCTTTGCCCATAGTATCTGATTTGGTTCTCTATTAATCTCCAGATGTTTCACTCTGAAGCTACTTGGTGCATAGTTTCCTTGTTGACAAACAACTCTTTGTCATTCCTGGACAAGACCTCTGATCAGCACTTGACGGATACAATTCAGTATTATCCCAATTCCTATTTTGTAGCTGCCTCAAATTTGTCTGATGATGTTCTACTGACCAAAAGTGTCCACAATAGTAAAAAAATGTGATTGAGCTGGTTATGTATATTAATTATGATTAAGGCACATTTTAAACAAGTGAACTTGTTAATTTTCATGATGTGTTGAATTTAATAGTTGCACTTTATCAAATTTGCTTATCAGTTGCTTCATGCTTTTCCTCAAGGTCACTGTCACCGTGGGTTATACTGACATCACTGCATAAACACTGATGACAAGTGAGGCTGTTCTACCACCCCAGTCCAGCAAATTTTTGACGTTACCAGCCTTTGAAAACAGGTTGTTGCATATTATGGTCAGGTGTTTTTCCATTGTGACTCCCAGCACATTGCACCTGAGGGAGATGTTCGGGAAGGTTACACCGCCCACCCCCCCCCCCCCCCCCACCCGAGGAGAGGGGGGGAGGGGCCAAGGCAAGGGGTGGTCGCAGGAGCCGGACCATGGTCAGCTCGACAGTGTCATTGGGGAGCTGCGTGGGTAGATGTCATGAAGGAAGGTTCAGCCACCGAACCTGGAAGCTGTTGAAGCGCACCGGGTGTTGTACTGGACATGCTGGTCGTGCATCGACAGGGAGGCCGACGGTTTGCGGGTGGAACGGAGTGACGACGACAATGTCTCTGGTGGCCGTGGCAAACACATGAATCATGTCCAGGTCGATGACAATGTCTCCGGTGGGCGTGGCGAACACACAAAGCATGTCCAGCTCGATGTCGGTGGCAGGGAATGGCGGAGGTTGTGTCGTGAGGACTAAATGAAGGGAAACACACAATGAACAGTGTATTATCACATAGTATTATAGAGATCAGTGGATTATGTCTTGGGGGACAGGCACAAACACCTTGAGCGAGGGCACGTTCAAGATTGGGGGCATGAGAAACCTCGACAGAGCGAGGCAGGCGAAGGGGGAGAGGTCAAAGGGACTGGCGAAGGGCCTTGTGGCGAGGGCGTGATTGTAGGTAAGCACAACGTGGGGAACGTGTGATCACTTGACAGAGTGTGTGAGACCAGAGTAGAGGGCGAGGTCGGAGAAGAGCTCGACGATTGGAGCTGGAAGTCACTTGACCAAGTGTGTAAGTCTGACATGGAGGGAGTGGTCGGAGTGTCGTGAGCCATGGTAGTGAGTGGCATGGTCGTGGCCTGAAGGGGGGTAGAAGTGGGCTCGACATGAGCAAGCTTAAGTTTGCTGAGATAGACTGTAAGAGCTGAATCTTTTATCTGGATGTCATAGGTGTTGGCTGAGCGCCATAGAACTCAGTACGGGCCGGTATATGGAGGTTGGAGGGGAGCACGGACAGTGTAATCTCGGAGCATGACGTATTCGCAATTGTCCAGAGATTTCAGGACGTGAACCTTAGGGCGGGAGTGGCTGGCAGGTAGAGGGATATGGAGGCTGATGAAGGTAAGTCAGACTGAGGGAGAGAAGTGGAAGGGCTCATAAGTTCGGCAGGGCGAAGTTTGTGAACCAAGCCATTGGTGACGATGGAAATGTTGCCGGCGTTGCGGAAGGCGGTTTGTTTACAATGTGTGGCGGGCAGGGCGGGCGAGGCATGGTCATGGTGTTCGGAGCCACTCAGTGGATCCAACGGGAACCCAGGCGGCAAAATGCCCCAGGAGTCAACACGACAAGATGGCCGCCAGCCAGAAGCTGTGGCACCAGGGTCAGGTGAGCCTGGTACAGCTCGTGAGCCGTTAGTGAGCCCATTGTCCGAGGGCACGGCCTGTGACAGCACGGTCGCAGGCGAAGCGCTAGGCACAAGTGCAATGTTCGTGTTGTCAGTGGCGGTCATGGCGGTCGCACGGCGGTGTGCAGGAGCCGGAGTTGCGAGGGGCGGGCTAGCAGCCGTCAGTTCGGGAACACGTGACGCTCGTCACGCATGTGCACTTGTGTCCAGCCAATTGTCAAACGCTGCCGTGTTAGGAGGCTGTGGCACTACGGAGCTGTCTGTACATGTTAAGGCATTCTTGATAGCACAGTTGCGAGGGGTAGCGGGAGGTAAACACACGGAGGCTCGATTGCTGGGATTCCAAGCAGATTCAGCACACTTACTGACCTTGCTTTGTCCTTGCTGTGGTGTCTGTAATTCCTTTGCTGCATTGGAGAGCTGGAGCTGTGTTTCGTGGAGCCAGAGGGAGAGCTCGAAATTTTCCTTGAACAGGAAAGCGACATGTTTGAGCTTGACAAGGTACTTGTGCATTGCTTCTTTTAACATGCATGTATGGATGAGAGGTGAGCCTGGACCGATGTGTCACGGGGGGGGGGGGGGGGGGGGAGTGAGTCTTGGAAGGATGGTGAAACACACTGTTTCACACTACGTCCGGTGAAAGTTTGTGGTGCCGCAAGAAGTCGATGCCTAGTATAGGTTCGTCAATTTTGCACACTAAAAAAGTCCACTCGAGTTTGTGCTTTGGGGAGAGTGAGACGACGTGTGAAGTTGAACCCGAGCATTGTAGTTTAGTTGAATTCATAGCTTGCAGTGAAGTATGATGAGGGCAGATGTTCGACGACGCTAAGGACGTGGGCAGCAGTGACACATCGGCTCCTGTATCCACTAGGAAAAGGTATCCCCACGAAATGTCTTTAATGTAAAGTCGTCCACAATTATTCGGTCATTCCTGGACAGAATGGAGCACTGGGGGGGGGGGGGGGGGGGTGCCTGTCATGTTGAGCGCAGAAGGTGGCACCCGAACCTACCTGCGATTGGCGTTTGGAAAGTAGCAGGGTGGTCTGCAGTTCCGTGCCGCCTCACCAAACAGTGCGTGGAAGTAACAGTTCGGGTAGTGCGGTTGCATTTCCTGTGGAAAGTTCATTGCCAGTGGCGGTGGATGAGGTTCAGTGACCACAGCAGGTTAGGTTGCAGGAGGGGGCGTGACCGTGGGAAGAGCCGGTGGTGTCCCAGTTGCTTGTTTACTGCTTCCCAGAGCGAGTGGAACGGTCGGCACAGTACAGCCTTGGCCGCGTCTGGCCGCAGGGCAGTGAGCCTGAACCTGAGACTTGTCAGGTAGGCAGTGGTTGGCGAAGTGGAGCAGTAATGCATTGTGTAGCTTGTCAGCAATCGTCAATCTTTTCTCACTGAGGTTCGGGAGGCCTTTGAGCCAGAGCAAAGCGGATGTGAAAAGATAATTTATCTGACCAGATGGCGAGGAGAGCTGTGTCAGAGAATAGACCGGTGCTGACCAGGGCACGTAGCCATCTCCAGAGCTGGGAAGGTTTGTCGTTGCCTAGTTGCTCGAGGTGGAGCACTTGCCGTATTGCTGCGTCAGTTGAGCACGCAAGCCGATGTAGAACTGTCTCTTTGGCTAGAGTGTACCGGGTAGATGAGTCTGGGGCATCTAACAGGTCAGCAATCGAGTCCTCCTGGTCGTGCAGGTGAGTGATGAGACACAGAAATCTGGTTGACTTGTCGAATTTGTAATGGTCAAACACTTTGTCCGCAATTTTGAACCAGGTTGTAGCTCTGTCGGGATTAAACGGCGGCATTGTAGAATGTTCAGAAGAACAGGTCGAGTTGAGTTCGTCGGGGCACTGCCTGAAATGAGCTGTTGTTGCTGTAGTATTCCAGGAGAGTGTGCCTCAAAGGGATGTGGCAACGACGGCTGTTCGGGAGGCAGCGTGAAGGTGACACATTGTGGTTGAGCACGATCTGTTGCAACGCTGAAGGCCGACGCCGGTGAAACACCATAATGTGTCGATTGCGGTTGAGGAAGCTCAACACGTTGCGGGTGTGTTCGAATTGAAGCGTCACGGAAGACTGACATGGATGAGGCACCGAGATGTGCCGAGAATGGTAGTGGACGCTCGACTGGAGCGGGCGTGTGGGCGACAGATGAGAAAAAGTTCAAAGTTTGAGAACGCGTGTTAGTCCGTGGAATGCTCGACGTATGATCAGAGCTGGGTCCACCTGTGTTGCAGGAAGGTTGCGGAGGTGCGGGCTGTCCAGAAGCACAGTGTGGGAAATGATGTCGAATGTGGGACAGAATGTGTGGAAGTTCACTGTTCATAGTCACTCCACTCAAAATGGTGTGTGGATAAGGTGAATGTCGTGGTACAAAAAATGGTTCAAATGGCTCTGAGCACTATGGGACTCAACTGCTGTGGTCATCAGTCCCCTAGAACTTAGAACTACTTAAACCTAACTAACCTAAGGACATCACACACATCCATGCCCGAGGCAGGATTCGAACCTGCGACTGTAGCAGTCGCACGGTTCCGGACTGCGCGCCTAGAACCGCGAGACCACCGTGGCCGGCATGGTACAAAACACTGAGCTGTAGCAGTTAGACAGAGGTGAAGGTCAGGCACAGATAACAAGTTATTGTTCCTATTGCAGGCTGAGGTATCGAAGTAGGAAGGGAAGTGCTGATGCTGAACCAAGGCAGGCACGGGCGTGGTCAGATGCTGAGTAGGTTAACCTGTGAACGAAGCAGTTCCAGCCACGTGGCAGGTATCCGCGTCGTACTGTACGGATTTCGGCGTGGCAAATCGTTGTCCTGGCGGTGGTAGGTTGTCCAACGAAGCATCTGCAGAAATCTGCATTGGTCCCACATTGCACGGAGATCCGTAAGAGGTAACTGCACAGTCGATGAGGGAAGGTACATGTGGTGGGAACAAAGGCGTTTGATAGCCGGAGTCATGCACACTCCTAACCTCACTTATTGTTGCAGGTTCGAAAACGTCCTGCAAAATCGGCGTAATCGTCGGTTGAGAGGCATCGTGTTGCAATCCTGGTGGGCGTACATCGCCCGCAACATGATGCATGTCGATCACAAAACCCAGCTTTAGGCGTTGGGCTGAAGTCATTGTTCGAATGCTGTGTCGATGAAATACACGCGAAAATAACCGACGCGGAGGTCGCGGACACAGTGAAACGGCGAAAATGGAAGACGTTACAATTCGGGGTCACCAGTGAGGGGGATGTTCGGGTCAGTTACACCAAACAACTCTCCCATTTTGCAGTAGTTCGTTTATTCACCTAAACATAACAAAGGCTTACAAAGATAATTTTAGCTTAGGGTCCAAAGACGGTGCTCGGAGTCTAGAGACAAACATATATTGATGCTAGTGTCGACCTCATCGGCGGCACACACCTAGTACTGATTATGCCATGATGTGAAGGCTTTTGTCACACTATATCTGTATGCATGTCAGAGTGCTGTTTTACTCTGGGCAGGATACATGATTTCCTGTTACAGGTGGGCATGTCCTTATACAGTTGGCTAATGACAGAAGTGACAGGCACTGCTGGCTGTGATCAGCTGATAACTTGGCTCACTGGAGACAGTCTCTACAGCAGGTGGTGGCTCGGGTGCCAGATTCTAACCCTGTAGCATGGCTGAGGTGCATGCAGCCTGCATCATATGGTGGATTGTGGTTATGATGCAGCACAGGTGTTTTAAGTGGACCTGCAGGTAGTGTGTATGACACAGTCTACTGGTAGCTGTGGTTGGGGTTGTCTGGTTGCATATGGTGGCACAGTCCAGATGTTTGCCCCAGCTGGCATGACAAGGTTGAGTGATACTGAGGCACTTATGGTGGCAAAATGACAATTGGTGGCAGGAGTCACAGGACTGGTAGCACCTGTGTGCCATCAGTGGCAGCTACAGTTTCAGGTTCCGCTGAAGCACTGTCCTGATTGGTGTCAGAGGAACCAATGTCATCCACCAGGTTGAAAAAATGAACAGGAGCATGAGCTGTCAAGATGTAAGCTGGCTGGACTCAGCCAACTAAAACTTTAGTTGGCTTGCTGCTTTACTCAGTGTTGATCATTCTCTCAGTACAGGTGATTACATAGTGTGGTCCCAAGTAGTGTGACTGGAGTGGTGGCTGCACTATGGTGGTGCACAGTATGATGTGAATTCAGTACCATTAGGGCCTGGGCTAAGACCCTTACAGTTGCAGCATGACAAAGCATGTAGTACAGTGGTGAAGACCAGCTGACACAAGTGTACAACTTCATCATCTTCTCTGTGGCCATTGAGAGAGCACTGGATGGAGCATGCAGCCTTGGAGCATGCTAACTCATGCACCTCAGCAGTCACTTGAGGCTTCATCTCCATCACAGCTGTTCATGTAACACTGGCACTGTGTAGGGCAGCAGACAGCATATATAACTCATACAGTGGCACAGACCAGCAGATTGCTGACTGCTTTTTACTAAGGCGTTCTTGTAGACATTGAGGGGTGTGTCCAAGTCAACTACAGCAGCTCTGCATGGAATGTAGAAGGTAGTGCAAAGTTCCAGCATGGCCTCTCCACCAATGGCAAGCCATGAACGCTGGTGTCTGCTCACAGATGCAAGTCAGGGGCAACAGTGTTTAGCGCCAATCACCATCAGTTTGGCTCTCAACAAGTCAAAGGCAGAAGTCCCAAAGGATTCACACTAGCAGATGAGATGTTGGCAGTTCACAGCAACCAGGTTTGGTAGACTAGGCAGGCAGCAATCACAAAAGTAGAAGTAATCTAGCAAATGGTAGGTAGCATGTCACAGGGTCTGTATCATAAGTAGGTCACTAAAACTGAATTGCTTACGGTCTTGGGAGCCTGTGTATTTATTACTGTATGTCTGAGGCAATGACATTATGTCTTGGCAAGGATAACTGCGTGTGTACTCATTTTCTGGGTTCATCAGCATTATTTGCCACACACTTCAGTGTCTTGACAGTGGCTTTCAGTCCTTAAGTTTAGTACATTCCTGCCATGTCAGTGGGTTGATAGGTGGTCTTGTGGAGCATTTACTGGTTCTTGCGGCATCATACTGGGCTATCAGAATGACATTATGATCCATTCTCAGTGAGGTCATTTTGCTGAATTAACAATTCAGACTGTCACTCGAGGGAGGTGAAGCAATAGCTTCTGGGATGTGCCATATTATTTGCAGTATTGGCTCTCTGCCTGTTTGTCATTAAGATTGCTACATGATGCACTATCCTAATTTGACTTAGCTTGGCCCTGGATGGAGAAAACATTAAGAAAATTTTACAGTTGCCCATATCTTTCTGTGGAACTATATGTTATGATGCAAGATGGTAATTGCTATGTTCTGAGCAATCAACTGTTATGTTCTCACTGTTAATGGTAAATGGGCAGAAGCTGGCCCAAGAATCTGTTGCCATAGGAATCTGGAAAGGCAAGCAAAAGACTAGCTGACACAAGAGCACTTCAAAGAACTGCATTGTGTTCTACATGTGGTGAAGAAATGCTCCACTGTTGACAACTTGTGGCAGCCATGGCTGGCTATAGCAGAGGCCAGATATGCGAGTGCATCTAAGTACACTAACAATCAATGACTCTTTGCAACTTTCAGCACCAAGTAGTGACACAGAAGTAATCTTTTACTAGTGCTCAAGTGCCTGCCACATCCTAGCAGTTTTCATTTGTTGGCTACCTGGAGGTTCTTCATTGTTGGTGAAGTTCAAAGTGCTACTTTGAGGCACCATCTCCAGCAGTATTAATAAGTTATAATTCAACATAACATACTCTTCTCATTTAAAAAAATTCATCACAGATTTTTCCTTTGTTTGTCTCTGGAACAATTTCGTGACATTTATATTGGGTAGATAGTAAATTGCTATATAATTTCTGTCTGCAACTCATGGTCTTGCGGTAATGTTCTCACTTCCCAAGCACTGCGCCGCGGATTCGATTCCCGATGGGGTCAGAGATTTTCACCTGCCTCAAGATGACTGGATGTTGTTGTGTTGTCTTCATCATCATCATTCATCCCCATTATGGTCGGAGGAAGGCAATGGCAGACCACCTCTGCTAGGAACTTGCCTAGTACAGCGGTGCGGGTCTCACGCATCATCCCCTACGCACTGTCAAGGAGTATGGGACTTCATCATCATCATCGTATAATTTCTTGACGTTCAAATGTTTATAAAAGCTTATTCACAAAGTATTTGTTTTGTTTAATAACCTATATTGTCTCAATTAAATCTTTATGCTCCAATACAAGTTACCAATCTTATTTTATGTAATATATTTTGTCCATTATTAATACTATTTAGCCGCTCAACAGGACTTTGATGTATTGATGGTTCAGGGTTTTACATCTCAAGCAAAAGTAGAGTTCACAAACTGTTAGTATAATCATGGCAGTATTGGTAGTGGTAACATTTATAGTGATAGTATTATACCACGTCTATCTCTATAGTTATGAATATGCTGGAACATTTATTCTATGGAACTTCATCCTTTTTGTGATGCTGTCAGATTGTCCAATGAGCACAATAAGTTGGAGTTTAAGGTGCTGTTAAGGAACATTAGGTTTTGTCTGGTAACACTTCTAACAGTTTTTCAGAACTGTACAGTGCAGGTTGAGATAACTTGATTGTGGTCGTACTGGTGATGGTAGTTGGAAGATGAAATCATGCTCTAGCTATTTGACAAGATGTACCATTTATCAATATACTACTGTTTCATAGTTCTTCTCAGGTCATGCCTTTGGGTTTTCTGTTTTTGTAACACTTCTCATGAGAAAACTGAATAAATCCAGTGTACCCCACTCTCTGGAAATGTGGTTGTGAGGCCAACACTTCTCTTTTGCATTCTGCTGTTTCTGCTTTCACTAAGAACAACTGTACTTCACATGAATGAGATTTTCACTCTGCAGCGGAGTGTGCACTGATATGAAACTTCCTGGCAGATTAAAACTGTGTCTCGGACCGAGACTCGAGCTCGGGACCTTTACCTTTCACCAGCAAGTGCTCTACCAACTTGTGCTTCATATGCCAGAGGCTTAGACTGTATCATTCTGCCTCAAAAAATCATAATGCTTTCTCTTATAGTTTCCTGTAAATCTGATACTGACATGATGACATATACCTCCCTCTGTTCTGAGTTTAATAGTACTTCCTGAATTTGTGCCTGTATCCACTTGCCTATAGTTCTCAATTTTATCAGATACAGGTGAACAATGAAACAATGTTATCATGCATTCATGTTCACAACCACAATCTGAATGGATACATGCAGTTTTATTCCATCCAATTGGACTTTAATTGCTAAATGATAGAATAGTACTAGTTTTTTCTCAGTTAAGTTAATTATATGTTGCAGTTCTGGGGGAAATTTTTTTGCCCCTGGCATAATTATGCTATGAACTCACCTCTGTGGCCAAGGTCATGAACACATGCTTGTGCAGTGGCACTCGACCTGGGGGTAAGCCAGTTCAAATCCTGGCTGTGGAAAAAATGTTCATGAGCAGTATTTGGCCATCAAGGGGGGAGAGATGGTGGCATAAAGTTCCTGATCATCAGATTTTCTGCTAGTGTCCTGGTTTAAATACCAAAGCTCCCAACAGTGTCTCATAAAGTGAGGACACTGTTGACAGTAATCTGTCCTTCAGATGGGGATGTTCAGCATAGCAGACCTCTTGATTTTATTTTATTTTATTTTATTTTATTTTATTTTATTTTATTTTATTTTATTTTATTTTATTTTATTTTATTTACTGTTCCATAGGTCCAACTGTGTTGGGTTCATAAGGACGTGGAATGAGTCAATTTCTTACAAATACAAAATGATAATCTTAGAGTATATACAGACATTTGAGCACACAATTATATAAAAATTTATACAGTAATTTCTTTGAGTAGCAATACAGAAAAAAAGACGCATATTTTCTTAGATTCAGAAAAACAGGTACAGAGCACAAACGGAAACAGAGCTCAAGCTGAATAGCATTTTTAGTGGCATTATGTCATCTTGTATTATATGATATTAAAATCTTACAATTTATTTATTTAAAAATTCATCTAGAGTATAAAAACTCTTTCTAGCAGAAATATTTTAATGCTTTCATAAACTTACTCTTGTTATGAATCTCTGTCTTTACTTCAGGAGGAAGAGCACTGTAGAGTTTTGTTCCAGGGTAGTGGACACCCTTTTGCACAAAGCCCAGATTCCTATGCTCACTGTGTATTTCATTCTTCTTCTGAATTACTGGTTGCCGCCCGCCGATGCGTTGCGTCTTGCACCGTGCTGCTGCCCGTGATTCTGGAGACTGCTACAGTCCCCGGTCCTCGCTGCCCTCCCCCCCGTTTGGCCCGCTCTGTCTGACCGAGAGCGAAGGTGGGTGTACCGGTCACCCGTGGCCCTCGGGCCACTGTTGCTCCCAGGACAGGACCTGACTCGAACCCACACCCACTCGGATACTGTGCCGCAACTTGCCGCTAGTGGTGCTTGCCGGATGGCAACACCCGTCACCATCTCTGGCAATGCTGAAGAGGTGCTGCGCCTCCCGCAGTTTACGCCTCGCCCAGACCCCAGTATGCCAGGTGGGAAGCGAACGTGGCCCATAGACTCGAGTGGAACTGAGCCCCTCCTGGACCCACTGCAGATTGCTGCCACTACCGTCTCTCAGGCAGACCATGCGATCTCTAAGTTGCAGGCTGCAGTTCCGTACCACCTCGGTGTCGTGTCCCCGGAGGCAGAATATAGCCCGAACGAGTACATAGAAAACAGAAAGAAGTTTATGCAGAATACTTATGACTTTGCTGTCAGACTGGCCCCCATAAGCAAAGACCAGCACAGGTCCGTCCCAACGCTCGGCTGACATGGCACACTCTGTCTCAAGCTAAAATTGGCTATCTATTTACATTGGTTCCTCCCTCGCTTTTGACACAGTGTCAGAGAGAGACATAAACTATGGCAGGGATAAATTCCCACACGTCAGCCATTTACAAATCGCCACTCTTGGCTGTGGCCTAGTGCCCCGCCTCATACATCGCAATAACTCAAAGTAGCGCTGCAGTTTCCTGCTTCGTTATTGCTCCACTCAAAACAAATTGTGCGTGCAATACCGCCGTCGCAGCTCCGCGCCCGCGAGTGCCATGTTTACCTTGCCTGGCCTGCTGGCTGTCGACTGTTACCACACTCTGCCAGTGGCCCCCGATTCCATCGCCCAACCACTCCTTCATTTAATTTTGATACAATTTCCCTTTCCCTTGACTAGGACTGACACTAGCGCAGCACTTTCTTCCTCCAGCTGTACCTGAAGGGCACAGATTTTCCTTTCCTGTTCCCCAATCAAAATGTACCTACTGTATACTTTGCCGTTCCAGGAGAAAGCCTTTTCTGTTCTCCCAACATTCTCCCCACTGCATTCCCCCCTCCCAGTGAAAATATTTCTTACTAGATTAGCAACAAATCCCTCTACTCACTACCCTATAACAGCTCCCACATTTCTCACTCATGGTCAGTTTCGAAAGAGTAATTAAGTTTAAAGAACGTTTTAAATTTGTCAAGGGCGCGAGATTAGCTGTGTGCAAGCAAAAATCGACACAAAGGTCTCATGTGCGGTGGTTGTTGTTTTTGTACTGATTTAGAGACACAATGACAGAAGAATGAATTGTAATTACTTCACTTTTAGAGAATTTACGCTATCAAGCGTGTTTGGTCAGGCTTTTAAACTTTTATAACTCGGAAAATTTAGGCCTATATCGCGTCTATCTAAATAGTAAACAATGCGAAATGTGTTAGTTATGCCGGCCGCTGTGGTCCAGCGGTCTTAGGTACTTCAGTCCGGAACCGCGCTGCTGCTACGACCTCAGGTTCGAATCCTACCTCGGGCATGGATGTGTTTGATGTCCTTAGGTTAGTTAGGTTTAAGTAGTTCTAAGCCTAGGGAACTGATGACCTCATATGTTAAGTCCCATAGTGCTTAGAACCATTTCACCCATTTTGTGTTAGTTAAATACGTTTTATATTACACGTTTATTGCGACAATAGACACTGATGAAACTAGTAGCTGCCTTTTTTAAACGAATTTTGCACTATCAAGAAAACTTGAATAATTTTTTTTGTGTTTATGTCACCCAAAATTTCGGGTTCTGTCGCGGTTATCGGGACTTCAGCTAAAGAACAAGTTTTTTTAAGATCAAGCTCTGCTGGGACTCTAATTTTCAGTTGTGTGACAAGTATACAAAACAAGTATACAAGTATACAAAACAAAGAAAATTTAAACTCGATACTATTTCCTCTTAAATAAATTCTTTTAGCGGACGAAAAAATACCTGTGATCTCACTCGGCGGTCATCTTGCAACTCAATTAGGTTAAATGTTTACATCAGGCGCTCTTGTTCTCATCTGCTGTTATTTGTAGTTAAGAAGTTAATATTAAAATCACCCATGGTAATTAAATCCTTGTGTTTTGAGTAGATTTGCTTCAAAAGTTGTCCCATATGGTTTAGAAAGATATATATTTCCCCTGTAGGAGCCTTGTAAACTGCCAAAAACTGAATTATTATTTGTAGTAATTTCCGTTACACGTGCTTCAAAGTGAGAATCTACACTATAAGTAATTGTCTAGGGATTTATATTTTAAATCAGTTTTAACATAGATTGCAGTCCCTCCTTTCTCCTTTATCGTTCTATAGAAGCTGGCTGCCAATGAGTATCCATCAATTTGAGGAATTTCAGTTCGACTTATCGCATGGTGTTCAGTAAGACATATTACTTGTGCATGGTTTACAGATTCAGCGTCATTAGTGTCAACATTTAGAAGCTCCAGTTTACTTCTGAGACCATTGATGCTTTGGTGGAACACACTGAGTGTACTGCTACGCATATCTCCTGTAAACGTGGACCGTTTGGCAAATTATTACACCCCGGATTATCACCAATCTTAACACTTAGCCTAGAAAAGCCTTAGAAACAGATTGATGATGTTCATCTAAGGATAACGCCCGCATGATTACTCTTCGAAGCTTATTTCCTATTTGACTCCGCACTTTATTCGCTACAAGTGGTTTTCCCTCGCCATTTAGATGCAGTCAATGAGTCTCCCTGCTATTATCATCCTCACACACACACACACACACACACACACACACACACACACATGTGTTATTACAAATGTTGTAAGGGAATATGTTCCAAATAAATAAAAAAAGATCCTGCTATGAGCTGCTTTGGAAGAAAAGAGTGCAGGACTGTTGCCCCTGTCTTGCATGCTAAACTGCTTTTGCAGTGTTGCTACTTTTAATCTCGCATCATTCAAACTAATTGCCAATGCTCGCAACAACCTGGTTACAGTCATTCTCTCATCTATTGCACCTATACAAGTATCAATCCTTCCTAAGTTGTTATTCATTGTTTGCATAGTACTTCTCCTATACTGTGCCAATTCTTTACTTCTCTTACCTTTCTCATATTGTTTAAGACATTCTGTTCCATGTTTAACAGGTCCATGGTATGCTATTCTACTGTGCTCTTTGCTCTACTGTATTACTTAAATTTTGTATATCCTCACCATCTGGTGTACTGAATGTGGTTTTCAGTAATTTCCCTCCGACATCCAATCGTCCTCTGTTCCATCATATTAGTATCAGTGGCACTATTTCTGTAAATTTATTCAGCTGCATTCTAAATTTCTCATACAAGAATCTCAGCTCTTGATACTCTCGGTAATCTTGATACTTGATACAAGAAAGGATGAATTCTTTTTCGAAAACTGAGAATATCAGGTCTGGAACTGATATCAACATTTTTTTAACACCTGAAATGCTGTTTGGCATTCTGCCACCCATTCAAATTTTACATCTTTTCTTAATAACTGGTTTAAGGTTCAGAAATTTTTGCAAAATCCTTGTTGAATTTTCTATAATAACTTCATAAGACAAAGGATGATTGAAGTTGTTTGTTTATTAGCAGTGTTATGTAGTCATGAATTGGCTATATTAATTAGGGATCAGTTTTCTCACCTTCCCCACTAATTACATGTTCAAGGGAGATAATTTCTGTTTGCACCAAATGGCATTTATCTGAGCTGAGCATCAAACATGCTGTTTGTAGTTCATTAACTACTTCTTCCAATGTTTTTGTGTGTTCTTCCACATCTTTCGAAAATACAGTTATGTCATCCAAGTACACCATACATACCTTGGGCTTTAATTCATGAAGTACCCCATTCAACACCCGGAAATGAAGATGTGTTTTATAATCCAAATGGAATTCTCTGATACAGATAATGAGCCAATGGTTTTGTGAAAGAAACTATATGTAGTTCAGGTTCAGGAGACCAATTGGGCAGCAATCTCAAAGACAGAAGTCATCTAATGAATGATAGGCAGCATGTCACATGGTCTGCATAGTAGCTGACTGACTGCAATTGAATCACATATGGGCTTGGAAGCCTGAGAAATTATTACTGGTTGTCTGAAGCAATGACGTTATGTCTTGAAGAGGATGGTCGCATGTGTCATTACTGGATTCTTCAGCATTCTTTTCCGCACCTCAGTGCCACAATAGTGGCTTTCAGAGCGTCAGCTTGGTGCTTTACTGCCATGGCAGTGGGCTGGTAGGCGTTCTTGTCGACAATTTACTTGTTTTTTTTTTTTTTGGCATTGTGCTAAGCTAGCAATGACGTTATGATTACTCCTCATTGAAGACATGTACACGTCTTGCTCGAGTGAGGTGAGACAATAGCTTCCAGGGTGTGCCATATTATTTACACTATTGGCTCTCTGCTTGTTTGTCATTCTGATTACTGCATGGCACATTGGCCTGGTTTAACTTGGCTTAGCACTAGCTGCGAAAAACCTTAGAAAATGTTACAGTTGCCCATGATATCTTTCTGTGACACAAAAGTGTTCCATATTTGCATATAAAAAACTTTTCTGATGTCATGCCATATCATTTTGTGCAGTCCGAGGCCACCCATTTGGATGCATAGCCATTCTGCCAGTGGTGGGGGCGAGGCATAGTGGGACAGTTGCAATTTTTCCATGAAATCACCAGGGATGGTGAGTGGTTTTCCACAGACAAGGTTGGCAGGTGAAGAGCCCATCTCTTCCTTCATAGTTACTCATAGGCTGAGCAGTACCAGTGGGAGTTATTGGTTCCACGCAGTATCAGAACAAGTCAGGGATGCATCTAGTGTCTTACAGAGCCAAATGACCGTGTCATTAGTCCTGTGTAACTAGTATGTAGACAAACTGGTGGGCACAATGTGTCATGAAGTGACTGGGGCGTAGCATGTCACCCAGGTTTTGATGAAGGCAGTGGCAACATCTCAGTGGTTATGTCAGCTACGGGCATTTCCTCAAGCCAGCGAGTGAAGCTGCCCATCATTCTCAACAGTTAATGCTTGTGGTGCCATTGGGGCAGCGAGTGTAATATGTTCATGTGGACACGTGCATAACTGCGTGTTACATCAGAAGCCACTAATGGTTGCATGCATATGCCTCCCAACACTGGCATTCTGGCCCACTGATGGCAGTCTCTCTTAATCCCTGGCCAAAGGAAATATGCAGGCAAGAATGGCACAGCAGTTTTGATGCCAGGGTGTGACAGCCCATGGATGTACTCAAAATCAATGCACCAGAATTTCTCTGGAAGCAACGTTCAGTGTGTGCCCACAGAAATGTTGTAAAAAATCTTGATGGTAGGGTCGGGAATGGAAACTAGTCCCAATTGTAGGCCACTGGAGGTGTTGAGACGAAGGTTAAGCAGCTTTCGTCACTCTCTTGTCCTTGCACAATGTCCTCAAAGTTCACAGGAAGCCAGATAGCTGCACAAGTGTCGGATAAGCAGTCATAATTCCATAGTTCTGACAATATTGCGCAAATTCACAGAGAACTGAGACACGTGATCCAACTACCCCTTCAGGGAATTTCCAGCTATTTCTAGAAAACTTGGATGCTTTGTTGTGCTATCTATCAGACAGGCGGAAGCAAATTACCATTCGTGGGGATTTCAATGTTGATTCCCTGAAAGAGTGTAATAGGAAGAATGACCTTGTAGTATTACTCAGTTCTTTCAATTTGAGCTATGTCATTGATTTTCCTACTCCAATAACAAAGAACAGCAGAACACTGATAGATAACTTTTTTATAGACCAAGATAAATTTAAGGACATAAATGCTTATCCTGTTGAGAATGGTCTTTCAGATCATGGTTCACAGTTAGTTACAGTACATGACATAGCTCCATGCAGTATATCAAATCAGAATTTCAAAGCAGTGCGTTCAATTAACAATATAAATATAGCAAACTTTAGGGAAAGCCTAAAGCAGCTAGTCTGGGATGAAGTGTATAACGAACCTGATGCAAACTTGAAATATAACTTATTTCATGATACATTTTTAAGGGTATTTGAAAATTGTTTTCCCAAGGAAATAGTTAAACATAATTCCAAGAAAACATATAAAAACCTTGGCTAACTAAAGGAATAAGAATATCTTGCAACCGTAAAAGAGAACTGTATCTAACAGCAAGAGGGAGTACTGACCCCAAAATTGTTCATTATTATAAAAACTATTGTGTGGTACTAAGAAAAGTTCTGAAAAAGTTCAGAAGCACGTGTATCATGTCTGAGATCAGTAACTCTGATAATAAAATTAAAGCAATTTGGAATATTATTGAAAGGGAAACAGGGCAACCAAGAGCACAGGAAGAATTTAGTGCCATAGAACTGAATGACAAGTGTACTAACAAACAATCAGAAATTGAAAATATTTTCAATAATCATTTTTTAAATGTTGTGGAGAAAATAGGATCTAGATCTTCACTAGAAGAGACAAGGCTTCTAATAGAAGAGGCCATACCTGTGCAGTTTGAAACAACTGTATTCCCACCAACCACTCCCTCTGAAATCAGTAAAATAATAAACTCACTGAAAAGTAAAAGCTCTTACGGAATTGATGGCATTTCCAGCAAGATACTTAAAGCTTGTTCCCCACAGACAAGTAGGATTTTCAGCCACGTAAGTAATAGCTCTTTGGAGCAGGGTGTTTTCCCCGAAAAACTGAAATATGCCGTTGTAAAACCATTGCATAAAAAGGGGGATGGGACGGATGTCAACAACTATTGCCCAAACTCTCTTCTGACAGCTCTATCAAAATTTTTTGAGAAAATAATGTATTCAAGAGTAGCTTCCCATATTTGTAAAAATAAAGTACTAACAAAATGTCAGTTTGGTTTTCAGAAAGGCTTTTCAACAGAAAATGCTATATACGCTTTTACTGATTAAATATTAAATGCTCTGAACCCATTAGTATTTTTTGTGGTCTCTCAAAGGCCTTTGATTGTGTAAATCATGAAATTCTTTTACATGAGCTAAATCATTATGGTTTGGGTGGGGGGCAGTGCACAAA
Source organism: Schistocerca gregaria (assembly GCF_023897955.1). Lineage (NCBI taxonomy): Eukaryota > Metazoa > Arthropoda > Insecta > Orthoptera > Acrididae > Schistocerca > Schistocerca gregaria. Next base: position 817,629,947 of record NC_064931.1, on the reverse strand, counting down.
TGGTTTAATTCATACTTAACTGGAAGAATGCAGCAAGTTGAAATAAGTGATTCATGTAATGTTAAAACAACAGCTGATTCCTCAAACTGGGGGGCTATCAAGTACGGGCTCCCACAGGGTTCGGTCTTAGGTCCTTTACTGTTGTTGATATATATTAATGACTTGCCATTCCACATTGATGAAGATGCAAAGCCAGTTCTTTTTGCTGATGATACAAGTGTAGTAATAACATCCAAAAGCCAAGAACTAAGTGATGTAATTGTAAATGATGTCTTTCACAAAATTATTAAGTGGTTCTCAGCAAACGGACTCTCTTTAAATTTTGATAAAACACAGTATATACATTTCCATACAGTAAATGTCACAACTCCAGTAATAAATATGGACTTTGAACAGAAGTCCGTAGGTAAGGTAGAATTTTCAAAATTTTTAGGTGTGGCCATTGATGAGAGGTTAAACTGGAAGCAACACATTGATGGTCTGTTAAAACGTCTGAGTTCAGCTACGTATGCTACTAGGGTTATTGCAAATTTTGGTGACAAGAATCTCAGTAAATTAGCTTACTATGCCTACTTTCATTCACTGCTTTCGTATGGCATCATATTCTGGGGTAATTCATCGTTGAGTAGAAAAGTATTCATTGCTCAAAAACGTGTAATCAGAATAATTGCTGGAGCTCACCCACGGTCATCCTGCAGACATCTATTTAAGGATCTAGGGATCCTCACAGTAACCTCACAGTATATATATTCACTTATAAAATTTGTTGTTATTAATACTACCCAGTTCAAAAGTAATAGCAGTGTGCATAGCTATAACACCAGGAGAAAGGATGATCTTCACTATGCAGGGTTAAATCTGACTTTGGCACAGAAAGGGGTAAATTATGCTGCCACAAAAGTCTTTGGTCACCTACCAAACAGCATCAAAAGCCTGACAAATAGTCAACCAACATTTAAAAATAAATTAAAAGAATTTCTAGACGATAACTCCTTCTACTCACTGCAGAATTTTTAGATATAAATTAAGGACAAAAAAACTAGCTTAAACATTAGTGTCATGAAATATTTTGTGTAATGCAATATCTTGTACAGACATCTTTTATTAACCTGACACGTTCCACGTCATTACGAAGTGTCGTATTCATGATCTATGGAACAAGTATTAATCTAACCTAATCTAATCTAACACTTGGAGTGATTATTTCGAAACACACGAGTGATGGGCTTGTGACCCGCGAATATAATTAAGGAATGAACTTTCACTGACAGGTGGAATGACTTCACTTCCTCAAATACCAGAAACAACTCGTGGTCATAAGTGTTCCAAGAGTATTTCACTTGCAACAGCTTCTGTGAGAAGAACGACAGACAGCTACTGATGACACATTGTTGGAGCACAGCAGATTAGATTAGATTAGATTAGATTAGATTAATACTTGTTCCATAGATCATGAATACGACACTTCGTAATGATGTGGAACGTGTCAGGTTAATAAAAGATGTCTGTACAAGAAATTACATTACACAAATGGGAGACTGGCTGCCATCCACCAGCATGGCTAATTCAGTGTTGTGCACTGAATCAGTGGGCAGCATTGCTTCAGCTAGGCTTTGTTTGGACTCCGTGAAACTTTTCTCCAGTGTATGCATCCAGATAACAGGTGTCTTTCTTTTTGAGATGGTGCCATGTAGAGTTGCAGTCAAAGGTTCCTGCATAGTGGCAGCATTTGGCATACGGCAACAATGAAAGTTTAATGTGTTCAGAAGAGACATAAGTCTTCACACATCTGTGGGTGCAGTGTATTCACGATTGCCTGTAACTTCATGTGGAGTCGTTGATCAAATGGCCAAGAAACTACATTGCAGTGACCACAGATATGCATTTAAAAACGTTAATGATGATACTGGTATCACTCAGGCACTGAAAGATGATCATCAGGGGGGGGGGGGGGGCGACAGCGGAGCTCAGACGACGCCAAGAACACTAAGGTGTCATCAGGTTAAGCAAAACACCTTTGTGAGCCTTTCAGAGCGCCATGCTGCCAGTTCTGGACTGCATTCCGAAGGCCAAACGTTATAATCATACTCTCAAAAAGCCCAAATGGTGTGATAATGGCCATATTGTGAATGTTCTCAGGCACCACAGGAATCTGCATGAACGCCTTCACACATACCCAGCTTTGCTGAATATAGATTACCTCAAATAGGGCATGGATGAAATCCTACAGGATTGGTACCAGTAAATGGTTCATGACCTTTCTTGGATATGGAGCATGTTTGTCCCCACAAACTGTCTTTCGAGAGGACTGAGTACAAGGTGGAGAACCAGGATACTTGATGGTCAAATTATGACTTGCTGCAGGATAGCCTCAAAGTCAGCCTTGGCTATAGTGAACACGTCGAGTGGAAGTCGACATAGGTGGTACAAAGTGGGTGCACAAGTCATGGTTAGAATGTTGTGGACATTAAGTTTTTAGCTCCCTCAGTGCAGCAGACGGGAGGTGAGCTCTCGAAAATTTTCAAGACAGTAATCATATGTAATGTGGCAGTTCATTGTTTCCACGATGAGAAAGGGGCCTGCTGGCACTTTGCCATATCACTCCCTAAGTGAGTATGGTACCAACAAAACCTGTTCAGGGTTGTTATGACATCGGTGGAGTACTGCAGGGAAGGCTGTTGCTGCATTGCTGGTTGCACAAGCACTTCTAGCTGAATCTTCTACTGCTATGGTGCCTTCTGCTCACTGGCCATGAGAAAACCAACCAGCTGACTTACATGGTTGGTGCTGCCACCTGGATAGCCAGATTCTGGACTAAGTAGTGCAGGCTGGCATCTACAGAGGTCGGTCTGGAAAGCATGTGTTGCTTCAGAGTGTAAGATGATGCTCGGGCTATTGCATCATACTCCACCATGGCTGAGGTACTTGGAGCCATTGCCATTGTGTTGTGTACCCAATCAGCTAAGACCACAACAGCATGCAGGTGCATTTGTTTCTTGGTGACATTGACTGGTTACACTTGAGCTGGGAGGCTATGCACCTAGACAGCACACAGCAGTGAGTCTGAAACCATGTTGCACTGTGCAAGGCTCTGCAAGTGGTGCAGAACTGAGATGGCCTCCTGTTGTTGCATTCTTGTTGGTGCAGTAATTGATGCACCCGTAGTGGCTGAATTTGATGAGTTCACAGGTGATGTCGCTGTTCAGGGAAACTGTCTCCACTTGGCTAAACCGCATTAATGGGTTTGGCGATCAAGAAATCGGTACCCTAACCAACAGCTATTCTGTGCATGTCACTGCTTCAGTAACAGTAAGAGGTGCTGATGGTGAGTGGAGGGCATTGTGGGTTCTGGTCCAAATGTTTGATGTAAGCACTTTTTGGTGTCTGCATTCTGGGAACTGCACCGACATCAACATTTTTTATGTCTGCATTCCTGAAAATGCCAATTTTGAGCATATTCAGGTGTCAGCATTTGTAGTTCTGAAACAATTGCGCTTGTTATATTCATGGTCACAGATTTCCCCTCCCCCATTCTGCTCTGGGCCAATTTCAAAACATCAATGTCATCATGCTCCCAGATAATCACTGGGGGCCCCACTTCTTTCAGACAACATGCTCGCCTAATTTGATTGAGAAATTCTTCCATGTCTGAGGCCAGTGACCATTCAGATTTGGCACAGGATATAATTCTGGAAATCTTTTGTCACAAATTTATTTATTCATGTTAACACGTTTCAGTACATAATCATCTGAAAATATTAGTGACAGGAACAAAAATACAAATTAAGAAATGCTAATGAAAAATATTTCGTGCATAATACAGCAATTTCTACTCATACATACAATAAAATACAACACAAAGCCCACAAAAGTGAGCACATAAGTCACTATAAATGTGACTCTCATATCTATGGAGTCAAGTGCCAAACTGTATATGTACTGTTATAGCACAGAGTAATATGGGTCCCAAGTTATAAAATTTTTAACGGAGTTCAACCACCTTGATGTAAGATAGGCTGGTTACACCACGATTAGCGGCGGACCAGGAAGCATGGTGGTGCAAGACAGATGGGCAGCACAGTCTGCAACTCTGCAGTAGCTGAGTGAGAGAGAGCACATGCAGTAGGAAAACAGAGAAAGACAGCGACTAAGCAAAATAATATGCATGCTCACTTGCATGGCGGAATACCCCAAGAAGCAATAGCCACAGCTAGGGAAAACACTCATAGACCAATTTAACTAGCTGCTAAGAGAGAATTAAAGCACGGGTATCAGAATAACGAGGCCACATGCAACCATCGCTAGTAAACCACACATCACAGAACTATGGTGAGCTCTTTACATACCAGATCCCAAATTCCAAATACAGAGAACAATTCAGGTCAATGCGAGCGATGGAGTCCGTGTCGATGACATTCCACTCCATGACCATGTTGTTTCAATAAGTCTTGTCTCAGATCAACCAGCACAGTACCTGTCAGCCGTGGAGTGCCGTAGAGCTGAACTCCACTGATGAACTTCATGCTGTGTCACACCAACCACTACTGAAGGAAGAGCTTATGAACTATCAACAGCAATGCAGTACCAGGTGCTGTACTGTCTGAGTGTAGGACGGAAGACTATGACCATTCCGGCAGTACTGGGTTCGAAATCTGGTGCTTACACCACACTGTGGATGGGGTGGTCCAGGGAAGAAGAGGCACGGAGTGAGATCGAGTATGCTCCCTCAGCCTGTAGCAGACATCCATGCTGCACCAGGCTGGGCTGAGCATCCGAATCGATGCTAGAGGAACAACGTCTCACTAGGACGCAGGTGCAAGGACTGATGCAGCGTCCGACACCGGGAGTCTGTCCGTGACAGGGGCAGGAGGCAACTATGGCCAACAGTGCACCACCATTTGTAAAGTTGTCACAATAAACGATTCATTGAATAATCATGTTTTCTTAGCTGCACGAGCGCTCCCAGACGATTCCTGACATTGTGCAGAGGCGTCATCGACTCGGCATCTCTGTGGCACCAATAGTATACCGATAAACAAAACATTACAGGCACCAGATGGAAACAGTTATACAGAAAATAAATCGAATATCAAAGAACATAAATGCTATCAAAAAACTAAAGCAATGTAATCATTAACTGATATACTGTATGAAGTAGCATCTAAGGAAATGACATACAGGTCTAATACATTAAATGCCACAGTAATAGAATATTACAAAAGTTTTGCATCTTGTGAATGTTGCAGTATATCCAGTACGAATGCAGACAACAAGATGATTTTACATTAAAATTACAGAAGAGGCACAGAAATTGACAGTTTCGAGTAAATTCAAAATAAGAAAGATTTATTTGTTTACAATCCAGTTGTGAAATAGGCAACAGCAAACTGCATGGATGATGCTATGACTAGTGGGAAAACCTTCACATCAGCCCACACTGCATTATTGCCAAATTTATTCAAGGTGGCAGCAATGACATTGTCCAAGATGGCGGCATGTAGACTTGGCAACATCGCATAACGTCATCCAAGATGGCGGTTTTTGGCGGCGAAATAGGCCAGTTGTCCTACGTCCACTAACCTAACCTCAAGAAAAAATGGCGGGAAGTTTGGATTTTGGCGGATAATATCACGATTGGGCAACGTCCACTAACCTAAGCCTCCAGAAGAAAAAATGGGGGGAATTCCAACACAATAATGGATGCAAAAACCGTACTTATCTTTATTATTATTGATTATCATTTATCAACATTCATTATCATTTATTATTATTTATTATCATTTATTGTTATTTATTATCATTTATTATTATTTATTATTATTGACCTGCCTCGACTAGAAAATTCCCTCCAAATTCAAATTCCAACACGATAATGGCTGCAAAACCTTACTTTTCTTTATTATTATTCATTATCATTCATTGTTATTTATTATCATTCATTATCATTTATTATTATTATTTATTATTATTATTATTATAGGCCTACCTCCACTGGAAAATTGCGCCAAATTCAAATTCCAACTCGATAATGTCTCTAAAACTGTACTTCTATTTATTATTATCATTTATTACTTATTCAAGATGTCCGATTCTCTCGGCGAGAAAGCCATTTTCCTTACATCCATAACAAAAATCTATTACAAGTTCAAATCCCAACAGCATAATTGATCACATGTACGAACTTTCTCTGTCACTTATCTTTTTTTATGTGAGCGAGAGCGCAGGCTACACTTTTGGCAGCAAAGTTTGCTCTACACTGGAATCCGCCATGACTATATAACAGCACGTTTGGTCCGCACTAGAAAGCTCGCTAATTCACTCTCTCGCGCGCGTGTAATAACTGTTCAATCGCTGCTCCGCAGCCCCGCTTACGTCACACACACACCATACACGCGACAGACCTAGTCTTCTGTAAATACCTAAGTACTTAATTCCATTTAGTTTTTAATCATATTAAATAATTCAATTTAAAATTCATATACGCATGCAAAGGTGCTGAACTACCCACTTTCAACTGCTTTTCAAGGACCAGACAGCCACCTCTTCCTAGGAACCAGCGCCGAGTTTGAATTCTGGCAGTAAAGAAAGGTCACTTTCTGTATTTACCAACCTAACAAAATTGTTGTAAATAAAGGGCACTTGTACTAACCTCAGTAACCCGACCGCCTCCTAGGAACCAGCGCCAAGTTTGAAATCTGCCTTTAAACAAAGCTCACTGGTGCTTCCGCCACCAACCTAAGAAAACTGTTGCAAACCAAGCTCATCACCGCTAAACTAAGCCACCAGCACTCAACCTCTTCGTACATGTTTTGGGTAAAAGGACTCGGCCTGCACTAGGCCCACGGATGGAGGAACCACTTTATTTAGGAATGGAATATATGTATCACACCGACATGTTCCACACCATACAGACCTGCAAAACACTCCTACATAATTCATTTATAATGCTCTAGACACATGCTTGCTAAATTAAAAATAACTCATAGCCCAGCCTACAGACATGCAAACCGCTCGTAAATAATGCAAAACATTTACGTCCAAATAGCCAAACAACTGCTAATTTCCGGAAATAATTTCAGTGCATAGGCTGATGGAAGGAGGAACGAGTGTACTTTATTTATTTGCGACATATCTTTTTGAAACTTTTACTTCTCATAAATTTCGATATGTAAGGCTGACATAAGGCAGTTTCTGAACTCCAGTAGTGCACTACACTTGGAAACACAACCACACCCACCAAGATATTCATTCCAATCCAGACGTGTAACTCATCTACAGATAAATTTGTCCAGTTATTTCTTGACTCCCTCACTGACCAGATTGCAGTTTGTGCGTAAAAACCGCTCAGACTGCGCTGTGCTGCTCGGGGAAGTAATGAAGGACTGCACTCTGTTTATGTGGAGCCCCTTTTATTTAATCGTGCAGTATATTTGTCACAAAACACCCACACTGATCGGACTGTGGTCATCTCACACAGGCCACAAAGATGTAAACAACTCCTGATTTCACGACTCAATAGCAAACTGCTCTTAAATAATGCAGTAAACAATATCGGTAGACGAGGTATCTACTCTTAAACTCTCCAAATAACGCACAGCACAGTGCACAGACAAGTCCAACAGACGCGGCCAAACACCCCCAGCTGCTAAACCGACCAAAACGTCTGTGCTCGGCCTCCCCCAAACATCAAACATGACCTCAGCACAGTCGCATTCGCGCCTAACACCGGAGAAATTGATATCGCATATGCGCCTTAGCTTACGCTCCCAGATAGGTCCAGGCTGCGCGCGTGCGGTCGGTGGATGAGGGCGTTCCAGAGCCTTCACCCAAGTTCAGCTTCCCAGCGCTCCCTCGTCATAGCCGACCAGAAAGGGCACTCTCATCTGACACACGTGAAAGCTGCATTGTTCTTCTCATGTTTACCGCAGGCTTCTCAGGTCTGGACCTGCCTTCACGTCTATTGTCAGAATAGCTCATAGCTCGTTGACACACACGATTGACGCGGCCGTGAAAAAATTTACTACTAGCATGCAACCGAGATGGTGACGGAAAACCAATCACTCTGATCTGTGCTGCACGCGCCTGTAATCATTGAGAACACTCTATTTATATTTTCGTACAACTTAATTAACCATACAGTATATCTATCACGCTATCACAAAAAAACCACCCAGATGTGCCCTGGGCCATGTTGCGCAGCCCGCAGACATGCACCCAATCATAATTTCATTACACACTATAGCAAACTGCTACTAAATAATTCCTCACACACATGTGTAGATACGCTCAGTACTTGTAAACTATCATAATAACGCATAGCAGAGCCTGCAGATTCGCTCATAATGCGAGTAATCAGTAAAAATGAAGCACAGAGCCATCAGCTATTCTGTCAATGTGACAGATGAGTTTAAATATAGAGGTCGTCAATCACTTTCTGACAGCAGCTTGTAAAATCTCCACAACACCGCCAAACTCTTCCAGTTTCCTTCTGTTGTAACTGTCTTTTATTTAAAATCGTCCATTGTGTTTGGCGTATTATGTAGGCGGAGTAACAAGATAATTATACCATGTGACATCTAGTTTTCTGCGAGAGGCAGTGGATCAGAACGTGTTAATGTCAGTTTAGAACCTGACATAGACCTCGAAGTCGTGGTGGAAAAACAAAATGTACGGCAGTGCACAAAGCGTGTTGCAGCAGAAAAAAAAACAACTTTTCAAACGACGGCACAGAGTCACAGGGAGCGTCCCTTGATACTTACAGTATGGTTTGTGGGATTCGGTCATCCTCCTACAGTACAGGTGATGAAACTTTAAACTGGTCGGTTCATTGGATCAACACCTGTGTATTTAATAGGACCGTCACATGTGCTCGATGACGGCTCGCATGCGGCATTTGCATTCTATATATGTGAGGAGAGAGATGCAGTAAAAATTTCTTATCGAGTTCTCTATCGGATGAAGTTAGTGGAGCTTTCAAAGTTCGTAACTTTTTCTCTATTGGGTGGTACAAAATAACGATGATAGCACGTTGGGCTGACAGACGGGAATGGGACCTGAGGGTCGCAGATTTGCTTTGGACGGTATCTGTATGTAGTTTGGGGACACACCACAATGTGCCCATTTCCACCAAGTGGTCAAAACATGGTCCTGTCGCACTAACTCAGGTCGCTGTGTTTCTACATGGGTTGTAGATGGTGGTGGATATGGCTTTCTCCAACTTCTGCTCCGTTCTGACTTAGATTGGAACGATCACATGCGCAAAGCTGCAGAAATGGCAACAGTCGCAAGATGCATAGGACTGACTAAAAGCATGTTGGGCTTTTACTGTAGCAGATAGGTTCGAGAAAGATGACTTGTTTCGCGATATGAGAGTGCCACAAATATGATATGGCATCGAGACAGAATGCATACAAATACTGGAGAAATATCTAATGTCAGCGGCGTGAGGAGGTTAAAATACCTGTTACATCCCCTGCTCCTTAGCTGCACCACTTTCAAAATTCGGCGATTTTATTGCCAGGGTGCACCATCTATATTCAGTGTCACGGGATTTGTCTGGAAAACTAATTCATTTGTAGGTAATGCCATACCTCAATTTATAAACCTGGTATAGCTTTTAACATGGATACTTGTGTGCACATGTAGAACCAAGACCGCTTGTGTAACAAACAATAGTTGTGGGGATAAGGTTTTTTAACATCTGGCAGTTTGTACGACTATTACACCTCTCTTTCTAAGACATGGTGGTAGCGCTCGCAAGAAAACTTATGAGACATGTCCACTCATCGTTCGTTGCAGGTCAGTATTATTCAGTATCACCAGCAATCTGTTATTGACGAAGTATTATACTTAGTAGTAAGGGGTGTGTGATAGGTTCACCTTAAGCATCAGGTTTATAAACTACGTGTTTGTATTCCAACATGCGGAAAGGAAATGACTATATCCAGTCGTAAGGAAGGTATGGGTTTGACATGTAGTACTGTGATAGCAAAGGGAAGCATATGTCAAGCCATAAGAATGATAGCGATATTTCTGTTTCCGGAGCCACAGCCGTCAGCAGGGTGTGTTTCCATTACTTCGCTCATTGCCAAATGTTGTTCAACTGAGACTGCCATCGCAACATTTAGTTGTAGGTACAGGGATAAAATATATGCGAGGACGATTGTTTTCCTATGACGGTTCTGTCTATCCTTGCTTGGTGTGCAGCGCCAGTGACTTATGGCAGGAATTATTTATGTTTCCCGTTAACTGTTGGAGCTGTCCGAATACAGAGGCCTGTTGGAGGGCAGGAATGTAACTGACTTAACTGTTGTCCTCTAGATGGCCAAATAGTGAACTAATACTTAGTATGTGTTGCATAGCTTTCGTGATCGCATGGAAATTTGGGAAGATTGAATATGGATTTGTGTTTGCACTGGACCGTTATTCCCTACCATGAAAATTGTTCGTTTGAATGTTTCTGCACATTTCGCGCATTTATTTAGTTGACGGAAAATCGATTGTGGTGTGTACATCTAGCATGTGGAAGACACGTTTACCAGTTCTCTAGACATGAGAAACAACTTAGTTGACCTTGCAAATTATAAGGATGAATTGGAACCTGCTGTGTCACCGTCATCGGTATTCACAAGTGGAAATATCAGTTTTCTTTATTTTTCTCGAGTTTCCACGTAAATGTCTTTGGAGACATGCCAAGTTTCTAGTTAGTCAGTGGTTTACAGCACACCCCACCTAGCTAAAGCTTTGGGTTTGTAGAGAAATAATTTCCAGTCTATATCTTCGGAATTATGTTGCACGAGCCATCGGTAGGTTACTGCTGTGTGCTTGATATGGAGAAGTACTGCGAAAAATGGTATAATACAGGGGCGAACCATGCAAAAATACATATGTTCTTGTAATCCCAGAGTCTGGAGATGGATTTAGAAGAGCGAGTAGGCAAGCAGGTCTGGACCAGAAACAGTAAAGCGTTTTAGTCGAGGGGAAAAGCCCGAATTTGTAAAACAGTTCTGAGAGTGACTTCAGCCCACTGTGGGTGCTCTGGTCACCCGTCAGGAGTGGATGATCGACGACCTCACAGGGAAATGTCTAGTGGCACGAGTATATCTATGGTGCTGTCTGTCTTCGCGGTATGTGTACAAACGATGTAAAAGGGGCGATTTTTGTATGGCGTAGGATAGGAATTGTATGTTAAATATATCAACATGGTACTCAATGATATATTGCTGGGCTGGAGATCGGTTTCACGCTCTGATATTCAAATTCCTCTCCTCAGTGGGAGAACAGTATTTGATGACATGTAGGGGCACTTTTCAAAGTTTAATTTTTGGTGCAACATAGCGATCTATGTAACATAGTTTGTTTTGCCACTGAAGGCCTTGTCTGCAGAAAGAAAAAGAAAGGCGATTGGTACTTCCACACCACTGGCATCAGTACATCGGTGTGTAAGTTCAAAAAGAGCCAATCATGATGCCGAATTCAATCATATGACATCCTTTGTGCTGGGATATAGGAGTCTCTACATAGCGGTGAGAACATTTTCCTATGTTGAAAGCAGGAAGAGTAACACATGATGGACAAGCTGCCACATGAGGACTGCAACGAAGAATGCATTCAACGTTATTTTGCGCTATTTTTGTAAACTCGTTCTTTTAGGGCAAGAATTTCCATGCATACAAGCCGAGACATCACGATAACTCCTACAAAAGGGCACGTTAAGTATTTCTGGGATACTATGCTACTTCCAAGAGTTCGCTGTACATACTGAGATTCGTTCTACAACCACAGCTGTCAAGAGGAGACATTACCTGTAGATCGATCGGTGTCAGATTGTAGCAGCAATCGTAATATTTAATTGTAGTTACACTGGTAAATATGTTCCTGGCTTCCAATATTCTTGTGAGTCTTGTATGTATTTGATGATCTGTAGACAACTCTTGCGAGGTTTTACTATCAGTGCAATGTAGCCATCTGCGCAAAATAATTTTGCCACTGAAAGTCTCACCTGCAGAAAACAATTTAGAGTATTCAAGATAGTATATGGAATATATGGGAAGGGTATATTGTTTATTTATAAAAACCTCAGTTTGTGGGGGGTTGGATTACTCTTGCTCATCATTCTCTGCTGTTTGGAAACATCTAAGTTCTGCAAGAAGCAATTACATGTGGCAAACATGTTGAATGTTTGGCGGATGGTGCTCACACACCGGCAGCATCAGCAGTTTGACGGGTAATTTCAGTGATGGACTGGTTGTTCCATTAGGAATGACCCTGTGCTATTCTGGGAAGCATTGCATCATCTCTCGTGGCACTGGACCTAGACAGCAGCTATACATCATCGCACCAGCAACGGTGTCTAAGTGAACACGTATTTCGACACAAATTTCTCAGGTGTCAAGTATGAAAGGGATGTCGCCGCCTCATCCTTGCACAACCCGAACGGTCGCGTCAGAGCTTTGCAGGGAGCGCTGGTGCACTTCGACGTCAGCGTCAGGTGTCGGGTGGCAGGATGTGTGTTTTATTAGCGATCTTTTGTTTAATGTATATTCCATCTACATCTGCATATATACTCTGATAGCCACAAAGTGGTATGTGGTGGAGGGCGTTATTCGCACCAAAGTAATATTTCCCCCCTTCTATTCCACTTGTCGATTGCGCGAGGGAGAAACGACTGTCTGAACACCTCAGTATGACCTCTAATTTCCCTTATCTTTAAATGGTGATCCTTGCGAGATATCAAAGTTGGTGGTAATAATATATGCTCTACATCCCCAGCAAAGATAGGATTTAGGAATTTAATGAGCAGCCCCTTCCATTTAGCTCTTTATTTATCTGCAAGTGTGTCCCACTTCAAACTTTCAATGAGATTTTTAATGCTCTTGCGATGGCTAAATGTACCAGTCACGAATCTTGTCGTTCTTCTTTGAACTTTTTCAGTCTCTTGAATCAGACGCAACTGGTAAGGGCCCCATACAGACGAACAATACTCTTTGACGAATAGGATGCCGTGAAATAAAAAAAAAACTAGCCCATACATGTGAAGAATATCGAATTAATTAATTTGCATAAATTGTTTATATCAACGTGGTGCTAGTAGTACAATAGTTAAGGTGAGGGTGTGTGTGAGTGGGTGACATTGAGGAGAACAGCGGACTAAGTGCAGATTACTAAGTTAATTTCAATAATTTTTATGAAAAACGCAGTTCAGTAATTTAAGGGGGTGGGTGACAGAGAAGGATGCGCCAGAAATGGCGTTCAAGAGCATGTGAAATTCGAAAAGTGTACCAGAAAATGGTGGGAGGCATAACTGATTAACTAATTTGCCATCAAATGTGGTAAAATAGTTTAAGGAAATGGGGGTAACATGGAAACCACCTGACAGAACAATTGGTTAAGTGCTGACAAAGGCCCAAACATTAGGTTAAGATATCCAGAGTACAGTGCCAAACATTATTTTATGCAACATGTTTGACACATGTAATTGCTTCTTGCAAGACCCAGATGTTTCCAAACAGCAGAGAATGATGATCAAGAGTAATCCAACTCCTACAAACTGAGATTTTTTTTATAAATAAAGAGTACATACTTATCATATATTCCATACAGCCAGCCGGTGTGGCCGTGCGATTCTAGGCGCTTCAGTCTGGAACCGCGTGACCACAACGGTCGCAGGTTCGAATCCTGCCTCGGGCATGGATGTGTGTGATGTATTTAGGTTAGTTAGGTTTAAGTAGTTCTAAGTTCTAGGGGACTGATGACCACAGATGTTAAGTCCCATAGTGCTCAGAGCCATTTGAACCATTATTCCATACACTGTCTTGAATCCTCCATATTGTTGAAATAAACAATATTCCATGCAGAGCAATCGATTTCCCTCCAAATTAAGGATAATCTGAGTCTTTCTTCCCGCCATTTTCTGGGAGGGAGGGAGAGTTGGTGGAGGGTGTACCAGAGGGGGAGAGGTTAGTTAAGTAATCAATCAAATTGATAGTAGTGACAGGTCTATTCCCATAACTCAGACCTGAAAGTGTACCTCTAGCAGCGAGGGGGAGGTTTCCTGAGGGGGGAGGGGAGTGGGAGGGGGTGAAGAGAACAATAGGTTAAGTGCAGTGAAATGGAAAACCACTTAACAAAACAATATGTTAAGTAAGACTTACGTCCATCCTATCTAGCAGAGGCTGAGTCCTTTTCCAGCCAATCCCTAGGAAGAGGTGGCGGTCAGATGACTTAGGTTAGTGGAGGTAGCCCAAGTGCCTTTTCTTCCTGCCGGTTTCTTAGGTTAGTGGAGGTAGCCATGGTATGTTGTCTTGTCCTGATGGGACTTGAACTTCTCACCATTTTCTGGGGGAGGAGGGCGGAAGGCAGAGGATTTACCAGTGGTTGAGACGTTAGTTAATTGATCAATTTAATTAAGTAGTCAATCAAATTGATAAGAGTGAGAGGGGTGCCAATTCCAGTAACTCAGACCTGGAAGTGTACCTGTAGCAGGGAGGGGGGAGGGGGTTGGGGGAGAGGGAGGGGGTGGGGGGAACGATAGGTTAAGCGCCTGTCAATCAAAAGGAAATGGTGGTGGCATGAAAAAACACTTAACACAACGATAGGTTAAGTACCTGTCAATCAAAGCAGAACAATAGATTAAGTACCTGTGAATCAAAGGAGAACAATAGGCTTGTCCCTGAGTGCATGCCTGCCTTTGATGTAGGCAACCCGCACTAACAAAATGCGCTTGTTCTCTCCTAGCCCTACTACTCACGTACACCCCTCCATGGCTATCATGTTTCCTGACAGCAGTGGCATTTTTGACGAGATAACGCGCAATGTCACAAGGCCAAACCTGTGTCCGAGTAGTTTGAGAAACATAGTGGCGAGTTCCAGTTGATTTGCTGGCCAGACAACTAGCCAGATCTCAACTCAATCGAGGACATCTGGAATGTGGTTGAACGTGGCATCAAAGTTCATCACCCCTATCTCCGGAATTTACTGTAATTAGGTCACTTGGTGTGCTGATGTGGTGCCAACTCGTCTCCAGCGACCTACCAAAACTTCATTGCTTCCAAGCCACAATGCGTCGCCACTGTTTCCCGCGCCAAAGGTGGACATACTGACTATTAGGTAGGTGGTCAGAATTTTTTTAACTGATCATTGTATGCAATTAATTTTATCCGTGTTTATGAGCTACAGTGTAGTAACTAATAATACTCAAATGCTCCGACTGCAAATTAAACATAAAAAATCCGTAACTCTCACAATTATGTCTGTTTTTCTGTGGTAAGCACATTGGAAAACTGAAAATCTAATTAACCAAACGTGGTGCAGATTCACTGGAGCGCCTCGAGTGGTTATACTGCATACTTTATGAGAAAGTAAGACGTCTTTTGATCGTTACGGGCTTTGAAAATGTTTCCTTTAAGAACACTGTCATTGTGACTGTCACAGAAACAGAGAAACACATATGAGAGGGCAGTCACCTTTCATTGCAAAATGAGAACTTCAAGGAGAGGCTGCATAAGCTACGAATAACGTCACATTCTGAACCAAGAATTAGCTGGAAATCCGATGCAAAAAACTGTGTAAAAGAGTGGCACCAGCGCATACGCACAGTGTTAGTTAGATTCAAACTACTGCTAACGGGAAAGTGGAACCAGTTGTCATCAGAACAAGGAATAAGGGACGAAAAATGCAGTTATCTCTGCAATAAGTCATCATTAAGCAAAACTGTCGTTAAGTCTATAAATATTGAAAGAATAACAAGTATCTACTCATAATGATTACAGTATAACCGCTGCTGATGTATTGTAAGTAAATGCAGAGAGCATCCATGTGGAAGAGCTTTTAACCTGCATTATGCTTAACACAGAGAGATAGCGAGATGACAGTACATTCACCATGGTGAGCGTTGTGCTTATTTTCTACGCAGTGCTTCACAATCGCTGCACAGTGTTACACTCCTGGAAATTGAAATAAGAACACTGTGAATTCATTGTCCCAGGAAGGGAAAACTTTATTGACACATTCCTGGGGTCAGATACATCACATGATCACACTGACAGAACCACAGGCACATAGACACAGGCAACAGAGCATGCACAATGTCGGCACTAGTACAGTGTATATCCACCTTTCGCAGCAATGCAGGCTGCTATTCTCCCATGGAGACGATCGTAGAGATGCTGGATGTAGTCCTGCGCAACGGCTTGCCATGCCATTTCCACCTGGCGCCTCAGTTGGACCAGCGTTCGTGCTGGACGTGCAGACCGCGTGAGACGACGCTTCATCCAGTCCCAAACATGCTCAGTGGGGGACAGATCCGGAGATCTTGCTGGCCAGGGTAGCTGACTTACACCTTCTAGACCACGTTGGGTGGCACGGGATACATGCGGCCGTCCATTGTCGTGTTGGAACAGCAAGTTCCGTTGCCGGTCTAGGAATGGTAGAACGATGGGTTCGATGACGGTTTGGATGTACCGTGCACTATTCAGTGTCCCCTCGACGATCACCAGAGGTGTACGGCCAGTGTAGGAGATCGCTCCCCACACCATGATGCAGGGTGTTGGCCCTGTGTGCCTCAGTCGTATGCAGTCCTGATTGTGGCGCTCACCCGCACGGCGCCAAACACGCATACGACCATAATTGGCACCAAGGCAGAAGCGACTCTCATCGCTGAAGACGACACGTCTCCATTCGTCCCTCCATTCACGCCTGTCGCGACACCACTGGAGGCGGGCTGCGCGATGTTGGGGCGTGAGCAGAAGACGGCCTAACGGTGTGCGGGACCGTAGCCCAGCGTCATGGAGACGGTTGCGAATGGTCCTCGCCGATACCCCAGGAACAACAGTGTCCCTAATTTGCTGGGAAGTGGCGGTGCGGTCCCCTAAGGCACTGCGTAGGATCCTACGGTCTTGGCGTGCATCCGTGCGTCGCTGCGGTCCGGTCCCAGGTCGACGGGCACGTACACCTTGCGCCGACCACTGGCGACAACATCGATGTACTGTGGAGACCTCACGCCCCACGTGTTGAGCAATTCGGCGGTACGTCCACCCGGCCTCCCGCATGCCCACTATACGCCCTCGCTCAAAGTCCGTCAACTGCACATACGGTTCACGTCCACGCTGTCGCGGCATGCTACCAGCGTTAAAGACTGCGATGGAGCTCCGTACGCCACGGCAAACTGGCTGACACTGACGGCGGCGGTGCACAAATGCTGCGCAGCTAGCGCCATTCGACGGCCAACCCCGCGGTTCCTGGTGTGTCCGCTGTGCCGTGCATGTGATCATTGCTTGTACAGCCCTCTCGCAGTGTCCGGAGCAAGTATGGTGGGTCTGACATACCGGTGTCAATGTGTTCTTTTTTCCATTTCCAGGAGTGTAGTAACTGAGTCCCTGGTGTTACCATCTATGAATGATGCCTCTATCCTGCCACAATACTCAGATGAGAATTATCAGAGTGTAATACAATGGCTCAGAAGGGCAGATAGTTCCAGTACTTGCAGAGACGATTTGTACGGTGCAGATTCATGACGATTAACTACTATTGCGTCAGATAGTAGTTCAGACATTTTTTTCTGCTAGCGGAAGAGTTATTCAACAGTGGGTGAAAAGCATACACACCCTAGCATCCCACACAAAACACAGACCCATAATATACCAGTTAATAGCAGTGAAATCCCATATGCTCGCGTCTTCCTGGCAGCGCCGTTTTTTTCTTTTTTCTCCTTTTGCAGTAGACTGTCACGCCGTTTTGGAAGCGAAACATCAATTGTTAGCTTCTACCACGCCATAATTATACCCACTAGCTCCCCATCCACCCACGACAACAACTGTGGAAGGTTCTTAAAATATGACAGTGGATGCAATTTCTTACCTGCATTATAAGCTTCTTGTTGTCATCTTTTTCGAGTGGTTATTCTTCTGTTACTTTGAAGATGAATGCATAAGGTAGATACCAATATTTTATTGTGGTGAACATCCAGTGTCTCCATTCTTTCAGCTCCACCATTCAAAATGCAGTGATAATGAGCAGCAAAAAGGCGCTTATGACTGATAAACAGTATTATTGTAGTAACTAATGAAGTGTGGCGACGATGGTAATGAACTCAAGTATTTCATAGGATTTTTTAGTTGATTTCGTTGTGGTCATTTTCAATTAAAATAGAAGAAGAGGTTAAACATAGGCGACTGGAATGGCTATTGGAGTATTTTAGGGGTAGTGATGCCAGTGAGAGGCCAGAAATCCATTGCTAGCGTTGCCTTCTGCGGGCCTGGAGCCTTGCCTCGCTTGTTGTGATTGAAATCACGGCCTCTGCGGGTTGCAGATAATGTTTCTTCAGTTGTTGTGGTGCAACACCATGTGATTCACTTTTTGTCATTCAGTTGTTCACTTGTATTTTTGGCATCCTACGCTTCATCTGCATCCATGGCACATTGAATGAGTGTTAGTGGTTTATGAGATTATACTACTGCACTGCTTAATCTAACACTGATTGGGACATAATTATTCCACACAGTAGCGGTCCTTAAGCATAGCCAGCATGGCAACAATGAATTACTGCAAATTTTCTTCAAATGTGTTGCCCATTTGTTGTGGAATGGTTTACAGAATCTTGTTACTCACTATCGCTTGCTGCACTAGAGAAGAAGTACTGATGATATTTGTTGTAGAGGCAACTGAAACATAAATTTGTAGAGTACCAAGCACATTTAATGAAAGCTACTGCCTTCCAGGAAAACAGATGTTTCAAAAGTGATACCAGGAATTTATTAAATTCCAAAAATTGTTATTAATGCAATCAACTTCAATGTAAGCCACACATGTTTGATCATTGCTGTGAAAACAGGTGCACTAAACTCATGCAGAATTGAAGGATGTATTTTAATGATTGCATTTGATTGCATTTTGAATTTTTTCGTGAATCATTTCACCTGCCAGCAAAAATAAATATCACAGGTTTGGCAAAGTGAATTACATGATTGAGGGATAATTTTGACAGTACAAGTGACTGCTTTTCTTTCATTTACAAAGGTTTGATTAGAAAGTGCCTAAATAGGCTACACTCCGCATGAATCAAGGAAACCTTACCCAAATATTTCGAACTGTAAATACATTACATAAATAGAAAACATGTTTGAAGAATGTTTCTGGTACAATTTTTTTATTAATGAAATTACTAGTGCAAAAACCAGTATTTTGGAGTAATTTTGCAGGATGTGTACCATTTAATGACAGCCTGTACAATGAAGCTGAAAAGAGAAGCACACAGACAGGATTTGAACCAGTATGCTGTGCATGATAGCTGTGAACTATGGCGACTGAGCTACTCTCACTACCATGGAACAAAGCTCACGTTATTGTTATAGGAGGTACACAAAAAACTTCAAAATCGATTTCCTCGGAAACTAGGAGCCACTGGATGAGAAGCCACTAGCCACGTACCTAGAACAGGTCACTCTATGACATACCTAAGACTTATCAAAATTTCTGATTTACAGGTTTAATGGTCTCCTTGTGAGAAATAGAAACCACTGGACATTTTTAACTTCTGCATTTTCAACAATGCTGCCCAAATAAACCCCATCGATGGTGTAACAGGCAACAATCATAGAAGGGAAGCTGATGTATATGACTAGTGCTGGTTTGCTTCTTCCAAAAGCGATATTAAGTACATCGACTGCAGCGTCATTAAAAGTAATGCACTGCAAAAACTCTCATACACTATGTTTATGTGATGCTAATACTAGAATGAACATTAAATACCTGTTTTAGTGGTGCAAATATAGACCATATCAGATTTGTGGACGACATAGTAACAATAATAATAATAATAATAATTGTAATAATAACAGAGGAGTTATTAGAAAAAAAGTGGGTTCAATAAAAACTACAGACAGTTGGAAAATGAGTAGAAATGAGGAGATCTAAAAAATACAGAAAAAATATTTGTCATGATAGCTAAGTGAGGATTAACCTTTGTTGAACATATCTACTGATTGGATGTGAACAGGCTAAAGAAACAAATAGTCTTTTACTTTGGGAAGTATAAATCAACAACAGCATGGGTTAAGAAGTAAGCAAAGAACTAGAAAAAAACATCAAAGTATTGGAACTAATGTAAATAAAGTTTTTAGGGATAAAATATTGAATTTAGAAGGCTTTCAAAGCAGAAGAAATAAGAAAATGGAAACGACATAGACAGAAGAAGGAAAAGACAACATGAGAGAAAATAATGAGACTTTTGAAAAAATAGGGAACAATAACAGAGAAAGCAGAGGAATTGACATTCTAGTTGATAAATTTGATAATAATAATAATAATAATAATAATAATAATAATAATAATAATAATAATAAGTGAACACCTGAAAACTATGAAAACATTTTTAAATTATTTGCTGTCCATACCTCCAGGAAATAGATGTCGCTTTGACAACGCTTGGCTTCATTGCATTCTCCAGAATATTAATGTAGGTCCGAATTTGCCACAGGGACCCTGCTCCCTGAGCTGAGATACAGCCCCATATGGCAACAGAATAGCGTCCACTTCTTTCTCTTTCAGTCCCTTTTACACGATCGACTTTGTTATTTCAATTGGCTACTCGAGACACGTGCATTTACTGCAGCGCTCCTAGCGTTTGATTCACATACTGAGTCTCATCTGTTTTGAATTGTCATTTTCGTTGACAAGTCAGGTCATAATTGCCGGTGTTGTGAAAGCTGTCTGCTGTGCAGTTTCGTATATGAATTGTGAAAGTGAGGTTATGAGGGACTATAATTTTTATGGAAAAGTCGAAATGTAGTGACAAAATGTAGGAACGAACAATGACGATAGAGTTTATTAATGCCCAAAGCAGAATTCATAGTGGAAGTTCTTGGCAAAGGTCGTGTGGTAAATTCTCTACACTCCTGAGAACTGAAAGAATAGGAGAAGTGTAAGCCAAACATTTCAGAAAATATGCATTTATTTATTTCAGAAAATATATACTTGCAAACACATTAGAAAATGCGTAGACCGCAGTAAATAGCACCACTTTGCTTCATCCTTTGTATCTTGCTTTCGTGTGAAGTGTCAAATAACAAAGAAAATTATTTTTCTCGATCTATAATTCTAACTGTTTCGCTGTTGAAATAGTTTTCAGGAAAACACCGTTATCTATTTACCTTCTTGTTTATGCATAGTGTTTTTTCCCTCTGTATACCGCAGTGGCGGCTCGTGAGTATACATTCTGGGTGTTCACAAATTTTTACATTCAGATGACTCTGAGAGTGTGAAATTAATAGCATCTGCTGTGTAACAGTCACGCTTATCAACAATTTTATACAAACACAGCCACTACCGATAATAATAATAACAACATTAATAATAATAATAATATGCATAACTTATCTGACAAAAGAAAGAATTGTTTCTTTGGAATTTTGTTGTTTTGTACATAATCAAGTACCGTTTAGGACAAGGACGAAACAGCTTTAGCAACTCTTCATTTCGCATTTTTGAGTTTCGTTCTTTTCCACATTTTCGGACAAATGTACAAGATCCCTGACGGACGTATTACTTCACGTATTTATTTCCAGGCTGAAAATCACATATTCTTGCGTTGTCGTCACGCTTATATGATTTTTGTCACTCTTTGTTGTGTACATAGTTCCGCATATAGTCAGCGCGTACACAACTTTCCCAATAGAGCGCGCCCCGCTAAGCACAACAGCGTAGGCGCAGCGCTCTTTCCTTTTCCGCACTATGAGATGGCGCTGTATTAGAGATGGACCAAAGTCTGCTTCTGCCGATCCGCATATTAATATGTAACGCAGCCAATGAGATTTTTGCTAACATAGAACCTTTTCTTCTCGGAGATCACACTCACGCAGTGATACATGAACGCTCGAGGTATTATAACGAGTGTACAGACCTAGGACTAGTCAGTCTGCATTAGTCTGCATTAGTCTGCATTAGTCTGTAGTCAAGTTTCAGTCTGCACCTAATAAGATTATCATATTCCTGTACATAGCCTTGATGATAAATGACTAGACATTTTGTCAAGTATCAGAGATATGTGAGAATAAGATTAACATACCAAGACCAAAGAAACTTCAGATCGTCAATTGTAAACAGCATCCAGAATCCAGTTACATAATGCCTATGTTTTTTTATTATTTTAATAAATGTGTGTGAAAATTAAACAAGTTCTGTTTAAAGCTGGTACCGTCAGTCTGCAACTCTAAGCGTGCAAGTGGCATTTCTATCGTCTTACCCAAAGGCAGAAGATAAACACGCCACGATAAGACCACGAGACATATTGCTGACCTCGCCTACTTCGTTAGAGCGACAAGCCAAATAATCTGATGTTGTGTGTACCGAAGGTTTTACAGTACGCACACAACACTTTTCAATCAAATGATCTGTTCTCGGAGGCCCTAGCTCCTTTGCCGCTAATTTTTTCTAGTAATTTACTTTTCTGTTCCCAGAATGAGATTTTTGCTTTGTGTGCTGATATGAAACTTCCTGGCACACTGAAGTTGTGTGATGAGCCAAAACTCAAGCTCAGGATCTTTGTCTTTTCCAGACTCTACCAACTGAATCACCCAAATTCAACTCATCCATTACCTGTCCTCACAGTAAAACTTTCCTGTTACCATTTAAAATAGATTCCACATAGATTATGTTTACACTGCATACAAAAGCCGATTCCTGCACAGTAAACAAACAACTCAAAACACAAACGTTGTTTGTGAAAATGATTAAACTCAAGTAGTAATGTCTACCAACATGGTCACTTGCCTAGAATAAGAATGAGGCGCAGAGATCTATAAGCGCCTAAAGCATACTGCTGTCAATTCCACATTTAAGTGAATATCTGAGAAACCAATGGTACAGCTTTTAGCGAATTTTCTTAAATATAATGTTGCCTAAAGCACAGATAAACCTGATTCACCATAATATCAACAGATTTCAGAAGCATGAGTAAATGCTACAATGTCACAATCGATGGTGATGTGCTTTACGCCTTTATGACTCTCAGGGCCTCAAATAGATTACTGTGTGACAAAATTCACACCTTGATGTAGTACACTATGTGATCAAAAGTATCTGGACACCTGTATGAAAATGACTTACAAGTTCGTGGTGCCCTCCATCGGTAATGCTGAATTCAATATTATGTTTGCCCACCCTTAGCCTCTATGATGGCTTCCACTCCTGCAGGCATGCATTCAATCAGGTAAATAAATGTCGTGCGACTAGGGCCTCCTGTCGGGTAGACCATTCGCCGCGTGCAAGTCTTTCTGCCACAGGCCGTGCATTATGAACAGGTGTTCGATCGTGTTGACAGAAGCAGTCGCCATCCCCCAATTGCTCTTCAACAGTGGAAAGCAAGAAAGTGCTTAAAACATCAAGGCAGGCATGTGCTGTGATAGTGCCACGCAAAACAACAAGGGGTGCAAGCCCCTTAAATGTAAAACACGACCACACCATAACATCACCGCCTCCGAATTTTACTGTTGGCACTACACACACTGGCAGATGACGTTCATAGGCATTCGCCATACACACACCCTGCCATCGGATCGTCACATTGTGTACCGTGATTTGTCACTCCACACAAGGTTTTTCCACTGTTCAATCGTCCAATGTTTACCCTCCTTACACCAACCGAGACGTCGTTTGGCATTTACCAGCGTGATGAGCAGCCGCTCGACCATGGAATCCACGTTTTCCACCTCCTGCCTAGCTGTCATAGTATTTGCAGTGGATCCTGATGCAGTTTGGAATTCCTGTGTGAAGATCTTACATATTACGACCCTCTTCAACTGTCGGAGGTATCTGTCAGTCAACAGACGAGGTCGGCCTGTATGCTTTTGTGCTGTACCTGTCCCTTCACGTTTCCACTTCACTATAACATCGTTAACAGTGGACCTAGGGATGTTTGTGTGTGTGGAAGTCTCGCGTACAGACGTATTACACAAGTGATACCCAATTACCTGACCACGTTCGAAATCCGAGAGTTCTGCAAGGCGCCCCATCCTGCTCTCTCACGATGTGTAATGACTACTGAGGCGATGATACGGAATACCTGGCAGTAGGTGGCTGCACAATGCACTTAATACGAAAAACGTATGTTTTTACGGGTATCCAGATACTTTTGAACAAAATTATTCAAATGGCTCTAAGCACTATGGGACTTAACATCTGAGGTCATCAGTCCACTAGACTTAGAGCTAGTTAAACCTATCTAACCTAAGGACATCACACACATCCATACCCGAGGCTGGATTCGAACCTGCGACCGTAGCAGCAGCGCGGTTTCTGGACGGAAGCATCTAGAACCGCTCAGTCACACGGTTTGGCAATACTTTTGATTGCATAGTATATAACTCATCTAGAAATCCACAAAACAGGTTCATTGTCAGTACAAATTTAACATATACTGACGTCCGATCTAATTTTACTGCAGTATATAGTTAGTCAATTAGCATATCTGAAGAGTGGCTATATCTAGCAGGATATATGCCAAACAATCAGGGATAAAGTTCTGCTACATTGTGCTACCACTGATGTAAACTTCTAGTTGAATGGCAAGGCTAGCTAGCTAGCTGAACACATTGTGAAGCATGCACGTTGTTTATCAGATGAGTATGTATTTGGGCCATAAGAGAATTATGTCATGCGAGTAGAGCATGCGTAAAAGCTCCTTAAAAGGTGAACAACTGGAGGTGTGCTAGCGACCCTAATGGCAAGTTTCATGGAGTCTATAGGAGAAGTAGCTCGTTAGATTTAAGTGCCCTATATTTCAGATTGCAACATCTATGTTACGTTTAACAGCATTCAAACAAAAATAACCAATAAATCCGCAAGGTGTCGAAACTTAGGGTGCCCACATGCTGTTGTGCTCCTACACAGCAGCCGCCACTGGTAAAATGTAAATGCTTTATGCTTTCACATACACTCCTGGAAATGGAAAAAAGAACACATTGACACCGGTATGTCAGACCCACCATACTTGCTCCGGACACTGCGAGAGGGCTGTACAAGCAATGATCACACGCACGGCACAGCGGACACACCAGGAACCGCGGTTTTGGCCGTCGAATGGCGCTAGCTGCGCAGCATTTGTGCACCGCCGCCGTCAGTGTCAGCCAGTTTGCCGTGGCATACGGAGCTCCATCGCAGTCTTTAACACTGGTAGCATGCCCTGACAGCGTGGACGAGAACTGTATGTGCAGTTGTCGGACATTGAGCGAGGGCGTATAGTGGGCATGCGGGAGGCCGGGTGGACGTACCGCCGAATTGCTCAACACGTGGGGCGTGAGGTCTCCACAGTACATCGATGTTGTCGCCAGTGGTCGGCGGAAGGTGCACGTGCCCGTCGACCTGGGACCGGACCGCAGCGACGCACGGATGCACGCCAAGACCGTAGGATCCTACGCAGTGCCGTAGGGGACCGCACAGCCACTTCCCAGCAAATTAGGGACACTGTTGCTCCTGGGATATCGGCGAGGACCATTTGCAACCGTCTCCATGACGCTGGGCTACGGTCCCGCACACCGTTAGGCCGTCTTCCGCTCACGCCCCAACATCGTGCAGCCCGCCTCCAGTGGTGTCGCGGCAGGCGTGAATGGAGGGACGATTGGAGACGTGTCGTCTTCAGCGATGAGAGTCGCTTCTGCCTTGGTGCCAATGATGGTCGTATGCGTGTTTGGCGCCGTGCAGGTGAGCGCCACAATCAGGACTGCATGCGACCGAGGCACACAGGGCCAATACCCGGCATCATGGTGGGGGGAGCGATCTCCTACACTGGCCGTACACCTCTGGTGATCGTCGAGGGGACACTGAATAGTGCACGGTACATCCAAACCGTCATCGAACCCATCGTTCTACCATTCCTAGACCGGCAAGGGAACTTGCTGTTCCAACAGGACAATGCACGTCCGCATGTATCCCGTGCCACCCAACGTGCTCTAGAAGGTGTAAGTCAACTACCCTGGCCAGCAAGATCTCCGGATCTGTCCCCCATTGAGCATGTTTGGGACTGGATGAAGCGTCGTCTCACGCGGTCTGCACGTCCAGCACGAACGCTGGTCCAACTGAGGCGCCAGGTGGAAATGGCATGGCAAGCCGTTGCGCAGGACTACATCCAGCATCTCTACGATCGTCTCCATGGGAGAATAGCAGCCTGCATTGCTGCGAAAGGTGGATATACACTGTACTAGTGCCGACATTGTGCATGCTCTGTTGCCTGTGTCTATGTGCATGTGGTTCTGTCAGTGTGATCATGTGATGTATCTGACTCCAGGAATGTGTCAATAAAGTTTCCCCTTCCTGGGACAATGATTTCACGGTGTTCTTATTTCAATTTCCAGGAGTGTATTTCGTCTCTTTTTGTAGGAGAACACTAGCAGGTAGGAAAAAATACAAGGTCCTTGTGTAATCGTTCAGTGTGCCACACTAACAAAACAAACAACATAAGAAACATTAAGAAGACATGAAAACACAAAATACATTTCTACAATAGGAGTGAGCTAGACCAGAATAGATTATAACTTCCGATGTTGGCAGACGCTGCCATAGTCCCCTGTCTATGCTATGCACAGCATGCAGCATACCCGGAAATTTAGAAATCCACAGTTAACACACTCTACAGATCGTTGACATCATAGACACACTCGCATCGTGGAAAGTTGCTGATTCACATGAGGGCACGAATGGCGCACAAACTTCATGTGGTCGATTTTGATCAGAACGTCGCTTATGTAAAACGGGCTTCAACAAGAAACGTCGGACTGAACCGCTCTCCTCGCGGACGGTACACCTATTAATATGAAAACCGTTTGATGTTAATAAAACCGCTCACAAATTCAATGAAAATATTTATTGAACAAGTGCAACGTCATAAAAGTGTAACTATAATAGAACGCAAACCGATTTTATTAATGGTGTTCTGCACTGCAATTACGCAAGGCCAGTTTTACATAAAACGCTTGCATGTATGACAGTACACACAGTCAGTTTACTGATATCACACTTGAACTGGGATATTACTCACTGAAGAAAAGATTTTCACGTCAGAAAATATGACTCTGCTCCATTCCAAGGCAATGTATTCTCTCGCAAAAGCCATGCGCTCGATCTTCTGATATGTAGTCAAGCGTTGCTTTAAAGCAGCTCTTTGGCACTAAAGTTCATTATCTTTCAACCTTCTGCTGGCGGTTCTTGTTCTGCCAGGACACTCAGAAATCTCTCCTAGGTGACGGCAACTGAGGAACGGATTGGTGTGCATGTTGTCGAGCAGACGTCGGTCGTCTCTCTCACTGGACACACTGGGTCGCTCACTCCCACTTTCGTGGATTTCTGGAAATTTATGAGAAAATGTTAAGCTAGTCAACTTATTTAAAGACTCACACAGACAGATATTATTTCAATAATAAACGATTGTGAATAGTGAGAAGTGACACCTTGTTTTTTTTGCAGTAAACTCATTTTGTTATTAATTAAAACGCTATGAGAAGTGAACATTATTTCACCACAAATTTCCTGCCTGCATATATTTAGGGTTGCTACAACAGTGGTTGGTCCTTGGATGAAAACACAGCAACACAGCCAACATTTTAGAAATCCAACTATGTTAAGGAAGCCCTATAAACTGTGTTCCTTCCTGTATTTCAATTTTTTTTCTTACTAATGCATGTGTGGCTCACTAGTCATTATTTGGTGAAAACAACAATTTTTAGCTTCGCCATTTGTCATTTATTTATCCATACAGAATTAACAAAGTTACCAAGAAAAACACATCTCATTTAGTTTCACCATACATCAGTCGTGTCTGAACCCTAACTGTTGCAAAGAGTGATGAAACGTATATCATTCACAGTGCCCTGCTTGAAAAAGCCAGCCAAAATATAGCTAGCTAGACTGTCACCTATAATGGCTTTAGGAAAGTCTCCTAGGCTTTTAAAATAGGGTAGAACAACAGTCTCCTTTCTGGGTGCTTTAAGTTCCACTTAGTCACTTTCCTTTTCCCTAGGTTATCTCGGCATACTAGTCTGGTCGAAACTGATAGTTTCCTGGCTGACACTCTCTTATGGAACTAGCCAGTTCACAAAAATATTGATCTATAGTCTGTGGTGTAACTGCTGCCGTGGCATGTTCTTTAACTCGATAAATATCTCTTTGCCATTTTTGTTCCGAGAAAAAGCTGATATCGAAAATAACTTTTTCTTCATTCAGACTGAAAACACTGGGCCAACCATAAGGATTCTGCTGTATATGTTTTACCCTTGTCTGAATCAAAGACTCTGGAACTCTAAACTGTTCTCCACTTTCTGTTTTTTACCATTCCAGCTGCCTTCTGTGTGGGACTGTCACTAAAGGTATCTTAGGCTTTTAAAGCCATGTCTCGTTAAACAACGCTTTCCCTCACGAAAACCTGAAAACAAAACAATGCAAGCATAAGCTATCAATTACTTTGAATCAGTTTTGTGTCCTAACTTAGAACTTTTACTGTAAACACATATACCAGTCAAATGCAAAAAGATTTAAACAAAATCTCGTGGCTAAGCCTTTATTACAACACTTTAGGGATACCAATTATTTACCTGACTTGAGTTACTGTAAGCAGAGGTCTGTGGATTCGAATATTATCAAAGCGAGGTTTGTGATGCTAAAGATAAATAACTTTTACGTTTTATATCATACTTATATTCACATAAAACGTGTTACGTGTTACACACCCAAAAAGGAACTACTACACAAAGATGGTCCATATCTCATGGACATCTATGACAGAGATGAAATAAGGAGCCAGATGAGCAACACAACAACACTACCACTGAATCTGGCGAACTTTCAACTTATGAACAACTATTGCTCTCTAGCAAGTGGTTTAGTTAAAGATTTATTCTGAACAGCTCACCTCAATTGCAATAGCAATTCACAAACTGAAGATCTGTTCACTGGAACAGCAACTGTAATTTGTTTGTATTGAATCAACAGCCAGATCGAATCTCACATAGAGGTGTACCAACTGTCACCATGAAAGATAACAAAATATCTCTATTTAGGATGCTCTCCCATGTATGGGCATTTGACTGTATCTTGTTTACAAAATTAATGTTTTCAAAAAGCACTGGGAAACTGCATCAAAATTAATACATCCATAGATAAAGTACAAGATGCACACTAATAAACATATGACACAGTCGCTAATGGTAGTCCATATTTCAAGGTTAAATTATTCAACAGATTGTCCAGTTATATAAAACAGCAACAATATAAATACCCCTTTGAAAATATTCAAGTTGTTTCTTATAGATCATTCCTTTTACCCAGTGAAAGGAATCTTGAAGAAAAAACACAACCCTTGTAAATTATTCTTCTAAGCTAAACTCTGAATTATTGGAAAATTGAGCTACTGAAACTGTGTTCTTTATAATTTGTACATCGAGATTCTGTGTACCATTGGAAATTTGATGTTTCTAAACTAAAAATAATGCTTTCTTTGTTCTCTCTCTCTCTCTCTCTCTCTCTCTCTCTCTCTCTCTCTCTCTCTCTCTCTCTCTCTCTCTCTCTCTCTATATATATATATATATATATATATATATATATATATATATATATGCACTATTGGAAATTTGATGTTTCTAAACTAAAAATAATGCGTTCTTTGTTCTCTCTCTCTCTCTCTCTCTCTCTCTCTCTCTCTCTCTCTCTCTCTCTTCCACAAAACTGGCTTCCCTATATTCAATATACCAGCATGGTTAGAATCTACATCTACACTCTTTAAACCTCTATGAACTACATAGCAGAGGTTATACTGTACTGGTTATTAGCACCTTTTTAAATTTCATTCATGTATAGAGTGTGGTAAAAATTATTGTTTAAATGCATGTGTGTGTGTGTGTGTGTGTATGCTATAATTAATCTAATTATATATTCGTGATCTCTAAGGGAGTGATATGTAGGGGATTATAGTTCATTCCTAGAATCATCTTTTAAAGCCAGTCCTTGAAACTTTCTTAGTAGACTTTTCCAGAACAGTTTCTATGTGTCTTCAAGAATGTACCAGTTCAGTTCTTTCAACATCTCAGTAATACTCTCTGTGTGCCATATAAACCTGTGATCATTCATGCTGCCCTTCTCTGCATATGTTAAATATCGCCTGCTAGTCTAATTTGGTATGGGCCCCACACACATAATCAATATTCTAGGATGGGTTGCACAAGTGGTTTGTAAGCCACTTCCTTTGTAGACTGGTTGCATTTCCCTATATTCTACCAATAAACCAAAGTCTGCTACCTGCCTTACCCACTGCTGTGCCTGCGTGATCATTCCACTTGTTATCTCTACTAAGTTTTACACCCAAATATTTATATGAGACTACAGGTTCCAACTGTGACTCACTAATATCGTATTGATAGGATATTATGTTTGTTGCTTTTTTTCACGTACATAGTTTTACATATTTGAACATTCAAAGCAAGCTGCCAATCATTGCACCACTTTGAAATGTTATCATGAGCTGACTGAATATTTGCACAGTTTCGTTCAGACGGTATTTCGTTGTAGATAACTGCATCATCTGCGAAAAGACTGAAGTTACTACTAATATTGTCCACGAGATCGTTAACACACAACTTAAACAGTAAGAGAGGCAACATGCTTCCCTGAGGTCCATGTGAAGTTACTTCTACATCTGTCGATAACTTTCCATCTAAAATAACGTGTTTTGTCTACCTACAAAAAAATCATCAATCCAGTCATATATTTCGCCTGATACGTGATCCTGCTTTTGATAATAAATGTATGTATGGTACTGAGTCAAATGCACTTCGTAAATCTAAAAATACTGCAGCTACCTGTCTTGATGCATGGCTTTCAGGATGTCATCTGAGGAGAGTGTAAATTGGGTTTCACATGAGCTGTGTTTTCGAAATCCATGCAAACTGGTATGGAGGAGGTCGTTCTGTTCGAAATACTTCATTATGTTTAAGCTCAAAATATGTTTTAAGATTCTACAACAAATGGTTGTCGAAAACATTGGACATTAGTTTTGTGTGTCACTTCTGCTACCCTTCTTGTAGGCAGGTGTGACCTGTGCTTTCTTCCAATTACTGGGAACAGTGTTTTGTTTGAAGGATCTCTGATACATTATAGGTAACGGAGGGGCTAACTCAGCTGGGAATTGGCTATAGAATCTGATAGGGATTCCATCAGGCCCTTTAGCTCTCTTCAGTTTTAACTATTTCAACTGCATCTCAACCCCACTGACACTAATATCTATTTCACTCGATTTTTCACTAGTGTGAGAATTAACTTTGGGCAGTACTCCTAGGGTTTCCTTTCCTGAGAAACGTTTGAAAACAGAGTTGAGCACATCTATCCAGTGCACGATCACCTATTCTTTTAAACTTCAGCCCCTACGTGTTCCTGTACCGAACTAAAAGTTTCAAGTTTCTGATTGAGGTATGACACTACTGTTTCTCTGTCATGTTTGCTGAACATATAAATTTTTCTGGTTGTTTTAGTGGCCCTTTGTGATTTGGCATTCACTGTTGCTGTAATGTTCAAAGAAGGAAGAAGTTATGAAATATTTGTTCTATTTAGTTTTCAAAGGAGGCATTTAGTACGTTTTACACACTAACTTGATATGCCTATCACTAAGAAAACAATAAACAATAATTATCCCAATTACTTGTTGGACGATAAAAGTCTCCTCCACTGATTACAATATCATTAGGGAACTTACGTACATGCAAACTAAGGTTTTGTCTATAGTTATCGGTTATATCAGTAGGAGAATATGATGGTCGATAGAAGGACCCTATTATAATTTTTTTCCACCCTTGGTACTGAATCTTTAATCTCACTTACAGCTTCGACTTCTGTCTGGATGGATTTTAGTTTCTTGTCTACTGCAACAAATACACTACCTTCATATCCTGTTTCCCTATACTTTCACCTACAGGAGGCATTTCCTTTGATCTTACTGTGATACAACTATTGTTATCTGGATTGGATGGAGGGTCGTCATATATATAACCTTGTGTGCACCCCACACACAGTCAGCTACTTGGGTAGCTGCCTCTGGCGTGTAGTGCTCACGTGATCGATTTAGTGGGACCGTACAACTTCCAGACCTATGGTGCAAATTTAGGAAGTCACAGTCTAAATTTTGTCACAGGATAGTCGTAGCCTCTGGTTCAAATCATTGGGACCACTGCTTGTTCTGGGGACAATGCTGCAGATTGTGACCTTCGTTAACACTACTTCAAAATGAGGAGGATACTGCTGATGATAGGCAAGGTCAAAGGCAAAATTTTCTATTTCAATAGCTGGTCACTCAAGATTTATTTGTTATAATGTAGATATCTGTGGTAACTGAAAAACATAAAACTACGTCAATATTCTCTACAACACCATGTGAACAGTACTCAAGGAGGGAGCGTAAACATAATTTCGATATTTACACTTGCTGCACGTTTTTGTGGCTTGTGGAACCTCTTATATACACATTTCTGGCCATTAAGGATATTGTAGTACAATCGATTATGAGGGCGATAGTCGACATGCCTGCCCAGATTCCACCGGTATGTGTTGTGTTTGTTTTGATTTTGAAGGTATCGCGGTGTACGGAACGCTGTAGGAAGTGTCAAACAATGGAGCGTCATTAGCTTGTCTGTCGGCAATGGAAATTTCAATACGTGAACGAGTATTGTTAACGATTTATTTCGAAGTTTTAATTGTTACGACATCATTTAGTGTCTTGAGCGAAACGCCACAGTTCTGTGTTTCGGAGGAGGATGGTAGTAATTCCTGTCATCCAAGGAACGTTTGGAACACTGACAGGTAAGCTAAAAAATTTTGTGTTAAGTGCTATGAAACTGTATCTGCGGTATTTTAAAAAAATTCTAGCGCGTATCGTTTTTAGGTACATTTTGTATGACGTGAATCCACCGGAAGGGTTCAATTTGCGCCGAGATGTTTACATGCGAATGGCAGTTCTTATGAAGACATTGCAGTCTCATGGGAACTGGAAACTGGTATGACCTTTTTTATTTTTTTAACAGCACGTAGCATTTGCGTGTGCATTACTTTTTACGTATTTTGTATCGTACCGTACTCTGTTGCAATTTATATAGTTACATGATTATTTTCACCCAGAAATATAATTTTCCTTTTAATGTTAGCATGAATAATCCACAGCAATTCATATCAGATGTCGTGAAATATTGCGCATTATTTACCAACGTGCAACTGTTTTGTCTTATACTTGTAAGCCTACTCCTAGGATTTGATTGACATGTTAATAAGGAACAGTATAATTTGTTGGTGACCGTAGTTGTAATTGCATTCAAGAAAGAGAGGAACTGATAATCAAGAAAAAATATTGGTTGTTCAAATTACATAACGAATTATTAGGTTCATAACCAACGTGATGGGGTCTTGATACCCCAATACTCATGCAAACACTGGTATAAATTTCGTTGAAATGTTCAATTTATGATTGCTGTATACTATTATGGACAGTGCTGGACCTATAGAGAGAATGACATAAACAAGATTTCATACTAATAATCATAAAAGTGTCTTCAAATTCTGTGCAGTGTGGTTCTAGGCCTACACATTTAATGTTACAATGAGATGTTCCCTGCTGCAGAATGTTTTGTATTACAATGGAGAAGCAAGGTAAACTTGGTCCTGAGAGCCAGCCAACCTTACCAGCAAAGAACAGAACTTTCTAACTACTGCTCTAATGTAACTTCCTATATGAGACAAATATGACATTTAAAGAATTTTCAAGGGTTACCAAACTAAACAGACAAAAAATCTGACAGTTTTTGTCATTGGCACAAACAATAGATCTGCCTTTCTACCTCAGTTAACTAAGGAAGAGGCTCAAGTAGATGCAAATGTAGTCAGCACGCAGCAGACTTTGACCGGAAAACCAACTGTTTCAAAAAAAAAAGTAGAAAGTCAGAGGAAAGTTTTGTTGTTAACTAGTAGTCATGGAAGAAGTGTGTGCCAGATCTTTTAGAAAAAAAATTGGTGACAGAAATCAGATCACAAGGTTTTTCAAGCCCAGTGCATGTCTTATCTAAGTGATAGATGATGTAGGATCATTTTGCAAAGGATTTACAAAGCAGGATCATGTTGTGGTGGGTGGAGTGGTAAACAGTATTGATAGGGATTAGGGCTACAACATTGGGAGTGTTCTAGTCGAAGTAGCATCTGCAACAAATCATACAAATGTTGTCTTCCTTTCTCCTTTCATGCGGTAGGATTGGCCCCAATTGAACAACTCTGTCAGGAGGGTCATTATGTAGCTGGATCAGCTGCTTCAAGCGGCTACTTTGTCAGGCATGGGTTTGATTCCTGTTGATGGTATGGGTAGTTGGGACTTCGCAAGACAGGGCCTGCATCTCAATAGGAAAGAGAAGGGTAGATTGGCTGGGATGATAGCAAAATTTTGAAAGGGGGGGGGGGGGGGCACTGACACTCATAGGAGTACCTCTTTTTTTGGGCTAATATCAGTGTACAATGATTTAACATTGACTGAAATTAAGCTTAATGAGGATCTCCGACAGGCAGGTACTAGAGATTTTAAAACATCACAAGATTCTCATAAAAGAACAGTGAAAGATAATGTTAGTATGTCAAGATTCTCAAGAAAGCCCAGTGAAAAATAATGTCAGTACATTGCATCAGGATATCAGTGGACTAAAAAATAAAGTTTATTTAGAAGATTTAGAAACTGTGGTTGGAATAGATGTACTATGCCTGTCTGAACATCATATAGTCTCAGATATGGAAAAGGTAAATGTAGGTGGATGTACTTTCAGTAAATGTAAGTAGAGATATCATGGAGAGCGGAGGAGTTGTCATATATGTTCAAATCTGTCATAATGTGAAAAATTTACAAACTAAAAAAAAATTGTGTGGAACATGAGCTTAAACTAAATTGTGGTACACGTCACACATTGGTATTTTTTGTTATTTCTCAAAGACGTTTTACTGTTCGAATTGTGAAATTCTTCTAGATAAGCTTAAGTAGTAGCATGGAGGGCTGCATCAAACCAGTCTCAGGACTGAATCCACAACAACAACAAGCTTAAGTGTTGTGGTATGAGTGGGACAATGCGCAAATGTTTTAATTCATATTTAACTGGAAGAATGCAGAAGGTTGAAATTAACAGTACAGGTAGTCTGCAAAAGTAAGTAACTGGGGAGGTATCAAGAATGGTGTCCCACAGGGTTCAGTCTTGGGTCGCTCATTGTTCTTAATATATATTGTTGACTTGCCACTCTGTATTCATAAGGTGCAGAGCTAGTTGTTTTTGCTGATGATATAAGCATAGTAGTCACACCCAACAAACAAGAATCAGCTGAGGAAATTGTAACTAATATCTTCCAGAAAAGTATTAAGTGGTTCTCTGCAAATGGACTCTCACTAAGTTTTGAGAAAACACACTATGTACAATATTGTACAGTAAATGGCATAATACCATTGATTTGAACAGAAGTTTGTTGCAAAGGCAGGCTATTCAAAATTTCTGGGTGTTTGTATTAATGAGAAATTGTTTTGGAAGAAACACATTGATGACCTGCTGAAGCGGTTAGGTTCAGCTGCTTATGCTATTAGGGGTATTACAAATTTTGGTGATAAACATACCAGTAAATTAGCCTATTATGCCTATTTTCATTCACTGCTTTCATATGACATCATGTTTTGGGGCAATTCATCATTAAGAGAAAAAATATTCATTGCACAAAAGCTTGTAATCAAAATAATAGTTGGAGCCTGCCCAAAATCACCTTGCGGACATTTATTTAAGGAACTCGGGATATTCACAGTACCATCGCAATATGTATTTTCTCTTATGAAATTCGTTATTAATAACCCATCCCAATTCAAAAATAATAGCAAAGTGCATAGAAACAGCACTAGAAGAAAGGATGATCTTCACTATTCTGGGTTAAATCTGACCTTGGCAAAGAAACAGGTGAATTAAGCTGCCACAAAAATCTAGTGTCACACCCAGAAGGTGGAGAAAAATTGTGTCACAAAATTTTAAACCTGGATAGCTGATGCCAATAGGAACCAAAATTACTAATGTTGTGTAGGTCAACAACCCACCATTTTTAATCTACAGAAACTTGGTGCCATGCTCTCTGATTGGCCGCAGTACAAACAGCAAGACCTATTTGACATGTGTGTGGGCAGTGGTGGGGTGAGGGACATTTGTATGTGTGAACCAACAACCATAGCGCTGCCCATCAACTGATGAATGGCAATCTCAAAGCCATTCGGAGCACTTGGCACCAAGTTTCCGTAGTTTAAAAATGGTGCATTGTCAATCTACAGATCATTAGTAATTTTGCTTCCTACTAGCATCAGCTATCCAGGGTTAAAATGTGTAAAGAGAATTTATAATATACTGACACGCCCCACATCATTATGAAATGTCATATCCATGGTGTATGTAGTAGTAATGTAATGTAACAGAAACACACAAGATGTGAATATAATTGTGAACAGGACATTGTCTAAATGAGGAACCAGCAGCGAGACTGAAATTATACCAGCTTAAATGGTACAGTTAAAAATAAAAGCTTCACAGTGAGAGGCTATACAATAATAAAGTGCATACTACAGTTGGTCTGAAAAATAAGACAACTTGTTTTATCATATGTAGCAGTACAGTATATGTATTAAGGTATTACACAGACAGTATATCGTGGCAGTTGGCCGTTGCTGTAAACAAATGAGAACTTGGACTGTCTTAGGGGAGAGGAGCAGTGCAGAGGAATAAGTTCCGCTTCTATCTGTGTTGTGTGCTTCCCCAGTCACAGAGATTGTGGATTCCCTTTGTTGTGGTGAGAGTTGCATTCGTACCAGCGTTAGTCTATTCATGTATTTCAAAATAAGAAAAAGAAAACAAGCAATCCATAACACAAAGCGTGTTGTAGTGGCTACAGCACAACTATTTGCTGCAGTTGGCAGTGGTAGTTCAGGCCCATCCTCTACCTGTATCTTATGCAGCCATAGTTCAGAACACTCCCCATCTAAAACTGCCATGATGTAGTGTCCACATAATAACAAGATTTTATTGTTTTGATTTAAAGATTCTTAAATTTTCGCTTGCAAAAGAGATTTCCTTAGAAGAAGTTGTAAGATGAAAGTTGATTGGAATTTTGTATTGTTCGTGAATTACAAAAGTGTCCTGCACCCTGACAAACTTCTCAGTTTCCCTTCATAGTATTGTGTGCATCATTGTGAATTAGGAAGGGTTCAGCACTCTCGAACATCTGATCCTTGTGCTTAGATGATTAAACTATTGACCCCTTATGTGTCTCAGCATGGACCGTAGTTTTTTTACTAGAATGTTTGCATTGTATATTTTGGAAACCTGATAAGACAGTGCTCACATAGTTCTAGATTAGAATGAAAGATTAAACAGTTATAACATTAAGTTAATTGCAGAACACTGTCATTAATTAACTTTATTATTGGCTTCTTACTTAGTGGGCATAAAACTTTGTATTAGTTTCTGCTCCAGCTTGCATTATGAAAGCTAGATTTCTTTTTTCTGTTTGCTACACTTAGATCAAGTTCTGCACTAGTGTCTTGCAGTGCCACATATGATAGTCATTTATTGTTGTAGGCTGTTAAGTGGACTTGGCATTTGATGCCATATGACTTGTCACATACATGGCCAAAACTAACTTTTGTTGCCCAATAAGTTTAAATCTTCAGAAAGTGTTACACGCAGATACACTAGACTCTCACTAATCTGGCCATTCCTGGCACACATGGTTGCTGGATTAACGGAAGTGCCAGACTATTGTGTGTCTGAAATATATTCATTTATTTTGAAAACATAGGGGATATAGTGTACTGTACTTTATTAAACCAAAGGATACAATTTTAAAACAGAGGATATACTTTATTAAATCCAAAAACACGCATATCAAAAAAAGTTTCTGAGAGTTCTGGAACCTTTACAGAAAATTGGTGGAGATCAACGTAAACATCATTTGCGCCCTTTTTATTGATCATGAAAACCACACATTACATGTTGTGCCACCATACAGCGAGACCTTCAGAGGTGGTGATCCAGATTGCTGTACAGACCTTACCTCTTATACCCAGTAGCACGTCCACTTGCATTGATGCAGGCCTGTATTTGTCATGGCATACTATCCACAAGTTCATCAAGGCACTGTTGGTCCAGATTGTCCCACTCCTCAATGGTGATTCGACATAGGCCCTCAGAGTGGTCGGTGGGTCACGTTGGCCATAAACAGCCCTTTTTAACCTATCCCAGGCATGTTCAGTAGGGTTCGTGTTTGGAGAACATGCTGGCCACTCTAGCGAACAATGTTGTCATCCTGAAGGAAGTCATTCACAAGATGTGCATGACGGGGGCGTGAATTGTCGTCCATGAAGACGAATGTCTTGCCAATATGCAGCCGATTTGGTTGCACTATCAGTCAGAAGATGGCATTCACGTATCATACAGACGTTATGGCACCTTCCTTGATCATCAGCAGCGTACATTGGCCCCACATAATGTCACCACAAAACAGCGGGGAATCTCCACCTTGCTGCACTTGCTGGACTGTGTGTCTGAAGTGTTCAGTCTGACCAGGTTGCCTCCAAACATGTCTCCGGTCAATTCTGCATGTTGTTGGGCCCATCTGTACCTCACTGCATGGTGTCGTCATTGCAAAGATGGACCTCACCATGAACGTCAGGAATGAAGGTGCGCATCATGCATCCTATTGCACCCAGTTTGAGTCATAACATGACGTCCTGTGGCTGCACGAAAACCATTATTCAACATGGTGGTGTTGCTGTCAGGGTTCCTCCAAGCCACAATCCGTAGGTAGCAGTCATGCACTGCAGTATTAGCCCTTGGGCGGCCTGAACGACGCATGTCATTGACAGTTTCAGTCTCTCTGTATCTCCTCCAAGTCCGAACAACATCGCTTTGGTTCACTCCCAGATGCCTGGACACTCCCCTTGTTGAAAGCCCTTCCTGGCACAAAGTAACAATGCAGACACGATTGAACCATGGTATTGACCATCTAGGCATGGTTGAACTATAGACAACACGAGCCATGTAGCTCCTTCCTGATGGAATCACTGGAACTGATCGGCTGTCGGACCCACTCCGTCCAATAGCTGCTGCTCATGCATGGTTGTATACATCTTTGGGCTGGTTTAGTGCCATCTCTGAACAGTCAAAGGGACTGTGCCTGTGATACAATATCCACAGTCAACATCTATCTTCGGGAGTTCTGGGAACCGGAATGATTCAAAACTTTTTTTGATGTGTGTACATTAATTTTCAAAGAAAACTTAGTTCTTGAGTGTATACTGCACATAATTATATAGTCGTATCACTCACTATGACACATGTCTCTAATTTTTAACTGTCACAATGTTGACATGCAACAGTGGCATGCTTTATAACGCTACTGCTTTACAAGCATTACATCGGTACTGCGTGTCTCTTGTTGTTACGTAATGTACTCCAGGAAGACCTCGACAGCTTCAGCACCAGCAGTGTGAGAAATCTTCATGTTCTCTCCTCCTATGTCCTCTCCTTCATCAGTTTCATCATTACTTTCATGCACACTGTTGATTATTTCTTCATCTGTTAAAGTTTGATCCATGTCACAGTTTTCCTCATTCAGCCACTTAAGAATATCTTCATCATCAATTTCTCCTCCTCCTGGAAGGGTGTGGAACATGTCAATATACAAAGTAATTGATAATTCTGAATTGACTGCCTCATCGCTGTCACTCACTACTGGATTCAACTCGGCACCAGTTGGTGGCCACAATTTTCTCCAGCTCTTTATTATGGTAGTGCTCTCCACTTTATCCCATGCTTCAGCTGCTTGGAAAACATCACCACATATGTTAATTGCTTTCCATGCCTTCAGCATAGTTTTGATGGAATAATTTTCACTTTCATTCAGCAAGAAGATGAGAAGTGAATGTCGATAATGACATTTAACTGATTCCAAAAGTCCCTGGTCTATGGGCAGAATTAGGGCTGTCACATTGGGTGCGAGAAAGAGTGCTTGTACATGTATACCACCGAACTTTAGAGAAATATCTGAAGGATGACTGGGAGCATTGTCAATTGTAAGGATAGCTTTCAATGGAGGCTTTTTCTTCTTGAGCTCCTTTCTCACTGCTGGTACATACATTTCATGGAACCACCGAGAGAATATTTGTCCATCCATGCTTTCTTCAAAGGGCAATACTGCACTTCTAGAGTATTTATGTCAGTCAGTTGAAAACAATGTGGATGTTGGGATTTTCCAATCACCATAAGCGGTTGTTTATGACTTACATTTGCATTGTAACATGTCATTAATGTTATCCACTGTTTCCATTGCTTGAAACCACGAGCTTTCTTCTCGTTCCTGGCAGCTAATGTTTTTGAAGGAAGCATCGTGTAAAAGAGTCCTGTTTCATCAGCATTATACAAGCCATCAGCAGTTAAATCTTCTTCCTCTATTATCTTCCTTATCTTGCGTACAAACTCATCAGCATCCTTATCGTTAGCTGAGTGACTGTCCCTGGTGACTGTGAGCTGCCGAATGCAATGTCGCTTTTTTTTTTTTTTTTTTTTTTCTTCAAACCTTCACTTGCTGCAAACAAGTTACTACCACCAAGTTGTTTGTCAAATGCAGCTGCTTTTTCTTTTATAATCAGACCACTGATGAATAAAGAACGTAAAATGCAATTCTTCTCTGTATAATACATGTATACAAGAATAGGGCACATCAACAATAAATGATAGTGTAACATGCCATTGTCCCATTATTGGGACGCATAAAATATATCGATATTGCACTTACTTAAAAAACTCTGAAGTATACTTAATCTTACACGGACATCCGTATGTTCATAACAAACACGCCCAGACAACTAAATCACAGCTTATTGTTGTCCAGCAACTACCAGCAGACATACAGTGCTGCCAAGTGCGAGAACAAAAAATCTGCAAGTTTATAATTTTCCTGACGTGAAGTACTTAGAAAAAAGTTATTTATTTTACATTTACAGGCATTATAGCAGTTAGTTGAACCTACAGGTGCAACAATAAAGGCTAAAAGCTCCATTGCTTACATAGAAATAAGTAAAATATACGCGTCCCAAAAAAGGGACAATGGCCAGTAATGGGTTAAGTAAGCATTGTTGCACACAATAATTGAGTGTGCACATGTTTTTGGATATGTGCTGGATTACTGAGGGCCGGATTAGCAACAGTCTAGTGTTTACATTTGCGACCACTCATTGGAAATACCAATACAGATACCAGCCATCAGCTTTGACCCGTTGTGTCGTCAAGGTGATGGACACGACAGTTTCACCCATATGCTATATGATGACCACGATGTCACGGTCAAGACTTGAAGAGATGAAAATGATCTCATTATGTGAAATATAACCAAAATAATTAAAAGACGAAGAAGAAACTAACAAGGCAACCTCAGCAGTTGAACAAGATAGATGACATTCCTCATGTGAAATACATACCAAAACTGAAACTTACACAAAAATTTAGAAAGCTTACATTACATGAAATCCACAAAATTAGTACTGCCAACTTCAGTGGACCCGAATAGATAAACTGAATTCAATGATACCGACATACAAATAAATCTGTAACAAACTGGTATTGGAATTTTAACTTGACTTATATAGCTCAAACGAAATACATGATTCCCCAAAACCACAGCTTGCTCCAAAAACTGGTATAGGTAACTGCACTTGGTTTATTTATCTAGAACAAAGTTTATGATACCAAGAAAAACCAACTATAAACTTCCTGGCAGGTTAACACTGTGTGTCAGACCAGGACTAAGACATAGGACCCTTATCATTCACGGACAAGTGCTGTAACAACTGAGATATTCAAGCATGGATAGCTTAGTTGGTAGTGCACTTACCCACATAAGACAAAGGTCCTAGGTTCGATTCCTGGTCCAGCACAGGTTTAATCTGCCAGGAAGTACAGACAATCGCACACTCTATTGAAGGGTGAACATTCATAGTGGAAAGCACAGATCATTCCAGAAACATGTATTGAAAACTTCACCTCACATATTTAGCTATAACAAAGGGCATGACACCATAAAACCAAAATTCACTGATTTAACTGTAATGAAAAACTTTAATTGACCAAAATAGAAGAAACTCTACAATGCCGATAAAGCTCTGAACATGCAGTTGCAATACAAAGCAAACGAGTAATATACAGTGCCTGACAAACAACACTACACTAGTCCAGTCACTCACTAAAAACATTCAATAGCAACTTGGTAACATCATCATTCAATACTAGAAAGCACCACCACATACTACAAAATGCCCTCTTAAAACAAAAGCAATTTTGTAATGTTGACGTTCAACACTAGAAATTGCCAC
Source organism: Schistocerca gregaria (assembly GCF_023897955.1). NCBI lineage: Eukaryota > Metazoa > Arthropoda > Insecta > Orthoptera > Acrididae > Schistocerca > Schistocerca gregaria. The sequence goes on along the minus strand of NC_064931.1, from coordinate 817,587,517 downwards.
CACATACTACAAAACTTTTTCTTTAGACAAACACAACTTCAGAACATTAATGTTCAACACTAGAGAGCATTACTACACACTGCAAAAGGCCCTCTTTCAGTATTCCATGCAACCATAAAATCACATAACACAACATAGTTACATCACAAGTCAGAGCTGACAAATGGTATCACATTGTTTGCATACTGGGATCTGTAGAATCCATACGTCTTTGTACATTCACACTTACCATAATAATTACTGTCTGTTTCATGTCATCTTTAGTCCTCATTAGTCACTATGCTTTCTGACATAATCGTTTTCAGTCCAAAACATGACTTACGTCTCTAATGATCTCATCATTCACAGGATGTTAAACCTTCATCTTCCTTTCTTCCTAAACCACAGCAACTTTAGTTCCACATGCTTTCTATACTTATTTGTGTCTAAACAATTTATATTTAAGTGATACAGCCACAAAACCTGTGGAAATGACTTGGCTTTGTCTGTTGTTAACTGCTGTATAGATAGTAATAACTGATGTAGAGACCTGAGATATCTACACTTTTTGTTATCTATGGTTAGATCACTGTTTGTCCTGTCTTATGTCTTAAATAATTAGTAACTTATTTTCTCTCTTCCTGACTGACTGAATCAGCAATCTAAACCCTTCTTACAATTTCTTGCATCAGGATATGGACCTGTCTGTACAACAAAACTCTTAACAACTATAAATGTGTTATGTTTGGTATCAACATATCTCTTTAGATCTTTTCTATGATTCGCAACATTCTCGAGGAAAATGACATGTCTTTTTGGACAATTTTTCTGGTTGTTTCAGCATTTTTCCTGTGTGTGTAATATGTGTATATGGTATGTATTTCATGTACCTGTTTTTTTACTACACACATTTTGTTAATATGTTGTCATTCCTATCCTGGAAGGTGTTACCTCCATGGCCAAAGCTTTATCACTGGCAATCAACAGATGTTGGAAGACAGGACATGCTGCCTTGGAGCTTATTTTTTGACATAGAGAGCCTCAAAAAATTTACCCCAGTTGTGGAAATGACAGATTTTTTTTCCGGTATGCATTATGTAATTTCTTAATTGTTTTTTCTTCCTTTGTGTATGTGTGTGAACCACTGAATGAAATATCACACTGATTAAAAGTGTTTTTATGACATTGCATGCTGATTTATGAATAAAGTCTTTAAAATAAATTTTAAGAGTAGCCTTTTGTTGTGTGTAAACCACTGTCAAGGCGGAAGTTAAGCTGGCATGAATTCATGTATTGTTGGATGAAAATATAAAACTGGCCAGTTTTTCTTTCTCAGACCTTAAAGATCTTGATGATTTCGTTATTGCTATGTAATGTACTTACTTGGCTGGTAGTCCATCATTCAGCTGATCTGTCGCTTGTCCCTGACATGTTGTCTTGTGCTGCACAAGGTGTGATATTCTTTCTGTTATTTCTTTCTGATTGTTTTTTGCCATTTTGTTAAGCTCCAACTATCACTTCAGGTATTTCTCATGTTTCCTTGACATGTTTCTCCTCATTTTCAGTTGTCGTATTACCTGTGTTGAGTACAATAGAGTCATTAACAGTAGACATAATTTTCTGTAACTATTTAGTTTTTATTCTGTGTGAGCAGAATTACTTCTCAAGTTTTCACCCTAAGAATATTCTGAAGCAGTTACTTGTCTTGTCCTTTGAAGCATGTTGGGTGGCCTCTTCACAACTTATCCATTAGATGTCACTCGTTATTCTTGATTTCTGATTCTGTGAACTAATTTGTAGTCACCAAAATGATTTATTTTGCTTGTGTATCATTATGCACGTATGCAGTTATTACATGTGATGATTTCAGCACTCACTAATTGAAGAAATGATAACTGTCATTAGCCATTAGTAAGCCATTTCTATATATCTAAAAATGTAACATCTATTTTTGGTGAAATTAGAATTTATGTTAGCAAAATTAGCACCAATTATTTGGAAATGATTAGATGTACAGATTTGAATGAATCTGGTTACTCCCTGTTACTAGTATATGTTATATCTTGTAGTTGGCAACTGCTTCATTAACTACTAGTGTGTCATTAATCTCTTTGAGGAAAGAAAGAAAACAGGTATTTTATGACTGATTTCTTAGATTATATATATTTATTTGTCAAAAGAAAGTAGTGTATATATCTCAGTATTACATTTTTTAATATTACATCTGCTGTCTGTAAAAACACTGTTGTAGTTAGCAACATTGTTGGAATCTACAGTAAATCTAAACAATGTTTGGCAAATATTGTTATGTTTATGCTCAGTCTGAGTGGCATGTAAAACATTCATTACATCAAATTTGTCATTTTCGTTTAACTGCTTTTCAAAAAGTTTCTTAAAATGACCAAAAATTGTCTCAATTTGATCTTGTTTTCACTGTTATTTAACATGACATTCCTGGGAGAAAATGTCAGAGCTAAGACTCAAACCTTTTATGATTGGAATCCTTGCTTTCCAATATAGCTAGATTTGGTCATTCCATGTCAAATGAACACAGAAAAGTGTAATTTTGAACCCAACCAACTCTGATTTTTACCACATTTGATTTGTTCATTGCAAATGCTGAGAACAAAAAGTGCACCGAATTTCAGAATTGTAGCATGATTACGACAAAAATAATTACTTTTAAAAATGCTCAGAAAATTCAACAAACACTGCTGACAAAAATGTAATTGCTGTTCTAGTATAGACAAACCATGAATGAGGTAATTTTGTAAAGGGCCAAGAACAAGCTTTATATCCAACATGACCACATTCAAACAATGTGGATAAGGGCCTTGATCTTTGACCTTGAATATCTCAAAATGTGTCTCCTTGAAAATTTATGAAAAAATATATTTCCTTCTTTATGATGCTTCACAGCACAGTAAAAGATCAAGCTGGGATGACATATAGATTAGAAGATATGAATTAATATCTACAGCTGTGTGATACAGTAAAGCAATACACATTGTCTGCAAATGCAACAAAATGACGTCAAGTACTGAAAAACATGTTAACTGTTGAAATGGTGATGTGATAGCAATGCACAGTAAGGGAGCAATATGAACAGGCCAATAGCAAGCATTTGTAATAGGCAAAGCGCAAATGTGGATGGTTGATAAGATCAGTGACATAATGACATACCACTAAATATGTGATAGATCCAGCAAAAATCGACACTGAAAAAAAGGCCTGTGGCTGAACCAACTACTGATAGGTATCACAAACCTGCATATATTCTCAGATGAGTCAGACACATCTTTAGCCACAGATATTGAGTTAGTTGTATTAAGTGACAGTCTGTATCCCTTGGTGAGCCATCAGTGAAAAAGAAGACAGAGAGAGAAAACATATGCACAGAAAAAGTTTCAGAAAATGTCGAGGTATTCCAAAGTTAATATGAGAAAATGTAGGGGATGAAAAAATTGTGGAATGTGAAACTATAATGTAGTTTAAAGAGAAATTCGGTACTAGCACCACAAATAGGAAGACGATGCAGATATTAACATTCCTTGCAAAGAGTAGGAGCTTTTGGAGGATTGAAAATGAGTTAGGAGCATCAAACTATTTAGTGAGAAAAACAAAACAATTATTAAAAAAAAAACTGGCATTGGGAAACATGAGTGAGCTATGTCAAGCATTCAAAGATAAAAGTAGCTTTATCCAAATTTTTCCATTTATGACCCAGTAACCACAGTATGTGTGTTTGCAGTATTTACAAAAATGCAATATTTACGAAAATTTGGAGGTGTCATGTTGAAAGGTTTGAGACTGAAAGAGTTGGCACATTTTGCCGATTGTCAACAAGTACACTGTTTTGCTCAGATCATTTGTAATTCCATGGAGCTAAAGTGTTACATGTCAACATACAGAGAACTACCAAAGTTCATATTCTTTAATGACATACAAGGAGAATTGCTTGAAAAAAAGTTGAACTGATGAAATAATGTACAAACTGTTGACATCTACAGATAAAATAACTCTCCAGATATGTCTGACTTCTATGGAAAGCTTCTGGGAAAACCTCGTCGAAAAGTTAAGAAAAGCTCCTACTGCACTCCTCTGTAGCCACCTAACAGTTTGAATTTCTGCAACATCAGAAGAGAGACTTTGTGACAGTGAATACTTCATTACACATAATGTTGCAGAGAATTTCGCATTTGTCTACAGGATGAGGTCCGGGGGTTTCACTGGAACATTGTACGGGCCACCATTCATCCATTTGTTGTTTATTATAGACATCCAGAAACCCTTACAGTTGCTCAAATTTCATTTATCATTATATCAGAATGCCTTACACGTAATACTATTTGGTTTCATCTTTTTCTCCATAATTTCGTTAACTTCTCGGTGTCCCATTGTCATAGACACCCAAGTACATTTATTACTTCTCAGATGGTGCTGCAGCCCACTACAGACACCAAAAGTATTTTGAAAACATATCTTTTCATGAATTTGATTCCAGTGTCTGTGTAGAGTGGCATTTCTTTGCCACATCATGTGGCAAAGGACCACTTGATGATATCACTGGCATCATCAAGAGACTTGCTCCCAAAGTCAGTCTGCAGTGTGTATACAGCTCTCAGATGATGACATGCAGTCCTGTAACATTAAAGTGTATCACATACATTATAAAACTAATAGTATGGTGAAGAACCATCTATCCTTCAACAGTGGCTAGCTGAGATTTGCACATTTGCAGATACAAGTTACACTGTGTTATTTCCACCAGCCACAAGAAAATCCAAACTAAGGTTTTCTCCAATTCACCAAACTTCAGAAATGAATATCTAACAGTGATCAAACAAGGCTCATGCCTTGGTGACATCACTGGGTTTTTTTGTTTACATGTGTGAAGGTTGCTGCTGCCTTGGATGTGTTTTGAATGTTAAGGAAGTTACCAGTGGGGCTACAGTTAGCTTCCTACAGGCACATGGTCCTTCACCTTTATTAATAAATCCTAAGATAACTGACATCTTTACTGTGGATAAGAAATGTTTTCCTACAAAGGTTGCTGTAAGAACAGCAACAAGCTGGAAGTGTGTCCTTTCACCAAACGATGCAAAGTGTTGTATCTTTCTACCCAGTATTGAGGTATGATGTGTTCTGATGATACATTTGTCTTTGCATTTATTTGTGTAAATATGAACCTGTTTGCCATTCATTCCTCCTATGTCTGTCTGTGATGGTTATATCATATTTTGCATCATTGAAGGTCAGAGGTCATAATTCGTTACCTCGCATCTTACAGATACTTGCTATTGACCTGTTCAAATTGCTATCATACTGTGTGTTACTATTACACCATGTTTCTAACAGTTAACATAGTTTTCAGTATTTTTTCATTTTTCTGCAGTTTGCATTCAAAGTGTATTGATTTTCCGAAAACACAGCTGTAGATATGACTTATACCTCTCAATCCAAATGTCATTCCAACTACACTTTTTTACTGTGTTCTGTAGTGTTACTTGAAGAAGCAAATATATTTTTTTCAGAAATTTTGAAGCTGATATGTTTTGAGATATTCAAGATCAAAGGTCAGAGTCACTTACCATAATTATGAACAGTTTGAATATGGCCATGTTGGATATCATGTGAACATTTGTTCATAGTTTTTTCCAAAACTACCAGAGTCACGGTTCTATCTCTGTTAGAACAGAAGTTGCAGCCATTTTCATCACCAAGCAAGGTGGCACAGTGGACTAGCATTCGGGAGGATGACGGTTCATATCCGCATCCGGCCATCCTGATTTAGATTTTCTGTGATTTCCCTGAATCGCTTCAGGCAGATGCCGGGATGGTTTGTTTGAAAGGGGATGGCTGACTTCCTTCCCCATCCTTCCTTAATCCGATGGGACCGATGACCTCGCTGTTTGGTCCCCTCCCCAGATGAACCAACCATTTTTATCAGCAGCATTTATTGAATTGTCTGCAGATTTTTAGAACTTTGCGTGGCCATTACTTTCATCATGCTCGTGCAACAATTTTGAAATGGTGACATCTTTCAGTCTCTCCTTTTGTGCAATCTTTCATTCTCTCCTTTTGTGCAATGAATGCACCAAATTTGATTAAAATCAGAGCTGATTGTGTTGTCTGTTATGTTGATTTGACATGGAGTGACTCTCTCTCTCTCTCTTATATATATAGCACACAGTGCTTGTTATGTATCTTCTGAATGCTGTTCTTCACATATTATTCAAAATTTAATTTGAGATTAAGTATACAGTTTTAGATAAAGTACAGGTGATGCTGGATACTCTGAGTCCTCAAGTATAGTTACATGTTCCACAAGCTGCCTGACATTTGACAAAAACCATATGGGAGTAAATCCTATTCATGTCTGGCCTTAAGATTTCGTGTAAAATTTACACCACATTTGCTTGTCTCTCTCATTTCTGGCAATTTAAAGAAACCTACAGCGTGGTAGAAGTTACTTACCAAATAGAATACTGCTTCAAACCGACTGTTCCACCTATGAACTACAGAAAATATATGGGGTTTAGATTCCTTTAAATTTCCATTCTTCAACTTGAGAAATTGACCGTAGTTGTATTTACATTTCATTTAAATTGAACATAGCTGTTGCCCAACATTTACTAACTAATTTGCGCTGATGTGTCCAACACTACACTGGGATTATCTAACTGCCAATAGTGGCCTTTGAAGTTAGAGACACTGTCACTAACAATGTCATATGGCATGTTGTGCTCATTTAATGTATCTCATATTATACGAGAACAGTTTTTTGCATTTACTGGTTGTTGAAATTTCACAGCACTAAGGAATAACTTGTTCTTCTGCATCGGACACTTGAAACAGGACATCAAAAATGCAGCTTTCCATTCTATGGTTTCGTCACATGGGATGTTTGTCTTCCTTCCATACAACAATCACAAAACAATCATCAAAGTTTCAATTCACCTGGAAGCTATCCTGGCAGCTAAGTTGGTTTCGAACTGATTTTTCTGATATTGTTTCAGGCATTATTAAATTAACTGACAATGATAAAAAGAAATGGTTTCATTATAGCTAACGGTCAAGATTTTTATTTATTTTATGCAAGACATGTTATGGCAAATAATTTCCATCATCGAGCAAGTTTTCTTACTTATGCCGTGGTATCTTAAGTGTAATGGTTGCTGTGTGTGACCTGCTACATAATTGTGTTGACTATACTGTCATGCAAGGACACACAAATTTCTCCATGACTGATGTATCTCATATTACAACTCATACCAAATGTGAAAGTAACTGTAATTATGAAAGTTTGAAGTGAACTGTGGTGTAACCCTGACTGCTGGCCACAATGTTTACTGAACACAAATAATTTCTGCAACAGCACTGTAAATTGTCAGTTAATCCGTGAACTAAACAGTAGTAGTTATTGATGGAGTAGTTATCCAAGCCATTGATCATTCCAGAGTAATAGAATAAAGTCCAAGCTCGACTTACTTGAAAAACATGTACTTCATTATCAAAATCCCACATAGGCAGGAGGTTGTGGAATCCACGAGTTATTGGTCTGTTGCACTAAACAAATAAGAAACAGTCACCAGTGAAGAGTCCACTTGTAGAAGTGAGTTGGGCAGCAGCAACTAGGGCTGAAACCACTGTTGGGCAGCCTTATCATTGGCTCACTATGGAGCTACATGACTGGCTTGCAATATCTACCTTGTTCCCTCCACAGGCACTCTCGCCAGACGTGTGAAATTTTACATATATCGATATGTATGTATCGTCGGTCTGCATGTGTAGTGTGGTTGGTAAATACCCCCTCCCATGAACTGACACATAAAGCTGGTACCTGCCTGGCCATTATGGGGGAAGACAACACAGTAGAAGTGGCAGAGAGCTGGGTGTTGTCATTGCTAAAGGTTCTGTGGAGACATCCCGGTCAACCATTGTGATGGAGTTGGATCTGGAGACTTCTAGTAATGACAATGGACCCCCAGATAAACCCTGGACGCTCTGCCCAAATGTGCATGTCCACATCAAGACATCCATACAGAACTGTGTGTCTCTGTCTGTCTGTTTAGTGTTCTTGGGGTTAACACAGGAGATCCAGAAGCATCCTGTGAAGATACTCATAGAGGTGCTGTGGTGGGCTTTAACCATCGATGGTTGTGGACCTGTAAGATGCCAGGGAGGTGTGTAGTGGTGGAGCCAATGAAGCAGATGTTGAAGCTCTCAGCATTGGCACATTAAAGGTGTGAACAGATCATTCGGCCAGCCTATTTAATGCTCAATGCAAAAGGGGCTGTGATAATATGTTTAATATCATTGTGGGTGCAAAACCTTTTGTAATCGATTTTTTGTGAATTGGGGCTGCCGTCGGTCACTATCTTGTGGGTGCACCTTCTGTTGTGATGATCCAGTTAAAGCTCCCATTGAGGCTGCCATTGTTGTCAGCTGCAGGTGGACAACGTACGTATTGTGGGAGAAGGAGCCCATGATATGCAGACCCCAGGAAAGAGTCTTCAAATTGGATGTGAACTCCATCCCACAGCTGTGTCAGTATTGGTCATGGCTGAAGCAACTAGTGTGGGGCTTGGGACTGATTGGTGTGCTTGGTGAACGGCAAACTGTTGCACCACCCATGCAAATCATTGGGGCTACACAGGGCCAGTACACATAGTGGCGTATTAGTTGATGCAGTCTAGAAGTTTGCCTGTGGGCTTAGGCATAAGCTGAAACACAGGGTCATTGCATAGGAAATGGTACTACCTTCTGGCTCTGTTCACCATCTTCTGTAAGGAACACCACACCTTGCCAAACTGGAAGTTAGTGCTGCTGATGAAGAGGGGAAGAATGGGGAGGAGGCAAGGACCAGGTGTATCTGCACCAGAGCACTTGGGAGAAAAACCCAACTGGACATTTTACAGCACTCATTGAAGAAGCAGGTCATATCAAGACAATTAATGTTCTGAGAACTTGTTCAGAAGTTGATCTGGTTGGTTGTCTAACTGAAAACAATCTCTTTTCTGGTAGTCAAATTCAGTCTGCACCTGCTGGAAGACAAAACAATAGATCTGTGTTACAATTCTGAGTAAAGTATGATAATGAATAGAATATTGGAAAATCGCCAGATAGAGAGCCCATTACAAAGGCAGTGCCACATACACTCTGGTAATTTAGTCTTGGGTACAAAAAACAGGGTGGCAGCTCTTTTGGAAAAACTGGAATCCTCAGGGAATTATATTTTACCTGTAAAAATCTGGGAAACCTCAGGGAGTCTTATGAATTTCATAAAATCTCAGGAAATTATGCGTTTTTAACCTAGCACTGAAACTGGATGTTATTGAGATTTATAAATCACAAATTTTAAAATAATTAATGTCTCAAAGTTTGTTAACTATGTGACTATTATTCCATATAAATTATAGAGTTTAAAAACTACTTATTACGCCTGGTATATATCTCAGCTCAGCTGAGAGGAAAGAAAAGTCATTATTGTGTCAGCACCCCTACCCCTGCTCACTAGTAACTAAACAGGAACTTCTTGTCACCATCATCCTTCACACATCTGTAATTATCAGGGAATTTTTTTTTTCCAGGATTGAGTAGCCAGCCTGAAAAAGTGACAGAACAGTTTGTGGTTGGTGGTAAGAAGAAATTTATGACCATACATAAATATGCAAAATTTATGGACACAAAAATGGTGACTGCTGCTTCCTTTTTGATCTGAGAGTAATTCTCGTAAGCTGAAGTGTCTTTGACATAAATGTGATTGGTCTCTCCATTCCATCCTCTTCCCCCAGCAGATTCACCAATCTTTGGTGAGTTTGTGCTTGGATACCACGGGTCCCCAGCCTTTGCAGCACCTTTTTCCCTTTTCTGTGCTGAATGTCTGTCCTCCTCCTACTCTTCTTTGCCTCCCTTGGGGACCATGTGTCAGACATTTTTGGGAATGTGTTCTGAATTTTCAGTAGCATCCACTTTTTCTTTCTATCTTTCTTTGCTTTCTTCATTCTCCTTCTCATACCCTTCCTCTGCTTCGGCATTAGAGGTTTAACTTTGTTTCTCCTTCCTCCCTGTGTGCTCCTGAAGGCTGGGTTTTGATGTGACATACGAGTGCGATTATAATGATGACTCTGGAAGCAGCACTCTGAGTTTGTAATGTATTGTCAGAGTGTGATGACTTCATAGCCCACTTTGATCTTTGATGATTCAAACGTAAGAAATAAAGTGTGTGTAGGCACTGTGGATGCATCAGTCTATATTATCACCCGATTGGCTGCAGGACGCCCTAATCAGAGAGGTAAGTTTGGATTTCTCCCTTAGTCAGACCGTCAAACAGCCTAGTGTAAACATCACCACATGAAGATGGTGCTTGACATGAACAGGATAGCTGTGGAGAAGTGAAACTGCAAGCAGTTGTGCTTGAGATCACTACTAGTTTCCAAAAGCAAAGTGCCATGGCATAAACAAGAGCAGGATTTGACAGAGCCGGCAAGTGTATCAACAAGTTTCTGAATAAAAAATCGATTAACCATTTCAAAGGACTGACCTCCTTCAGTAAGTGATACCATGTGGAGCCGAGGTGCAGTCAGGAGAGTCTTGGAATATTTAGCCTCATTCTGTTTACATTTACCAGATGAGAGGAGAAATGTATCACCCAAGCAGTTGTTGAGTGCGAGCCTTCAAAGACTCACTGCTACAGGGCACACAGGTTGAAGGATTCTGCTCCTTGAGAGCTGTGGAGGCATTGGCATTCTCACTGGGTTGGACTGTGGATTCCAAGGTAGAAAAATGGTTGGTGGTGTGTACTGACAAAACGGATCAGGACCATCTGCCTTTGTTTGATTTCTTGGAGCCTTTGCAGTTAGCAGCTGAAGACTCAGATGTTTGTTGGCTGGAGAGATGTAAAAAGTCTTTGTGGGCATATTCCTTCTGTTGTGCAGCAGGTGATCTCACCACCAGAGGCGACAATTTGGGTCTTGTTGCACAGCTGGAGTCGGAAGAGATAGGAATGCTACCATGACACTGGGTATTTTACAACCGTGGTGCTGAATTTGAGGTTGCAAGACTGTTTGGCTGTGGCCCCTCATGGAGGCAGGTAGCAAGAACGGTACTGTAAGTGCCAGATGGTAAAATGCAGGGCTTTCAACTAGCCAACAACTTGTGGGCAACAGGGTAAGACACTTTTTCCTTCATCTGGATTTCCTGGACAGCCCACTCATTGGGATATACAGGACACTCTCGAGCAGAGGCTGCATTGTCACAGTTGCAATTGATATAGCAGGGAGGAGGAGGAGGGCAATCGCATTCATGAGCATCCCTACAACACTTTGTTTGTTGTCCTCGGTGTTGATGTATTGAGTTGCTACACTGTCTGAAAAATGGGTTGTGGATTCTGACACTGACTACTGTAAATAATGTAGCCGACTGGTGCACAGTTGCATTTCATAGTACTTTAATTTCACTTTTCACAACCCCCTAATAATACACAGTTATATGGCCAGTACAATATTGGTTAAACTTTTGATAAGCCTCATTAATAGTTAGCAGGCGAACCTCCACATACTGCTACTATCTTGATGCAATAATTTAGCAACAGCCATATGATTTTTAGAAGTTTATTTTATTTTATGACCTTCTATGTCCTACCAGTTTCAGCATTACATTGATGCTATCTTCAGGCCCCACTCGTCATAGTCATAAAATTGCTATACACGGAAGGAGCCATATAACTGGATCCGTGAATCAATCGTCCTGCAACAGCTCTTGGTGGCCAGGCGACACAGACTCAAGTCGTAAATTATTGCATCAAGAAGTTCATGCCAGCCGTCGTCCCACGATCCATAATGGATCAATGAAGATTACTACTACTGCTACTATAGTTTCTTGTTGAACATCTATGAGCAGTAAAAACCTAACCACAAAGTTCACAGTTCTTGAAGAATAATTAGGTACATATGGAGCAGACACTGTCATTGTTTTTACACATGGCCTAATTGTTTAACACTTATTACACTGTTAAGTTCAAACATTGTTGTTGTTCTAACCAGCACAGGTTACTCATCTGAAATATGGCCATGGACTGACTGTCTTGTGACCAAAAACTGGGTCCTTATATATCGTCACAATAATATGTACTGAAACTTCACTAACTCATTAAATTAACTGAATACATCGAAATATTGCATCTTTTTAGCAGTTTCGTCTACTACAAGAGTTAAGCCAAATTATTTGTTTAAACCATGAAATTAACAAATGTAGTTATGTAAACAATACTTTTGACAAAACTTTTAATTACTTTCGAATTGTTGGCCGGGGTGGTCGGACGGTTCTAGGCGCTACGGTCTGGAACTGCGCGACCACTACGGTTGCAGGTTCGAATCCTGCCTCGGGCATGGATGTGTGTGATGTCCTTAGGTTAGTTAGGTTTAATTAGTTCTAAGTTCTAGGGGACTGATGACCTTAGAAGTTAAGTCCCATAGTGCTCAGAGCCATTTGAACTTTAGAATTAATGAAGGGCCGGTTTTGCTGACATGTTTTTGAATAGAGCCAAATAGATACTTTAAGATTAATAGCATTTCACCTTCCAAACATTTGTAATTAGTGCAGAATCTATATTTGTTTGTATGCCAACAGTAGAATTTAAGTTACGAAACAGTTACTGATTTCTCCCTATAATGAAAGATACTAACTAGGAATAGTCCAAATAAATTACAAAATCAATTACATACATAAAACTAGGCACAAAATTAGATCTGGTGTTATATTCTTTAAAATTAAGGGCCAGTCTTTCTCTTTTATGAAAATGCAGATTATATTCACGTATGTTAATGGTAACTAGATAAACATGAAAAAATGAATTTAAGGAGGCAGATGGCAAAACAGGAGGGTAATTAAAATTATCCCAGCTTGCTTCGTCACAATCTTGTCACTTTGTAAACCCATGCCATGAACAGATTTCTTTTGAAATACCAGACTGTTGCCATGTTTGTTGATTTGGAGAAAGCCTACAACACCTGCTGGAGGACTGGTATCCTCCATACACTCTACACATGGGGTTTCAGAGCCCGCCTGCCCTGTTTCCTTCAGGACTTTCAAAAAGACAGATTTTCCAAGATACATGCGGGTTCTGCCTTGTCAACACCTTTATTTAGGAAAACTGTGTGTCTCAGGTCTCCATCTGTGTTCGATTGCAGTTTTCCACAGATTTGTCTCCATGAGCGGTGTCATCAGCCCATCTTGATTGTCTTTACTCGTGGAACATCAACAGTGGCTTTTGATTTTCTGTGGACAAAACTGTTCGTATTAATTTCTGGTGGTGCAGTGGGTTTCATCCACTGTCTGTAAACCTTGGGCCTCTTGCTCTTCTGTTCACTGAAAGGAAACTTTCTTGGTCCTCCCAAGTGTCTTACCTGTCTGCATGCTGTACCTTGTCCCTCAGTGTCCTGTGTGTTCTCAGCAGTACTTCCTTGGGAGCAGACTAGACCGCCCTCCTCTGTTTGTATCGATCCCTTGTTCGTTTGAAACTAGACTATGGGTGTTTTGTTTATGCACCTGCATATCTGTCCATCTTACGCTGTCTAAATACAATCCACCATTATGGAATCCGTGTGGCCCCTGGTGCCTTTTACTGTAGCCTGGTAGAGAGAGATGTTCTCCTCAACAGATACGCATGCTGTTTGTCAGCCACGTCTGGTCACATCTTATGCTTCCTGCTTCGATGACTCCTTTGACCGCCAGTAAGGGGCATGTCCCTCTCTTCTATTGCTTCCTGGAGTTCGCTTTTGGCTATTGTTTTGGCAGCTTAACTTCATGATACCTGCCGCTCTCCTGATGGGTGTGAACCCTTCACCACCTTGGCTTTGTGTGGCGGCCCATGTTCACCTTTGGCATCTTTTTTTCCCTAAGGACACTACTCCATATTCTATCTATCACTGTAAGTTTCTCGACATTCACACAGAACTTAGTACCTTTGTGTACACTGATAGCTCTTGAACTGACCATGATGTTGGATGTACCTTTGTTATTGGCACCGATCATAGTTGGTATTGGCTTCCAGAACACTGCTCAGTGTTTACAGAAGAGCTCTTTGCCCTGTATCAGGCCAGGCAGTATATATGGAAACACAGGCTTTTCAATTGTGTCATTTGCTCCAATTCTCTCTGTGCCCTTCAGAGCCTCTGTGTGTTGTACACAGTCCATCCCTTTGTGAAACGGGTCCAAGAAGGCTTCCACTTGCTTACTTTTGAGGGAGCCCTGTAATGTTTATATGGGTCACTGGTCATGTTGCTCCAATGGGAAACAAGGCTACCAACTCTACTGCCATGTCTGCTGTCATCCTACCTCGGCCTGCTAGTTCTTCCGTTCCTTCCGATGATCTCCGTGTTGCCATCTGTCAGCAGTTGGTGTCACTTTGGCATCACCACGGGTATTCCTTTTGTGGGAACAAGCTCTGGGGAATTAAATCTCTCCCAATGACTCTGTCAGCATCCTCTCAGTCCTCTTGTTGCAAGGAGATCATTTTAGCTAGGTCGTGTATTTGGCACTGTCATTTTAGCCATGGTCATTTGTTAAGTGGTGACCCCCAACACTTTGTGCTGGTTGTCGTCAACCTTTGACAGTTCGCCATTTCCTGACCAAACACCCCTCCCCCCATTTTTTTTCAACCACTTACATTCTGATGTATGTTTGCATCTGAGTTATTGGCTGTTTTAGCAAATGACGTGCTGGCTGTCAACTATGTTTTACTTTTTACCTGTCATAGTAATGTGGCAATGGACATTTAATTTCTAGTTTGGGACCTCCATTGTCTTTATGGCATATTTTGTGAACCTTCCTCCAAGAGGAAGGCCTTGTTCTTAGCTCTCTTTCCTTCCATCGATTGGGCGTAATGCATAGTCACTTCTAACTCCTTTTTCCTATTGGTGTTAAAACTTCCATCTTTAACTTACGAGGGAGAAGGGCCCCGATGCTGTTTAGGGATGCATCTGTGACCAAGTGGGGCAAGTAAGTCACAAGGCAGGATGCTGATTGATAAGCCCAATTGCACTCTTCACATGTTGGAAAGGTTCTGTCTTTTTTATGGAGACAATCTACTGGACAGGCTATGGAGGCTGCCTGGGGAATAAATTGTGCATAGTAATTAACTTTTCAAAGAAATACCTGAAGGTATGTAACTTATTTAGTCGCAGGCACATTCTGAATAGTCTCTATGTATTCCGTGGTTTGCTGAAGACACTCTTCAGTGATCAGTGATGTGAATTTGGAATAAAAACTCCACCTGGAAGGGCATAGTATTTTTTTTTACAAATCATGCACTGATATAATCTAAATAAGTGATTGATGGCTGAGACAAGGCACATTTGGAAAAGTTACACTCAAGTCCTATCTGACCAAGAACCGCAAAAGTCAGGCAGAGACTGTGCAAATATTTGTCCGTTGTTTGGGGAGAGCTACAAAAGTTAGGGAAGTTAAAGACTTGGAAAGGGTACAGAAAACAGCTGATAAGCGAAAAAGGAGTGCTATAACATTTTTTCAAAGAAGAAAAAACAAATTGAGTCCTAATAACCTAATTTTGTAGAGGAACTAAAACAATTAATTTAAAAGTTGTAACCATTTTGTTTGTATTGCTCTGAGACTGGTACTGTACAGCTGCACTTTAAAGCTGTTTCTAGCTTTGGGTATATTTGTGCTGGATAGGAGCATGTCAGTATTATAATGAAAGGCAATGATTTTTTAAAAAAGGTTTTGATCCTTCTTTCCTAATGAGAAATTTAAATCTGTGTTAAGTCTGGTTGTCTTTTTTTTAATGTACAAAGCAGTAAAGTCAGTTTTTGTAATCAAAATGGTCAGTAAGATAGTAATTTTAGTCTTGAGTTTGGTTTCCATCTCTGCATCTGGTTTGTACGAATGAAGCCATGTAATGGTTTTCGAGACTACAGGTGACTGAAAGTGGAAGTTCTCAACATCATGTGCATTTCATACTTGGTCCTGCATAAGAATGCATAAGAATTTAGCAGAGCATGTATTATCATATACAAACTAAAATCTTTCATTGATCGCAAAAATGTAGGGTTAGGAGCTGAAAGACCTCATCTACACCTGGCAATTTCTGTGGATAATTCTCATCCAAATAATGACTGTCTTTTTCAGATCAATGTGTGTGCTAATGCTCTATGTAGTTATGCTTTCTATAGACTCCATTTTTGTCATGTTGTATACAGTTTTCTGCTTGAACAGCTTTTATATTTCATAGCCTGCCCCAATAATTCTATCTACAAGAGGGCTCTCTATCTATGCATGTGTACATCAGAGCAGTGCCAAAATTTTGTTTGGTCAAATTAATGCATCATTGTTTTGTGAATAATTGCTGATTTGAGATATTTTCATTGCTGGCATGTTTTTCATGTAGACATTGGTATGTGTGTATTGACAGTGGAGCCTAATAGGTATTGTGAAGTAACATGACACATGATATGTATGTGTTTATTATGCATTGTCATGCTTTCACCAGTGTGACTTTCTACTTATATTAGGCAGTGACTAATACACGGTCCAGTCATATCCATGTGACCACCTGTCAAAAGCATGAATAAACACATTTTACAGTGTGGACATGCTGGAAGATAGTCAGTGAGCTTCTGATAGGTACCAACAACAATATGGAGCGTTTCCGACTCCTGTCCTGTAGCCAGTTTCGCTAGACTTCTAGCTTGAGGAGCCATGGCGCAAACAGCCCAGTTGAGGTGGTCCCTCGATTCCAGGCGCTTCAGTCCGGAACCACGCGGCTGCTACGGTCGCAGGTTCGAATCCTGCCTGGGGCGTGGATGTGTGTGATGTCCTTAGGTTAGTTAGGTTTAAGTAGTTCTCAGTTCTAGGGGACTGATCACCTCAGATGTTAAGTCACATAGTGCTTAGAGCCATTTTTCAGGTGTTGTCACAGATTCCCAATTGGACTTCAGTCCTTGGAGTTTGTTGGCCAGTGAAGTATGGTAAACACAGCCAGGTGCTCTTCAAGCCACTCGGATACACTGTGAACTTTGTGAGACATTGCATTGTGCTGCTGGTAGGTGGCATCATGCCAAGGGAAAAAAACAAGCTGCATGTAGAGGTAGACGTTGTCCCTAAATGTAGATGAGATCACCCAGGGAATGCCACGAAAACATTCCCCAGGCCATAACGCTCCTTCCTCTGGCCTGGACTCTTCTGACAACCAACGGCTGTCTGTGAGATAGAGCATAAAATGTGATTCATTTGAAAAGGCCACCTGTTAACAGTCTGTGGACATCTAGCAGCAGTATTGTTATGCAAATTCCAGCCTTTGTCACAAAGGATAGCTCTCAGCATGGGTGCATGAACCAGGCACCTGCTGTGGAGACCAAATGCAGCAATATTTGCTGAACGTCATTGGGGAGACACTGTTGGTAGCCTCTTGGTTCAACTGGGCAGGCAATTGCTCAGCAGTTGCACCTCTGTTTGACCGTACACATCCCCGTAGCCATCATTCACCCTGTCATCTATGGGCCATGGTGCTCCATAGTTAGCTTGACATTGGTTTTGAATAGTGCAGTTTTGGCATGCACAGTGTACTTTAACCATGGCTGCTGCAAACAGTTTACAAACTTAGGTACTGTGGAAATGCTTCCATCAGTGCCCCAAAAGTCAGTGATCATGCACTTTTAGATATCAGAGAAATCGCTCTGATTCCACATTCCTACGATGCCTGCACTGTTTTCTACATCCCTCTGACAAGCTTTTTATATCCTCCACTGCTAGTGCTGCTGCCTGCGAATGGTTATTGCATATTGATGTCAAACACAGGCAGTGGTCACATTAACGTGACTGGACAGTGTATGACAGTGTTTCAAAATTCTGAGGAGAGTGTTCATTGCTTTAGTGTATATTACCTACTAACAGTAATAAAACTCAAAAATTTTGCTGTTGTTTAATTCTGTTCATTTTGATCTTTCAGAAGTAAACACAACCATAATTGACCATGTTTTCTATTTGCAACACCCAAAGGACCTGTGGAAAGATGAAAATTTTGAAGAAAGATATAGTATTGATGAGTGCCCTCAGAGCATTCCTTACAGGTGTGAACTTAGAATTAAGTGTCATTAAGATAGTTTTCTGGAGATTTGTACCAAATCAAACAAGTTTCAATTGTCTCATAAAGAGACAAAGCAAGGGAAAATATCAATTAAGTAGTATAATGTTCATTTAGCAAGAAATGTACACACTTAAAAGTAGTTGAAGCTCTAAGTAAGTGGGGAGAAATGTGGGCTATGCAGATATGCGACATTTGTACATATGTAACTTCCAGAAGGTGTAGCCAAGTACTGAAAGTAAATAATACTGGTTGAATAAATGTGTTGTTAGTAATTGGGTGCTCAACCTTTTATGTCATAGGTTGCTTCTGCTTAGAGAAAGCTAGATGGGAACTGGACAGATGACAGAGGGAGAGAGGTTAGAAGTGGAAGCTGGCAGTTGACAAAAAGATTATTAGGAAGAGGACAAGAGCCAGTTAGTGTTATGGTAAATGTTGACAATAAGGTTAGTCTGCTGTCAGAGTACAGTTGACAGGAGCCTTTGGTAGTTGTAGAATCAGGGAGGATGGAGCAGACTTTCAGCATTTTAAAGAAGCCTAAGTGAAATAGAAACATTGAGGAGAGGATGATGATGGTGCTGCGAAGTAGCAGCCATAGGTGAGATAAATGCACACAACTATTGAAAACTTAACTCGCCATTATTTTCAACACAAGCTCAAGGCTTAGTAAAGAGACTGAAGACTTATAAGGCCATTGTGTAAGGACTTGACTAAAGAAGATCACATATTGATAGGGAGTAGGGAAAAGGGGTCTACAAGAAGTCTTGTTAAGGACTGACCTTGTTACTGTATACATGGTGTTACGAAAAGGTATGGTCAAACTTTCAGGAAACATTCCTCACACACAAATAAAGAAAAGATGTTATGTGGACATGTATCCGGAAACACTTAATTTCCATGTTAGAGCTCATTTTAGTTTCGTCAGTATGTACTGTACTTCCTCGATTCAGCGCCATGATTTCATATGGGATACTCTACCTGTGCTGCTAGAACATGTGCCTTTACAAGCACGACACAACATGTGGTTCATACACGATGGAGCTCCTGCACATTTCAGTCGAAGTTTTCATACACTTCTCAACAACAGATTCGGTGACCGATGGATTGGTAGAGGCAGACCAATTCCATGGCCTCCACGCTCTCCTGACCTCAAACCTCTTGACTTTCATTTATGGGGGCATTTGAAAGCTCTTGTCTATGCAACCCCGGTACCAAATGTAGAGACTCTTCGTGCTCGTATTGTGGACGGCTGTGATACAATACGCCATTCTCCAGGATTGCATCAGCGCATCAGGGATTCCATGCTACGGAGGGTGGATGCATGTATCCTCGCTAACGGAGGACATTTTGAACGTTTACTGTAACAAAGTGTTTGAAGTCACGCTGGTATGTTCTGTTGCTGTGTGTTTCCATTCCATGATTAATGTGATCTGAAGAGAGAGAATGAGCTCTAACATGGAAAGTAAGCGTTTCCGGCTGGCCGAAGTGGCCGTGCGGTTCTAGGCGCTGCAGTCTGGAACCGCGAGACCGCTACGGTCTGCCTCGGGCATGGATGTGTGTGATGTCCTTAGGTTAGTTAGGTTTAACTACTTCTAAGTTCTAGGGGACTAATGACCTCAGAAGTTAAGTCCCATAGTGCTCAGAGCCATTTAAGCGTTTCCGTACACATGTCCACATAACATCTTTTCTTTCTTTGTGTGTGTGGAATGTTTACTGAAAGTTTGGCCGTACCTTTTTGTAACACCCTGTATAGGCAGTGACTTTGAGACAGTCGCTGCTCAGAATAGCAGCACTAATATTCACTTTGTACAGCTATAACAGCATCATAATCAGCCCCATTTCGATAGAGATATAAAGTGAGTTAATATGGGATCTGTGAGAGCACTGATGACTGCTGAAAAGGCACACATTTTGTTGGTGCCAGTAAGTCAGATTACATTAGAAATGGCCTGGGAAGGGGTTGCTAGTTTTGCTTATAAGTGATAGTATAGCATGGATGTTATTGCTCTCTCTAGTCCAAATTCCTGTGTAGCTTGTAGAAGGGTGAAACCTTTTTTTTTGGGATGAAGCCTGTGAAGGGGTATCACTCTTTCAAGATGGTTTCTGTAATAGTGAATATTAGTCCAATGAATAGGGAATGCAGGTTAGACGACTCACAGTGAGATTGTTTCGTCAAAATAGGTTGTGAATTAGAGATAAAATAGAGAAACTGATAATGATGTCAGCTGTGGAATTTGTTTTTGCACCAGACTATCATGCACATAGAGAAGAAATACTAAGACTTCCTTTAGAGGGGTACCTTACAGTATTTCTGTGTGAGGAGTTATTGCAGATGGCAGAATTGACCATTTATACAAAAACGTGATGTTTCGTTCAGAATAATTTACATAGCAAAATATTCTACAGACAGATATTTGAAAGTTATGTTTGAGTGTTTGTATTTTCAAATAAAAAAATTTCTGTTTTAGTTGTACAGATCACCCAGTTCAGATTATTTTCCTCTCCAGACTTGGCAGTATGCAAAACTCATTCTTAAAAAAGACATAATGTTAATTTTGTGTTGGGATCTCAATATTAACTGTTTCACAGGTTCTCCACAGAAAGGAAGGTTTATTGGATCAGCTTGAGTCATACAATCTGATGTAGACAGTGTTTTTTCAAACTAGGGTATGTGGACAGATGCATATAGATAATATCTTAATAGATTGTTCTGTAGCAGAGGCACACAGTGTGAGAAAAATTGGTTATGACCCATCAGATCATGATGCATAAACATCAACACTGTAAGAAAATAATGCCAAGTCATGTCCTGAGATAGTAAACAAAAGATTTAGAGATATTAGTCCATTTGTAATGCAGGCATCCAAAGCCTGTCGCAAATGGCACACTTTTCTATCTTTTGCATAGTTTCAATCTATTACATCCTATGGTATAAAATTTTGGAGGAATTTTATGCAGTCCCAAAGAACATTCTGAGATAAGAACTGGATAATGAAAATGATCTGCTATGTCAATTCACAGACTATGCAGGCAGTTGTTCAATTGTGTTAAGAGTTCTTACTCTGCAATCTCTATACATAATATTACTAATCAGATATACCGTATACTTAGACACAGTGGAGTGGATTGTGGGCCTCAACAATAAAGACAACTAGCTGTATCATAGATTGAACCATGTCAGAGGTGTATATGTGGAGAGGCCAAATTAACATATGGTTCTTGAAAAGGGGCAAGAGCTTTTTTTGTGGTTTCAAGGCAACAGTTTTTATAATTGACCAATCGGGCCTTGTGACATTATCCAACGTAGCCATTTTTGTTTGTACTATGGTGCTGTGGAAGGCAAGGGGAAACTACAGCCATTATACTTATTGAAGATTTACAATTTGGGTGCATGTTTTAACCATGATGGCATCCTCTTGGATAAAATATTACGGAATTAAAATATTCCCTCATTTGGGTCAACAGGCATGTACTACTCAGGGGGGTGTCATCATCAGAAAAAACAAACATGGTATTTTATGGGTCAGAGTGTGGAATGTTAAGTCCTTTTATTAGGTAGTTAGATTAGAGGATTTGAAAAGGAAGATGATTAGTTTGAAGTTTAATGTACTGGGTGTTGATGAAAATTCTGTGCTAGCAAGAACAGGATTTCTGTTCAAATGAGTACAGTGTTACCAGCAAAAAATCAAATAGTAGTAAGGCAGAAGTCAGTCTGATAATGAACAAGAAAATATGATTGTGGGTAAACTACGATGAATAGCACAGTGAATGTGTTGTTATAGCCAAGATAGGCACAAAGACAAGACCCACCACAGCAGTACAAGTATCTATGCCTACTAGCTCTGCAAAAGATAAAGAGAATTAGAGATATAATTGTGATGAGATAAAATAAGGGAGATGATATTTTATTTATTTATGTATCTATTTATTTATCTATTTATTATTTTTTGACGAGGGGGGAGGCGGAGGGGTGACATTTGACAGTAGAAAAGAACGAGAATGAAAATAGTAGCAAATTGTGGGCTATGGGAAAGGAAAGCAAAGGGAAGCTACGTGGTAGAGTTTTACACCGAACCTAGTTTAATAACTGTGAACTCTTGGTTTAGAAATCATGAAATAAGGTTGCATACATTGAAGAGACCTGGAAACATTGGAAAGTTTTAGCTAGGTAATATGGGTTTCAGAACCAGATTTTAAACTGCAAAACATTTTTAGGAGCAGATGTGGACTGTGACCATAATAATATGTTTGTTTATTAACTACAAATTAGAAGTGAAGAAATTAGAGAAAGGTTGGAAATGAAGGAGATGGGACCTGGATAAATTTAAAGAACCTGTAGTTGTTGGAAATGATATAGGAAGCATAAGGCAACAATTGATTGAAATGGGGAAAGAAATGCAATAGAACATAAATGTGAGAAAAAGGGATTATAGAATCAAAAGCACGCGATTGACAGAAAGTGTGAAATGGTGATGCAAGAATGGCTGGAGGAGAAGTGTACAGTTGTGGAAGTGTAAAAGACTGCAGAGGGAAGGATCCGCATAACGACTATATATAGGAAAGAAACTTAAGGACAATATGGAAAAAGTGGAGGAGGAGGAGGAAGAATTTGAAACAAGGCACTTGGAATAGACAACATTTCTTAAAAATTATTAAGATGTCTGGGAGAAATGACAAAATTATTCCACTTTGTATGCAAGGTACATACCTTGAAACATTCCAGAAGAATGTACTAATTCAAATTCCAATGAATGAAGCTGCAGAAAGGTGTGAATATTAACTAACTGTCAGTTTAATAAGTCATGAATACAAAATACTAACACAAATTATTTACAGAATAACAGAAAGATTGTCTGAACCTGATCTCAGGGAAAATCAGCTTGGGTTTCGGAGAAACTTTGGAACATGCAAGGCAGTACCAATCTTACGACTTAGAAGATAGATTGAAAATAGGCAAATGTGCATTGACAGCATTTGTAGATCTAGAGAAAACTTTTGGCAATTTTGATTGCTCTCTCTCTCTCTCTCTCTCTTTCTCTTTCTCTTTCTCTTTCTTTCTCTTTCAAATTCTGAAGGTATTAAGGATAAGACAGAGGCAGCAAAGGCCACTATTAAAACTTATACAGAAACCAGACTTCAGATTCAGTTATTTGGGTTGAAGGGAGTGACACAGGGTTGTAACCTATCCCCAGTGTTATTTGATCTGTACACTGAACAGGTAGTAAAGGAAACCAATGAGAGATCCCCCCTCTGCGGGTTCGGGGGTACGAATAGGCCCGCGGTATTCCTGCCTGTCGTAAGAGGCGACTAAAAGGAGTCTTCAAAGTTTCGGCCTTATGTGATGGTCCCCACTTGGGTTTGACCTGCCATTTTCAAAATTTCCGTTGTTAGTGCGTGCCATTTGGGGAAGGACGCCTTATGTGGTGTTTTTCTATTGGTCCATCGTGCACCTCCATCTTGCATGCTATCTATTGTCGTGTGGAGGGATTTACACCCCATGTCTTCTGGGTTGACTCCTCGTCTTGTGCGCAATCCCCTTCTTAGCGCCCACGGCAACTGTGGACCCTTTCAACACCTAAAATCCAGCACGGTAGCCAGTCCGTTGTGGTGGGGTCGTCAAGTACCCTCTTGGTGGTAGCCCCCTGACCACGCAGGGATCGCACTACAGATGCCAGAGCTGTTTCCTCCCCATGCATGCCAAGGAGTATGTGCCCATCTTGTCTGGGGCACGGGGACTCCGGGCAATGAGATATCGGCCAGGTACCCGTTGCTTTGGCTGGGTGGCGCCCTTGGGGAGAGCCCTCGTTCGGAGTAGGTGGCATCTGGGCGGATGTGGCGCAATGAAGCGCAATAAATCTCACCAAGCTGGTGGTCGCACTGCCACCAGTGTCTCTAAGCGAGGCAAAATTGAATTCGATGCTGCACAATATGATCCTCAGTCGTTCCCCTCGTTGGCTGCGCCATGGGAGGGACGCAGATCTAGTGCCAAGCAGGAGCCTTATGTACCACAATACCTTGTCTGCAGCAGGACTGATGGTGACTCCTTTCTTACGACAAAGCCTATGTTTTTTGTGGAACACCTGGAGGATAAGTTTGGGGAAGTGGCGGGTTTGTCTAAAATGAGGAATGGGTCCATCCTCCTCAAGACGTCCTCCCCAGCCCAGTCACGGGCGTTGCTCTTGTGTGATAAGCTGGGAGACGTCCCTGTTACCGTCACTCCCCACAGTAGCTTAAATATGGTCCAGGGGATTATTTACCATCGCGACCTCTTGTTACAGTCCGATGACGAGCTGAGAGCTGGAACGACGTGGTGTGCATTTTGTCCGCCGTGTGCACAGAGGACCCAAGACCAACAGGGTGGCCACCGGTGCCTTTATCTTGGCCTTCGAGGGTGCTGTATTGCCTGAGAAGGTCAAGGTAATGGTTTACCGTTGTGACGTCAAGCCATACGTCCCTCCCCCGATGCGGTGCTTCCAGTGCTGGAAGTTTGGGCATATGTCCTCCCGTTGCCCATCCAGCGCCACATGTCGAGATTGCGGACGCCCCTCTCATCCCGATTCTCCATGTGCGCCTCCGCCTGTCTGTGTCAACTGTGGGGAACACCACTCTCCATGCTCGCCGGACTGCCCCATTCTTCATAAGGAGCGGAAGATTATGGAATTTAAGACCCTGGACCGGCTTACTTATCGCGAGGCAAAACTGAAATTTGAAAGGTTGCATCCTGTCCCTCTTCAAACTTCTTATGCTGCAGCTACGTTATCGTCACCCTCGCGGGCGGCAGTTGTCGCCTCCTCTGTGCCGCCTTCAGTTGGCCCTCGGGGCCGTCCATCTCTGTCTGCCTCCCTCGTGTCTGGGGGCAAGCCTTCCTCTGTTGCCCCCTTAGCAGTTGGGGGCAAACCCCCTTCTGTCACTCCCCCCGCACATGCTTCAGGAGTGACATCTGCTCCAAAACCAGGGGGCTCGATCCCTCCCCCTCCCCCTTCTCTGCCGGCGTCATCTCCGCCGGCGTCATCTCCGCCGGCGTCATCTCCGCCGGCGTCATCTCCGCCGGCGTCATCTCCGCCGGCGTCGTCTCTGCGGACTCCTCTCTCGCGGAAGGGGTCCCTCGGGGCCCTCCCTTCTTCCGTTTATTCTGCTACCCCGCCGGATGTCAGCCAGTGGCTGAAGGTTCATCCACCTGCTGGTCGTAGGGCTTCTGCGTCGTCGTCAGCCTCCGACGCTCCTTCAGAGAAACTCTCCCAGCCCTCTAAGCCAAAGGACAGACGCGAGAAGAAGGACCGGAACGTGTCCAAGAAGAAGGACGCTCCGGCAGTTTCAGTACCGCGTGCTGTCAATAGCTCTGGCTCTGGGGATGCGGTGGAGATCCTCGCCTCTGCCGCGGATCTCGCCCTCACGGAACCCTCGGGGACCTCTCCTATGGACACAGCTGACTCTCGCTCAGTGGCGGCTGTTGACTCTGCGGCGCCGTCTGCCTCTTAGTCGCCTTCACGCCCTCCCAGTCCCTTCCTGCTTCCATTCTCCAGTGGAATTGCGGCGGTTATTTCCGCCACCTGCCTGAGCTCCAGATGCTTCTGAGTGTTTCCCCTGTTCTGTGCATTGCTCTTCAGGAAACTTGGTTTCCAGCAATGCGGACCCCTGCCCTTCGCGGTTATCGGGGATACTATAAGAACCGCGCTGACTGTCAACGAGCTTCAGGTGGAGTTTGCCTCTTTGTTCACCACTCTGTCTGTAGCTCACCAGTACCCCTTCTGACGCCTTTAGAGGCAGTCGCTGTCAGGATTGAGCTCTCGCCGGCTATTACTGTTTGCTCTGTTTACGTTCCTCCGTATGGGCAACTCCCCCGACATGTCTTGGCTGCGCTGCTGGCTCAACTCCCGCCGCCATTGCTGCTTCTGGGCGATTTCAATGCCCACAACCCTCTATGGGGTGGGACTGTCTCCGATGACCGCGGTCGCGCTGTGGAGCATGTGTTGGCTCAGCTCGACCTTAGCCTCTTGAACACCGGTGCTCCCACGCATTTCAGTGTGGCCCATGGCTCGTTCTCGGCCATCGATCTCTCTCTTTGCAGCCCCGGACTTGTCCCATCCCTTCACTGGAGAGTGCATCCTGATCTGTGTGGTAGTGACCATTTTCCCATCTATTTGTCACTGCCCCAGTGTCATTCTTCTGGGCGCCTGCCCCGCTGGGCTCTCAACAGGGCTGACTGGCCGGCTTTTACTTCCGCAGCCACCATTGCTTCTCTCCCACAGGGTGACATTGACGAGGTGGTCCGTGTCTTGACCTCGTCAATTATTTCTGCGGCCGAGACTGCCATCCCTCGCTCTTCTGGACTCCCTCGGAGGAAGTCTGTCCCCTGGTGGTCGCCGGAGATTGCTGAGGCTATTCGCGACCGTAGGCGGGCTCTCCAGCGTCATAAGCGGCACCCATCTCTGGAGACCCTCATCGCCTTTAAGAAGCTCCATGCCTTGGCCCGTCGTCTTATTGCACGGCGTAAGCAGGAATGCTGGGAGAGGTATATTTCATCCTTGGGCTCCCGTGTCTCCCCGTCGCTCGTGTGGTCCCGCATCCGGCGGATTTATGGATACCAGACCCCTATGGGTGTCCCTGGAATCTCCCTGGACGGCGCTGTCTGCACGGACGCTGCCACCATTGCTGACCACCTTGCCACGCACTTTGCTACGAGCTCTGCGACTGCAACTTACCCTCCTGCCTTTCGCTCTCTAAAGGAGCGCGCCGAGCGGACGCCGTTATCGTTCCACACACGTCATTCTGAAAAATACAATGCTCCTTTCAGCGAGAGGGAATTCCTCGCTGCCCTCGCCAATTGCCCTGATACAGCGCCAGGACCGGACTGCATCCACGCGCAGATGCTGAAGCATCTCTCCAGGGACTGCCAGAGACACATCCTTACCATATTTAACCGCATTTGGAGCGTGGGCGTGTTCCCGTTGCAATGGCGAGAGGGTGTTATCGTTCCCATCTTGAAGCCCGGTGCGGACCCTCTGGCGGTGGATGGCTATCGTCCCATTACACTAACCAACGTTTTGTGCAAATTGCTCGAACGTATGGTGGGGCGGCGTTTGTGTTGGGTCCTTGAGTCGCGCGGTCTCCTCGCTCCATCCCAGGGTGGCTTCCGTCAGGGCCGGTCTGCTGCGGACAATTTGGTGCGGCTGGAATCTGCTATCCGTACGGCCTTTTCCCGCCGTCAGCATCTCGTTGCTGTATTTTTTGATCTGCGGAAGACATATGACACAACATGGAGGCATCACATCCTTGCTACGTTGCGCGAGTGGGGTCTTCGTGGTCAGCTCCCAGCTTTTCTTCAAAACTTTTTATTGCGCCGCTCTTTCCGGGTGCAAGTCGGTGCCGCCTCTAGTTCATCTTATATACAGGAAAATGGGGTCCCGCAGGGCTCGGTGTTGAGCGTTTCCTTATTTCTAGTGGCCATTAATGGTCTGGCTGCAGCCGTGGGGTCGTCGGTGTCTCCTTCTTTGTATGCCGACGACTTCTGCATCTCAGAGTCGCCGAACGCAGGCTGCAAGCAGCCGTTCGCAAGGCGGCCTCATGGGCTCTGACTCATGGATTTCAGTTCTCTGCGGCCAAGACTCGAGTTATGCACTTCTGCAGGCGTCGGACGGTCCACCCTCATCCGGAACTTTACCTCGACGGTCAACTACTTGAAGTGGTGGACACTAGCCGCTTCTTAGGACTCGTCTTTGATGCCCGGCTCACGTGGGTTCCTCATATTACTCAGCTGAAGCAAAAGTGCTGGCAGCACCTCAACGCCCTCCGCTGCCTGAGCCATGCGTCTTGGGGTGCAGATCGCAGCACGCTGTTGCGATTGTACAGAGCCCTTGTGCAGTCCAGGCTTGATTATGGGAGCCTGGCCTATGGGTCTGCATCGCCCTCAGTGTTGACATTGTTGGACCCCATACACCACTGTGGGGTTCGGCTTGCAACTGGCGCTTTCCGTACGAGCCCCGTGGATAGTCCGCTGGTGGAGGCCGGGGTTCCCCCGCTGCGGATTCGCCGCCACCGACTGCTCGCCGACTATGCTGTCCACGTGCATTGCTCACCGGGCCATCCCAATCATCGCCTGCTTTTCCCTACCAGGGTTCTCCCTCTGCCCGACCGGCGACCTAGGTTTGGGCTTTCCATTGCTGTCCGCGTCCAGTCCCTGCTGTCTGAACTGGGGTCGTTCCCTCTTCTGCTGCCCTTCCGGGCCTGTGCACCCACGCCTCCCTGGTGTATGACCCATCCGTCCGTCCGCCTGGACTTGGCACGGGAACCCAAGGACTCGGTTCCGCATGTGGCCCTCCGCCACCGTTTTCTTGCGCTCGTCGCCTCATTTTCAGGCTGTGAGCCTGTCTACACTGATGGTTCCCTGGTGGATGGTCGTCCTGCCTACGCTTTTGCTCACGCTGCCCATGTTGAACAGCGCTCCTTGCCGGCTGGCTGCAGTATTTTTACTGCAGAGCTGGTGGCCATATTGCGCGCTCTTGAGCATATGCGTTCCTGCTCAGGTACGTCCATCGTCATCTGCAGTGACTCCCTGAGCAGCCTCCAGGCTATCGACCACTGCTATACCTCTTCTCCTCTGGAATCCTTTATTCAGGAGTCTGTTTTTGCCATTACCCGCTCTGGTCGTTCGGTGGTCTTTGTTTGGACGCCAGGTCACGTTGGCATCCCGGGGAATGAACGTGTCGACAGGCTGGCCAAAGGGGCGGTCGACGCCCCCACTTTGGCGATCGGCCTCCCGGCTCGTGATTTGCAGCTGGCGTTGCGCCGTAAGGTGCTTCAGATGTGGCGTGACGAGTGGCGTAGCCTGACTTATCCGAATAAACTGCAGGCTGTTAAGGAGACGACCGATGTATGGCGGTCCTCCCTGCGGGCTTCTCGCAGGGACTCTGTCATCCTGTGTCGGCTCCGCATCGGCCATACCTACCTGACGCACGGACATCTTTTGCGTCAGGAGGATCCCCCCCTGTGTCAGTGTGGGTCCCGGTTGACGGTCGCCCACATTTTGTTGGAGTGTCCCCGCCTGCGCACCCTCCGGCAGACTTTTAATCTCCCGGGCACGTTGCCTTTGGTTTTATGCGACGATGCCTCCATGGCTGACGACGTTTTAAATTTTATCCGTGGTAGTCCTTTTTATGGTTCCATTTAGGGGGGACCTGTCCCTTTCCCTTTCTGTGTATCTTGTCCTCGAGTGTCCCATTGGTCGCAGATTTTAATGTGTGTATTCGGGTGGTTGACTCTTTCCCAATTTTTGTTCCCATGGTCAGTCAACCAGTCTCCGACCCTCTTCTTTTCTTCCGTTTCTTTCTGTCCAGTGTTTGTCTGTACTCTTCTTGTCTCTAGTGTTCGCTGCCACATTGGTGTTCTTTCAGTGACTGGGGGGAGGGGCGTCTCCTCCCCCCTTGGGGTTTTACCTGTTCCGTAAATTTTGTTTCGCCGGTTTTTTGGAATGGGGGACTGATGACCTTAGCTGTTTAGTCCCCCTTAAACTTCCCAACAACAACAACAACAACAACAATGAGAGATCAGGAACAGGAGGTAAAGTTCAAGGAGCAGAAATAAAAACTTTGATGTTTGCCAATGACGTTGGAGTTCCATCAGATGGTAAAGGATGTGGAATATCAGTTGAATGGAATGAATAGTATCTTTAAAAGTGTTTTTAAAATGAACATCAACAAAAGTAAAATGAGGATTATGGAATATAATTGATTTATCTGATGCTAAGGAAATAAGATTAGAAATGGGCTGCTGAAAGTAGTAGAAGAGTTTTGCAATTTCTGGAGCAAAATAATACACAGTGCCTGAGATAAAGAGGATATAGAACTTAAAACTGCAGTGACAAGTAAGGCTATACTGAGAAAACAATATATTTAACATTGAATGTAAGTTTTGGAGGGGGCAGGGGTTAGCTTCATATGAAATTGAAATTTGAATAATGATCAATTCAGACAAGAAGAAGATGGGAAAATGAGATGATTAACAAATTTACTGAATGAGATCAATAAGGGAAAGGTGATGTATAACCTGACTAAAAAAAGATTTAGAAAAAACGATTTGCACTTGGATTACAGTTCCTGTGCACTATTTAACTAGTTTCATTTTCTCTAGGCTTCTAACAGAATTAAAAAAAGAGCTATACACCCCATATTTTCAAATCCAATTTGAAAGACTTCTTAGTGGCACACGGATTTTATTATGCACAGGAATTCCTTGGAGTTGTTTATACCCTTGCACTATAAAATATTATTTATTGTGTAACCACTTGTAAAACTGTGTGTGTGTGTGTGTGTGTGTGTGTGTGTGTGTGTGTGTGTTGTCCTCGTCTTCTTATTTGGTTTTTAAATTGAATTACCTGTATAAGAAGTTATCAAAACTTAAATATTTGTTAAATGCAGATTGAGAAGGTTGTTTTTTTTAATAGTACAGTTCATGATAACAGTTCTCCACTTCAGGAATAGTAACATTTGGAGATTGGAATACATACTGTAAATGCTAAGAACAGTTAAATATCAGCAGTGTAAGTGAAGGAATACTGATTAATATATCTGTTATGTTTTCTGTGTACTTAGATTTCAATGAATGAATTGCTGTTTCATTCATTGTTAAGTGGTGACCAATTGTGTTGTTTCACATTGTATCATAGTTTCATAATTTGAGTATTTTTATAATAAAGTGATGCAGACAGCTATGCAGGAAAAATTATAATTTATCTTAATCACACAAACATAATATAGTAATTTTATCAACCATTGCTGTTCTTTTAGGAAAGTAACAAAAGATGGGATATGGAGAGGAAAATTCTGGGGCTATTCAAACCTCACAGCTACAGATCTGAAATGCATTTCTTTTCATGGACATGTCTCGCTTCTGGTAGACATTCTGAAAAACATACATAAGAGGTAAGTTTTCTTTTACAAACATTTTTTCCTGTCTAGCATTTCAGTTAGCCCTTCGCACAAACATTCGTTTGGTTGCTCATACTGAATTTCATATTTTTAACAACAAATTATGTTTTATTTTCTTCACCATTGAAGATAATTGTACTGTACAAATAATTTCCACTTTATACATGGAAAAAGTGCTATATTGTTTGGGGGGTGTACTGAAAATACTGAGTTTCAAAATATTTTAAACTTTGACATTATTTTAGTGAATTTTTAGGAAAACACAATCACGGATTCAGAGCTGTGACAGTGTTTTTAACTTGTTTGTGAGGATCTCTTGGTTATACTGCCTACCATTTACCCATTACAACTTGTAAGCTTCTTTTTGGTCATAGATTTATGCTTGGGGTCAGTGGAGAGAGAGTTGTAGTGTGTTCAGTGAAAGTAGCTACAAATTGCTTGGGTAATGTACACTAGCAGTGTCAGGCACAATCTGAATATAAGTATTCTGAATATTATAGTAAGAAAAGCACTTTGATTTGTGTGTAAGAAACATAGAGAGAAGAAGTGATGTAATGCAATTTCTGATCATTGTGCTCTTTGGTAATGTTTTAAATTCCAAACCTCACCCAAGTTTCTTACAGAGTCAGCACATGAGACATTGCTGGAAAGGTAAGGGCTATATACTCTCTTATTAATTTCAGTGGTGCACTATTTCACAGACACAGGCTGTATACCACAACCAGGTCCCCTAGGGGGCTCACATCTCTTTTGTGAATATGTGCTTAGGCACCTCAGGGCCCAAGCTCCTTTCACATGCTGCAAGTCTGTCCTTTTACTATTTTTTTTGGTCTCTAGCTTTCCATCGGATGACCTTCTTGATATCAATTGTGCTTGGATCTGGTTTGTCTGTGTTTGTGAATTGTTTTCTTCCTTTCTGACATTCTACAACTGTTCGCTCTTAACTATATGGTCCCCTTATTGGGTTTGATTTGCTCCTCATCTTCCAAATCATGCAGAAGTGCAGATCATCCAGAAAAGGTTGCCCAGTGCAGCGTTAATTCCACCTCTTGTGCCTCCTTTCTTTGCACTCTACCTTTGTTCCCATCAGATCGAGAAACACAAAACAGCAAGTTATTAGCTAATAGGCAATAAAGAGTGCAAATTTTCTGAAGAGTTCTTGTTCTCCCAATTACAAAGAATCCCATCTGCTATTAATTGCGATTCTTTTTTTTTTTTTATTATGAAAAACAAAAAAAGAGGGGCAGGCTGTCAAAATGCCCGACTGGGAGCAGGGAGCAGGATAGGCACCACAGGTCATTTCAACTCCCAACTGTCCTGAATATAGTTCGATGGCATCCAGTACAATGTATACACGTTTCAATTCCACAGTACGAAATACAGTGACGTGCAATAGAAGAATGCTTTATGAAGAGGCATGGCACTGCACTTTGGCACACTTAAGACCACATAACATGTCTTACATTTCCTCAAAAAAATATGTTTTTATGTTTCAGACTTTTCAGAAAGATGTACGTTACAAGATGAATATGTTTTTGAAAATTTGATTTTTATATATATAGTATTATTGACCTGGTTTGCAGATATCGTAGATCCGAGGCTGCTGCGCATAGCAGTCTGAGTTATAGTGGATAGTGTTCACGTTACCCATTTACCCATGTTTAAATTTAGCGATTTCCCCTTCGTTTACTCTCATGTCAAATGAAAACAAAACATATCTGTGGCTGGGAGCTATCAAGTGAATTAAAATACATTCATATAATTACGGAAGGCTAAAATGTGTCATTAGTTTCAGATATTATTTTATTTCCACCTTTCTGACTGTCAAGCATTAATTGCCTTGCAGAACAATGAAGTTATTTTTGTCTGTTTGCTAAAGAAATTTGACTTTTATTAACCTTTTCTGCAGAGGCAGCCAATGTATTTGAAATGAAATGTTAACTTCCACAGTACTGGCTAGTTTCAACTGTTCACTGCATTTCAAGTGCATGTTTTTATCTTCTAGCATGTATGGCTTTATGCCATAATAAAGAACCAAACATGATATAACACAGTACTGGTGCTCAAAGAAAATTTACATCCCAACAACTACACTGAAAAGCTTAATATCAGGTCGAGATCTACTTGATTGGGAATCTGGACATATGAATGTGCACTTTAAGTATGCACATTTTAGTTATGGTTCATGAAATTCTGATGCTCTTGGAGTATCCTCTGACGTCTTGTTTCTTTCATGACATAATGTAAGATCTTTCACTGTTTTACACGTATGTACATATGGTCTTCCTGCATCATAGTAGCTGCGCAAGCACGGTGACGCCTGTTATCTACGCTCTCTGGCAACTGCTGAAACGAATCTATTTGTAACAGGTTGCAGGAAAACATTGCGATTGTTGGTTTGAAAAGCGTTACTTTCAAAGTAAATATCCTTTTACATAAGTTGAACTATGTGCGAGAATGTACCACGAATTTCTTAAATCACAGAGCATTTAACTGTCATTTAAAAATCAGCTCTTTGATGACGAGCCATTTAGAAGAACTTCAAACCCCGAAGATCAGACATCTGTCATTATTAAAAATTTTACTGGCACATTTGTGTGATTCTTAAAGTGTAACACGCGAAAAAAAGATGAACATTATATTTGAAATCATAGCTTCTCTTGCAGCTTATTAATCTTAGAGACCAATATTATATGTTAAAGCTTTGCTTTTCTTGTAGCAACACTAAGTATATTAATTGTAAACTATTAACTTTCCCTGTCAACAGTGATGTTGCTGTTTGCTGACTACATCACGCGTCCTATGCTCTGAATGTGCACTGTCATCAGTTATCGAGATCACATGACATGAGCTATGACTGGCCTACAGAAACATATCACAATATCGATTTCAATGATTCGGAAAGTAACATGCAGTGTTTGGTGGAATTCCAATGTATACTTTCGTAATACGAAAATATGCAACGTACATGTTGCTGCACATAAAAGATATTTCCAAAACATGTCTTTTTCCAAAATGTGTATTTTTCTCTGAGTTTCGTTTTCTAAAGTGCCGGGAAATTCAACGCCCGTGAATAAAACCTTAACCATTCAAAGGATTGATAAGGGAAAATATACTGTCATATAATACAGAAAAAGCGTGTTTTCACCTGGTAGAAAGTGTATTTTTAATTGGGAAATCTGAGGAAAATCCAGGAATTTTTGTTCCTTGTCCATGTATACAGCCTGAATAATCTTCTCAACCTGGACCCCATTCTTTCTGGGCAATCCCAATGCATTGTAATTTAGGAAGTGCGACATTACGACCATAAGGTTGTTCTACACATATCCAGTCATAAGCCTTGCTGTCACCGACCCCTAAATACTGTGTGTATCTGAATCTGTTTGCCACTGAATGATAAAAAGTCATGAGAACTCTTTCTACTTCCATCCGACCACTTGGACCAGTATAATTCATACTCTTTCTCAGTTTCACTGCCACAAGTTTTACAGCACTTGCTTAGAATGTCTACATCAATTACTTTGCCTGTATCAAATGATGTAGCTATCATGACACCATTTAGCAAAGCGTGGCCACATTTCTGCCAGCTGCATTCAAAACAAGCACAAATATCACCACTTTCACTGGCATCACTTTCCTTGAGTGCTTCTTCAGCTGCTTCCTTCATGAGATGTTACAAATTTCTGCAACAGCAGTTCCAATAATTTTATTGTAAGTCATAAATTTTGGAGGTAGATTTGGAATGTCAAGTGATGCAAATAAGAGTTTGCCCGCTTCCATCCGTTTACCAATAGATCTGAGACCATAGACTAGCCTGATGGTATTATCATACAAATTATTATTTGCTATTTCTGATGTGTCATTGCTGTAGCAACTGCACACATTTTGTACTATTAACGTCTGTTTTGACACAATCCCTTTGCAAAAACACCGATTCTCTCCCAAGGATATGTCACCCCCACATATTCTGCACACAGTATTTTTGGAAATGAAATCACAGGGTATGCTAAGGTTCACCACAATATTTCCAAACGAATATTCATCTCCACAAGCTAACTGGGAGGAAACTCCTTGAAGACACTGCAGTTTCTTTCTTGAGGTGCTGATTATCTGTACATTTAACATTCTTGCTTCCTTTGACCCGCTAACATCATTTACCTTTATGTATATTTCCTCTGAATTTTAATTTAGGTGAGAGTTTATTTATTTGCAGCACTTTTATGAAAATATGTGAAACCAGAGAAAATAGAAATCAGCACTCACTCCACTCACAACAAACTTCATAAGTACAACCAATAGCGCTCGAAAACAATAACAAACATGATCAGAATGATGAGTATCGCTAGTAGATAAAGGGTAGGAAGCCTTGACACGGTAAAACAATAAAAGCAGGAAATAATGTACAAGGAATAAAAGAAACCTGTGCATTATCTCTGCATGGTGCCAAAAAGAAGGTGTAACTTTTAAATGCCAGTTCACACAGAGTATCAGGAAAACTGTCATAATTTATGAAAAAATTGCCATATTTATATGAAATAAAAATTGTTTAATGCAAGAAGTAGTGGGCATTTCAAATATACAAAAATCTAAAAATTAGTTTTTGATCCCGTTTGCTTTCATTCTCCCCGTAAGGTCATGATGTACAGGTGTGATGTGAAACCATATGTCCCACCACTGATGAGGTGCTTCAGATGCATATGCTTTGGTCATATGTCATCCCGCTGTATGGCGAATCCACAATGTGGCAACTGTGGATGATCACTCCACAAAGGTAGTCCTTGTGAATGTCGACCTTGGCGTGACAACTGCACGGAACACCAGGCTCCACCGTTGGCAGTTTGCACATTTTTCAAGCAAGAAAAGAAGAGCCAGGAAGGCAAATCTATTAACTGTCTATCACTTACTGAGGCACAAAAGAAATATAAATGCCTACATCCTGTGGATATTATGATCAATTACTCTCTAACATCAAAACCACTTCCCCCTTCCCACATGCCTTCTCCCCGTCCCCTCCTCCCCAACCTTTCCCAAACCAGATCTATTACCACTTGAGTGAATCTTGCCCACCAAAGGTTGTGAAGGAAAAGAAGAAGAAGAAGAAGAAGAATCACGACATAAGAATCGGGACAAGGCTCCTCTGGTGCCCCTGAAGACACCAGGTCCCCCCACACAGTCAGATTTTGAGCCACTGTTTGTGGAGGTTGGTCCATCGACACTGGTGACAGGCAGTGATCCTGTGGTGTGACCAATCCTCCTGGCCTGTTCACTCCTAAAGTGGCCATCAGTCACGTGATCATTCACTGGAATTGTAACTGTTACTACTATCACCTACTGGAACTACAACACTGTATGTCCTCCTCTTCTGCTGTTTGCAATGCCCTCCAAGAAACTCACTTTACTGGTGATCATTCTCAATTGCTCCATTGTTATTGTCCATTGTGTTGGAACCACACTGGTCCCAAGAGGTTTTTACAGCTGCCATTAGTGAATGGATTCCCCTTCGTACCTTGTTGAAGGCAATAGCAGTGCGGGTGCAAACGACCTCAGCAATTACCATTTTCAACATGTACCTACCTCCAGGCAGGCCACCTACTTATTTTTAAATGACCACATTAATCCAACAACCCTCCCCCCTCCTCCTTTCCTGCTTGGGTACTTCAACACACACCATCCCCTGTGGTGGAGTACCATTTTGTCTGGTAGGGGTCTTCTAATTGACCAGCTTCTCGTATACCTTGGCATATGTTGTGCTGCTGCACAGCAGACGCCTCAGTGAAGGTTCCCTGACTCACTTTAGTGCTTCCCCTGGCACCTTTTGAGCCTCTTCCCATAATCTTGTAACTTCACTACATTGGTCTCTTTATGATGACCTTTGTGACAGCTTTGCGATGATCTTGTCGTTTGCTTGCCACTGTCAGACAGACCAACTGCCACGTTCGATGCTTCATAGAGTGAGCTGGCATTTGTATGTCTCTGCTGTTATGATCATGTATGCTGCTGAAACTACTATTCGTCTTTCTACAGTAGTTATTCACAATGGCTAATGATCCCTGTAACAGTACTAACGAGTTCCTTCGCAGACCAACCTTATGACTTTTAAGTGGCTTTGTGCTAAGGCTCACTGTTTAAACAAACACAGTAAGAAGGAATGCTGGAAATGCCATGTCTCTCTGGAGTTGTATGCCTCTTCATCTCAGGTGAGGGCTAGGCTCTGTGATCTTATGGGCTGCCAACATTCATCAGCTGTTCTGGGTCTTGTTATACAGGATGGCATTTTTACCAATTCACCAGTTCTTGCAGAACACCATATCAATCACATGGCAATAGCATTGGGGTCCTCTCCCTGTCCGACTACCTTCATTCCCTTATGTTTCACTCCCCATAAAGCTGAATCCTATAATAAACCCTTCACAGGCAGGGAACTACTTCGAGTTCTTGCCTAGACACAAGACACAGCCCCACATGCTCACCAAAATAACAGCATTACGCCTTGAGCGGCCTGTGCCAACATTTGAGTGGCTGAACACCGCCACTGCAGTTCCAGGCATATGATTCACCTACAGGCGGGAGCTGCATCGGCACGCTCCCAAAAGGGTGCAGTCGGTGTGGACCTACTCACTTTTGCAGGATCGTGTGCTTGAAAATAGGTCTTACCAAATCCTGGCTGCTCAATAGTGACTTCTCCATGAACAAGCTCTCTGGGCTTTATGCTGACTGCTGCCGCTGTTTGTCAATCAGAAGCTGTCCTGGAATTCTCTCACAGCCTGTTGTCTGGTGCCAGTCTACCCGCCAGGGATCTTCGTCTCTGACGCTACATAGAGCAACCAGCAGTTGCCATGCGGAGACTTGGTCTTTACAGTGTGGACCTCCAGCACGTTGGTATTTTGGCTCAATGCAGTGTTTGTGTGATTAGAGTGTCGGTCGGTTGCTTTCGACCTGTATTTCAACTCTAGTAATTGATTGCTTTCAGTGGCTGACAGTGGCTGTGTCTCACATGATTCAGTGATAGAGACCTAATTGTGAACTATTTCTTGTGTCGTGTAATTTGACTCCGAAGAAGGATAATTGAAGCTTTATGTTTGTTTCAATAAACTTACTTTTCCATGTCTACCTGGGTTTTAGTTTGTCTGCGTCAAACTCAAGGTGGGAGATTTCAGCATTAGGCTCTAGCCTTCCTTCATGATGGATGGATGACCAGTTTGCTATCTTGACAACCTCTCTGTTGTTTTGGTCGGTGGTAAGTGGCTGCCTGACTAAAACATGGATTTATTTAAATTCTGTGTATCTGCCACACTTGTCTGTGAATTACGTCACCTCTCATGTAGTATGGTGACCAAGCTGTGTTTCGTTCAGCCCTTCGGGAGCTGAGTATAGGCTTGGCAACCCCAGGGTTCCTGAGCTGGGGAATGGTAAGCGCCGCCAGTCCCCTTTCACCATAAGCTCTGGGCATGTTTCAGCAACCACCAAATGGCGTGGCAGTGGAGCATTATGTGTCTCAAGGAATGGGGATCTGGGCTGGGTGTCCTGGATCGTGAGGACGGTATAAACTTCTATAAAAAAAAACACTAAAGGTGTGCTGCATACTGATGGAATGCATGGCTGTTGAGGTGGAACAGTTGTTTGTGGGCAACCTCTGTGGAACCTGCCGTACCTCAGTTGTATAAGGCTTACTCAGGCATGCGGGGCTCTGTCTGAGTGGACCCTTACTTCCCTAGCTGATCGTATGACCGAGATGGAACCCTCGAAATCATCTTCTTCTTCTCCCAGCAGGAAGGGTGTACCACCTGGGAGTATTCACACCCATTCATCCAAAAGAATGAGATAAGGGAGTATTCACACCCATTCATCCAAAAGAATGAGATAGGCCAGTCCTCCTGATAACAAGAATACTTTGGACTGCAGTAACAGGACTCATGGAGTCGTGAATAACAGTGTGTTTCTGGTGATAAAGAGGAAGGAGGGGACATTTGAAAAAGTGTCCCCATTTTATATCCATAAGGGTTTGGAAGGCCTTGCTGGAACATTAAAATCTATAAAATGATTGTGTAAGGGCTCATTGTTGGTTGAAACTAGCAGGTAGCTTAAGAAAGAGCAGAAACTGGGTGACTATGATAACATTGTTGAGATGCACACCTCTCTCGACTCCAATAAGGGTGTTGTCACATGCTGAGATATCATGGACATGGACATAGAAGAACTGAAGCAAGAATGAGCATTCTAGGGAATAGTTGATGTGGAGCAACAAACACGCAGGAATAATGGAGCAACTGAAAAGACTGCCGCTTTCATTGTCACATTCAATTCTCCGACACTGCCTGAACATTTCATGGCAGGCTTCCTTCGACTTAATGTTCGGTCTTACATTCGAAACGCTATGCGGTGCTATAAATGCCAGTGTTTCGGTCATACAACCATGGGTTGTGGAGGTGAAGCGATCTGCGGGAGCTGTGGAAAAGCCACTCATGACATTGGGGCTGACTGCTCTTCTCCAGCGGTCTGCATCAACTGCTCTGGGAACCACCCAGTCTAATGCCGAAACTGCCCTGTTTTTGCTGAAGATTGCAAAATACAGGAAATAAAAGTGACCAAGGGGATACCCTATGCCGAAGCAAAAAAAGAAATTACGGCGTCGAAATCCTCTGTCTTTGCCACCTCATGTTCTTCCATGGTGCAGAAACCTATTCCCAAGGCGGACGCGTCGGCACAGATGACGCTTAATGTGCCTGTATCCACCACAAGCACCTTACTTCCATGTGTAGATGTCAAGGGAAAAAGAGTAAGAACAAAGCAATCCAGGCAGCTACACTAGGAAAGACCAATAACAGTTCTGCAGCGAGCATCCAGAAGGTACAAGAAAAGCAGAGTGCCTCTCAATGCCCCCTTTCCCCCTCATCCTCAAAGGGACAGGGTGCAGGGAAAGGCTCATGACATTAGAGTCAAAAGGTGTCCTGAGCACCATCAGACATAATTCTTTCTGTCTGACTGATGAGGAGGATATCATAGAGTTAGATGCTTTGCATCCAGGCAGCCCCTCCACTCCCCCTCGCTCTGCGAGTGCTCCATCTCCCCAATGCAAAGATGGGGTAAATTAAAACCACACTGATGACATGGGTTCCGTACTGTAGAGAAACATGAATGGGTTCAGGACTAATGTAGAGTAACTGAAACTCCTAGCACATGAACGTCTTGTGCTTTTGTTTACAAGAAACGCATTTTAAAGATACAGCTGTCCCTGTCGCATTTTAAAGATACAGCTGTCCCTGTGCTCCAGGGGTATACACTATACCGCAAGGATGACCTATTAGGGGAAAGGGCCAAGGGAGGTGTCACAGTTCTGTCACTAATGTGCACCACTCCTGCTTTCTCCTTGTCTACTGACCTGCAAGCAGTTGCAGTTCAAATTCATGTGTGTCGAAGGATTACTATTTGCTCACTGTATTTACCTGTGCAAGATGCACTGGACTCTGGGGCTCTCACAGATATTATTGCACAATTCACATGACCGTTCCTCCTCCTGGGAGACTTCAATGCCCATCATGTCCTGTGGGGCTCGCCCAATACTTACCCTCGGGGTCAGGTTTTGGAGGGCTTCATGACATCACACGAGCTATGCATCCTTAAGACGGGTACTCACACACATTTCTCTACTGCTACTGGGTCATTCTTGGCCATCGACCACTCTTTCTGTTCTCCCGCCCTCGCCTACTCTGTTCACTGTGTCATTGGTGACCTTCATTCCAGTAACCACTTCCCAATCTGCCCACCTTCATGTACTAAGTAGCTCACCACCTGAAGTTAAGCCCCGAAAATGGATGGTCAGCAGGGCTAACTCAACACATTTCAGCCAGTTGCCTGTGTTTGAACACTGAGACATCATCAAGGATGAGTGGACATCACGCAAGTGATCCATCGTGTCACTGACTTCTAGATCCTACAGCCCTCAGGTCATCTTAGGAGGCGACCAGTAGCTTGGTGGACAGATGAATGCCATTCCGTGATCCAGTAAAGGCGTGCTGCTCTTCGACATTTTAAATGCCGACCGACAACGGATAACCTTAAGGCCTTTCGAGTCGCAAGGGCCAAGGCTTGACAAGTTGGTAGGGATAGTAGGAAAAGGTCATGGCAAGCATTCCTGGCCTCCATCAACAGTTCCACTTCTTCTGTAAAAGTATAGGAAGCCATCCGAAGGATTTCCGGTAAACGCAGCTGTTTACCGATAGAAGCACTGCTGAAACAGGGGTGCCTCCAAACAACACCCAGACATTGCTCAGATGCTGGCCGAACATTCTGCATGAACTACTAACAAGCAGGCCAAGATCCACCATTTTGTCGCTATTGTGCAACTGTAGGGAGGGAAAAGTTGGACTTCAGGTCCAACAGTTCTGAGGCCTACAACTCTTTCTTCATGTGGGATCTCGAATCGGCTCTGACTGAGATTCGTGACACTGCACCCAATCACGACCAAATGTGGTAATGCATGCTTCAACATTTGCCAGCAGCATCAAAGAAAATCATTGTCGAATGTTTTAATCTAATATGGCAGATAGGCAACTTACCCAACTCGTTGAGGGAGGCAATTCTGATCCCTCTCCACAAATCAGGAAAGGGCTGCATGTCCCAGTAGTTATCAGAGTATCACCTTAGTAAGCTGTTTAGGAAAGATCCTAGAGTGAATGGTTAATTGTTATCTGGTCTGGTTGTTAGAAACCAGGCAACTCCTTAGCCGCTCTCAGTGTGGATTCCAAAGATTTCAGTTCACTGTCAACAATCTGACCCTCCTAGAGGCAGCTATTCAGCAGGCTTTCCTCCGTGAGCATCACTCTTCGCTATAAGTAAGGCATACGATACTACTTGGAGACACTTTATTCTCGCACAACTGCATCAATGGGATTTTCATCACCACCTCCCCATCTTCATATGATCTTTCTTGTCTCAGCAGTTTTTTAAATACTGTGTGTCCTAGTTTCCTGTTATGTTTCTTATAGATCTATTCTTTCTCATTTCCACAGTGAACTGTATTCTGTCATGTTATTAGTTTAAATGCTGGTTGAAAAGGCAAAGTTTATTTCCTCTGTGTGGTTAAATGACAAATGTCATTTACATTTTGTAACAAGCATTTAGGAAGAAGATTGATTCACCCATCTACAAGTCATCAGATCAAGTACAACTGACTGTCAAAATCAGAATTTTGCCCAAGTATCACCATATGCTCCCAGTGAAAAGCCTGCACTGAACACATTGGAGATAGTTGTGAACTACTCCAACCACACCCTCGGTGAGGCAGCCAAGCAAGTACTATACAAAGGACACAACTTAGCATTGGCTCCGCAGTGGGTCTCCACAGAAGAAATAAGAATCAGTGAAAGTTTCACTCTGTGCCCTGCTCCGAATAGAAGCAGAGAAGATAAGACAAGAGACAGTCAAGACCTTGCTATGTGCAAAGCTGCTGCAAGTTTGTATCTGAAAGGAAAAACAACATGCCCTGTTAGAACTGAGGAATAATCCTGATATTTTAGTCATACAAGTTGACAGTGGCGATGTGTCCATCATTTTGGACTCTGTGGACTACAGTTCCAGGATGAGATACCTCATCAAAGAGCCCATATAAATAGAACTTAAGAGTGGCACTAGTGCTAAGATACAGATGAACACTCTAATTAAGGAGTCAAGATTACAGAGTGACACAACAAAAAAGGTCATACCTGAAGTTCCAATAGCACCAAGGATTTATGGAGTATCTAAGATACACACAGAAGAATATCCATTAATTCCCATAGTTAATTGTATTAATTTGCATACATACTATCTGGCGAAATGCTTAACGAACAAGCTGAGGCATGATGAATCATAGGCCGGCCGCAGTGGTATCGCGGTTAAGGCGCTCAGTCCGGAACCGCGCGACTGCTACGGTCGCAGGTTTGAATCCTGCCTCGGGCATGGATGTGTGTGATGTCCTTAGGTTAGTTAAGTTTAAGTAGTTCTAAGTTCTAGGGGACTGATGACCACAGATGTTAAGTCCCATAGTGCTCAGAGCCATTTGAACCATTTTGATGAATCATATAGAGTTGAATGTTCTGGGCACTTTACATTTCATTGATTGCTTAAAGATCCTATCCATCTCATCCACAGAATTAATGGTGAACTTTGATGTCAAATTCTTGTTCATCAGTGTCCACTACGGGACATACCGAATATTCTACTTCAGTGTGCTGAATCATATACGGAGTAGTCCATTGATCGTGACCGGGCCAAATATCTCACGAAATAATCGTCAAACGAAAAAACTACAAAGAACAAAACTTGTCTAGCTTGAAGGGGGAAACCAGATGGCACTATGGTTGGCCCGCTAGATGGCGCTGCCATAGGTCAAACGGATATCAACTGCATTTTTTAAAATAGGAACCCCCCACTTTTAATTACATATTCGTGTAGTATGTAAAGAAATATTACTGTTTTAGTTGGACCACTTTTTTCGCTTTGTGATAGATGGCGCTGTAATAGTCACAAACATATGGCTCACAATTTTAGATGAACAGTTGGTAACGGGTAGGTTTCGAAATTAAAATACAGAACATAGGTACATTTGAACATTTTATTTTGGTTGTTCCAATGTGATACATGTACCTTTGTGAACTTATCATTTCTGAGAACGCATGCTGTTACAGCGTGATTACCTGTAAATACCACATTAATGCAATAAATGCTCAAAATGATATCCGTCAGTCTCAATGCATTTGACAATACGTGTAACGACATTCCTCTCAACAGCGAGTAGTTCGCCTTCCGTAATGTTCGCATATCCATTGACAATGTGCTGACGCATGTTGTCAGGCATTATTAGTGGATCACTATAGCAAATATCCTTCAACTTTCCCCACACAAAGAAATCTGGGGACGTCAGATCCAGTGAACGCGCGGGCCATGGTATGGTGCTTCAACAACCAATCCACCTGTCATGAAATATGCTATTCAATACCACTTCAACCGCACGTGAGCTATGTGCCGGACATCCATCATGTTTGAAGTACATCGCCATTCTGTCATCCAGTGAAACATCTTGTAGTAACATTGGTAGAACATTACGTACGAAATCAGCATACAATGCACCATTTAGATTGCCATCAATAAAATGGGGGCCAATTATCCTTCCTCCCATAATGCCGCACCATACATTTACCCGCCAAGGTCGCTGATGTTCCACTTGTTGCAGCCATCGTGGATTTTCCGTTGCCCAATAGTACATATTATGCCACTTTACGTTACCGCTGTTGGTGAATGACGCTTCGTCACTAAATAGAATGCATGCAAAAAATCTGTCATCATCCTGTAATTTCTCTTGTGCCCAGTGGCAGAACTGTACACTATGTTCAAAGTCGTCACCATGCAATTCCTGGTGCATAAAAATATGGTACAGGTGCAAGCGATGTTAGTGTAGCATTCTCAACACCGACGTTTCTGAGATTCCCGATTCTCACCTAATTTGTCTGCTACTGATGTGCAGATTAGTCGCGACAGCAGCCGAAACACCTACTTGGGCATCATCATTTGTTGCAGGTTGTGGTTGATGTTTCACATGTGGCTGAACACTTCCTGTTTCCTTAAATAACGTAACTATCCGGCGAACGGTCCAGACACTTCGGTGATGTCATCCAGGATACTGAGCAGCATACATAGCACACGCCCATTGGGCATTATTATCACAATAGCCATACATCGACACGATATTGACCTTTTCCACAATTGGTAAA
Organism: Schistocerca gregaria; assembly: GCF_023897955.1. Classification (NCBI taxonomy): domain Eukaryota; kingdom Metazoa; phylum Arthropoda; class Insecta; order Orthoptera; family Acrididae; genus Schistocerca; species Schistocerca gregaria. The sequence continues at coordinate 817,542,764 of NC_064931.1, read as the reverse complement.
CGGTCCGTTTTAGCACAGGTAATGTATCATGAAGCAAATACCGTCCGCACTGGAGAAATGTTACGTGATATGACGTACTTACACATTTGTGACTATTACAGCGCCATCTATCACAAAGCAAAAAAAGTGGTCCAACTAAAACATTCATATTTCTTTACATACTACACGAATATGTAATAAAAAATGGGTGTTCCTATTTTTTAAAAACACAGTTGATATGTGTTTGACCTATGGCAGCGCCATCTAGTAGCCCAACCATAGCACCATCTGGTTCCCCCCTTCAAGCTAGATGAGTTTTGTTCTTTGTAGTTTTTTCGTTTGATGGTTATTTCGTGAGCTATTTGGCCCAGTCACTGTCAATGGACCACCCTGTATAAATGACCTTGTGCAGCATTGCCTGACACATTTATTTCAAGTGGTAAGAGAAGTTCTATAAACAGTGTGACAATAGGCTCCCCTCTTTCACCAATAGCGGCTGCCCAATCCATGGAAGCTCTCGAAAAGATGGAGCTGCTCTCCACTCCCCTGCATCCTAAATGTTGATTATGCTATGTGGATGACACATTTTTCATTTGGGCACACAGAGGAAATGAATTTCACTGTTTTCGCCAACATCCAAGCCAACAATATGACAAAGTACATTTCATGATGCTGGAAATCGAAAAGGACGGTGTGCGACCGTGTCATGATGTTGAGGTCTATTGTAAGCATGACGGGAAACTTGGACACAGTGTGTTCAGGAAGCCAAATACCTGAATGCCATGTCCTATGACCACTCAGAATCATGGAATCAGTGATACCAAAATCCTGGAGGGAACTTCACAAGTTATGAACCATTTGCAGTGCAAATGGCTATAGTGAGGATACCACAAAGAAATCTATGGCAACAAGGGACAAAACTGATACTAGTCAGACAGAACCAACATCTACTGTATATAAAAGGTGTTATTAATAGAGTGGCAAATTTCTACATGGGAAGGAGGATGAAGCCAATTTAATACAGCAACAACAAAACAAGAAACACTCCTGGTTCCACTAAAGACTGTAGGAAAGTTCGTATACCAGCTCAGATGTAATTGTGAACTGGTCTATATTTGGGAGATGGAGTGCCCTATCAACACTCATATTGGGGCACATGAGCGATATGCATGGTGTGGTCACCATACTAAATAGACATTGGCATAAAATGCAGACAAGTGTGGTGGATCTGTGCAATGTCTGTACATATTTCAGCCAGGTAGCCAGTTATCACTAATGGAAAAATTAGCCAGGTTGTTGAAATATCTGAGTGGCAGTGAGGAGGGCTAAAAACTATCACTGTCTTGGTTGCCATTAATTGCAGGCTGGTGGGCCAAATGTTATAGATGAGTTATCGCACCATGTGATGTAAATACTGCACTGCAGGCAACGTGAATCACTGACAGGTCACTATGTAAGCAACAGCATGTAACAAAGGCAACTTTCACTGGATTCACAGATGACACTCAATTAAAATCAACATTACCAGGAATAGTATTCGATATCCTTCCCCCATTAACCCTTCAGACACCATAAAATAGTCCTTCCCCCATTAACCCTTCAGACACCATAAAATAGTATTTCCATTACAATCAGCCATTTGCAAATAATAAATATGAAGCAGCAAGTCACAAGTAGTCAGCTTGATGAAGAGTGCCTACAATAGCAGCCGAAATGTTTGTAGTTTTATCATATATGATATGGTCACACACACCCAGAAGGATTTCACTGAAATGGGCCCACCAGCAAAAGCATCTTTTCAGTGTGTGACTCATATAGTTAATGAGTTCATGGCTTTCATACGTGCATAACTGCAGTAGTATTCCATTCTATTTGTGATGCAGTGTTAGTACAGTGTACCACATTCACAAAAACAATACATTTGGTGTGGATGCATGGGGCAACAAAGTAAATTAGGATATTGTCTCCAAAAAACCACAGGCAGTTACTGATAACTTTCTGGGTGCAGCTGGATGTGTTTCTTGAACTTTATATTTTATGGGTGTTATATATTGTCACAGATGCTATATGGTGTTGCTAGTCATATCAAAACTGCCAGTGAGTGCTCCTGGATTACAATAAAACTAATGGCGGTTCCATAATTTCTGTTACAATGTGAAGTTCATTGTCATTCCTGTGTCATCTACTACTGTGCTTAGGAGCATCTATGACACTAACACTGTGAAGATGAATGTGGTTAGTATTCATATTGTGTGTGTTTTACACGCCTTAAAAATGCAATTCACAGGAAAATTTTTGTTCCAGAGCAGTCATGATTGATCATGCAGAAATTGCTCTGCATGATGCATTTGGTGATAAAGTATACTGGGAAGTGAGGAGGAGTATGAGATTTGCATTGCCACTTGTTGAGATAGCAACAGAATTCAGGAAAGATTTTCTTGACTCTGATGATGACACTGATGGTACAGTAAGGCCAAGGGACTGGCAGATGGAAAAGGTGATATAAAAATTAATTATATATAATAGACTTCAAATGCTTTTAATTCCATAGTCTTAGCAAGAAATCTTTTTTTAACTCCATTTATTTAGTTTTTGCCAATAGTGTATTTGTAGTGGACTCATGCAATAAATTCTTTTTTGTAGCCCACAAGTGCAAAGAATAGTTGTGTGGAACGTTATATGGTCTTTCACCTTTTTAAAGACAATGCTGTGCTCACAATACTCTGATGAAGTTATTTACCAATTGTGATTGTGAATATAGTGAGCACTGCATTCCACGTGATGAAGAAACCCTTTAATGTGAATGGGCCGAAATATCATGGCAGAATGTCGACAGGATCCTGCTGCATACCCGGAAATTATTAGAAAAACCCTTTAATAATTGCTTTAAGTAGCACTGGAACAAAGCTTGAAACTCTTTAGCACAGCAGAGATATTGTCGTAGTAAATTTTTTTTTGCACTTTAGTAAAAAAAGTCTCACAGCTCATGGCCGGAAGAATATAAGGCCAAGATCAGAACATCACAGGGTCCCAGGTTCGATTCCCAGCTTGGTCAGGGGTTATCCCCACCAGGGAACTGGGTATTTGTATTGTCCTCATCATCATTCGGGAGTGGCGAGATTGGAACTGGACAGATGAGGAAATTTTACGGGTGCTGATGGCCTTGATGTTGAGCACATCATCATCAAGATTAGAACAAAGTCGCAGCTTAACATTTCTGTCTTTATCAGATTTGCAGCAGTTCTAAGCATATGAAGTAGTTTGTAAATTAAAATGTATTTCTAACGAAGAAGGTCTAAGAAGCAGCTTCAGTGCTATCTGCAATTGTCACATTAATTTATACACTATTCCCTATGTCTTTAAAAAATATTTGTAATCATCTCAGTATTATAAAACGTATAGTTGCTACTCACCATACATCGGAGATGCTGAGTCGCAGATAGGCACAACAAAAAGACTGTCAGAAAGTCATCTATCGGACAGCAAGTGTTGAAAATAGACAACATAGAAACATGCATGCGCGCGCTCGCGCGCGCGCACACGCACGCACGCACACACACACACACACACACACACAAAAATCACAAATGCAACTCACACACATATGACGACAGTCTCTGGCAGCTGAAGCCAGACTGCAACCAGCAGCGTATGATGGGAGAGGCAGACAAGTGGTAGGGGTAAGGAGGAGATTGGGGTGGGTAGGGGGATGTTAATGTGCTGCTTGTGGGAGCATACAGGGATGAGGTGAGGTGGAGAGAGGGTAGGGCAGCTAGGTGCAGTCAGGAGGTTAGACGGAGGGTGGGGGTGGGTGGGGTCAGGTAGGGGAAAAGAAGATAAGTAAAAAGACTTGAGGGTGTGTTGGTGGAATAGAGGGCTGTGTAGTGCTGGAATGGGAACAGTTAAGGGGCTAGATGGTTAAGGACAATGACTAATGAAAGTTGAGACCAGGAGGGTTATGAGAATGTCAGATATATTGCAGAGAGAGTTCCCACCTGAGCAATTGAGACAAGCTGGTGTTGGTGGGAAGGATCCAGATGGCACAGGCTGTGAAGCAGTCATTGAAATGAAGAACATCATGTTGGGCAGTGTACTCAGCAATGGAGTGGTCCAGCCATTTCTTAGCCACAGTTTGTCAGTGTCCATTCATGTGGAGAGACAGCTTGTGGATTGTCACACCCAGCACAGCAGTTGCAGCTTAGTCGATAGATCACATGACTGGTTTCACAGGTAGCCCTGGCTTTGCTGGGATGGGTGATGCTTGTGGCTGGACTGGAGCAGTTAGTGGTGGGAGGATGTACGGGATAGGTCTTGCATCTAGGTCTATTACAGGGATATGAGCCATGAGGCAAGGGGTTGGGAGCAGGGGTTGTGTAGATGGATGAGCATATTGTGTAGGTTCAGTGGGCAGCAGAATAACACTGTGGGTGGGGTGGGGAGGATAGTGGGTAGGACATGTCTCATTTCAGGGCACAATGAGAAGTAGTCAAAACCATGGTGGACAATTTAATTCAGTTCCTACAGTCCTGGGTGGTATTTAGCCGCGAGGGGAATGATCCTCTGTGGCTGGGGCAATGGGACTTAAGGAGGCAGTGGATGACTGGAAAGATAAGGCACAGGAGATTTGTTTTTGTACAATGTTGGGAGGGTAATTACGGCTTATGGAGGTCTCAGTGAGATCCTCGGTATATTTTGACATGGACTGCTCATCACTGCATATGTGACGGCCATGGCTAGCAAGGCTGTATGGAAAGGACTTCTTCGTATAGATTGGAGTAAAGTAAATGGAGGAGAAGGTGTCGAGGTTCTGGATGAATGTGGATAGGGTGTCCTGCACCTCAATCAACACCAGAAAGTTGTCATCAGCGAATCAGAACAAGCTAAGGGTTTGGAATTCCATATGTTTAGGACGGAATCCTTTAGATGGCCCATGAATAGGTTGGCATAGGATGGTGCCATGTGGGCGCCCATAGCCATACCCCAGATTTGTTTGTAGGTAATGCCTTCAAAGGGCAACAGCCTTGCTGCAGTGGATACACTAGTTCCCATCAGATCACCAAAGCTAAGTGCTGTCGGCCGTGGCCAGCCTCATGATGCCAATTGAGGAGCTACTCAACCGAATAGTAGTGGCTTCAGTCAAAGAAAACCATCATAACAACTAGGAGAGCAGTGTGCTGACCACATGCTCCTCCTATCCGTGTCCTCAGCTGAGGATGATACAGTGGTCGAATGGTTCCGATGGGCCACTTGTGGGCTGAAGACGAAGTGAAATGCCTTCAAAGGAGAAGTAATTGTGGATGTGTGACGATATAGTTGGTCATTGTGACTAGAAGGAGGTTGTTGGTCTGGAATCCGTTGACCTTGGGAAAGACAGTGTTCAATAGCAGTAAGTCCATGGACATTAGGGGTGATAGTGTTAAAGGAGGTTGCATCAGTAGTGACAAGGGTACCATGTGGTAAAGGAACAGGAACTGTGGAGAGTCGGAGGAAATGGTTGCTATGTTTTTTTATAGGAGGGTGTTGGTCTATGAGAGCAGAGATTCTCTCTGTGGGAGTGCTGTAACCTGCCACACTGGGGCATACTGGGAAGTTAAGTTGGGTTTATGGACTTTGGGAAGCATGTAGAAGATAGGAGTGTGGGGAGCAGTAGGGGTGAGGAGAGAGATGGATTCCAGGGAGAGGTTCTGGGATGGGCCTAGGGAATTGAGGAGAGGTTGAAGATCCTGCTGGATATCTGGAATGGAGTCACTGTTTGACAGTTTGTAGGTGGATGGATCTGATAGCTGGCCGAGCCCTTCTGCCAGGTAATCCTTCTGGTTCAAAATAACAGTGGTGAAGCCACTGTCAGCAGATAGGATTATAAAGTCAGGATCAGTTTTTAGGTGGTGGATTGCAGTTCTTTCTGCAGATGTAAGGTTAGTTCATATGTTGAGGAATTTGGGGACTGATGGTGTTTCAGGGTTCGGGGTTAAGAAATTTTGGAAAGTTAACATGGGGTGGTTTAGCGGCAGTGGGAGTGTATTGCGGTTGGATAAGGAGCAAACTGAGTCAGGTTCAACATCGGTCTTTGGTCGAGTATGATCAGTAGGCGTGGTGGTGAAAAAGTTTTTCCACTGTAGGGACCGGGAGAAGGAGAGGCGGTCTTGAATAAGTCCTACATGATTGAATTTTGGGGTGGGGCAAAAGGTGAGGCCTTTGAAAAGGACTGATACTTCTACAGGGCTAAGGCTTTTGCAGGAAATATTAATGAGTGAGTTTAGGGTCGGTTTATTAGTCAGATAATTGTGTGTAAAGTACATGGCAATGAGGGTGAACTAACGGACATACACCACTCTGACTCAATCGTGGGATAGCTAAAGAATATTTGTAATATAGTATATAATTACAAGAGCACCTGTAAAGAATATTATAGTTAATAATTTGCACTAAGCATTTAATATGAGGAGTGCCTTTGTAAATACTGAATGAGTAAACAAATAAATCATAACTGACTGGAAATATATTTGCTAATCCCAAAACAATTTCTGCTGTCCCTGAATTGAAAGTATTTTAAGTGAGAAGATGAAAACCAAATGATAATTTTGTGGTAGCTGAGGTCTAAACATTAGCCTGTCCCCGCACTGAATGAATATGTCATCATTTGAGAATGGAATGGAATGTACCTTTGCTATAATCTTTCTCATATCACACCCAAAAAATGCAGTTAATTGTAGAAGTGGCTTTTCATGGCACATCTAGCAATAATGAAAAATTAGCAGTTTTCTAGATTTTTTCAATGATTAAGCTTCATTTTGACTTTGTCACCATAAAACTAGAAATCAATTGAGTTAAAAAAAGTAAATAAGTTGACCAAACTGTTTAAATAATTTCTTACAGCAGTTAAGAAGTAATAAAAATTGTATTATTTCAAACAAAAAATATAACTCCAAACTAACAAATTGAGTTCCAAATGCAACATTCAGGTAGTATGAGCTTAAAGAACACTCATAAAAAAATTGCATAATTACTCTAGATTTTACATTACTTATATCAGCTTCATTTTCTGCACATGTTCGTAAGTATTTCTCTCACCAAATGCAAAATAATAGACTATCCCATTTGATGATGAACTGTAAGGGAAACAAGCAAAAATGTACAAATTATGCCCTTGCTTGACATAAGCTTTTCTAATATGGCTCTCAAAAGAACAACAAGGGCTTACAGAATGCCATCTCTTAAATCATCTTTCCTACAGAACTTGTTCAGCATGTTTGCCAAACAAGTACAATGACTTACAATATTAGTAGTTTTTTCTTTCCATTTTGTGTGTTATTTTTAGATTCTGCAGCTGTTGCCTGTCTTGTTACATATCCTGACATCTTGTGTCACTATAGATGGGATAGTTTTTCCAAATCCCACTAGAATGCATCATTGCCAGCTTTATTTTTTAAAGATATATTGTATGAAAATGAAAAGAAAATATATTTGCTTCAATATTTGTTCTTATCTGTCACTCCACATTCTTTGGCATTCTTCTGTCTACTGCAAAAAATAAGTCTGTGTGATGTATGGTTTTTTTTTTCACTTGATCAGCATTCAAATATAATCAGCTTAGAGCTACAACAAAACAAACACTCAAAATAGACAGATGTGAAAAGACCTTTACCAACCCCCAAACTGAACTGCAACATTACGTATGTTCAAGAGTTATTACATTTTCTATTCATTTATGATGTAGCTAATGATGTATTGGCTAGTGTGACTTTGAAATTTAATAAAAATTTGTGACAGTAGTCCTTGAGTTGTTAGTCTAGTGGTGTTTACTTAAGTAAAAGGTGTGCTGGTAAGACCATTTAAAAACCTAATTACAACCATTTGACAAGTGGTAGGAATAAAAATAACACAAATTAAATTACTTTGTGTCTTCTGGCCTAAAAAGTTAAATTACAAATTGTATCCTATTGTGTAAAGTTTGAAAATACTACTGTGGTGCAAGAGAGATTAACCTACTTGGAAGATACAAATTGACTACTTAGCAAGTAAACTTAACAACTTAGGATTTCCAATGTGTATTTTGTCAGGTGCCACAAACGTAGACACCAGAAAGATAGTCTATCACTACTTTGAGTCAGTTGTTCATTACGGGATAATCTGGGAAAATTCTGCAAATGTCGTGAGCTTCCTAGTATTAAAAAAGAAAATAATTGAGAACAAATGTGTTGCCAAAAATGTGTTTCATGTTGACCACTATTACAAATTTAAGAATACTATCTGTTCCCTCTCTTTAAATATATAAAGTGGTGATGTTCTTATGTAAAAATCATCATACACTTGACACTTTCCATTTTGACCACAACTATAGAATGTGCCACAGACAGAATTTTAAACTCCTGACTCACCACTTAAAACCTTATACTTTCATGCCAGAGTATATGAGGTTAAAAATTTACAGTAAAATAAAAGGCAGTAATATATTTAACATGGATATGGTTTCACTGAAATAGAGCGTACTTTACTGTGGGAAAGTGTTGTTATACTGTTCAGGAATTCATTGAGAACAGTTTCATAGTTTGAAGAAGGAACAAACACATTTTGTGTTTTGTATACTGGAAGCTATAGAATGTATTTGTGTAGCAGTATCTCAGAAATTTATATAAAACAATACTAACTTTTGTATTTCTTTTAAAAATATTTCTTACTGTAAATCATGACATGTCTCCCATATGTCAAATCAGATGATTTGAAAATGTATGTATCAAGGTGAATAAACGAAATTTCACTGCTATCTGGAAATTGCTATTGGATGAAAATATCAAAGGTTCATTCTGATTTTTGTAAGTGGTCAGTCAGCTATACTTTCCAGAGTTATTTATTTTGCCTTCAGTGTGTCATTTAGCTAGGATTTTAATAGCACATTTGAACATTGACAAAGTTGACAATTTTACATTATGCATGATTGAGTTGGTGAATGTGAGTGAAAATGGGAGAGAGTGATTGTAATTTTAAATCATTTATAATGTGTGCATTTTTAGTTTTACCTCTTTCAACCACATTCATCTCAGACTATCCTAGCAACTGTGCTAATAAACCCACTGTTGAGTATTGTAAATCAACAAACACACACTTTCACCTACATTTGTAAACTGGCATACTGAAGCTATGAGTCACAACTTGAGATTGTAACACTTAGTTCATAATATTTTGCTTATGTTAAGCAAAAGTCTGGATTTGAGTTCCCTTTCACGCAGACAGGTTTAATATATCTGAACAGTTTTGTTCTGGAGACACCAACTTGACTGTTGAAACCTATGATGACAAAGTATGAAAAAAGTTGCATAACTGTCCCAGTGTGAATAATTTTTGTCACTTTTAAGTCTATCAGGAAAGAGTTCTTTGAGTTGTTGGAAATGCAGATGATAAACGGGTATTCATTGGACAAATATATTATACTAGAACTGACATGTGATTACATTTTCATGCAACTTGGGTGCATAGATCCTGAAAAATCAGTACCCAGAACAACCACTTCTGGCCGTAATGATGGCCTTGATACACCTGGGCATTGAGTCAAACAGAGCCTGGATGGCGTGTGCAAGGTACAGCTGCCCATGCAGCTACAACACTATACAACAGTTCATCAAGATTAGTGACTGTTGAATTGTGATGAGCCAGTTGCTCGGCCACCATTGACCAGATGTTTTCAATTGGTGAGAGATCTGGAGAATGTGCTGGCCAGGGCAGCAGTCGAACATTTTCTGTATCCAGAAAGGCCCGTACAGGACCTGCAACATGCGGTCGTGCATTATCCTGCTGAAATGTAGGGTTTCGCAGGGATCGAATGAAGGATAGAGCCCGTACAGGACCTGCAACGTGCCGCCGTGCATTGTCCTGCTGAAATGTAGGGTTTCGCAGGGATCGAATGAAGGATAGAGCCACTGGTCGTAATACATCTGAAATGTAACGTCCACTGTTCAAAGTGCCGCCAATGCGAACAAGAGGTGACCGAGACCTGTAACCAATGGCAACCCATACCATCACACCGGGTGATACACCAGTATGGCGATGACGAATGCACGCTTCCAATGTGCATTCACCGCGAGTACACCATCGCAGACGCTCCTGTCTGTGATGCAGCGTCAAGGGTAACCGCAGCCTCGGTCTCCGAGCTGATAGTCCATGCTGCTGCAAACGTCGTCGAACTGTTTGTGCAGATGGTTGTTGTCTTGCAAACGTCCCCATCTGTTGACTCAGGGATCGAGACATGGCTGCATGATCCGTTACAGCCATGGGGATAAGATCCCTGTCATCTCGACTGCTAGTGATACGAGGCCGTTGGGATCCAGCAGGGCGTTCCGTATTACCCTCCTGAACCCACTGATTCCATATTCTGCTAACAGTCATTGGACTTCGACCAACACGAGCAGCAATGTCGCAATACGATAAACCGCAATCGCGATAGGCTACAATCCCACCTTTATCAAAATCAGAAACGTGATGGTACGCATTTCTTCTCCTTACACGCGGCATCACAAGAACGTTTCACCAGGCAATGCCGGTCAACTGCTGTTTGTGTATGAGAAATCGGTTGGAAACTTTCCTCATGTCAGCATGTTGGAGGTGTCACCACTGGCGCCAACCTTGTGTGAATGCTCTGAAAAGCTAATCATTTGCATATCACAACATCTTGTTCCTGTCAGTTAAATTTCGCGTCTGTAGCACATCATCTTCGTGGTGTAGCAATTTTAATGGCCAGTAGTGTATTTGAAAAACAGTGTCATGGCTTGTGATATCAAAAGAGGTACATGGGATGATGACAGTGTTTTTCACGAGTGCAGATAGTGCATAATTTCTCTGGACAACACTCTTTTTGAATAAGAAGGCAATCACAAAAGATTTTGTATTAATAAAGATTAACTGAAATACAAGAAGCAGATTTACATGTGTTACTTTGTACATACTTCACACAGGGATTTTCTGAAGCACATGGTGGACCATACCTGTGTGTACATCTGAGGAGAAAAGATTTTGTCTGGGCAAGAGCAAAAGATGTACCCAGCATCAAGGGAGCAGCCCAACAGATCTCCGAGTTGTTAAAGAATTTGGAGTTGGACACAGTATTTATCGCAACAGATGCTCCAAAAGAAGGTATGTCTGTGCAAATAGTGGAATATTTGATTCTGCAGTGTTCTACCTTTAATTGCTCTATGTCTATTACACCACGCTATGAAGACATTCTTGTATCAGGTAAACAGAGAACTAGATTAGCTTTTCCTCTTGTTGTTAATGGTTAACTTATATAAAGCACCTGTTTCATTAGTAATATGTAGAGACAGGAAAATATTCCACACAAAACAAAGGAAAAAAAAACAAAATCTGCAGTTTTTAGCAACATAATGCAAAGTCAGTGATGTTTATGAAATATCAGAAAATTTGGTATTTTTCCCTATTTCAGCGTAAAAATATAAATTTGAGGGCAATAGAAACTGATATTACTAAGTAATAGTTGCTGAATGCTGTAATTGGATTTTGAACTTTTTGCTCAGCACTGAGAATTGTTCTTATCATAAAATGACACTTGACGTCAGCTCTTAAAGAACTGTGACTCTAGATGTAACGTTAAACAAAAGTACCTCCCATCAGTTTTTTGACTGGTTTGATGTGGCCCGCCACTAATTCCTCTCCTGTGCCAACCTTACCAATTCGGAGTAGCCCAACTTATCCTGTGCAGCTCTCTCTGGCACCATGGAGCTTATTGCTTGATGCCTTAACAGATGACCTGTGATCCTGTACCTTCTTCTTGTCAGTGTTGCCTGTATACTTCTTTCCTCGCTGATTCTGCAGAGAACTCCTCATTACTTAGCTTATCAGTCTACCTAATTTTGAACATTCTTCTGTAGCACCACATCTCAATTGCTTCCCTTCTCTGCTGTTCTGATTTTCCCACAATTCACGTCTCACTGCCATACAGTGCTGTGCTCTAGACATAACATTCTCAGAAATTTCTACCTCAAGACTTCTCGTGACCAGTAATGCCCTATTTGTCAGTGCTAGTCTGCTTTTTATTTCCTCCTTGCTTTGTCTATCATGAGTTATTGTACCAAAAACAAAAAAAGACTCATTTTTGAGAGAGCTGTAATTTGGTGCAGCAATTTAACTGCATATTTTCATTTATGCAAGTATGAATCTGAATAGTGCCAAGTATGGCACTTTAGCTGTGCAAACACGTAAACCAATGTGTCATCTGAATCACGTATCAACAGAACTTTGACCCAAGTCTGCACAACAGATCACGCTGTCACCAGAGACTTCATTCACAAAACAGTAAAAGTAATATTGAATAAATATTGTATATTATCTGCACTCAAGTTTTACCACCTGATACGTGTTTGCATGACATCATGTGTCCCATGCTCTGATTGGTTGATTGAGCAGATGTCATATTGATTCATGTGTTTTTGAAGATATAGTGCCGTTTTTTATGATTTTTATATTTATAATTGGGGACTACAAAAAATACAGTTTAACTGCTGCACCACATTAAAGAACTCCACAAAACACTTTGTGTTTGGTATGATTTGTGGCACAGAAAATAGAGAAATCTTATGTTACTGGATTTAGCTGCATTCAAAGTTAAAAGTGCGTATTGCTTCATTATTGTGAAAAATTGAATTTTGATGATGAAATCAGCAAGATTTTGAAAAATATTAATGGATGAATAGTCGGACAAGGTTAAGGAAGCAATCGAACACACTGGGTTGCACTTTCAGACTAGGCTAATAAATCTTTTGACCATAGATCTGTGTAACCTGTGTTCACAGTGTTAGGATCCAATATCCTCCCACTCTGGAATATTTTTTATATTTTGTCACACTTTTTTTTTTTTTTTTTTTTTTTTTTTTGTAACTTTATTGATCTGCATTACTGCAGAGTATGTGTTATATTACAGCAGCTATCGTTGATTTGGCCGTGTCCAGCATGTTAGAGTAATCCTCACCCAGCAATAATGCTCTCTGGAAGTGTGATTGTTTTAGATGTAAATTCTAAGCAGATTATCAAGGCAGCTAAATCTGAGTACAGGAGAGTAGTCAGTCAACCAAAAATTGAGTGTTTTAGAAAACTGCTCAAAGATATGAACTGGAAAGATGTTTATAGTGCTCATGACATGAATGAAAAATATAACACATTCATGAACAATGTCAGTACCATGTTTGAAAACTGTTTTCCTCTAAAAGTTACTCAAATTAAATGGAAGTCTATAATAAAGCCATGAATTACACAAGAAATAAAGATTTCCTGTAAGACAAAAAGGAAAATGTATCTGTCAACCAAGAATAGCTCCAATGCTGATGATTTAGCTAAATACAAGGAATACTGTAAAATATCAAAAAAAGTAATTCAGACATCTAAACAAATGCACTATGAGAAGAAGATAGCAATGTCAGGGAACAAAATAAAAACAATATAGGATATAGTGAAAGAGGAGACAGGTAGAACCAGAAAGGAACAGGAGCAAATAGCACTAAGGGTAGATGACACATTAGTAACTGATGGGCATAGTGTGGCAAATCTATTTGACAAGTACTTTATATCCGTTACTGATAGCATGGGATTGTCAGGATCAGTAAATAATGCACTTGAATATCTGAAACTAGCCTTTACAAATAGCTTCAGGTACATGAATATGTCACTCACTTCACCAAAAGAAATAACTTCCATAATAAAACGTTTAAAAACAAATAATTCTAGTGGTTATGATGAAATATCAACAAAGTTAATTAAGGCATGTTCTTGTGAATTTAGTTCAATTTTAGGTTACTTGTGTAACCTGTCAGTTATAACTGGGACATTTCCTGACTGGCTAAAATATGCAGATGTTAAGCCTCTACTCAAGAAAGGGGATAAAGAGATACCATCAAACTACGGACCAATTTCGTTTTTGCTAGCATTCTTAAAAATTTTAGAGAAAGTAATGTACAGGCAGCTTCTCAACCATCTGACCACAAATAACATATTATCAAGAACACAGTTTGGATTTCTGAAGGGTTCTGATATCGAGAAGGCTATTTACACCTATAGTGAAAATGTACTTAATTCATTAAATAACAAGTTACAAGCAGCAGGTATTTTCTGTGATTTGTCAAAGGCATTCGATTGTGTGAACCACAACATCCTTTTAAATAAATTAGAATTCTATGGTGTCATGGGCAGTGCTGCAAAATGGTTCAAGTCATACCTCACTAACAGGAAACAAAGGGTGTCACTGCAAGGGACTAGTGAATTAAGTCATCAGTCATCAGTCATCATCAGAATGGGAAGAAATTACATGTGGTGTCCCACAAGGATCCATCTTAGGGCCATTGCTTTTTCTTGTGTACATTAATGATCTCTCATCAGTTACACTGCCAGAAGCTGAGTTCGTTTTGTTTGTAGATCACACGAGTATTGCAGTAAATAGTATGTCGAGTGTAGTTCTAGAAAGATCTGCTAATGATATTTTCATGGATATTAATAAATGGTTTAAAGCCAACTCACTGACATTAAACTTCGAAAAGACTCACTATATGCAATTCAGAACCTGTAAGTGGTTTCTACCCAGCATATGCATAAAGTATGAAGAAGAGCAGATGGAAGAGGTTGACAGTCTTAAATTCCTGGGATTACAACTTGATAATAAATTCAGTTAGGAGGAACACACCACAGAACTGCAGAAACGCCTTAACAAATCTGTATTTGCAATTCGAATGTTAGCAGACGTAGGTGACATAAGAATGAATGCCTACTTTCATTCCATAATGCCATATGGTATAATATTTTGGGGTAACTCTTCCAAGTCAAACAAAAGTTTTCTGAGTCCAAAAGTGTGTAATACATATTATTTGTGGAGTAAATTCACAGACGTCCTGTAGAAACCTCTTCAAAGAACTGGGAATACTAACTACTGCCTCTCAATATATTTACTCCTTAATGATATTTGTCCTTAATAATATATCTCTTTTTCCAACAAACAGCTTAGTTCATACATACAATACCAGGAACAAAAATGATCTGTACAAGGACATAAAAGCACTTATTTTAGTTCAAAAATGGGTCCACTACTCAGGAACACTCATCTTCAATAATTTGCCAGCAAACCCAAAAAATTTAGTTACAAATAAAGATCAGTTTAAAAGGAGCCTGAAAGATTTACTAGTGGCCAACTCCTTCTATTCCATTAACGAATTTTTTAATAGAAACAAATGATGTATTGTATATATTCATACTATTAGTATTTTTATTTCAGCTTTTTTAAAAAGAAAAAAAATTGACATCTTCCACATCCACGAGGATCTCCTCAGCACGGATCTATGGAACGAAAAATAATCTTATCTAATCTCTGTGGCGTGCGCTAGGTGTAGCACTGCAGTAGCATGTGGACAGTTGGAGGAGGCATTGGTTGGCCGCCTTCAGTAAATGTGCTCAATTAAGTGGTGTGGCTAATTATTTGTGCTGTGTTCTCACATTATTAAGCATGACAGTGGTGAGTGAGCAGTTGCAGTATCCAGTCAACACATGCTCGCTATTGCTTTCAGACTGGTTATGCAAACTGCATTCTTTTTGTCTTAAAGTTTCAATTAGAAGTTATTAACAGTGTATTGTGGCATATGGGACATTGCTAAAACTGAGTGAAGTTAAGCAGGTTTTAAATGAATGATAACTTGAGTAATAAATCATACAGTCAGTGATATGCTAATAAATGTTATCAACTCAACCCTCTATTGCAAATAGTTTTTTACTTTCCTTACTATATTTGAACCTTCCATTGTCTGCTTCCTAAAAATAAGAAATTATATAATTAGATCTTTGGAGTAATAAGGAGGGAAGCAGCATCAATCATGGAGCACCAACTGGGCATGTTATAACCAGCCTATGTTCTTGTTTCAACCATGGAATGATAGAGAACACTATTAATGCTGACATGGAAAAGAGTTTGTTATATGTACCTAGAACTGCTAGTGTAAGCTGCCTAAGATATTCTCTTCATAATTTAGTGGAAAAGCAACTTTCCCTGCCAGAAGCATATGTGGATATTGCCAAATTTTGGGTGTTGTGCTAAAGCGTGTTTGTCTTTCTTATTCAAATTTAGACTTTAGGTGCCTGAGAAGTGTTGACGGATCAGCAGCATAATGTCTCAGGAGAGTACTCAGAAGAAATGACAACGCTTTTTATGAAAAACTTTTAACAGTGCATGGTTGCGAAGTTATTTTTCCTTTAATGGAATAGGTGTAATATGTTGGACATGTATGATTTCTGTTTTCAATAATGTTAACATATGTGGTCTGTGATGTCAATAAGTTTATTGTAATTAATTGACATATCATCATTTTTATCATAACTCTGAAGAAACAATGAAATAAGACAAAAATAAGGAACTTATGGTACTTTAAAAATAAGCTCTCAGTAACTAATAGCAAAATTAGCAAACAATAAGGTCAAAATTGGCAGAAAATGTCAAAATTTGCAGAAAGTAACATCAAAATTGGTAGAAAATAACACCCAAATTAGCAAATGATAACCCGGAAATTGTAAAACAAAGACACAAAATTTTGTCATGAATTAAAACTATCATTTCCTGTTCTTAGAAATATACAAGATGCATCTTAAAAGTTTGGTGAATGGTCTCAAAAAATAAAGGCCCTCAAAGCAATCACAATTAGTTCAACATCTTCCGCATTTCCCTCGGATGGAAATTCATGAAGGATCAAACCGTTACTGTTGAAAAAGAAGATCAACATCATTTTAATGTTTCATTTTGTCAGCCAGCTTTTTTTGGGAGGCAGGGAAAATGAAGAAAATCATTCCATTGTCTGTCGCTTGTTCTCTGGATTCGTTTTGGTAGCACCATGTCTCATCTCCTGTAATGGTGTGGATACCCAACAACATGACCAAGGTACTTGGAACAATTCCACAAAAAGTGTTTGCTGACAGTTTCCAACAGCTTTACAACTGGTGTGAGATGTGTGATGTAGCTACTGGTGAGTACTTTGAATGACAGTAAAGGTATTTTGTTTGTAACTCTTGTTTCCTTTCTTTTCTGAGACTAAACTCAGATGCACGTTGTATATCATGTAGTCAGATTAGGTGGCTGAAGAAGTCACACAGTTCTTAAGTAGTATTTCATTGTGAACAATGCTAGCAGTGAGACATGTGATGTATATTAGACAGAGCCACAATTTTTTAATGTGTGCAATAGGATCGAAAACATGGTAATACTCTTCATTACCCCTCTGAAATTTCTTGACTCGTGCACCCTCCTTAAAGGCCCCAGACACATGGTTGTCACTTGATACTGCCTCAAGTGAATATGTAGAATATGATACGTATAAGTAGGATCCCTAATTTTTATGTCAACAGTTGCTGTGAGTGGCTGTGTTATCACACTACAACAGTACACTATTCATTATTAAACAATTATTTTTGATATGAAAGCAGGCTTCAAATGTTTCTCAGATGTATTACTAATTTTTTTCTGCATTTCCACTGCAGATGCATGTGCTGTTAATGCCCTATATTTTATTTGTTGTGGCATAGTGTACATAATAATGCATTTCAACACATCCAGTTTAATATTGTACATCATTTTGCAACAAATGATTAAAAGCATCAATAAAAATACAAATAACAGTATTAAACTTAATAAATCATTTTGAATTTAACATAGGTTACTCAATTGAGAAAACCAATTCATGATCAGTTACAATTATTTACGAAGATAATGTCTGTACAACTTGCATTGTTCTGTTTATTCAAAACCACAACTGCTCTTGACCTGTTGTGGTGTTAAATAGACAGAAAAGTGTAAATGGTGTGGACATTTTCTTCAAAACCATTACCACAGTTCCTGAATCATTTAATCACAAAGTAACACTACTTGGGTTTTTGTTCAAAGCATTTGAGTGTAAATTCAGATATTTTGCTTTAGAAACTGAAGTTAAGAATGTAACAGTGGCTGGTTTAAATCATATTTAATACTTTGAGTCCTGAGCTACTTTATGCGAATCTGTATAGAGAAAGTTGATAGCTTTTCCATATTTGAAGCAGTTGTTACTGTTAGAAAATTTTTAGTGTAGTAGTAACCATGACATTAATGAAAAATATAGATTTTGTAATATAAATTAGTTGTATTAGATTGATCTTGAATTGACATATGACTTCACAGGGTGACTCTTTTTATATCACCATTTTTAAAAACTGAAAAAAATTGGTCAAGGGTACATGAAAATAATTTTTCAGAAACCAGTATAATTATATTATTCAAAAATATTTAATATAATGAATTACATATTATCAACTGATGGTGCAACTTATTGTAAGAAGATGAAATAACATAACCATAAGTACTGTTATCATATTTGGTGATATCTTATGATACAATTTTCAGCTCTGTATTATATATTTTGAAGCATAGTAATGTGCACAGACTCATTACACTGTAACTTTGCATCTTTGTTCTACACTTTTTCAGTGAGCTTCCCGTGTCTCTTAGAGCACTCTGTTCATCATTTTTTCCCCCTACTTCAGTCTCAGTTATTACAAGGAAATGATTTCAAGTCAACATTCTACAAGAGTTTGACTGATGAAGATAAGACAAAAATAATATCTCATGATTTTGAGGATTTTCTCTTTGATTTCTTGGAACATGATTGTCTCTCAAATACTGCAATGTTTGGCACACAGTCCGTGGTTGTCCAGTTTTCTCACAGACAAAATGCCACGAAATTCTTGCTCTTCTGTTGAAGCCATCCATGTTCTTCATGCACGATATCTAGGGGAATAATGCCATTGCTTGTACCTAAATGGGTTTGATGACAGCTCTCTTCTTATTATGTGACACAGAAAGTCGCATATGAAAATAAAACTACTAATTTTGTACTGAAAGCACTTTCAATGAAAATATGAAAAAAAAGTACTGAGAATTTCATTATAAACATTCTTTTCTGTGATGTCAGAAATTTCTTCTTAAACATAATCCATATTTTGTATGCAACATGATCTTCCGAAATTCAGTCTATCTATCTTCAAAATCAGGAAGTGACTTGTGAGCTGTTTCATCATCAGTAAAATAGTCTGACCATGTTGACGCAACGAAGTGCGTAAGGACTGAAACATGCCATGGTGAAGACCCACAAAAAAAGAAGTACTTTCCCAGCATGTCCACACCATCTAGCAACCAATCCTGTAACTAGAGTCGCTACTGAGAACCCAATTATGTGGGAAGCATTAAAAAAAATTCACAGCACTGCAGGGAAATGTTAAGGAAGCACACATTCAGGCAAGCCAATTGCACCTGTATTTTTACTGGGGGCTGGCCTTAAAATGTTATCCAAAATGCTACAGAAATTTCTGGCACAATTCCAATAATGCAGACAAGAGAATGAGTTTGTTTACCATGGTTTCATGTCTGTTCCTTGTGAAAGACCTTTCATCAAACGTAAAAGTCAGGCAAGTCATGTTTGCGAATGGCAGTATTATAGTCAGTCCCAATTGATGTATACATATAGCAACAGCATGGATGATAAAATATTTTTATGATAATTGTAGTTCATCCCTTAATCTTTAAAGAATGTATGTATGCACAATAAAGGGGTAAACCAGTTATTAATGTAATATGTGAACAGACATTAAAACTTTTGGATTTTCATAAATATAGGAATTTTATTTTGAAGGTAGAAAAAGCTTATTCTGGAGTTCTTAACTTGCTAGCATCAGCACTTTTTGTTACCTTATTCTTAGCAAAGAACTCTTGAAAAGAATGAAAACGTTCTTTTTGAAAGTATACTATTCTGTATTGGTGTATAATCATACTATAAATACTTTGTATTGATTTTCAAGAGAAACAAGCAGGCTCAGAAATATTTCTCCTTTACAACTCCTGTGCCATAGATAATTTTGTTTAGCTACTTGGTTCTATTTGAGACTAACATACTGTCATTATTAAGTAAAAATTATTTTCACTATTTATATTCTTGCTTTTAAATGGGAACCATACACCCTACTATGTTATAAAGATGAAGAGTGTTAAATAGGTTGTAAACACATCAGAACAAAATCTGGTACCTTTGAGGGTTTATTAAATGCTCTTTGCAATTTTCTGTTGCAGTTACAATGTTAGTTTTATTGCATTTTACACAAATCTTTTAGTATTCAAATGTTTTCTTTCTTTTGCAGAGTTTAAAGAACTGAAATCATTTCTGAGGGGATACAATGTGTTAAGATACAAAGCCCCAGCTAAAGTGAAAGAGAAGTACAAAGATGGAGGTGTTGCAATTATAGAGCAAATAATTTGCTCACATGCAAGGTAGTATCGAATTACAACTGTAGTTTCCTTGCACATAATTTATATTCCCTTTTGAGCACATATGCTGCAAAACAAAACAAATCATTTTTGGTGGCAGCATATGAGAGGCAGGCATCTTTCAGCATAGTTTTATGTAATCATTTATGTATTTGCTACTGCTATATTTGTTTGCCTTTGTCTGTTAAGTGTGTGAGAAAAAGAAACAATGTCCTCACTGTAAATATTTCTGTTCTTGTAACAAATGTCAGGTAAATCATGCAGAATGTTTGAGACTGTTTCAAATATCTGTCTGCTTTTTCTGATTTTTTCTTCAATTTTCTTACATAACTCCAACTGATAGTGAGTTCATAATGCAGACTGGTGGCTCCATAAGTAAGAGTTATACTAAAAATGCCTGACATTTGAGACCCAGTTGACTCAAAGATTTTTTCCTGGGAGTCAAATCTGACAGTGTTTTGTTTTGGTGAAACAAAACTAGCTATGTAAGTCATCTCCAAGTTCAGAGAAAGCAAGGACATGCCAACACCATTAGGACCAATCTACAAATTACTTTGATGTTCAAACCAGCTTTATTTTGAGGACAAGCATACTTTTGAATCCAGAGAGGAGCTACTCTGAACAAAGTAAAGTATTTAGTTTTACAGTTTCTGCAATGAACACATCCAGTCATTCAGTATAAAATGTTTACTGCTCCAACTCAAAAAGTGACTGGCAAAATAGTGTCATTACCACTTTTAACAGATGTAAATTTGCTTACAAAGAGAGAAAATTTATGTAAAAATGTTTCATTTTCTTTGAAGCTGCAAATAATCACAAGCTAAGAATAACAAATTCTTTACAATCAACCACAGAAATACAGTAGTTCACTGTTCAGAAAGAAGTGACAGCATTCAGGCTTTTCCGTAGACATTTTGTCACATGGAAAACTAGTCAAAATTTGAATCCAGACTGAGGTAATCATATACTGTCTAGTGTATGGTGAGCAATTTGAAATAGTACTCAAAATTTTCTGTCATGAATGAAAGTATCAAAATCAGTGTGAAAGTCAGTTATCATGATTGATTGTGTAATGACAGTATACATAAACACTCTGTGGGAAATTAGCTGGAAAGCTAGGGCCAGGAAACTTCAGATACCAGTAGCACTGGAAGTTACAGGACCAAGAAGGTGCTGCATACTTCAGATACGTGGAGATAGATTTGAGGGAAGCAGAAGAACAGAAGAGCAACTTTATTCACTGACTTCATTATACATACTCTCAAACTTTACAACATATGTTTTGATCTATTCTTACAGCCGGTTTCATTGTAAAGAATATCTTCTGAATTTGCTGAACATTATTTGTGTTTCTTGGTTCTACTCAGCTACTGAACTATTTTGTGAGGTGAGGCTACCCAACCCATGCTTCATGTCTTTTCAGCACTGCAAAGTTACCTCAGTAAAATATGATGCTTGGATGTTTCATTTGTACAACAATGAGAGTGCTAAGAGTTTTGCTAAATAGTATGCCCTCCAGTGATCTTCTCATGCCCCATGTATTGGCTTACAGGAACAGATGACATGTGATATCCTCTTTTTAAAATTACAGCATATGGCTACAAACACCATATGGCTACAAACACAGTAATTTGCAGTTGAATTGGAAGAAAGGGAGGGAGGATGTGGGGAGGGGTGTATATATATATATATATATATATATATCAAGTGTACAATGAGAAATATCAGCACATTTGTGCAGGACCACACTTTTAGACGTATTACTGATGTGAAGACACTGGCTTTTCACATGCCACCATGTCAGGGTGTACTGTAAGTACTTTGATTTGGGCAAAATCTTCAGCAGTTGTCCAGTAGCTAACTGCTGAGAGAAGAGTCATAACATGCAGGAACACCACCTTGCTATGGATTGCAGAAGCAATCCCCCCACCAGTGTTCACCACATGTTAAGACACAGAGATAAATATTGTCAAAAGAAAACTGCTGTTGAAGGCTTGAGGTATATTAAAAAGGTCACCTGGACTGATAAGCTGCCGAATACATTGGTATATGTGAGTGGCAGGGTATAAGAACATCAGAAAACAAATGAAGTATAACACCTACTTGCCAGTACAGCATTGTTTAACTAGGTGGTGGAAGGTATTCTTGTGTGGTAGGTGTTAACATGAGATAAAATTGGACACTTGGTATATGCCACCCATTCTTCTTAACCAGCAAAAAATACTGGAACTTGTAGGCCTGTCATCTGAATGCAGTGTTCATTTGGAGCTCCCTGCAAATAATCAATATCATGAGGACTCCTGATGTACTGTTTACCATTGAGCAAGATGAGCACCTTAGGACAATTCTGAACAATGATAGTGAGTTTTAGATGGTGTTTAAACTGTCGTGGATCCTCAACATTACTAGCTAGTTGATTCATTGGTACTTCACTCTGTTTATATTTTGTTGCTTCTATACTGTTTTCTTCCATGCTAGTCACTTCTGTATAAAATCTGCCATTTTTCCTTATTGCTAGTATGTGTAATTACTCTAGTTCTTTAGCATTCATTGTTGCTTTTCACTTAAGTTCAATTTTTTCCAACTCACTGTAAATTGTTATCTTTCCTTTAATACCTTGAAGACTGGGCAAAGGATTCAGTTCAACTGGCTGATAATGTGTGTTTTCACATTTTTTCTGAACTTTATGTGCTACATTCTATTGCACCTACCATTTGAAAGAGAGGTCTTTTTCTATGGAATACTACAAAGAAACATAGACTTACAACATTGATCATTTTTTTCTGTATTGGATCAAAATTTGTTTTCACAGCAACATTTTTTTTTGTTTCATTTCCTAAATAGGCTGTATGTTGATACTAAAAATAAAACTGTTTGAAAAGGTAGTTCTTTCTATTGATAATTACTTAGTTGCAAATGCCTTAGTCTGAAAATTTTTGAAGGTTTTCGGGAAAACAAAATTCCTGTTTCACATTCTTCACAATAATACCCATATCTTTTCTTGCCACTTTCCCAGAGCTTACCTTGGTTCGTTCTGCACAAATTTTGCCTCTCCTGACCTTCCTGTAGTCAGAATAAATTTAAGAAAATGTCTACCACCGAGTCTGTTTACAGGTGAACTGTCTTGAATGGAAGTTGATGTAACAATGCCTCCTTCATGTATAAGAGCCACTGCCAATTCAGTAACATGCTTGATAGTGGGCCTCGACTTTTTACATAAAACATACAAATTTTATCTTGAAACTGAGAAAAAAAACTTTCTTCTGCCACTTTACTTGCTTCCTCCCAAAATGGTGGTAGCTCATTAGCTAGTTGTAATCCACACCAGTGTTGTTTGCATTATAATCCAAAATACATGCAAGTTTCATTCCCAAGTTTCTAACATCGACGTTGGATGCAGTCGTTTTGTGTTTTGTTATCAAAAGAAGTACATTCCAAGTTAATTTCCATTTTGCAAATAGCAAATTGTACTGTCTGTGAAATGAAAGTTATATTTAAAAAAAAAATATCAGAGTACTTTATACAGACAAAGCTGAGAAACAGCCGACATAGGTCTTACGTTGCTTGTCTCGTGTCTCCAAAATGTTAAAATTATTATGGTTACTGTGTATCAAAAATAAATGTAAAATATATATATATATATATATATATATATATATATATATATATATATTAAAAACAAAGATTCCAAGACTTACCAAGCGGGAAAGCGCCGGCAGACAGGCACATGAACAAAACACACACACACACACACACACACACACAGAATTACGAGCTTTCGCAACTGGCAGTTGCTTCGTCAGGAAAGAGGGAAGGAGAGGGAAAAATGAAAGGATGTGGGTTTTAAGGGAGAGGGTAAGGAGTCATTCCAATCCCGGGAGCGGAAAGACTTCCCTTAGGGGAAAAAAGGACAGGTGTACACTCGCACACACATATCCATCCGCACATACACAGACACAAGCAGACATAGTTTAAATATGTCTGCGTGTGTGTGTGTGTGTGTGTGTGTGTGTGTGTGTGTGTGTGTGTGTGTGTGTGTGTGTGTGTGTGTGTGCGCGCGCGAGTGTACACCTGTCCTTTTTTTCCCCTAAGGGAAGTCTTTCCGCTCCCGGGATTGGAATGACTCCTTACCCTCTCCCTTAAAACCCACATCCTTTCATTTTTCCCTCTTTCCTGACGAAGCAACTGCCAGTTGCGAAAGCTCGTAATTCTGTGTGTGTGTTTGTGTGTTTTGTTCATGTGCCTGTCTGCCGGCGCTTTCCCGCTTGGTAAGTCTTGGAATCTTTGTTTTTAATATATTTTTCCCATGTGGAAGTTTCTTTCTATTTTATATATATATATATATATATATATATATATATATATATATATATATATATATATATATGCAAGGAAGCAAAATAAAGTAAAATACCTTTCTCTGTAATTGCAGGTACTTTATTGGATCATATGAGTCAACATTTTCATTTCGTATCCAGGAAGAGCGTGAAATAATGGGGTTTCCCACTGAAGCAACTTACAATAGATTGTGTGGAGATGGAGTGAGGAACTGCTCAAAGCCTGCTCAGTGGAGAGTGGTATTTTAATAAATAAACATGCTGTTCTTATTTCAGTTTGTACAAAACAATCCTGGTTGAGGTAAATGACCAGTGATAAGTTTCTTCTGTGGAATGTAAGATGACCAATAATTTACTACATTTCAAATAGTTGTACATGATGCTGTTAATCTGTTTCTGCAGTAAATTTCCACATTACATTGTACAGAGTTTGTTTTTTTGTATGTATGTGAAGCCAACCAAACATTGCAGTTTTTTTACTGAAGATACTGGTTTTCATCCCTGTTTGCCTTTCAGCTTTTTAAATTTGTGTAACTGGAATGTCTGTCATGATGCTGATATGTAAAAGTATGTTGTGTTCTACATCTACATACAAGCCACCAGCCCTACAGCACTTGTTCCACATGTGTATGGACTACTTGGCTACCCCCGCCAGTATGCATTCAGCAACTGCAGTATGATCACATACACTATGGCCTGGATGCAAGACTGTATAGCAGCTGGTTGCTCACTTCTGCTGCCAGTGTTCATGGTGGATGGCACCTTATTACCATTCCTAGTCATTCCCTTTCCTATTCTACACACAGATCGAGTTAGGGAAAGGCAACACTGTATATGCCTTCATAGGAGCTCTAATTTCTCTTACGTCTTTGCCAGATGTAAGCTTGTGGCACTTCCTCGCAATTGCTGGTTCCTCAATAGTGTTTTGTGAAAAGAATGTCACCTTACCTCAAGGGATGCCCATTAGAGTTCATGGAGCATTTTTGTAATACTTGTTTGCTGATTAAACCAACTGGTAACAAACCTAGCAACATATCTCTGAAGTACTTCAATGCATTCCTCTAAACCAACCTGGTGGGGATACTGAACACTCGAACAGTACTAAATTACTGTTCACGTAAGTGTTCTATACATTCTCTCTCTCCCTCCCTCCCTCTCGTTTTTTAAGTGAGCAACATCTTCTGAGAATTCTCCTAATAAACTGAAGTTACCAATTCGTCCCTACAAATACTCTACTTGAATATTACAGAATTGTTTTTCCAAGTCGCCTGAATTAGTGTACATTTTTCTAAATTTAGAGCAAGCTGCCATTACTCACACCAAATAAAAATTCATATTGTAGCCTCCCACAGTCACTCAACAGCAACACTTTCCCATACACCACAGCATCATCAGCAAACAGTTGTGGATTGCTGCTTACCCTATTCATCAGATCAGTTATGCATATAGGGAACAAGCGGTCCTATTACATTTACCTGGGCATTTGTTAGGATAGCCATGCCTCCGATGAACAGTTGCCATCCAGGACACTGTACTAGGTTCTTTAACGTCTTCAAACCCCTCACATACTTCAGAACCTATTCTGTGTGCTTGGACCTTAGTTAACAGTCTGCGGTGGAGCACTGTATGAAACGTTTTTCTGGAAAGGAAGAAATATGGAATCTGCTTGTTGAACCTCCTCAGTGATTCACAGGATATCGTGCAAGAAAAGGGCAGGCTGAGTTCCACACAAGCAATGCTTTCTGTGTCCATTCTGATTTGTGGATAGTTCTGCCCTGGGCAAATCCATTATATCAGAACTTAGAATAGTCTCAAGAATTGTGCAGCAGACAGACAGACAGAA
Source organism: Schistocerca gregaria (assembly GCF_023897955.1). Taxonomy (NCBI): domain Eukaryota; kingdom Metazoa; phylum Arthropoda; class Insecta; order Orthoptera; family Acrididae; genus Schistocerca; species Schistocerca gregaria. The sequence goes on along the minus strand of NC_064931.1, from coordinate 817,516,294 downwards.
TATTGGTCTGTAATTCTGCAGGTCCATTCTTTTACACTTCTTATATATGAGAGGCACCTGTGCATTTTTCTGGGACTTGGCGCAGCCAGTGATTGGTGATGAATGCAACCTAAGTAAGGGGCCAATGCTGAAGTGTATTCTCTGCAAAACTGAATTGGGATTCAGTCTGTATCTGGCAACTTATTTGCTTTCAACTCTTTCAGTTGCCTTCAGTGTCAGGGATGCCTATTTTTATGTATGTCATACAGGAGTCTCTGCAACAGACAAACAATAATATGTCTTTACGATTCTCCTGTGTGAATATTTTTTAAAAGATAAATTTAAAACTTCAGCTCTCCTTTCGCTGTCTTCTGTTGCAAGATCAAACTGGTTGATGAGTGACTGAATAGAAGTATTTGATCACTTTCATGAAACAATACAGTCTCCTGCTCAGTTTCATGAAACAATACAGTCTCCTGAAACTTTCAACACTGAAGCACACAGTTACACAGAATGCCTCTCATTCAGCATCTACCACTAGAGTTGCTTAGCATCTATGTGATGCTTGGTATGTGCATCTAGACCAAAATGCGCTATTGTTCTTTGTATCTTCTCTATTTCGCTACCAATCCTACTGGGTACAAATCCCAGGCCTATCAACAGTATTCGAGTAATGGCCAGACATCGTAAACTACTTCCTTTGTGGATGGACTACACTACCTGATGATTCTTCCAATGAATCTGTGAGGCCTCTGCCTTTTGTGCTATTAGTTTTATATGGTCGTCCAATTTAAATCGCTCCCTATACATACTTCTAGATATTTTATAGATGCGACTACTTCTAGTGATTGTTCTGCAATCGTGCTGCCATAGTTGAGATGCGATTCAGGCAATAAGAATATCTCCTGTAGTTTGGAAATGTGCTTGAATTCACTGACTATTCAAAAAAGTAACAAAATAACAACTATTGAATGTTCCTCCTGCAAGTTACGTACAAAATCCTGTCAGCATGCTCCAAAGAGTTTCGGGGCATTTAGATAACAAAATTGGCAAATATCCATCTGGCTTACACACTGGTACCTATAGACCAAACATTTGAATTAAAATACGAAGTGCTCAGGAACAGCTTGATCTGACAGTCCTTGGTGGATTTCAAGAGGGTGTATGATTCAGTCAATCGGCATTCACTTTTGTTATCCTCGAAGAACAAGGCCTCAACTTGAAAACACTAAATATCGTCAAACAATAGGAAGTAAGGGTTGGAATAACAACAATATTATGAAAAGGATAGGTTCCTACTCACCATAAAGATGACACAACGAAAAGACTTTCATATTAGTGAGCTTGTGGCCCAAGCCTTTCAGAAATGAAACATAAATGCAAGCAGGTGCACGCCCCTTTGTCCAGAGCGGTCATGTGTGTGACGTGTGTGTTTCTTTTCTGAAGAAGGTTTTGTTCAATAGCTCAATGTGTAACAGTCTTTTCATTGTACCTGTCTGCAACTGAATATGTCATCTTTACAATGAGTAGGAATCTTAATATTATCAAAGAAAGTCACCAACACAACCTCCAAAGTATAGTTCATGGATGAGGTGCAGGGCAACAGTCTGTCTCCCTCCCAACTTCTTATTGGAAAAACATACGACTTTGAAGACATAAAAGTGATATCATCCAAATTTCTTGCCTAGCTTTCACAGATGATCTGGCAGTACTAAAGTGCGCGTCATTTATGTTGGCGGCCGAGTTTAGGTTCGTTCTGCGCATCTGACATCACAAAACAGTCAGCCAATGAACAGAGAACGATGTTGCCAGATCTCGACTGCAGTGCGGAGCATGGACGAGTGCCTTCAGTTTTAGAAACGTCCAGTAATAGAACAAAAGCAATGTCTTGATAGCAGTCTTTCTATAAAAGAAAGTTTGGAAAAAGCATTCTTTATACCAATTGCTTCATATTCTATTAATTAATTAAACCAAACAAGCAATAAGACTCCTAATTCAGGCAATAGCAAGGAAAGGTGTTTGTATCAATCTCACGAACCGCTTTTCGCAATAAAGAACAGCGGTAATTGTTTATTTCCTATTGTACTTCGACGAAGCGTGAGTAACTCATAGTCATACCAAAAGTGTTTGTCAGTATTCTGCGCGACGTGTTAGAGTCCTCATGGCCTTCTGTTGTCACAAGAGCTGCGTTAGCGTAACGGTTAAGGTGTTTGCATTCTACACGGAAGGTTACGATTTCAAACCTTGTGCGGTGCTTAACATTTTCACTATTTAAAAACATTATTGAAGTGCCTTACTTCACGAATTATATTCATTTGAATGCAATTTTTTGAAATTTCTAGTGCTTTGTCTCTTCATTAACCCTTTTGCTGCTGCAGACACATGCTCCCCACATTCTGCGCACAGCGCACTGCTCGCCTTTGCAGACACATGGTGTTCCCACTGCTTTGACACACTTATCATTCGATTTCACAAAAACTATTTGATTTTTACACGTCTACTTTCCCCCCATAAATGACCTAATTTTGTTTTGATGTTCAACGGTTATTATGCAGCATTAAATGTAGTAAACCATTGCATGAAATTTTGAAGAGTTTGCAGAGGTAAAAGTCCATAGCGTATACTTTCCGTATGGTCGATTTTGGTTGCCACAATGTTGACAATGAAATGTGGACAAGATACCTAAATTTAATATAAAATTTACTGTATAAAAATACCTCATTTAATTTAAGTACCACATAGGTGTCGTATGTAATATTGAGAAACATTTCGTCTTTCACGACTGTAATAAAAGTTTTATTTACACCGGATGCGTTTGGCTTTATTTTAAAGCACTTCTCAACCTCTGCTGTTCAATGCAGTCACCCATTGCCATCCATAAAAATGAAATCAGTACCAAATGCACCCCTGAAAAGATGCACATGGGTAGGAGTGCATTGTTGATCAGTGAGTGAGCCGAGTGTGTAGCCTTCTAAGATTTGAAGATCAGTACGCCCATGCAACAATATGCCTACCCACACCATAACGCCTGGACAACCACAACAAACACGTTCGACGATGGTAGATGTACCCTCATACGGCAAGAGGAACAATCTTCTCCAACTGTCCGGGTAAAAAATGTATTTCATAAGAAAAATTCAGGTTATTTTGAGGTGATCCTCTTGTGGCTCCAGTTTTTGAGATTCTTAAAAGATGTGAAGTACTGTTGAGAAAGGCTAGGCTGCATGGACTGAAAAAAAACTACTGAAAGCGGTTGTATCTGTTGAATAGGGATAATAAGTCCCTTCAAAGTTTTCTTCAGTCAGTTTGCAATGTGCAGTTTGGCACTGTCATTAAGCATATTGTAAGTGTTTATCTTTAAGGATGTGATCCAAAGTGAGTAACTGTGCACCGTTTAACAAGGTTGCAGCAGCTCATGGTACACCACACACCACGATACAGTGTCACTCACCCCAAAATCATTGGCTTTTAATCATCAAAACCAACTGCTACTCATGGTTTCCCCAACAGAGCATGCTCTCCACACACTTTCACTAACAAATGGTGACTTCCTGCAAATGTTTTGTAGGTACAAAACCAAACAAGTTCAAGGCACTAACATCTATCTATCTAGTATCTTTCACTCTGCTCTGAAAGCCTAATGTTTCTACTATTAAATAGGTCTCGTGTTCCTCTCTGTTATGCAGCACTAGTACAACTACTGCCCATCTTCATAAACAGTAAGAATTAATTCATGCTCTCAAAACATCAGAATTTGCAACTATATACCACCATCATCAAGTAGTAACAACAGCAAATATTAAAAAAATCACAGAAAATTTTCCACCTATGACAAGATATTAAGAGGGAAAACTTCAGTTCGTGACAGCATGTGTTCTATCAGTTTTTTCTCTCTCTCTTATTGGGTACTGAAAGGGGGCATATGGGTAAATTTTCTTGTTAACAGTGTATACTTCAAGGTAAGTGCATGGAAACACCCACCCCCCACACACTTTTGCTGTGTTTTCCTGTTGAAATGTGAGCAAATCTGTACATCAACTGACACGACTCATTGTTTCCTCTAATAACATGATTTAATAGCTTACGGTGCTATACATTGCTGCATTCCCAAAAGATGTTGGATCCCAAATTCTTGAGCAAAATCTTACTGATCAAGAGCACTATTTATTGCAATATGTCCACAGACAGAGAATTACTGAAATGCTGAAGCACTGTATGCCCCAATCTTCCTTCATTTCCAAGGTAACGAAAAGCTGGTAACTTCAAGAACTGTCCAATGTTGGAAGTAGATTCACGCCCTGAATATGAAAAATGGGCAATATACTTTGGGATTTAATCCGGACAGTGTTGAGTCCAATTCAGCATATGAATCCAACAAGTTCTAACAGGAAGGCAGCACAAATGTCTTAGAATTTTTTCATCAAATCTTTAAAGTGGCATAGCAAACAGTTATAGCTTGTAGAAAATTCTGCAAATACCATATTAAAAAGTTCCAGTTACAAATGCAGAGAAGGGTTCAAGAAAATGTGACATTTCTCTTTCACAGTAACAGTTTATTTTGTAGCATAAGCAACAATTTCTAACACTCCACCCAGTGAAGTGTTACTGAGCAATTCTGTGAAATATCAGATGAGGCACTAATAATTACAGGTAGTTGGGTTTAATTTGAGATAGTAAATAGATGCATAAAATATACTCTGAAAAACAGTCATCAAGATAACAATATCTTAATTTTATTGGTGATTTGAATAAGAGTTCCATAAATAATCTATGTTGGAAATCAGTGTTCCACCAGTGAAGGATTCAAGTACTTTCTGTAACACCAAAAATTAACCTAGTGTACCAGCACTATTCTTTATCTTCCCCTTAACAGCTTCAAGGAGCTGAAACTGTGAAAACCCTACCACCTACACCTGAGTAAATGTTGAGAGTTCCAATTAATCCTTTATGTTCATACGGGCCATTTCAGTTGTGCTGTTTCCCTTTGCTAAAGAGCCAACAAATACCTTATCAACCATTGCTGTTGGTCTTGGGAGTTATACAAATTGGTTTCATGATGTCACAGCATAAAAAAGCCAGTTTTTATGTCCAAAGTTTAGTAGCTATGGCCTATTGCAGGTAGAAAATTATTTCACCACACCTTGTTTATAACTTCCAGACCATTCAGCAACTCAGCATTTTTAAAATCTTGCTTTCTCATTCCTAAGATTTCTCTCGGCACACTGGAATAGTTTCTACAATGTCTGGCAAGTGTCAATTCTTTTTCTGTGCAGCAAGTGGCTTTGCAATTAACTCTTGTTCTCGCTGTATTTGTAATTCTCGCTGATGCTGGCGTTGCAAGGCTTCCTTCTGTTTTATCTGCTGAAGCTTCATGGCTCTTTTCTGGAACAATTACAGTTTTAAATAAAATAACCACAAACATTTGAAAGTAGTCAATAATAAGTAACAAGACTTGACAACAGTGTTCTGATGTAAGTGAGCAAGTTTTTAGTTAGTCATTAATTGTAACAAGAAATTAGGAAATGGCATAAAAATATACAATTGCTAACTCACTGAGACAAATGAATGGTTTTACATTTTCTTGTCTTCATGCAATGCTACTAGGGATGTCTGGATTACACACACCACTGGTATGTATATAGTTCATAATCTGTATGGTGTCTGTAATGGATATTTCATGACAATCACATATACTGTAGCAATAAAGGAAAGAAAGAAGATTAGGGTGTAATATCCTATCCACAGTATTGAGTACAATCTCAAATGGGGGAGGAGGGTGGGGGCAGGAAATAAGACATGTCTTTTTCAATGGAGCCATCAATTTACAGAAATCAACAAAGCCAACATTGGAATCACAAGGTGGGGATTTAAAACCCACTGTCAGTGAACAGCAATGAGCCTTAACTGGAAAGTGCTGATCAGGTACAGGCATCAGCAACTTTACTGTTGTTCATAGTGATGGTTAGCAAAAACATAAGCCACTTACGAAGTCAAGGGGACTTTTAAAGCATGACAATTTCTGATGAAAGTGTGATGGGTTTAGAGGTTTTAGGGGACAAAACTACACTGGTCATAGGTCTCTCCATGATGGACATGTCAAAGAATGGGAAAAAGCTATTAAATTTTAGATCACAAACAAATGGGTGTAAAAAAAAAAATTGGCACAGGCCAGCCATAAGAAGTGTTATGAATAAATTATTAAGAGTGTCAGGTGGGTGAAAGACAATAAGGTAGGGTTGACAGCAGCAGGGAGTGATTTAAGGCCCACTGCGTCATGTCATATGGTGTAAGGCACACTGCATCACCGTTCAGCCATTGTAGGCAACATATCGACTACTTAATAAAAGAAACACAAACATTTTTTAAGAAGAAATTAAGACGCATGGTATACTAACACTCAGTTATGATGTCAGAGGTTCCCTCCATCTGGGGACAGCTAGAGATCCCCCAAGAGACAAAAAATGCACTGGTAGGCAACCCTCCACCCCTGTCTGACACCCAGCAGAATTATAGTAATGAAGGTTTCGGAAAAGTATACAGTCCACTCTAACAGATAAAACTTATAATTTGCTTTGTCACCTGGTTATTATCGACTACATAATTGTATTCAGTATTTGTTCACTTATAAAGTGAATTTGAATCAGAGTACAAATGGATTAATGCAAGCTGCAGTGTAAACATGGTAGATATCCATAAAAAGCGAATGTACGCAGTATACATTTCCGTGGTTGGCTGCACGATGGAATCAACAGCCTCCTCAACACTCCCTCCCTGCAGTCATCGTAATTCTCAGCCAAATAATGCCACTGTTCCCCTTCCAACGTTCCATAGTGCTTGAGTAACAGTGAAATATGGATGGCAATATCTTATAGAGTGCAGGTCCTATATAACAGCATGAACTAATACATAAATAAAAGATGACAATTATGATTCAGTCCATTTCTTGAACTTCCATTCATCCTGCAATCTAGTGATTGTCTATTGGTGCTATCACAACAATAGATCTTTCCCCTGTAATTTATTCTTGCAATTACAATTGCAATCTGTTTAATGTAATTTACTTTCTCATTTCACCTAACAGCTATCTTCTTGTCCTGATCAATAGTTGTTAATGTTTTTCAAAAAAAGGTTCAAATGTGTGTGAATTCCTAAGGAACCAAACTGCTTAGGCCACCAGTCCCTAGACTTAAACTAACTTATGCTAAGAACAACACACACACCCATGCCCGAGGGAGAACTCAAACCTCCGGCGGGAGGGGCCGCACAGTCTGTGACATGACGCCTCAAACTGTGCGGCCTAATGTTTTTCCCTGGTATCTAGTACGTGAACAGTGACCAAATTTCTCATTTGCAGCCCACTTAGTAAATCATTACAATTTCTCTTAACCAAGTAAAATATTGACTTGCGTTCAGAATCAAGTAATGCTTTTGAAGAACAAGATTTTCACCTCAGAATGTTATCTTAAAAAGTAACATAAAACACAACAAAAGTTTGTAAGTTGATAGAATTTAATGTTATTTCCTCCCGTGTTTCACAAGTCAATTTTTAAGAAGAGTATTAGATTGTTGTAGTGGCTAGTTCATAGTATCTCACGTATCTGTTGCACTAGCGCAGAGACTTAAATGTCACGTGGTTCTTTGAGCTAAGTCGATACTGTGTTGAGCACATCGGCATAACGGAAAATCTCAAATCTATTGAAACACAAGTTTCCTTGTTGCTTACATGTGACCCTCATTCCTGGTCGGCGATGGCTTAAGACGGTGCCCCATCTGGAGTCTAGTTAAAATTACCTCCTCCTGACGATGAGGTCGGGAGGAAGAGGTCCAAGCACCAGGGAAGAGGTTTCACGTCCCATAATTTATTATTGGGAAGTGTCGACCAATGTGTGTGCCATAAAAGAGCAAGACAATGACATAAAACACTCTGTGTATTGGTTAAGGGAACCATGTGAACAGTGGGCCGAGAAATAGAGACGCAGTCTTGGCCTATATTGACTGCCTCGTTTTCGCGGATACCAACATGCCCTGGGATCCAGAGGAATGCCACAGACGTCCCCCAAGTGGAGCAAGTGGAGGCAGTCCTGAATCCGGTGGACCAAAAGGTGGGCAGGATAAAGAGCTTTGAGGCTGAGGAGAGAGATGAGTGAATCCGAGCATATAATATTCTGTATCTGCTTATGGTGATGGATGTACTATACACCTAGAGAACAGCGTAAAGCTCCACAGTAAAAACCAAACACTGGTGGGGAAGCCGAAATCTATTAGGGGTGTCGCCAACAGTATAGGCACTCCTAACCCCAGATGTTGTTTCTGAGCCATCAGTGTAAATAAATGTGGCATCCTCCATTAGTGCACATAGAGCAGCAAATGCTTGATCATAAACAAGAGGAGGGGTACTATCTTTGGGAAGCTGAGAAAGGTCATGGAGCAGACAGGTCCGGGGATGCAGCCAAGGTGGTGCCATACCCCCAGTTGTCAAGAAAGTGGAAGGAAAGAGAATGTGGGAGTTGACAGAAGTGGACTCCCAGTGGTGGTAGAGAGGAAGGGCGGCCTGCATACCCTAAATCCAAGGAGGCATCGAAAAAAGGGCATGGGCCAGATAAGCAGGCATGGAAGACATCACTAGCGTAACCACTCAGGATGACGGCTCACCAATTGGACAGCGGAGATTCAGCAGTCTCAGCATACAGGCTTTCCACAGGGCTGGTGTAAAAAGCTCCAGATGCTAATTGCAATCAGAGGTGGTAGACAGAGTCGAGATGGCAAAGAATAGACAGCCAAGCAGAGGAGTAAACTATGCTGCCATAGTCCCAATTTCGAGTGAACTAAGGTGCGATATAGGCACAGAAGGACCACTTGGTCCGCTCTCCAGGAGGTACCATTCAGAACATGGAGGATGTTGAGGGATTGCAGACAGCGAGCCGAAAGATATGAAACACCAGCAAAGTTTTCTGTCAAACATAAGTCCCAAGAATTTAGCGACGTCCACGAACGGAAGGTCAACAGGGCATTGAGGTAGGCAAGGCAGAGGAAACTCGGTACAACACAACAAATTTACACAGACAATCTTACTGGGAGAGATGCGAAAGCCAGTTTCGATACTCCATGAGTGGAGGCAATCGAGACATCCTTGAAGACGTCATTCAAGAAGGCTGGTCTGTTGAGATCGCAAAATCGTTGACAAAGAGGGAGCCCGAGACATTGGGAAGGAGACAATCCATAATCGGATTTATGGTAATGGCAAACAGTACAATACTTAGCATGGAGCCCTGGAGCACCCCGTTGTCTTGGAAGGAAGTACGGAAGAGAGTAGTGTTCACCTGTACCTTAAATGTGCGCTCTGTCATAAATTCACGAATAAAAAGGAGAAGCCGACCTCAAAAGCCCCAAGAGGACAGTGTGCGGAGGATGCCTGTCCTCCAACAGATATCATATGCTCTCTCCATATCGAAAAATATTGGTACCGTTTGGAAATTTGCTAAGAATATTGTTCATGATATACATGGAGAGAGCAACAAGATGGTCAACTGCAGAACAATGCTTTTAGAAACCACATTGGACAGGTGTTAAAATGTTTCGGGACTCCAGCCAGCAGGCTAAACGGCAATTCGCCATATGTTCCAAAACCTGACAAACTATTCGTGATTCGATATGGGGCAATAGCTAGTGGGGAGATGTTCGTCCTTTCCAGGATTCGGAACAGGAATGACAATAGCTTCCCGCCATCTTCTGGGAAAGGGTCAAATTCAGTTATAAAGGCGAAGGAGGTAACGCAAACTAAAGCATGATAAATGCAGCAACAATCGGACATGGATGCCATCCCGTCCTAATCGGACGTGGACGCCCTCTGGTCCTGGGGTGGAAAAGCAAGAAGAAGAGAGTGCGTATTGGACTGCCCGCATAGAGAAAACAGTATTATAGCTTTTGCTATTTTGAGAGGAGAAAGCAAGAGGTCACACTTCCGCAGCTCATTTCTTGGGGAGAAAGGCTGGCGGGTAATTTGAAGAGCTCAAAATCTCAGCAAAGTGTTGACCCAATGAGTTAGAAATTGCGACTGGGTCCACTAAGGTATCATGCGCAACAGTGAACACAGAGATCGGGGAGAAAGTAGACATGCCAGATAACTGTTGAATTCGACTCCAAACTACTGAGGACGGAATGAAGGTGTTAAAGGAGCTGGTAAAGAAGTCTCAGATTGCCTTCTTGCTATCACGTTTGATGTGATGGTATCAAGCACATAACTGCTTATAGCAGATACAGTTGGCCAACATAGGATGGTGACGGAGAACGCGAAGAGCACATCTCCACTTGCATATTGCGTCACGAAACGCCTCGTTCCACCAAGCAACTGGGGGGCGCCGGGGCAAATCAGAGGTGCGAGGTACTGAACATTCCACGGCTGTAAGAATAACTTCTGTAACATGCTAGGAATGTGACAGTCATCAAATGTCGCTAGAGAGGAGAAAAGTGTCCAATCGGTTTGGATGCATACATGGCAGTTGTGGCTGTAATCGAAGGTCACATGGAAAATGGTCACTCGAGTGTGTATCAGCAAGCGCAAACCATTCAAAGCGCAGAGCTAGCTGAACAGTACCAACCAAAAGGTCCAAATGAGAGAAATTTGTTGTAGAGGCAGACAAAAATGTAGGTTCCCCAGCGTTGAGGCATATCTGCTTGGTGGAAGAGGTCAATCAATAGAGAGCCTCACGGACAGGGATGCGGAGATCCTGGTAGGCATTGAAGTCCCCAGTCAGCAAATAGGGGAATGGGAGCTGACCAAGGAGATGAAGGAGATCAGCTCTAGCCATCACTGTGGATGATGGAATTTATATGGTACAAAGAGAGAATGTGTATCCAGAAAGTGAAGGAACTGTCCCCAGTGTGCTGGAGATCCATCAACAGAGGGGAGATCAAACCGGACTGACTGGAAATGAGGGAAAGAGGATCGACAGTTCATCCCAATTGGCTCAAATGCCATAGATATTCCAATTGCTAATTGCAATGGGATGGACAGAAAAGGGAAGAATCTTACCACAGTTGCCGCCGAACGACAATGTGGAATGGCATTATGCCAAAGGCAAAAGACCTTAATACATACGTTGTTTGGGGGCAGCTCCTGCCTCCTCCCCCCCCCCCCCCCAACCGGCCAGTTGATTGCCCACCATAGGTGTGCCTTGGCGACACGGAATACGGCCGAGGGCGGTTACTGGGTGGCACTGTAAATGAGACATGCCATGGCGGAGGAGGATAGGAAATTTGTTTCTTAAAGAGCCTTCTTGGAAAGAGGATGTTGAGATGAGGGAGGAATCTATGTTTGTGAAGTTGGGGTACATAAAAAATCTTTGCGAGTAGGCTCTTTTTTTGGAAGTCCGGGCGTCCGATTTTTGGGTTCGTGATTTAGCAGGAGCCGATAAAAGGTGAACCGTAGCGCGAGCAGGTGATAGTGCGGAGGTTAAATGGGTGATCTAACGACCGTGGCACTAAAGGTGGGATCACAAGTCTGTGTGGCTGCCTCCTTAGTAGGCCGAGGAGATGCAAGGACAGTGCTATATTTACCTGCTGGGGGCACAGTGGGCTTTCGACTGGCCAATAACTTACGAGTAGCAAATATAGACACCTTTTCTTTCACTCGGATTTCCTGAATAATTCATTCATCTTTGAAAATAGGGCAATCTCTAGAGGAAGCAGCGTGGTCGCCCATACATTTAATGCAACGAGGGGATGGAGGTGGACAATCATTATCATGGGCATCCCTGCCACATGTAATGCATATGGCCGAATTGGAACACAACTGGCTGGTATGATTAAACTGCTGACACTGATAGCAATGCTTAGGGTTGGGGATGTAAGGGCGAAATGAAATTCTCTCATATCCTGCTTTAATGTTCGATGGAAGCTAAACTCTCTCAAACGTCAATAAGAGAGTACGGGTTGGTACCAAGTCCTTGTCAACCCTTTTCATGGCTCGATGTACAGCTGTTACGCCCTGGTCAGACAAGGTAGTTTTGAATTTGCTGGTTGGACAATCTGTTGAGTGGGCATGTATAAACCACCCCACGTGATGAATTTAAAGTGTGGTGTACTTCCACCCGGACATGTAAGGTGTCTTTTTAGCATTGGAGTTCACAGCAATTTTTGTGCCTGGAGGGCGCTGACTGTTTCTAACAACAAGGTGCCATTTTGTAATCGGGAACAAGACTTCACAGGACCTGCAATTGTGTTGACATCTTTCTGAATAATGAAAGAGTTGACTGTGGAGAAGTCTTGACCATCGTCAGACCAAGAAACAACTATGAACTGTGGCAATGATTGAAGAATTGTCCGTGGCTGAGACTCATCTAACTTTCGTTTGTGAGCAGAAGTATGACACAGAGGAAACCATTGCGAAAGTATCCCCCATGTATGAATTCATGGTTTTGTGATGATACGAATTAATAAAATTTTTTCGGGCTTCCAGGTGGTTAAAATCCCACGAGCTTTCGACAGACCTCTCCCCAGTCATTGTCAAGTGGTAAGACCGACTGCTGTGTCACCGTGGCCACGTCATTATGTAGTCGCACTACTGACTGTAACGTCACTAGTGTTCTCTTCCTCACCATATATGGTAATGTATTCATCTCACGGCCGTTGCGCCCATTTTAACCTTGCGATGGCCAGGTCCTAGGCTGTGCTGAGCTGCAAATCGCCATCCTTGTTGATGATGTTTTCAGAGATTTTTATTTCAATAGCTTCTTTTATGACGCTATCCCAAAATTGTTTCATCCCCATAATGACAGGTGTTTCGTCGAATAGAATTCGGTGTCCATTTTCTAAGGCGTGTCCTGCCACAGCTGATTTGTGTGGATAGCGTATGCGTAAGCACCTCTCGTGTTCCATCCGACGTTGCTCCACAGTGCATACTGTTTGGCCGACGTAGTAACAGCCACACTGACAGAGTATCTTGTACACTCCAGGCATTCTAAGCCCTAGACCGTCCTTCACAGGCCTCGTGGGCTGTTGAATTTTTGCTGGGGGCCTGAACACTGATGAAATGTTATATCTCATCAGGAGCCGGCTAATCTTTCCCGACATTGTACCACAGAAAGGCAAAAACACAAGTTTCTTGCTTTCTTCTTTAGTGATGTTCTCTTCTCTGTTGGTGTGTTTCTTGCGTGTCACACTAGATATAGCCTGTGACACCTGTCCATGGCTGTACCCGTTTTTCCGGAAGACTTTTCGGAGGTGGCTCAGTTTTGGTGGCAGACTTTCAGCATCTGAGACAACTTTAGCACGGTGGACGAGGGTATTCAAAACACCACTCTTTGTGCTGGATGTTGGTGGCTGACGGCGCACAGATACCGAACTGTGTGTGTAGGTTTCCTATAGACACTTTGGCTGAGGTGTCCATCGGTTTTTCCATCTAACGAGGACGTCAAGGAAGAGCAATGTACAATCTGTCTCTACTTCAATCGTAAACTTGATGTGGCTGTGAATGCTGTTCAGGTGTTCTAAGAATTGTCCCAGCTTTTCACGCCATGGGGCCAGATGATAAAAGTGTCATCGACGTAACGATAAAAGCAACTTAGCTTAGCTGGAACCGTGTCCAAGGCGATGTCTTCAGATTTTTCCATAAAAAGGTTGGCTATGGATAGAGCTAATGAGCTTCCCATAGCCACGCTATCCAAATGGACGAAATACTGGCCGCCATGTGCTTAAAAGTTACACAACTGTGCTATCAAATACCTGAGAGAGATCTATACAGTCTTTGACCAGAACACGTGTAAACAGGGAGACCACATCAAAACTAACCATTATATTGATTAAAATTTTCTGGGTATTATGCCGCATCATTGCTAAAAACTAACAACAATAATAAACTAAAACCGAACTTTCGGCCTAATTGCAATGGCCTTCCTCAGGGCATGACTGGTTTTTCATGGAGATAGGTACTTCTATTTATACAGACTATCGATGTCCGACGTCATTGTTGTAAAACTTTTAATTGGCTAGTCATGACGTAAGGGAAGATGGAAAGAAAGAGGCTATTCGTGGATGTCCATGTCGTCAACGATTGGTAGCTGTCCGCCAATCAGCGTTCGGCTTCTGGTCGGCAAGTTTTCCTCCTGGTGTGCGCAGAAGTGGACAGACAGTTGCTCTACAGCTGTTTGTGCAGATACATCCATCAGACATTATGGTCAGTTTTGACATCAAGTCTCTCTTCACTAACATTCCAATTGAGCAGACTATGTGCATTCTACAGGAGCGGATCCCACTAGATATCTGATCTGGTGCGCTTATGCCTGTCATCTACGTACTTCACCTGGTAGGGAAAATATTACAAACAGTCAGATGGAGTGGCAGCGGGTTCCCCACTCTCCCCTGTAGCTGCGGACATCTTCATGGAAGCCTCTGAGCAAATGGCCCTAGCTTCTGCTCCATTGCGTCCCAGTTGTTGGCTACAATATGTGGACGACACATTCGTTATCGGGCCTCACGGTGAAATGGAATTGGGAAACTTCCTCCAGCACTTAAATAGCCTGCACAAAAATATAAAGTTCACACATGAGACCGAAAACAGTGGTTCCTTGCCATTTCTGGATGTGGAAGTATACAGAGCTGCTGAAGGTAAACTGGGACACAAAGTGTACCAGAAACCAATGCACACTAATCGGTACCTGCACGCAGAGAGCCACCACCACCCAGCTCAAAAGTATTCTGTCCTGCATACGTTAACTATCCAAGCCTACCCGGATAAGCGATGAAAATAACATCAAAGAGGAATTAAAAGAGCTACAAACACGTTTCATGCCAACGGCTGTGATGACAAAATCATAAGCAAGGAGGCAAAGAAGAGAAGCTTCCACTGGTACACTTACCATATGTAAAAGGAGTCAGTGAACGGCTAGGCAACGTCCTCCGCCGACGATGTTTCAAACTGATTTTTTGAAGCAATCACAGGATGCATGAAATGATAGGTTCCACCAAGGATGTAGTCAACAGTCTTAACACTGCAGGTGTTTACGAACTATGGTGTGAGTGTGGGGCTGCCTACATAGGAGAAACAGGATGACCTGTCAGCTTACAAGTAGCAGAATACAAACGCTATGTACGATTACAACAACATAACAAATCGGCGTTAGCGGAACACCACTGTGACTGTGGACAACATATCAGGTTCCAGGAGGCCCAAGTACTGGCGAAAGAATCGTGGATACAAGGCAAAATACGAGAGGCAATCAAAATTATTAAACAGCCTGACAACATCAACAGAGAAGATGGCTACAAGCTCCCCGCGTCCTGGCTGCTGGCCTTCCCAGTCCAACAGGCCACGAGCGGTTGCAGGGCAGAAGCTACACGGGACATGGACATATCTACACAAACAGCTGTAGAGTAATTGTCAGTCCACATCTGTGCACACCAGGAGGAAAAGTTGCCGATCAGAATCCGAACGCTGATTGGTGGACAGCTACTAATCGTTAACGACATGGACATCCACGAATAGCCTCTTTCTTTCCATCTTCCCTTACATTATGACTAGCCAATCATATTAGAAAGCCAATTAAACGTTTTACAACAGTGATCTCAGACATCGATAGTCTGCAATAAATAGAAGCACCTATACCCATGTAAAACCAGTCATGCCCTGAGGAAGGCCATTGCAATTAGGCTGAAACATCGGTTTTAGTTTATTATTGTTGTTAGTTTTTAGCAATGATGCAGCATAATACCCAGAAGAATTTTAATCACTATGACACCGGCTGCGGAAGCCTACGTTCTTATAACCATTATTTCTCCTTGACTAAGACACAGTTGTTTAATTCAGTTGATAAAGTCATTCGTGTTCTTGATATGATGCACACAACAACTCAAATGAGGTGCAAGGAGGCTAGCCAAGTGTTTTGCCAATCTGTAAGTGGGTGACCCAATGGTGTTCACAATGGGATGAAGAGGAGAGTCCGGTTTGTGGACTTTTGGTAGTCCATAAAGTCTAGATGGTCTTCGCGCCTAAGGGAGGAGATTCTTAATAACGCCCTCTTCTGTGTTGGCTTTTCTAGAAACTCTCATGTCTTCCTCATTATTCTTGATGTCGGGTCCCGTGACAGTTTCCGGTATGTATCCTCTTCAAAAATCAACTGAATTTTGGCGTTCTCATCAGCTTTATTCAGAATGACGGATGCATTGCCCGTGTCAGCTGGCAGAACCACAATGAGGGGGTCGTTGCGGAGTGAGTGAAGACCATTGCATTCAGCCCTAGTCAATGGTCATTCATCAGTGTTCAGGCCCCCAGCAAAAATTCGACAGCTCATGAGGCCTGTGAAGGACGATCTAGGGCTTAGAACGACTGGAGTGTACAAGATACCATGTCAGTGTGGCTGCTAGTACGTCGGTCAAACAGTACGAACTGTGGAGCAACGCCGGACGGAACACGAGAGGTGCTTACACCTACGCTATTCAAAAAAATTAGCCCTGTCAGAACACACCTTAGAAAATTTACAATGAATTATATTTGACGAAATATCTATCGTTATGAGGACAAAGGGATTTTGGGATAGCGTCATAAAAGAAGCTACTGAAATAAAAACCTCTGAAAACACCATCAACAAGGACAGCAGTTTGCAGCTCAGCATAGCCTGGGACCCAGCCATCGCGAGGTTAAGACGCACATGATGGATGCGGGATGAATACATTACCATATATGATGAGGAAGAGCGCACTAGTGACATCACAGCTAGTAGTGCGGCTATATAATGACGTGGCCTCGGCAACACAGCAGCCAGTCTTACCACTTGACAACGACTGAGGAGAGCTTGGTCGAAAGCTCATGGGATATTAACCACCTGATGCGGCTGGAAGCCAGAGAAAATTTTATTAATTAGTATCCCCGTGATTACTGGCATCTCCGATGGCGCGCTCCTTCCTCATGGGGGCCCTTCCTTAGGGTATTCCTGCCTTAGGTGATTGTTCACACCTCCCAAGAAATAGACAGAGGGACCAATCGGCACATTCAGGAGGTACCAGCTCGGTTAATCAACACTCCATGGGCCTGGCCTTTACCAGGTGGTACATACGTGTCCTACCTGTCTCCCTGGGGTGGGGATTGATTGATTGAGAGAGTGTGGAAAAGGGGAGGGGGGGGGGGGCGTTATGGGGTCACAGACCGTGAAGACTGCAAAAGGAGACCCAATCACAACCAACCCACCCCTGCTTCAAGACAAAAGGAGAACCTTATATGTGGAAATAAAAACCACTTTCATGGAGGAAACAGAGGACCAGGTCTACCATCCATGGATCGTCCAGTAATATTAAATTTAAGGAAGCAGGAAGACTACGCTTAGCACGAAGGGGACATGCCACCAATATGTGAGATATCGTCAGTCTGGCACCACAACCACATTCTGGGGGTGGGTCATTATGTAGGAGGAAACAATAGGTGAGCCAGATATGGCCAATGTGTAAACAACATAAAACAGTGGACTCCTTCTGACAGGGACGGAAAGAATTGCCGTAGACTCCTTGATTGTGTGGAGTTTATTACTATGAGCAGTAGCAATCCAGATGGCATTCCACTGTTCGCCAAAGAGAGATTTGACGTATACCCGCAGCTGGAATCGTGAAAGGAAAAGGGGGGTAGTATCCACTTCTCTAGTCAAACGGTCAGCCAATTCATTCCCTGGGATTACCACATGCCTCGGGACCCAGAGAAAGATAACTGAACAGGCGGCATGCTCAAGGACAGAGAGAAGGTCATGGATGGCAGAGACCAAGGGGTCATGAGAGTAGCATCGATCAATACCCTGAAGGCTGCTCATGGAGTCTGAACGAATTAAAACACTATGAAAGGAGGCCTGAGAAACAAAAATGGAGGCCCCTGTAAATGGCTAGAAGCTCTGTGCTGTAAATACACTACATGATCCTGGTAACAAATGGTGCTCGAAACTGGTAGGAGATGTGAAAGTGCGTCCCACCTTATCAGTAGTCTTAGAACCATCAGTGTAAAGGATGGTGGCACCCTGGGACCACAGGAGCAACAGAGACCTTAGGTCCGTGGTCTAGGCACCATCCAAAAGACACAGGGCATAGTCCAGCGAGTGCAAATGGAGATCCCGGCAGAGGGTAGTGAGACGCATGCCAACCAGCAATCCCACCCATGGGCGCGTGTTAGGAGGGAGACATCCCTCATTGGCGAAGAGCACAGGGTGTACAGGATAGGCAGGGAATTTGCGAATGGCGACTGTGTAAGAAACAAGGAGTTGGCTCCATGATTTGTAGAGGGGGAATCCCCGTTTCTGTGAGAAGACTATCAACAGGACTAGTGCGAAAGGCACCAATAGCCAGATGTACCGGGCCATAAACCTGACTACCATAATCGAGTCTAGACAAAAACAGATCAGTGTAAAGATGGAGAAGAGTGCAACGGTCTGCACCCCATGATGTGTGGGCTAGGAAGTGGAGACCATTAAGTTTCCACATGCATGTAGTCTTTATGTGACAAATGTGGGGCAGCCATGTCAGCTTGCTATCACAAATAAGGCCCAAGAAACGGGACTGTGTTACCATATCAAGGAACTGGCTGCCTAAATAAAGTTCTGGATCAGGATGAACTGTGGGTCAATGACAAAAATGCATAACCCATGTTTTGGTGGAGGAAACCTGGAAGCCATGGGCGGTGGCCCACACAGAGGCCCATCGCAGCTGGCACTCAGCAGATGCCACTGAGTGGGAGCTGCACCAGGTGCAAAAATTGTCAATGTATAACGCCGGGGTAACCAGAGGCCCAACAGAGGTCACAAACCCATTTACAGCAATGAGGAAGAGTGTGACACTTAGCACTGAACCCTGTAGGATACCATTCTACTGAATTTGAGGGGTGCTGAGTGACGTGCCAACTCGAACCCCGAAGAGCAGGTAAAAATCAGAAGGGGACCATGGAAGCCCCAGTCATGAAGGGTAACTAAAGTGTGATGGCACCAAGCCATGTCATACGCCTTATGTAGGTCAAAGAACACTGCGATAAGGTGCCGGCAGTGAGTAAAAGCCTGTCGGATGGCTGATTCCAATCGGAGTAAATGGTCACTTGGAGACTGCCCTGCCCAGAAGCCACACTGATATGGTGACGAAAGGTCCCGAGATTCGAGTACCCAACAGAACCTGGAGTTGACCATCCTTTGAAGCAGTTTACGAAGCACATTCGTAAGGCTTATGGGGCATCAGCTGTCGAGAGACGTTGGGATTTTCCTGGGCTGGAGGACAGGGATAACTATACTGTCTTGCCATTGTGACGGAAAAGCACCCATGAGCCAGATGTGATTGAAGACCCTGAGGAGCTGTTGCCCCTGGGAATGTCCAAGTGTTGAATCATCTGATTGTGAATGGAGTCTGGCCCTGTGGCTGTGTCTTGTGAAGAGCTAAGAGGCTGCACCAATTCCCATTCAGTGAAAGGAGCATTGTAGGGCTCAACGTGGAGTGAGATGAAATGGAGGGGGACCTGTTCAACTCCGTATTTCTGCTGGAGAAAGGCAGGAGGATAGGAAGTG
This sequence comes from Schistocerca gregaria, assembly GCF_023897955.1. NCBI lineage: Eukaryota > Metazoa > Arthropoda > Insecta > Orthoptera > Acrididae > Schistocerca > Schistocerca gregaria. The sequence continues at coordinate 817,496,801 of NC_064931.1, read as the reverse complement.
GATGACGATGCCATCACAAACTTTGTCGGAAGATGTTCTGCAAGGACCATTGGATCAGTGCACAGAGCTCCTTGGTTGTTCAGACCCTGGACAGTTGACTGTTGCTGGTGGCCCTGAATGCTACGGACCTGCGATAAAGAGGCTTATGTCCCTAGGGAGGAAACTCAGCACTGCCAGCATTCCTTTTGTATTCTGCTTAATAATGTAACGAGCCTTAGCAAGAAGACACTTAAAAGTGAGAAGGTTGGTCTGGGAGGGTTGTCGCTTAAATCACTGCAGCGCCCTTCGGCGGTCCTGGACTGTGACTGCAACGTCCTTGGTCCACCACGGTACCGGCTGATGATGAGGGGGCCCTGTGGATAAGGGAACAGCAGCATCAAGAAGAGCAGCAGAGATGCCTTGCATGACTACATAAATGGAATTTGAGAGGGAGGTGTCAAAGCGGACAGCAGACACGTATAAAGGCCAATTGGCTCTGTGGAATGCCCAACGTGGGGGCCTGTCTGCCTGGCGGCCACAGGGGAACGATAGTGTCACTGGGAAGTGATAACTGTCACAAAGGTCATCATGGGATGACCAATGTGTCTTACAGTTACAAGCATCTGTCTCCAGACGTAGGCACGAAACATACTCCCAAAGAAGGAGAAGGGGAAGGAAAGAGGTGGGGCGGGGGAGGGGGGGGGGGGGAGGATGTAGAAAAGGAAAGTATGCAGCCCAGAAAGGAAAGAGAGCCGTACTAGCTCGGGGTCCCATGCTCACCATGCATGTATCCACAAAAGAGTTGTTGACTCCTTGGGGGAGGGGGTAGAGATAGACATTAACGAAGGGGGTGGACTCTACATTTGTTCCTATATGTACTGTAAATGTTTCTGCTGCAATATCTGGTCACTAGAGACACCTGGAGTATCAGGATTTTATGTCTCAATCCTCAACAATGAATTTTGCTTTTCCTTTCTGATGTCGAGTTTCATTCAACACGATTCTTCATAGCTCTCAAATGCTCCACACTCAAATCTGATTGTAGCAGGAGTCAGTGCTGCCATCTAGCCTGTGTTAACTCAGTGTCTAACGGTAGCAGTTCTGTTGAGAGAAAAACTTGTAATTATTACAACCAAGTTAGTAGACGTGAAATGGTTAATTCTTCATGCACAGTCCTTCCTGAGGAAGAGACTGTAGAGCTTTCAGAGGAATATCTAAGTGAAAATGAGTAACAATGATTTATTTGTCAATGATTCAATTGAAGTGACAATGCAAGCAGTCCACCCTGAAGAGTTTCAAAAAATATCATGCAATGAAAAGTTCTGTGCCGTAATGCTTATGCATATACACTCCTGGAAATGTAAAAAAGAACACATTGACACCGGTGTGTCAGACCTACCATACTTGCTCCGGACACTGCGAGAGGGCTGTACAAGCAATGATCACACGCACGGCACAGCGGACACACCAGGAACCGCGGTGTTGGCCGTCGAATGGCGCTAGCTGCGCAGCATTTGTGCACCGCCGCCGTCAGTGTCAACCAGTTTGCCGTGGCATACGGAGCTCCATCGCAGTTTTAACATTGGTAGCATGCCGCGACAGCGTGGACGTGAACCGTATGTGCAGTTGACGGACTTTGAGCGAGGGCGTATAGTGGGCATGTGGGAGGCCGGGTGGTCGTACCGCCGAATTGCTCAACACGTGGGGCGTGAGGTCTCCACAGTACATCGATGTTGTCGCCAGTGGTCGGCGGAAGGTGCACGTGCCCGTCGACCTGGGACCGGACCGCAGCGACGCACGGATGCACGCCAAGACCGGAGGATCCTACGCAGTGCCGTAGGGGACCGCACCGCCACTTCCCAGCAAATTAGGGACACTGTTGCTCCTGGGGTATCGGCGAGGACCATTCGCAACCGTCTCCATGAAGCTGGGCTACGGTCCCGCACACCGTTAGGCCGTCTTCCGCTCATGCCCCAACATCGTGCAGCGCGCCTCCAGTGGTGTCGCGACAGGCGTGAATGGAGGGACGAATGGAGACGTGTCGTCTTCAGCGATGAGAGTCGCTTCTGCCTTGGTGCCAATGATGGTCGTATGCGTGTTTGGCGCTGTGCAGGTGAGCGCCACAATCAGGACTGCATACGACCGAGGCACACAGGGCCAACACCCGGCATCATGGTGTGGGGAGCGATCTCTTACACTGGCCGTACACCTCTGGTGATCATCGAGGGGACACTGAATAGTGCACGGTACATCCAAACCGTCATCGAACCCATCGTTCTACCATTCCTAGACTGGCAAGGGAACTTGCTGTTCCAACAGGACAATGCACGTCTGCATGTATCCCGTGCCACCCAACGTGCTCTAGAAGGTGTAAGTCAACTACCTTGGCCAGCAAGATCTCCGGATATTTCCCCGATTGAGCATGTTTGGGACTGGATGAAGCGTCGACTCACGCGGTCTGCACGTCCAGCACGAACGCTGGTCCAACTGAGGCGCCAGGTGGAAATGGCATGGCAATCCGTTCCACAGGACTACATCCAGCATCTCTACGATCGTCTCCATGGGAGAATAGCAGCCTGCATTGCTGCGAAAGGTGGATATACACTGTACTAGTGCCGACATTGTGCATGCTCTGTTGCCTGTGTCTATGTGCCTGTGGTTCTGTCATTGTGATCATGTGATGTATCTGACCCCAGGAATGTGCCAATAAAGTTTCCCCTTCCTGGGACAATGAATTCACGGTGTTCTTATTTCAATTTCCAGGAGTGTATGTTAAATGATCAAAATTCTTGAACTATTGGATCTTATGTTCTCTTCTTGGGATGTGACAGATTGGTGATTAGGGGTGAGATCCTCCCAGCAATTAGTGTAGCACGGAGGTTGTACACAGGGAACACACACCTACGTCTAGTCGGTCCCTCAATCACCACAGATGGGTTTATTTTTAACCCTAGATAACGATCCAAATTTCATATAGCTGATGTATCTGACGAGTGGTGACACAAGATTTTACATCACACCAATAAACCACAATACTATCCTGTAATAACCCACTAAAAACCCAAAATAAATGCTCCAGTGTCTTCTTCATTAACGTCAGGCTCTTATGGTTCCAAATTAGTACGTAATTCCTCATTGGTTTGCAATATAAGGTCTCTGTGGAAGTTTATACCCCTGACCATATTCAGTTCCTGTGAGAGATGATTTAGACAGGGATGCTGTACCGCATTTTTAAAATCAAGGTAACTTCACCGTACTTGTCTCCAATTTCCTCTACAGAACATAATTGTTTGATATTTAAGAATGATTCACCATAATTCCTGGTACAGCCTGTAAGTGAGGTACATGTATCTCTCCTTGTCTGACAGGTTTGTTTTTATCTCAATTTGTACTTAACAAAGGAAACATATTAGAGTTGTATCCTACTGTGTTAAAAGTGAGTCAATCACTCTGATGAGACTACTGGAGCCATACAGCCACTAGCACAATTCAACTACTCCTCAGCCTTTATGAGGCAAAAAGAATGCACACACCAACAGTGCATTCTCTGTGTAGTCAATGGGCTACCACCGTACAGATATGTAATAACCCTCTGCATAGACTGACAACCATACTAGGTATTGTGTGACCTTTTTGCACAGCCCATACTGATGAAAAAGTTTGAAAATAAAGTGGAGGTCAAACTGTGTAATGGCGATCTTTTGTAAATAAACTGAAAGGATGTAGGTTTTAATAAAGATAGGTACAAGTGAGTAACCCAATGCAGACCCCAGAGATATGGTCAGTTCAACATCAAATACACCATCTATTGAAGTGAAAACATATCGAATAAAATTATGATACAAAAAGAAAGAAATATTGCAATGGCTCAGTGTCCCATGTTGCCCGTACGCATACTTCTCGAGTTGTGAGTCCCAAGGGGGAGGCGGGCAATGTTAAGGGGACAGGACGTTAACTTTGTCATCTCACTTCACTTGACTGCAACTCATGGTATCAGTTAATATTTTTTATGGGTATCATCAACTTTTTAGGAATACCCAACAATGTAACTTTTTAGGAAGGTAAAGAGCACCAACTAAGCCACGTGCTGCCTCCATTAGCACTGTCTGCCCTGCTATTTCAGGTTGATATTTCATGAAATTCCCTTTCATTCTTAAACAACTCACAATATGGGATGACTAGCATTAATAATTCTCTACGATAATAAGGAAAAATTTCACATGACAAAACCAATTTCAGAAAGAACAAATTGATGCCTGCATAGTGAAAGAACAAGGCCATTGACACCCAAAATTATGTGTAACTGACATATTTAACTGTTCACTGGCGAAAATGGGTGTGACTGGCTACCTGGTAACAAATTCTCATTCCCAGTATTCTGTGGAGCAGCATAGGTGACAGACACTATTATCCAGTTGTTCCTTAAATTCGAGAACAGGTACTGAGCAAGAACTTGATAGTTCCTTTCTATTATAAAACAGTCTAATGAGTGTCACAGTGATAATGCCTACCCAGAAACACACACACACACTTAAAGGAAGGAAGAGCAGAGTAATGTTTTGCTGACAATGAGGTCCTTAGAGTTGGACCATAAATCTGGATTGGGGATGGATGGGAGAGAGAGATTGGCCATGCCCCTTCAATTGAACCATCCCTGCATTTGTAATAAATGAAAAGTTCAATGGTGACAGAGCACCTGCTCAGACAGAATAAGGGTGTGAAAGGTAATTGCCTATGTCCTCGAAGAGGCCATCCTGGCATTTATCTTGAACTATTAAGGGAACCTGTGATAAATTTAATTTTTGATGGCTGTAAATGGGATTTCAACCCTGCTCTTCTCAAACCGACTTGTAGTTACTGTAGTATAAGGAATTATTGGTTTCACAAGTTCTTATCATTTCTGTACTTTGAAGGTTAGTGGACCCTTTAACATTCATGAGTTAAAATCCCTAGTTCTATGATTGTAATCTGGCTTCAAATCTTAACAGTGACTGTTCTTAAAAAACACCACTAACACATGGTTGCTTAAACAAAATTATGACTGGTGCCTCTGCAACACTGTGCTGTATTTAACATTGGTATGTACTCCACTTAACAGCAACAGATACTGCGAGAGGCTGCTTCCACGTAGGCATTACTGCTCACCTGACACCTCTCAGTTTCTAGTAGCAGCCTCCAGATGTTGCTCACAAACTGACACCATTTTCTACTTCAGCGGCACTTCTACCTGTGTATCATACTCATCCTCCGAGTGTCTACAGCTGCCAGCTGTTAACTGTGGACTAGATTCCTTCCACCATGTACTGGCAGACATGGAAATTCTTCTGCCAACAGGCACAAAAACAACAACATACCACAGGCATTCGCACAGTTACGATTTATCACTTAAGGCAGTTCAGTGCCTCCTCCCAGGTCAGTAAAGTACACTGAAGATTACCTTCTGACTTAAAAGTTGCTATTTATGGAGAACTAGGTTCTGGACAGTAACATTCTATTACAACATTTAACTATAAACACCCTGGTACATGTTGTCACAGTGTTCAGTAAAGCATCTAACTCAGTCCAATGAACAATGCCGCTTTAGCTAAGACATTCTTACACAATCTTGATGTATGTGTGTCTCATTCAATTTTTTCAGACATTATGAAACTTCTGAACACACAAATTACACCACCGAATACGGTCCAAAGTGTGAACAGTAAAATAATGGTAGTATGAAATAACTAAATAGGTAAACTGAAGTTTATACTCACTTTAAGTTTCAAACTCCTTTCATGTAATTGCGACATATCCTTTTTAATCGTAGTAAGCTTTGTGTGATACTGTTTCACCATGGCGCACTGTTAATTGAAAGAAATTACAAACGTTACAATAATAAAACTGGGAAAATGTCTACATGTAACAGCTCAATTCATTTAGCATCGCATATACAAAAATTTAAAAAAAACTAGTCAAAGGCAAAATAGGTAGGTCTAATGCTTATTCACAACAGTCGTTAACAGTTCAATTTCTAACAACTAGTAGCACAGTGATTGACAGGTCTTTCAAGATGGAAAACATTACTGTCTCTTCTTAATGTTATGGAATGGGGAAAGTCTTAGCGGTTACCATTTTCTTTGTAACAGTGAATTGCAATCTATGTTATCAAACTAATGAACTGAGAAGTCATGCGTCGCAAGTTAAAAATACATTAGCACTATTATTATTATTATTATTATTACCATTTCTTGCAGATCGTTCGTGCACTGCATTTTATTTAGCTTTTCATTTTCGTCCTGCAGTTGAGTGATAACGGACATCTGCTTTTTGCTGAAATAATAAGAAATTTGTAAAACGATGAATTACAAAATAAGAAGTTAAATGAATAGTTGGCAGTGAATACAAGACTTGTCTACCGCCTATTGACGCCTAGCAGATATGAAACAATGGTGCTTATAACAAGTTAACTGTTATACAAATAAGTGGATTATACTGTATTTAAATAACTAATAACTTCATTCTATTATATAAACACACAACTGAACTAATTATTCTAAAAATGAAACTCACGTCAACTCATCAAGTTGCCCTTTCGCTTTCACAAGATCCGATTCATACAAAGACAACAGTCCCACTGTTAGCTTCTTAATTCCATCATCATTTACAAAGTTCCTGCTGAAAGTACAATTCATTATTACCCATACTCTTCAGAAACCCAGTAAGCCTTCAAATTACTAACAGACCTCTCGACAACAGATGCTGAAACATTTTCATCATGCGACATACTCAAACGTCACTTCCAACCTCTGGCAAACCGTAAACACACCCCTACCATTTCACAACAAAAACTACCACATTACCAGCTTACAAACTTCATTAGCTCCACTGTCCAAAGAATGTAACAACAAAAAAACCACTGTTCTTGTTGATATCGCCAGAAATCTTCGATATACGCTGGCTTGGCGTACTACATGTGTTCAATTCCTAGTTGACGGAACGGTACATCATAACATTCCACACTCATAGCCAATTTTGCACAAGCCGAAACAATCAGTATGACAACCGACGCACAGCTGTCAAATAGACGGCCGAACTTTCAGAATGAACGTTTCGTTGCACTTTAAAAACAAAGCAGTTTTATTCTATAATATATGCATTTACACGTGTAACAAATACGCATGAGATCGATTCACTGATATCTTCCTATTTACGTAGTATCAAATGGAATTGTAACAAGAGTCGAAGGTTACTTAACACGAAAAAGGTACACGTGCAGAAGTCAAGTATATAGCAGGACATGTCATATGCACAGATATGAGCACAATGCTAGGCTTGACACATGAAAGATTCTGTAATAATTTTTCCATGTAAATAACCGAATATGGATTTTTAACAAATGACGATAATTATCGTATACAAAAATAAAACGATGTACAACTGTCAAGTATAGGGTAGCATGTACGTAATTGCAGCACATTAAAAACAATTTTTCCACCCAGAAAAATGTGGAAGATGGAAACTTGCTATTATGTATTGACTGTAACATGCACCAAGCGTTTTGTAATGTTGTTATAAAGTCGCTTAAGTCATACGTATTTTATTATTTATTTATTTATATTGTTTAGACCCATAAGGGATCACATACAGCAAATTATGACCTTGGTTGTTATTTTTATTCTTTTTCCAGAATTGTTTCATCATCTCGCTATGCTTAGCTCGACGTTCGTCTGACCACTTTCTGCTAGGTTCCTTGGGTTTGTATTCTGATGAAATTTCCCAGCTGTAGACCTTATGTCTGAAGACATTTCGATCTTCGATGTCTGCAGTGAGATTTTGGAATTTTTTAGATCAATTTGGTCCTGTTTATCCAGACTGTTGTCGTTTTCATTTTGTATAAGTAAGTCAAAATTTTCGTTGTTAGTCGGCTGTCACCTAGTTTCATGATGTGTCTGTAGAATTCGTAGTGTGTTTCAGGTTTGATAACAGTCGTGTAATGTTGAACTTTTGTGTTGATGTTTATACATTTTTTTATTGTAGATGTTCACAACTTGCCCACATGCTTTCCACTTTTTGAGTTCCTGTGTTTTTTGTGCCAATCTTTCTATACATGTAGGCTCAATAACTTCTCCTGAGCACTCGAAGTGGTTAACCTTGTTTACTGTGCCATATTGTGTGATTAAATTTTGTGTTTTATGTGTTTTTGTAGCAATGAATTCGGTTTTAGAAAAAGAATTTTGCAGTCCTACTTTCTCAGCATATTCTTTGAGGACTTCAATCTGATGGATAGTTGTTTGTTCATCAGCAGAAAGGATCGTGAGGTCACCAGCGAAGGCTTACTCGAAGTTATCCTTTTCTTTTCCAAGCCTGATGGGTCTCCAGATGTTTCGATTTTTCAGTTCTTATTCGCATTCTTTGATGACATTGGTTAAAACGATGTTGAAAAGTAGTGGGCAGAGTCCACCGCCCTGCTGGACGCCAGTCTTGATGGAAAAAGTTTGAGATTTCTCCATTGAATTTGACTCTGGAAGTTGTATCTGGCAGGGTTTGTTGGATGATTCGTTGCGTTTTTGGATCGAGATTGTTTTCTTTTAGTATATTAAACAGTATTGTCAGTCGATGGAGTCGTAAGCTTTCCTGAAGTCGAAAAATGTAAAGATGGTTGGTATATTTTGTGTAGCTCGAATTTTCAGTGTAGACTTCAGGTCGAAAATTTGTTGGGTGCCTGATCTGTGTGGTCTGAACCCTGCATGATAGTCACCTGTTAGGGGCTCAAATTGTTCTGGTGCACATTGTAAGAGGTAAGCGGAGAGGACTTTGTAAGGAACGGAAAGGAAGGAGAATACTCTGTATTCACATCAGGTTTGTCTCCTTTTTTGTGAAGTAGGTGGATCAGTGCCCATTTCTAGTCTTCTGGGAGTTTTTCGCTTCGCCATATGTCCTGAATAATCTGTGCGGTTTCCTGTAATGATCATGTCGGATATCTGTCAGGAATTCTGCGGTGATTCCATCTTCTCCTGATGTCCAACTCACTGACATTAAACTTCGAAAAGACTCACTATATGCAACTCACAACCTGTAAGAGCTTTCCACCCAGCATATGCATAAAGTACGAAGAAGAGCAGATAGAAAAGGTTGACAGTCTTAAATTCCTGGGATTACAACTTGATAATAAATTCAGTTGGGAGGAGCACACCACAGAACTGTAGAAATGCCTTAACAAATCTGTATTTGCAATTAGAGTGTTAGCAGACATAGGCGACATGAAAGTGAAAAAGCTTGCATACTTTGCCTGCTTTCCTTCCATAATGTCATATGGTATAATATTTTGGAGTAACTCTTCAAGTCAAACAAAAGTTTTCAGAGTTCAAAAGCGTGTAGTACGTATTATTTGTGGAGTAAACTCACGGACGTCTTGTAGAAACCTCTTCAAAGAACTGGGTATACTAACTACTGCCTCTCAGTATATTTACTCCTTAATGAAATTTGTCCTAAATAATATCTCTCTTTTTCCAACAAACAGCTCAGTTCATACATACAATACCAGGAACAAAAATGATCTGCACAAGGACTTAAAAGCACTTACTTTAGTTCAAAAAGGGGTCCACTACTTAGGAACACTCATCTTCAATAATTTGCCAGCAAACATAAAAAATTTAGTTACAAATAGAGATCAGTTTAAAAGGAGCCTGAAAGACTTACTAGTGGCCTACTCCTTCTACTCCATTGACGAATTTTTTAATAGAAACAAATGATGTGTTGTATATATTTATACTATTAGTATTGTTATTTCAGCTTAAAAAAATAAAAATAAAAAATAAAAAAAGGTGACATGTTCCACATCCACGAGGATCTCCTCAACACGGATCTATGGAACGAAAACTAATCTAATCTAATCTAATCTTTCCGTTCTTTAGTTTTGTAATGTGCCGTCGTATTTCTTCTTGCCTCGGAGGTTCGGCGTCAAGTTTCGTGTGACTTGGGGATGTGTGTGGGGACCATTCGGAGGGTTCAGGGCAATTAAGAAGGTTGGGAAGTATTGTGCCATATCTTTCCAGTTTTCTTGATTGGTGAGTGTGTTTCCCATCTTTTTTCTTGAAGGTCAAGTTTTGTGGCGAGTAACCTTTAATCCTATTAGCGAAAGCTCTATAGAAATTTCTGTTGTTGTAATTTCTGATGTCTACATCTACATGACTACTCTGCAATTCACATTTAAGTGCTTGGCAGAGGGTTCATCGAACCACAATCTTACTATCTCTCTACTATTCCACTCCCGAACAGCGAGCAGGAAAAACGAACACCTAAACCTTTCTGTTCGAGCTCTGATTTCTCTTATTTTATTTTGATGATCATTCCTACCTATGTAGGTTGGGCTCAACAAAATATTTTCGCATTCGGAAGAGAAAGTTGGTGACTGAAATTTCGTAAAAAGGTCTCGCCGCGACGAAAACGTCTATGCTTTAATGACTTCCATCCCAACTCGTGTATCATATCTGCCACACTCTCTCCCCTATAACGTGATAATACAAAACGAGCTGCCCTTTTTTGCACCCTTTCGATGTCCTCCGTCAATCCCACCTGGTAAGGATCCCACACCGCGCAGCAATATTCTAACAGAGGACGAACGAGTGTAGTGTAAGCTGTCTCTTTAGTGGACTTGTTGCATCTTCTAAGTCTCCTGCCAATGAAACGCAACCTTTGGCTCGCCTTCCCGACAATATTATCTATGTGGTCCTTCCAACTGAAGTTGTTCGTAATTTTAACACCCAGGTACTTAGTTGAATTGACAGCCTTGAGAATTGTACTATTTATCGAGTAATCGAATTCCAACGGATTTCTTTTGGTACTCATGTGGATCATCTCACACTTTTCGTTATTTAGCGTCAACTGCCACCTGACACACCATACAGCAATCTTTTCTAAATCGCTTTGCAACTGATACTGGTCTTCAGATGACCTTACTAGACGGTAAATTACAGCATCATCTGCGAACAGTCTAAGAGAACTGCTCAGATTGTCACCCAGGTCATTTATATAGATCAGGAACAGTAGAGGTCCCAGGACGCTTCCCTGGGGAACACCTGATATCACTTCAGTTTTACTCGATGATTAGCCGTCTATTACTACGAATTGCGACCTTCCTGATAGGAAATCACGAATCCAGTCGCACAACTGAGACGATACCCCATAGCTCCGCAGCTTGATTAGAAGTCGCTTATGAGGAACGGTGTCAATAGCTTTCCGGAAATCTAGAAATACGGAATCAACTTGAGATCCCCTGTCGATAGCGGCCATTACTTCGTGCGAATAAAGAGCTAGCTGCGTTGCACAAGAGCGATGTTTTCTGAAGCCATGCTGATTACGTGTCAATAGATCGTTCCCTTCGAGGTGATTCATAATGTTTGAATACAGTATATGCTCCAAAACCCTACTGCAAACCGACGTCAATGATATAGGTCTGTAGTTAAATGGATTACTCCTACTACCCTTCTTGAACACTGGTGCGACCTGCGCAATTTTCCAATCTGTAGGTACAGATCTATCGGTGAGCGAGCGGTTGTATATGAGTGCTAAGTAGGGAGCTATAGTATCAGCGTAATCTGAAAGGAACCTAATCGGTATACAATCTGGACCTGAAGACTTACCCGTATCAAGCGATTTGAGTTGCTTCGCAACCCCTAAGGTATCTACTTTTAAGAAACTCATGCTAGCAGATGTTCGTGTTTCAAATTCTGGAATATTCCATTCGTCTTCCCTGGTGAAGGAATTTCGGAAAACTGCGTTCAATAACTCCGCTTTAGCGGCACAGTCGTCGATAACAGTACCATCGGCACTGCGCAGCGAAGGTATTGACTGCGTCTTGCCGCTTGTGTACTTTACATACGACCAGAATTTCTTCGGATTTTCTACCAAATTTCGAGACAATGTTTCGTTGTGGAACCTATTAAAGGCATCTCGCATCGAAGTACATGCCAAATTTCGCGCGTCTGTAAATTTTAGCCCATCTTCGGGATTTCGCGTTCTTCTGAACATCGCATGCTTTTTCCGTTGCCTCTGCAACAGCGTTCGGACCTTTTTTGTGTACCACGGGGGATCCGTTCCATCTCTTACCAATTTATGAGGTATGAATATCTCAATTGCTGTTGCTACTATATCTTTGAATTTGAGCCACATCTCGTCTACATTCGCATAGTCAGTTCGGAAGGAATGGAAATTGTCTTTTAGGAAGGCTCCTAGTGGCACTTTATCCGCTTTTTTAAATAAAATTATTTTGCGTTTGTTTCTGATGGATTTGGAAGAAATGGTATTGAGCCTAGCTACAATGACCTTATGATCACTAATCCCTGTATCAGTCATGATGCTCTCTATCAGCTCTGGATTGTTTGTGGCTAAGAGGTCAAGTGTGTTTTCGCAAACATTTACAATTCATGTGGGTTCGTGGACTAACTGCTCGAAATAATTTTCGGAGAAAGCATTTAGGACAATCTCGGAAGACGTTTTCTGCCTACCACCGGTTTTGAACAAGTATTTTTGGCAACATACCGAGGGTAGGTTGAAGTTCGCACCAACTATAACCGTATGAGTGGGGTATTTATTTGTTACGAGACTCAAACTTTCTCTGAACTGTTCCGCAACTGTATCATCGGAGTCTGGGAGTCGGTAGAAGGAGCCAATTATTAACTTAATTCGGCTGTTAAGTATAACCTCCAACCACACCAATTCGCACGGAGTATCTACTTCGACTTCACTACAAGATAAACCACTACTGACAGACACAAACACTCCACCACCAATTCTGCCTAATCTATCTTTCCTGAATACCGTCTGAGACTTCGTAAAAATTTCTGCAGAACTTATTTCAGGCTTTAGCCAGCTTTCTGTACCTATAACGATATCAGCTTCTGTGCTTTCTATTAGCACTTGAAGCTCAGGGACTTTTCCAGCGCAACTACAACAATTTACAACTATAATTCCGACTGTTCCTTGATCCAAGCACGTCCTGTAATTGCCAAGCACCCTTTGACATTGCAGCCCATCCCACACTTTCCCGAAGTCTTCTAACCTAAAAAACCGCCCAGTCCACGCCACACAGCCTCCGCTACCCGTGTAGCCGCCAGCTGAGTGTAGTGAACTCCTGACCTATTCAGCGGAACCCGAAACCCCACCACTCTATGGCGCAAGTCAAGGAATCTGCAGCCAATATGGTTGCAAAACCGTCTGAGCCTCTGATTCAGACCCTCCACCCGGCTCTGCACCAAAGGTCCGCAGTCGGTTCTGTCAACGATGCTGCAGATGGTGAGCTCTGCCTTCATCTCGTAAGCAAGACCGGCCCGACTGATTTGAGCTCTTGAGTGAGGTAGTTGTGTATAGCTTTTCCTGGTGGTTCTGGTTGTCTCTTTGCAGATATCAAGGAAGTTCTGTAGGGTTTCCAGCGATTTGTTGCTGTTGTATTTTGAAAGGCGATTCGGCGACTGATGATGGCTTGGCCGCAGTTGGAATCCACCATGGATGTTTTGCCTTTTTCTTAAGTGGAATTAATACTTTGACTTTTCTGATTATTTTCCTACAGAAGTCAGTCCAGTTGTTTGTCTTTTTTTTTCAATCTTCTGGGATCAATTTTTCTTGCTTTCTAAATGTGTCGAACTTCTGGATATGCAGTTTTTTATGTTGTACTCTCCTCAGAGAGAATTTTACTTTAACTCGGGTAAGGTAGTGGTCCGAGCCGATGTTGGCACCTGTTCAGACTTGAATGTTGGGGATGATTCAGTAGTGGGCGTAGGAGATAGCAATGTGATCGATCTGATATGCATCAAGTTGTTGGAATGGGGATCTAATTTTGTTATTATTATTATTTCATCACTATCAATATACTGTAATAAGATATCTGGTTCGATGAGAAATGTACAGCTGGTTAAAGGGAAGGCAGGAAATATGAAATATGCTTTATCTGAACACAACATTTGCTTAAGTAATTGTTTAAATATTATTATTATGTTGTTGGAAATTGCTTTTTGTTACCATAGTTTCTTAATCAGCAAAACCAACTGATGATAATTAGAACCACATATGTAAGAACAAATTATGAAATTTCTTGTTTATAGGTTCATTTGTCTTATTTTCAGCTGAAATGTCTAAGGGTTTATAACTGTTAAACTTTACACGAGTTGATTTTTTTTGAAATCCTTTCACTGACAACCCATAGAAACATAATGAATCGTTTATAGCAGTATAACACCACTTGTCGCTTCCTATGATCCTGCCTACGTTTCCACAAACTTCTGCTAAGCTTTGAACAGCATCATCTGCAACTACTTATTGTGTCTATTACACTGGTCTTTCTCTTCTTTCATTTGGATCTTTTCGAGACTCGCATTTAGTCAGTTTACTTAAACAATGTGGCAGATTCAGAATAATTATTTGAATCGCCCTTTCAAGTAATTTCGGTCGAGTTCGTGTATACTTCTGCTCTTTGCCTTGTACATAGTTTAAAGTTTAATTGTTGTTATATCATCTCCTTTAAAATTCGTCGCATAGACGTAGGATCTCTTGAAAATTATCCAGCCTTTGCATGGAATTGCCCTGTGCATGTCTATATCTGTTGGGAACCAAACTACCATGTTGTAAGTCTTACCGCCACTGTAACGATAACTAATTGCACATCCTGCACCATGGTATTTTTCTAGCACCTGGAAAATGTTATTTACTTAATAATGATGTACATTTACAATAAACAACACGCCACTTTTTACTAACATGTTGTGTGTCCATCTACAGGTACATTTATGCAGTACATTATATGGCTTTACATTCTCACACTACATTTAAATATTGTTTTTGTAACGGCAAGTAGGCATGGAAACCTGCTTTCACAGACAGATTAAAGATGTTTGGACGTCTAATGTAACAATTTTTCCACTCGCTGTACACCTCACAACAATCTAAGTCAAAATGTTTGCAATTTGTATTACCTTTAAGTGCTGCCATACGACAGGAGTAGACTATCTTCACACCATTGCCAATTTTCATAACTCCAGCAAGTGTAAAAACAGGCTGTGCCACGATGCACTTCAAATGGCGATATTCGCAGAATGGGACTTCGAGATCAGGTTTCTTGGGAAGGAAGTTGTTATGTTGACTGCGATATTGATGGGGAGAGATAGTCATCCTTTGTCAACATTGGAAGTCAACGTATTTTCCCCATGCTCACTAAGCTGGAGTCATGAGAAGTGACAATGCTGTGAAGATGGCCTCTTATCAATACCTCATTACATTTACGCCAAATTGTCTCTGGAACAGAATTACCTCCTCAATGTCAACCAGCATGGATTCCAAAAACACTGATCATGTGAAACCCAACTCGCACTTTTCTCACATGACATACTAAGGGCCATGGATCGAGACAGTCAGGCGGATGCCGCAGGCTATTTCTCGATTTCCAATAAGTGTTTGACTCCATGCAGTATCAACACTTATCATCAAAAGTGTGTTCATATGGGATATCAAGCGAAATTTGTGATTGGGTTGAGAATTTTTTTGGTAAGAATGATTCAGCAAGTTATCTTGGACGGAGAGTCATTAACAGATGTAGAAGTACCTTTGTGTGTGCCCCAGGGAAGTTTACTTGGACCCTTGCTGTTCATGTCGTATATTAATTACCTGACGGTCAATATTAATAGTAACCTTAGACTTTTCGAAGATGATGCAGCTATCTATAGTGAAGTACTCTCTGAAAGAAGATGTAAAATACTCAGTCAGATCTTTTCAAAGTTGTGCAAAGACTGGGAACTTGTTTTAAAAGTTCAGACATGTAGAACTGCGTGCTTCACGAAACGAAAACATGTAGTGTCCTGTGATTATAATATCACTGAGTCACAACTGGAATCATTCAACTCATACAAATACCTAGTTATAACACTTTTTAGTGATATGAACTAAATAAATGTCTTGTGACTAGAGCCTCTCATCAGGTAGCCCATTCGCCTGGAGCAAGTTTGTCGATTGGACGACACTTCGGCTACTTGCGCATTGATGGGGATGAAATGGGGATGATAAGGACAACACAACACCCAGTCCCTGAGTGGAGAAAATCTCTCACTCAGCTGGGAATCTAACCTGGGCCCTTAGGATTTACATTCTGCGGTGCTGACCACTCAGCTACTGGGGGTTGATGGGATATGAACTGAAACAATCACATATGCTTAGTCACTGGTAAAGCATGTGGGATACTACAGTTTATTGGTAAAATACTAGGGAAATGCACTCAGTCTACAAAGGAGATTGCTTACAAACCACTCATGTTGTTCAAATGTCTACGACCCATATCAAATATGACTAACAGGGGATGTGGTATATATATAGAAAAGGGCAGCATGAATGGTCACAAGTTTGTCTAATCTGTGGTAAAGTGTTACAGAGATGCTTAAGAAACTGAAATGGCATGCTCTTGAAGATAGACATAAACTCTCCCAAGAAAGGCTAGACAACATTAGATTAATTAAGAAGCCCACGGAGGTATTTTTCCTACACTCCATATGCAAATGGAATAGGAAAAACTTGGGCATACACTCTACCATGCACTTCACAGGGGTTCGCAATGGTTTAGGTGTAGATCCAGATGTCTGATAGTTCTCTGCAGCTCAAACCCGCCTTACATTGTGTGAAAAATACTCTGTCTGCCGAAAGCAGATTAGCATGCTGTTAATTCCAAGGAAGGCAAGAAGTTTTCAATGAGTTGTGGTCACATCAACCAAAAACGTTGACAAAGGGTAAACATCAGGATGTAGATTGAGCACAAAAGTAGTAAAATTTTGAAATGATTAAAGAAGCAAAAGTAATAAACGATAAACTGGAGACTAAATACCATGAGAGTTCACAGGTAATAGATATATATGTCCTTCAAAGGGCTGTGTGGAAATAGAATATAACATATTCTCAAAAACAGAAAAGAATCTCCACATATTCTCAAATCTGTGTAAAAGGAGTAGGGAAGTAATGTGAAACACATGAAAGATTTAATGAAACACCAATACTGATCCTTGTATATTGGACAAAGCCTCAAAGAGATATAATCTTGCATACAGTGAGAAAATATCAGCAAAGCTGAAAAATCATGTTATACAGAAGTACACCAATGCAATACTTGCAAGCAATGGTCTCACCAGAAATCCTAAATATTGCAGCTTATACAGTCCACAGAAGGCAAGTAGTGGATAAACAAGACCATGTACCCAGAGCACAAAAGTTGTGATGCTTGGAAATGACTGCAAGAGGAAAAATCTCAGTAACACACAAGATGCAAATGTCTAAGTTTAACACATAGCACAAGTTAGCTAGCCTAAGTGCTTCTTTGTGTTCAGTAAATTTCTTATGTGTCTTTGTATTTACTGTCATGCTACGACTGACAAAACTCACAGAGAAGGGTTAGAACTCGTTGAGAGTGTGGTGTGATTAGGATCGTTGGTCTGGCTGGGATATGGGGAGATGTTTCAAATGACATGGTCTGCTGCAAGGAGAAAGAAGCATGTCATTTTGGTGTTCTAAGACTGAGGGATGATTTATGAATTTGATTTCAGTACATTCCTAGCAGGCATTCCAGTTAGTGTGGGAGCAGTCATGGGTAAGTTTTCGACTGGCGCCAAACATATACCAGCCTGAACACTTTACTACTCAAAAACTCATTGACATACTTAAAAGCTTTCCATCGTCTCACTGGTAACAAAACCACTCCCTGCTACCCAGTACTGCATAATAGTAACCCTATTCCTGACAGTCTATCTGATAATCATTTTTCATCCTAACTACAAAATATTTTTACAATCTCTGATGATGACCCCATCAGTTTTATCACTCTTCATTCTCCATAGTCCATGAATGAATGGATGCCTCTGGGCCACCTCTTGTTCCTATTCCCAATACCTAGTTCACATGCCACAAACAAACGTTAATACCCCAACTGCAGCATAGGATATCATACAAATACTACATGAGAAACGAAACACTGCTACTGGCCATGGATAAATTACCTCTCATCTCCTGGGAGAATTCACCAGAAATCATTGCCAAACTCTACAATGTGATCTTTAACACAGTCTACTATCCTGATACAATGAAACTTCCTGTTCCTACTTATCCTGAAACACAGCAAACCTGGCAGTGCCCCACATCCTCCTAACAACCCGTTAGTCGTGACTCAGTGTTCAGCAACGTCTTTAGATCCATCCCCTCCAAACACATACATAAACACTTGAACCAGTGTCTACCCTTATCTGTCTACAAGTCTGGCTTCTGTCTTAAATTTTCCTCTGACGAACAGCTCCTGTATCTAACCCACCTCCTGTCCCACCAACTCGCTAACTTTGTGTCCTGCGACCTTGAGAAGTCACATTACTGCATATAGCATACTAATCACCTCTTCAAACTCCAAATGTTCGCGCTTCCAAAGACCTCTGTGCTTGTTATTGCATCCAGTCTGTCCACCTATCAATCCTGTGTACCATAAACAACATGACTTCCGCATTTTCCGTCTCAGTGCAGGTTTGCCTCAGGGCTCTGTCCTTTCTCCACTGTTGTACGTCCTCTAAACTCCTGATATCTCTAAATCTCCTCATCCACTACGCTGATGACATCATTTCTGTAGCCCTAAACCCCACTCTCCAGGAATCCAAACAATCCCTTCAACTCTAGCTCTTTCAGTTTACCTTCTGATGCAATCAGTGGCTTCACAAAATCAACACTTCCAAGATGTAGGCAATAGTTATAAGATGAATCATTCACAACTTCCATCCCAGTGATTCCCACCTCACCATTTATGACCATCCTATGCAATTAGCTAACCAACTAACATACCTCAGACTGATCTTCAACTGTAAACTGATATGGAAATAACTACTAACCACTCAACAAAAAGACTGTGATGCTAATTCAGTGATAACAAAATCGAGTCAAATCTACAAAGAACTCGTCAGTATGAGCCCACTTATCAGTGTGGGCTGTCCATAACATAGCGTTGTGACATCAGAGTTCCCTCAATAACTACCAATAGTGACCTGAAGGCATACCTAATGGCTCCTCACACCATTCTGCCAGAAGTAACACAGCTGTGCCTCTCCAACTCACTGGAAGAATCAGATTTTCCCCCAATCGCTGTTGAGGGTCATCCAGGATAGTGAAGAATTCCATTTCATTGCTGGACACAGTGCAATTCAATTCATCAGCAGTTCGTTCTTCCCTGTCATGTAACCACTCCAAACACAGCTGTTTGTGTTGGCGGTGTTGATGGCAGCCTACTCAGGGGGCAGTAATTCCCTGGTGTGGCTGCTACTAGTCACCAAACAATGGTGTAGGGCAGATTGAAGGGCTTACAAAGTGCTTGGTGCACAAATGGTGATCCTCATTGTGGTGGTCAGACATGGTAGACTGTAACCTTAACGACGAATATGCCTGATTTCACGTTCTTGTGCAGTTCAACATTGGACCACTGAATGTTCCACAAATTGGATGTTGCACAATTCGACCAATCAGCAAAATGGAGAACCAAAATTAGGTCCTTTTCGAACTCTGTCGGTGGATTACGACCTGCCTTCATAGCTTTACTTCCACCAGGACCTCATCTCCTACCTTCCAAACTTCTTGGTTAGCACTCAGGACTCGCATTCGGGAGGATGACGGTCCAAATCTGCAGCCAGGAACCCTGGTTTAGGTTTACTGTGATTCCCCTAAAGCACTTCAGGCACATTTGAGGATGGTTCCTTTGAAACGGCACGACTGATATTCTTCTCCACCCCTAACAGATCCGAGCTTGGTTCCATCTCTAGTTACCTCGTTGTTGATGGGGTTTTAAAAAATAATCTCCTCCCCCTTCCAAATTTGTTGTTTGTATTTTGCTGTAACATCATGATGTATGGGTCAATTTGTTACAGTTTTCCTGTTACATGGAGCAGTATGATCTAACTTTGCTCCAATTCAAAGGGAAATTTGTAACTGTTTTGCTATAAGATGGCAAATAATGTAATTATTAGTAGTGTCTAAATGTGTTGTCTAACATTATAGAATCAATCTTTACATATTTTAACAAATTTAATACATGGTACAAGGGTAGAATTAAGCTCAGTGACAAACCCCTAGTTTATATCAACAGTGTCAATAAATGAGCAATATGTACTGCAAACAGTATGAATGAGGAAATACTTAATTTAAGGATCCATTGTAACTTCTTAGGTGTGGTACAGATATCGAACTTTAGTTATCAACAAGCATTTAACATATATGTTGCAACAATAGCGCCAATATACAGTCCATGTTTTTTTTTATTTACATTACAGAAACATTAAGTTATAGCATTAGTGTCATGTTTGTTTTGTACTCAAAATCTTAAGTATATTGAGAAATAATACAATTTTATTATGGTACAAAGTTCGAATTTTTGTTTCCAGTCAGATATCTGTAACTGTATTCATGTATTACGATAAGAAACCTGCATGTGTTTGTGTTCAAACTGTTATGTGTTTTGATAAATAATTTTACTTGTGCGAAAAAACTGTGTTTTCGATATTTTGAAATTTATTCTCTGCAAGTGAACAATGTTCATCATTGTCCTTAGTCATGTTCCATCTCATATTCAGAACATTGCAAACTTATATTTGCATATTACTAAAATATATAGTTTAAGTGATACAACGCAATAAATTTTTTGGCAAAATGTATTTTACCCTATAAAATGATCTACATTCAATTTGTTTATGTTTGGCTATGTCGTGTGTTTACAACTAGTGGAGCATTAAGATTAGATTTTCGTATTATTTAGTAGCTGATTGTGGGAATACTGTCTGCAAACGTTTTAGAAAGACTTGGCACCATAATTCTGATCGGTAAATGTTGAAACCTTCCTTGAAGTCCTTTTTTTGCAATTCTCCCATATAGGCCTAACATAAAGTTACAACTGGCTGATTACAATTCTGTATGTATTTTGCACAGTTGTAGAAGAATTTAGAAGTGCGATTAGCTTTGTGGCAATTAAATTGGCAGGTCACAGCCATGATTTAGATGCCAACTGTACGCTATACTTTTATAGCAGACCCGTATGTCGAGGGGTGGCTGTGATGTCAGGATAGTAGACAGCAAAGGGTTGAGGCAGGGTGGCAGGTTGCGACTGTCGAAGTTAATGTTTCATTCTGTACTGTTACATTAGCACTGCATCTGTGCAGTGAGACAGCCGCGCCCCACTCCATGGAAAGAGAGCTGGTGTTCAGCTGGATACTGGCACTAAGTCGTGGCCAGCTGGCGGCAACACATTTGTGCACCGCTTTTTCCACACATGCACTTGGTGACTGGAAAAGGATTCTGTTTCTTGAGCTACAAACACTGTGTGAAAGCCACACATGAACACAGTGCAACAAAATCAAATTGTATTGTTTCTCAAAATATTAAAGATTTTGAGTGGAAGACACACATGACACTACTGTCATAATTTAATTTTTCTATAATATAAATAGAAATGCACTTGGGCCCCACTTAAGACCTCTCTACCACTGTCTACCACAGCTTCTACCATAACAATGTCTAGCGGATCAGTGCACAAGTTTCAGAGACTGCATTTAACTTAGAAACCTTACATGCTAGATTACTTCTTACAGTATTAAGTTGTTTATTACTATTGCGCTTAACAGCCAATTAGTTCCTTTGGCGCATACACCGTACTGTGTCTTTACACTTCTCTCGCCCTGTCAGTCTTGTGTGCGCTTTGCGATTATCGTTGCAAATGTTCATGGCTCTTTCTGTGGCCTCATATCCTCTTAAATCCTAGGAGATACATTTGTATTCAACATTCACGCTATAATATTCCACATTTACTCACTTTCATCCTCTAGTGAGTCATTCTGTTATAATCTGTACAGCTGGCAGATAGGTTTGTCGGGTGGTTCTCCACCTCAAATATCTGGAGGTTACGTGTAGCAGAGTTAGAGCCAATAACATGTTAGGTATAGCAACGCTCAAGGTCATAGTTAATCATCATTGCCTTTCCTGATATTGATTAACATGCTCCATCAACAGCTCTGAAATTCATTGCTCTAGTGTGGTTCAGGGAATCTGCCAGATTCAGATCTAACGTGTGGTTCAGGTAATTTGTGGTCTTCTTCTGGAGAACCTCTAGGGATATATCTGGTTGCACAGCTATGGCTACGTTATGTTCAATGGAGTAATTCCTGTAACCATAACTGGCGGATGGGAGGATGGCCCTGTTATGTCCCATGCTGTGCCATTAGTCAAAACTCTTTCATTCTCATCTCTGACCATCTCACTTCCATGAGCATACCCTGTTCATAGCAACTCGCTACCACTAACAAGCTGTTATATATGGAATAGATCCAGTGTAGTTCCACTTTCTGGAAATAAGATCTAGATTCCATAATATTCCTTGGACAATCCTGTCCTACAGTTCTGCCCAAAACCAATCCTGTCCTCCAGTTCTGCCCAAAAATAGTTGCGCTGTGCATGCATTTGCCCCAGGTCGAATGACCCAGGCTGGAAAAGCTGTAATCTTCTTCCTCTTACAACGTTGCAATTCCTATCACCACATGCCTGTCCCTGTCTTCAGAGATCAACGACACACCACCTGTCCTCACCTGAAGAAACTTCTTCAAGCACTCCCCTCTTCTTAGTTCCCTGTTGAAACCCAGAAAATACCTGCTCCAGCTTCCTTCCTTCATTCCGAAATCCCCATGCATTAATAACTAGACTCAGAGTACCTTACTACCTGGTAACCTCCATACCCTTTTGTTTGCAGAAATAGCTCATCCTGCCAATTAGTGATTCTGCAATGCCACCTCTCCACCCCTGGTGAAGGGTGCAGCACTGCTATGGTTAGGATCCTTACCACCCTCACACCTGGTTTACAGGAACCTGAGGACAGGTACTACCATCATCCTCCCTCCCACCTCAGAAGGCTGCTGCAGCTGGTAAACCTTTATAAACAAAGAGAACGAAAGGAACTTCCACTCCAACACAACCTGCTGCCTCATAAGCATTTACCATAAGTAGAATGCAATTGTATGTTCTGGCTCACTAGCTCACTCATTAGCTCAATACCGCAATTTCTGATTAACTCAATCGATTTTTTAGATTCTGTCTATTTAAATCATTTCAACCGATTTTTGAGCTTTAGCTCATTGCCTCAATTTTTGACTAACTCCATCGATTTTAGCTATTTACCACATTTTTTCGTTCACCAACCGATTTCTAAGTTTTTTATTTCATATAAAAGGTGAACATAAGAAAAAAAGCGCACGTCAAAGTCACTCATTTTTACTTCATTCTATAAAAGGAATAAGTAAGAAAATAAAGTTAATGACTCATTTCCCTAGGTGAGCGTAAGAAATTAAAAGGTGAATGTATAAAACTTTTCGATTTCCTTTTTCGCAGCCATAAACTTTTTGTTCTCTCATGCTGAGTGCACATTTCAACGCAATACATTAAAAATAATTTCATTGTCAAAAAGTGCAAAACATCCCCCACATTGTCCTACAAACATCTTCTGTGTTTCGGAATCCTCTGACCCTATGTACACAGTGCTACACGAAGACTAACTTCTGAATTAACAGAAGTGCTTCATTAATTTGGGCTGTTATTAAGTACATAAGCAAGCGAGGGTGTTGGATATTTTAGCCAAATTGCAGCACTCTGGTTGGTATTTGAGTGACAAAGTTGGTATGAGAGCAAAAAGTTTCGAGCTATATAACAATTATTAAAATCGATTTTAATCACTTAGAAACTATAGCAAACTGTTTAATTAGTTTCACATCAGAGTTTAAATAATCAAAATCGGTTCAGCGACTGCTGAAGCAGTCTTATACTTCGCCAGAAATAGCAAAATTATCGTAATATTAATTTTCTGCAGTCAGCGCCAGCGGCCCGAGAGATCTACTGAGAGCTTGAGAATGAGATTTTCACTCTGCAGCGGTGTGTGCACTGATATGAAACTTCCTGGCAGATTAAAATTGTGTTCCCGACCGAGACTCGAACTTGGTACGTTTGCCTTTCGGCTCTACCATCTACCATCTACCATCTGAGCTACCAAAGCACGACTGACTCCTGGTCCTCACAGCTTTACTTCTGCCATTATCTCGTCTCCTACCTTCCAAACTTTGTTGAAGCTCTCCTGTGAACCTTGCAGAACTAGCACTTCTGAAAGAAAGGATACTGCGGGGACATGGCTTAGCCACAGCCTGGGTGATGTCTCCAAGTTCGCAGGAGAGCTTCTGTAAAGTTCGGAAGGTAGAAGACGAGACACTGGCAGAAGTATAGCTGTGAGGACTGGGCGTGAGTCGTGCTTCGGTACCTCAGATGGTAGAGCACTTGCTAGCAAAAGGCAAAGTTCCCGAGTTCTAGTCTCAGTTGGGCACACAGTTTTAATCTGCCATTAAGTTTTTTTTATTGAGAGCTTGCTTAACTGTTACACGACAAGTGTAGATGAGACTGAGAGAGACAGAGATAAGGAGGTGTGGCTAGTTACCTGAAGGCCGCGCCAGCTCCTTTATAATAGCTTGCTGTTTCCTCTGGACGCCATTGGATCTCATACGGACAAGAGCTACGTGATTTCTTGAACATGCAGCAGTCAGTGGTGGTCGATACATTAACCAATTATAAAAATTCAAGATGCTAACAATACACAGTCTGCTTTAACTGTCGCTAATCTACATAAAAAAGAGCCATCCTGAAATCATTTCATTATTTTCTGATCTTTTTGCAAAAATTTCAAACTGAATTGGAAACATGAAGTTAACACTTCTATAACTTTTTCTATTTTTTTATTCATTCAAATAATTAGATATTTTCAGTAAGTATTCTATGTTGTGCATCGTATGTAAGATTCTTCTTACCATACATAACTATATAAGCAAGTGCATCATTTGTTAGTTTATCGGTAAAAGTTGCACAAAGTTTCATAGTCGTTGCCTGTGTAGTTACAACATTCTTTCTACAAGTCATATTGATTACATAAATTGGATAATTCGTTATGAAACTAAATGGGCTAATATCAGTGAATGTTTTCAGTAGAGTAATTCGATTAAAATCGAGAAATGCGTCATATACTTTGGGAAAATTATTTGGTGGATTAATATTCCACATTACCTGTGGAAAAATTAGTTTAGCGTGGTTGAATAATGAAGAGTCAACTAATTGATTATTTTTACGATTTGTCTGAAATGCCACAAACACGAAATATGGCATATCAAATTTTGTCGAGTTGCCAGATAAGCCAGCAACTTCTTCAGTTTGAAGTTCATAAAAAGAGATTGGAATTTTTGGATTTTTAAGAATTTTTCTCGTTGTTCAGGCTCGTAATTTGGTTCATAATAGGATCACTTATCTCCATAGATTCTACAACAATTTTACCTCATTTTGGAACTGTATCTTTTATTTCAACACCAGCATCGTTTTTATCAGACCGTCGAAGAATTTCGTCTCCAGAAGTTGAACTACAGGTAAAAATTACAGTTAAATCTCCTTCCCAAATAGTTTCTTTGTAATATTTAAAAAATCCGTCGAGCGTTGACAACAGATAAAGGACTTCATTTCTCTTACTCTTTATTTTTCCAGTGTTAAGAATATGTCCCTCTAAGCTTATCTTCTTAGCCACAAATGAAGTCAGATGCAGTAAAACTGATGAAGAAATAAAAGGATGTTCAATTCTAGAGAAAATATTATTCCCTTTCCTTATCATTATGAAGTCAAACAGTTTTGCTAAGTAATTATCGATTAACTACTTGTTTGATATCCCATCGTAAAATGGATAATCCATTCCATTAGTTTCAATAATACTGAAATTCATGTACAATTGTGCATGATTTGGATGAAGCCACCTATCCTCTGTATCATCCTCTGTATCCTTGTTTGGAGCACTGAAATCATTTTTAGTTTTCTCATTCACAGGGAATGAATAAAACTGATAATTCTTAGTTTTCTTCATGATTTATTATGGAAGAAATTTATTAAGACATACCTAAAACAACTGTTACAGCAGCACCATTAAAGTCAATTAGATTATCTTTTTTGTCGGTTATAGTCTTGAATTGGATCAAAAATAGGAAAATTTACAGGATAATGTTTTTCATGAATTATTGGTCTACCAAATTCTGCATTAGTCTTGAATGAAGCAATAATATTAGTGAAAATGCTTTACAAACATTCCATCAGTGAGATTAAAATTTATGGTGATTAACTCGAATGGAATAATTTTAGGAACATCTTTAGCCACAGATTTTTTTCTTTAGCCTCAACAACTTGATTACTAAAGCCAAGCAAACTTCCAATGTTATCTGCTATAGCCATATAGAATTTTTCACCACTTACAATAACAGTTCTGTTTAAAATTTCATCTGCTTCGATGTAGATGTTAGCCTTTTTTGAGTGAATAATTTTTTTATATATTTTTCAAACTGTACTGACCTAGACGAATTTCTATTGCCTTTCTGTTGCAGTAAATTTTATTATTTTTCAGTGTGATGTTTCGAATTAAAAAGGTTGTGTAAAAACCAACCAGTGCAACATTAGTATAGCTATCTCATATGGGTACAGTAAATCTTTTTTTGAGAACTGATGACTTACCACTTAATTGAAACAACCGCCCCATTTACTACTGAAAACAAATATTAGTAAATGAGCAAAACTGATTGGGGGCCAAAATAAAAACTTCCAGAGAAGAACTCGAAAAACAAACATAGTAAGCGCTTACCAAATTTTCTTCAATGTGCAATAATTGGGCCGAGTGGAAGTGGAAAAACAACATCAATGATTGATAATTATATTTCAGCTCCAGGATGGCTGAATTGGAAAAAATTAATCATGTATGTTGATTCAAAAAGTTTAGATCAACCAAAATATCAAGAATTTATTAAAGGATGTGAAAAAAATTGAAGATAATATTAATTAAAGAGTTTATTGAAAATAACGAAGAAATCATTCCATTATATGAATGTGAAGAAAATTCAGTTGTCGTATTTGATGACTTCATTCTTGAGAACCAAGATATCGATAGAGATTACTTTACTAGAGGTAGACATAAAGGAATAGATTGCTTTTACTTAGCTCAGACTTACCCATAAATACCAAAGCAGTTATTCAGAGACAAATTAAAGTTTTTTAAATATCTTTAGACAGGATGACACAAATTTAAATCACATTTATCACGAGTTTGTTGGTGATGATTTAAAGTTTGATGGTTTTAAAGAAATGTGTAGTAAATGTTGGACTGATGAGTTCGTATTTTTTATGATAGACATGACTAGAGTACCAAATGAAAGTAACTTCGGAAATAAAATATAGCATTTCATAACAACATAAACTTGAAACATAAATATAAATGTAAACTTTCAACGTAATGTCCAACATAAGCATAAAACATAAATATAAACATAAACATAATTAATGTTTTTTCATCCTTAATAAATGTTTGTAATGTACGATGAAGAAGTTTTTAAAAAAGCCAAACGAGAATGAAAGAAAGCTGAAGAACAGAAAGAACAATTCAAGCTTTGGAAAAAGCAACCAAGAACAGAATATGAAAAATATAAAAAGGAAGATCAACCTTTTATTGATGCTATCGAAAAATTAAAAGAAGGAATTGAAGGATTAGGAGATAACTTTCTGAAAGTGATTGAGGAAAATGGAGAGGTTGAAAAACAGATGAATCCATATCATCATCATATAGAAGATTCTGGAGATTTATGATCAATTAAACCATTAAAAGATTGATCTGATAATATTCCTGGCAAGTATGACTTCTCATTAAGTAAATCAGAAATTCAGGATGTATTGAATAAATACCAAGAAGAGACACAATCTCAGACACAGTCCAGCAGTTATAAAAATGAAGGTGAAAAGATAAATACTAGTGAAAGAATGTTAAAGTATATTAATAATAGAGAGGATAAAGTTTTTGGATTGAAACCCATTTGCATGTTTAAATATGTTGGTAATTTACCAGTTAAATTCAATGGCGACAAATTAAAAATAAGTGAAAAGACATAGAAGGAACTGATGGATTAATGATTCTTTTAACTGAAAAACAGAGTACAATGGATGATATCGGTGAAAATTTTGATTGTGTTGATTTATCAAATTATGCAGATCTATTATACAATTCAGGAGCATTGCATTCTGACAATAATGCGAATAAAATAAGACCAAGTAGAGGTAATACATATAAACATTTGATAAAACCAATTGTTGATGACTATTTTCCAGACTTAAGAAGACTAACTATAGATTCTTCTGATTTTAGGTTACCTGATCACAGATCTGACAGTGAGAAGAAAGGCAAAGGCTTAATAAAGAAGTATACAGAAAAACTAGCTGAATATGTCTGGATAAATGATGTTCAGCAATTAATAGATAAATCAGCAGAAATCCATGGTGAAGAAATAGCGGGGAATAAAAATTTTCACTATGAAAAATTAGCATAGCACAGATGTTAACAAATAAATTTAGTGATCTCATAATCGACAATATAAAAAATTCCGTATCGGATTAGATATTTTAATAATTTACCACGCACATTCTGAACAAGCGGAAAACATGTGGAGGGCCTAGTAAACACTCTGATGAACAAATTACCATTCGACATGCATCTTCCAGGCTACTCGAACTGTGGTCCAGGAACTAAATTGCATGAGCGAGTAGACAAGGCTTGCAAAAACCATGATATTGCTTATTGTGATCATGAAGACTTAGAATCTAGACACCAAGGTGATGAAGAACTTCAGTTAGCTGCAAAAGAAAGAATGCATCCAAGTAATGCTTCATTAGGAGAAAAAGTTCCAGCAACAGCAGTTAGAGGAATAATGTATGGAAAACCAAAATTAGGAATGGGATGCTATCCTCAGCCTACTTCAGCTGGCGCTGGCTTAGATCTTGACAAATTTAGGTAGCGCCATTTCACCGCTACATATAAAATATTCATCTTTGTTAACTTTTACTCTATATAAATGAATAACTTTACGATAGAATATACTTTGCTACCTAGTAGCAAGACTAAACTAAAATCAATTAAGTTAAAGTTGAATAATGAACAATTAAATGCGATCGAACCATTTTTGACTGAGTTGCAAAAACAGAAGAAAGAGAAAACTGGAGGAAATTTACTTGTTACATTAGCTATTCCTGTTGTGAAAAATGTTGTTTAATATCTAACAAAAAAGAAGGAAGGAAAAGGAATAACACAATATGAAGGTGGATTTCTACCATTACTTTTGGCTGTATTACCATACCTAGCAACTATTCGTTCACTTGTTGACAGATCTGTAGCCATCGCAAATGCAGTAATAAACAAGAAGGAAGCCAATAAAGAATTTGAAGAACAAAAAAGACATAATCAAACAATGGAGAGGATAGTTTGTGTAGGACTGAAGAAAGCAAAAAAAAAATAATTGAAGAGCTGATCGAAAAATTTAACAGCCCTTTATCTAATTTTGAATAGAATTGCCTAATGAACGATCAAAAATTGAATGTGGAATTGTAAATTTAGATACTTCTGATCACACTGGAACTCACTGGATTTGTTACTATAAAAATAATGACAAAAAATTAGTTTTTGATTCATTTGGTGGTAATACAACAAAACAACTAGTTAAATATTTGGGGAAAAATAATCTGCACTACAATAGCGAGAGAATACAAAGTTTTGATGAAGTAATAAATGGCCATTTGTGCCTTTTGTTTTGAAACTGTGGTCTGCTAATTATAATTATATTTTAGATTTAATAAATGGACATTTTTGGTAATAAGATATGTTTAAGGGTTTAGTGTGCGTGCATTCGATGTAGAAAAAATCAGAAGCCAGATTGGATCAGAAATTGATCCAAAAATAGAAAATATGATTAAGCAATTTCAATCATCAATAGACCCAAAGATAGCCAATAGAATTAAACAATTTCAGAACGAATTTAATGCTATGTTTAAAGTAACTAGAGGTCATAATGGCGTTAAAGGTAGAATACTTGCGAATGTAAGTGATCCAATTGATACAAAAGATGCAGTGAACAACCATGATTCCGATAATGAATTATCAAATGATGTTACAAAGTCTGAATACGCAAGTAGTTTGACACAATTCAGTAACTATGCCACTAAAGAGACCTTATGCAGATTGATCACGATAACACTTCTCTTGATGAAAAGTATAAGTACAGATATTGCATTTGCTTTAGAAAAGAACAGGAAACTAGAAAATATAGTACATGATAGACAAATAATTGAATGTACTTTCATGACAGGTGGCGAACAGAAAATGCTCATTGTCGAATACGACCTCAGGCTCAAAAGAATTATTGTTGTTGGTAATAATATAAATAGAGACATGAAATTTGATGACTTTGACATCACTGCAAATGTGGCTGATAAGCTATACCAAATAAATAATAATAATCAAGCAATTATGGTACACAAAACAAATTTTCTAATTGCAAGATAGTGATAAAACTGTTCCTGTAGATTTAAAGTTAATTATATTTGGCGAAATAATTTATGCCTCATTAAATATTTTTTCTATATGCATGGTTGATCACACTTTGCGTTTAGTCCTTAAGGACAATAATGTATATTGCTTGAAGTTTAAAAAATTTACTGAGACTCATAATTCACACAGACTAACAACAAAAAATGGAAGACAGGGAATGGAAGGTCTTTGTATAAAATGTAAAACTAAAAATCGCCTATTCGTTAAATAAATTTGTTGGCCAACGAGGTGACTGCCTAAGCAGTCTTCAGACTGTGCTTAGCTCTAAGACTGCTTCAGCAGTCAGCAGTGAAGGTTTGAATAATATTTGTGAAGAAATAATAAATGAATTACATAAATCAATGAGAATTTTTTTAAAAAGAAGATAATTTGTCTCTCTTGGTATAGACGATTTATAGCAAGCTGATCTAGTCGCAATGGACTCAGGTAATTTGAAAGGAATTTCAAATATAAACAAAGGATACAAATATTTATTGATGTCTTTTAGAAATTTGCTTCGGCTATCCCAGATAAATATAAAACAGGTAAAAATGTAACTGACTCTTTTCAAAATATGTACAGAAAGACAACCAAGAAATTTACAAACAGATAATGGTAAAGAATTCTACAACAAATAGTTTCAAAAACTGATGAAGAAATACAACATCAAACATTATTCAACGTTTTCGGAATTGAAAGCATCTGTTGCTGAACGATTTAACAGAACATTGAAAGAGAAGATGTGGAAGAAATTTGCTCTGCAAGGAAATTATAAATGGGTTGGATGCAGTCGTAAGCCTGTTTCAGCTGGTGCAGAACTTGTTTCGAAATTAGTTGATGAATACAATATCACAAAACATTCTACAGTAAGAATGAAACCCATAGTAGTTTGTGAGGAAAATTTAAAAACTGTTACCATTTTATCTATAGAAAAAGCGAAATTTAAGAAAGGTGATAAAGTGAGAATTAGTAAACTTACAGGTCTTTTTGAAAAAGAATACACTGCTAACTGGTCAACAGAAATTTTTGAAATTAAAGATGTTATTCATTATAATCCAATCACATATAAATTGAAAGATATCAAAGGCTGTTTTCATGAACACGGACTGCAGAAAACAAAATATCCAGATGTAGACATAGTTGAAATTTTTTTGAGAAAGTGTGGAGATAAAATATATGTTAAATGTTTGGGATTTGATAAATCACACAACAGCTGGGTAAATAAACATAAAGTAACTTTATATGGTGTAAGTGGTTGACTGATGTCTCAAATTTTTCATTACTTTTTCATACGTCTGCGCCATGTATATAACTAATATCTGTAACCTACTCTTCTTGTCGGTAGTCACTCAAAAGATTAGAATAATTTTGATAGCAAACAACAGCAAAGTTTTCTTTCATTCTTTGGTATAAATTGATTGAATTTGGATTGTAATTCAGTTTTAACAGTACTTCACAATTAGGATGTCGATTTTCAATTCTATATAGCTGTTTCTATAAATCTTTCCTCAGAGTCCTAATCATGTAATAATTGTATTCACATTCATCATCGAATAATTTTAAAAGAACGAGTGTTGGTCTTAAATTTTTATTAACTGTTTGAGGAACAACATGAGGGAATAAACTATTTATTTTTTCGTTTATTTAACTTATTATTTTTCAAGCAATATTAACAGTTTTTCTTAAATTTTCTATTTGTTTCTCTTCTAATTTGATTATTTCTTCATTTTTTGTATTTATTTTTTCTAGTAGTTCTATGCAAAAAAATGTATGTTGAATTTGATTTGTAGAAAAATTTTTTACTTTTTTAATAATCTTATATTCTCCATACTTTCTAATTGAAGGTAAAGCTTCTTAAGTTACCCACCTTTTAAATTGTTTTGCAGTTGGTAATTTTAAACTCATAACTAAATGATTCGTTGATGAAAATTGTCCTTTTTTATTTTTTAAAAATTTAATAAAAATTATTTCTTATAAATGGTGAATCTAAACGAAGTGGAAGCTAGAGCATAAGAAACTTATGAATTTACTGAGCAATCTGAAAACAATGATTGTCCTATATGTTTAAGTGATGAAAATAATCAATTTGTCAAAATATGCTGCAATCATACTTTTCATAGGAATTGTATTGACGAGTGGTTAAAGAAAGAAGAAACATGTCCATATTGTAGAACTGTTATCAAAATCAGAGCACCAGCAAAAGCTGATGGAGCTGATTTTTTTAATGTGATGGATGCTATTGATTATACAGCAGAGAATATACTTGAAGCGACATATTTTCAGATGGATAATGAGCCTGATGATGATGATATAGATTAAATTGCAAACATTAGAAAAATTTACTTTTTCACAAATCTAATAAATTTTTTCTATATAAATGGAAGAGGTTCAACAGCAGTTTTCGGTGAAATCCAAATACTGCAATATTGAGAAGTCAATGGATAATTTAACTTTACAGAAATACACAAAAGATGGTTATTGAACTATGTGTAGAATAGGTATAAATAAATATCATGTAAAAATTTACAATGAAAGTGGAATTCTTTTCATATGTGGAAAAAGTATTGTTAAATAATATTACAAAGAACATTTACTCCAGATTCCAAGTAAAGAACATTCGAAAATATTATTATCAATGAACAATGAAGAAGCTATCACTGATAAAGCATCTGCATCTACAAAGAAATGTAAAGCTTGTGAAGAGATTAAAGATTTAAGTTGTTTTATATAAATCCTTCACATGAAGATAACTATAACAATAAATGTAAGAAGTGTACTTTAGATTACATAAAGAATAAGAAAGCTATTGCAGCAAAAGCTAAAGAAGCGTCAGCTGAAGCTGGCTTAGGAGTCAGTTAACAACTGAAGCATCTTAACTCAATTATTAATTATCTATTAAATAATAATCCTTTCCACTGATTTGAGAATCCTTCGATTTGTGGAAAACTATTTTTTCAAATCTAATAAATTTTTTACCTTCAGATAGAAGGAGCAAAATGGAAAGATACACAGTTGCTCTACTTCATGCACAAATGAAGCGATTCATCATTGCTCAACTACGTGATTATTGCAAAACAAATAATTTACAACAATATAGAAAATTAAGTAAAGCTGACCTAATTGCATTTATTGTTAGACAACGTATACATGATGTGAGGGACAGCCTTTGATAACAATTGAAAATGATGATGTTTTCAAAACTAAAGAAGATAAACCATTGAAAAGAATATTTCCTCTTTCTATCGATGTGTTTGCCAAAACTAAAGAAGATAAATTATTGAAAAGAATATTTCCATTTTCTACCGAAGTGTTTGCGAAACAGAAGATAAAGAAATATTATTTCCCTTTTACATTGATTTATTTGAGAAACAAAGAGACAGGAAACCAGTTAGAGATTATGTAGTTGATAAAGTATTTGTAAACAGATTACAAACTGTAGATTTTGAAAACAGTATAGACTCACTTGAACCTGATCTTTTCTTGTCTGCAGTGAAGACGAAAATTCTGAAAATTGTGAAAGACCACCTGAGAGTACATCGTGGTTTGAAGATAAATTTCAATTTATTTTGTGAGTACAAATTGAAGACGGATGATAAAGTTCAGGAATTTGGACAACAAACACAAAACTATACCATTATGACAGAGAAGGATTTTAGGAAGAAATTCGAGCACATCAAGCAAAATATTTTAGCAAAAATATCTAATTTTCAATCACAAGGATCAGGATGGACATTAATGAGAATTATTTGTTTATGGCTAACAATTAACAGATATGTTCCACTGAAGGGATCATCTTACATTGAGTTACTTGCAGCTGTAAAAAACAAAAAAAGCTTGCCTCAACATAAGAAATGATGATAAGAAAGGTTTTCTATGGGCTATAAAATGGTTCAAGTGGCTCTGAGCACTACGGGACTTAACTTCTAAGGTCATCAGTCCCCTAGAACTTAGAACTACTTAAACCTAACTAACCCAAGGACATGACACACATTCATGCCTAGGCAGGATTCGAGCCTGCGACTGTAGCGGTCGCGCGGTTCCAGATTATAGCGCCTAGAACCGCTCGGCCGCCATGGCCGGCTATGGACTATAAAATCCGCATTGTATCCAGTAGATAAAAATGCTGAAAGAGTAACGAAATACAAAATTATTGGTCTTGATCTTGATCAGAAACTTGAAAATATTGAGTTTTCCGTAGTAGTTGATCATATTCCGAAAATAGAGAGTAGGATTAATGTATCTATCAATGTCTATTCATTTGATGAAGAATAGCAAATGTATCTATTAAAAATTACGGAAAGTAAGATAGAGAAACATGTAAATCTCCTTTATTTAAAAAAATATGACAATACACACTATTGTTACATAAAAAATTTATCTCAGCTTGCGTCGCGTCAAATTACCAAACATACCAAAGCAAAATTTATTTGTGACATCTGTGTGATTCACTTCAACAGCAAGCAGAGGTTTAATGAGCACACATCAAATTGTTTGACTAAGAAGTCATTTAAAGTAGAAATGTCACATAAAGGTTCTTACATAAATTTCAAAAATTATCAACATACACAGAAAGTTCCAGCTGTAATTTATGCTTATTTTGAAAGTTTACTGTTGAAGATGGACAACTGTCAAGCAAATCCAGAAAAATCATATACAATGAAATATCAAAAACACGAACCAAGTGGATTCTATTATTATATCAAGTTCATTGATGGACATTATAAAGATCCTGTTGTTTATCATGGACCAAATTGCCATAAGAAATTCATTGAATTATCCTAACAGTGCAAATATGCTTTGTGACTCACATCTGCATAGAGAAATATGGACAATCGTAATTGTAAAGTAGGCCCTATGATCGAGATACTAGTCTACACTCGCAATCAAGTATATGGTACTCACAAAGTACTGGAGGGGTGGTTTAGGGATTATAAAGAAACTATGAAGCATGCTGCTGTGTCACTCTTTGGTGTTGAAAAACTGGTAAAATTGCTAAAAGTGATCATATTATGAACTATGATGCTCATTACAGTACATTCACAGTCTTTTCCATACCATCCACCCAATGGTACACTGTGGATTACCACTTAATGATTGACTGACATCACTTGTTTGAGATGGTGAAAGAGGGCAACACCTTCTGAGGATGGATAGCACCATGGCAGTGATCATGTAAATGATAAAAAAATGGTTCAAATGGCTCTGAGCACTATGGGACTTAACATCTGAGGCCAGCAGTCCCCTAGAACTTAGAACTAGTTAAACCTAACTAACCTAAGAACATCACAAACATCCATGCCCGAGGAAGGATTCAAACCTGCGACCGTAGCGGTCGCACGGTTCCAGACTGAAGCGCCTATAACTGCTCGGCCGCCTCGACCGGCTTACATGTTCACAATATAACGAACTGTCTAAATGGAACACTGAGCCATCTGCTGCCTCGTCACTGTGAAAGATGAGTTTCAATGTATAGGTCATCAATCACCTTTGGACAACTGTTTGGAAACGCTCCGAAATGTCAGAAGCTCTTCCAGTTTCCTTATGTTGTGACTATCTTTTATTTCTATCATCCAGAGTGTGTGTTGTGGGAGCAGCAGCGACATGATTTACACCATACAGTGTCCAGTTTTCTGTGAGAGCCGATAGATCGAAACATGTTAATGTCAGTTTAGAACCTGACACATACCTCAAAGTCATAGTGCATAAAGTACAATGTATGGTTGATTACAAATCTGTAGTAATACACAGCTTGGCCCGTCTCTAATGACCTTGTTGTCGACGGGGCGTTAAACACTAACTACCACCACAGAGCTTGGACCTGCTACACCAGAAAAAAACACAATGTACACTGCTGGAAATTGAAATAAAAACACCATGAATTCATTGTCCCAGGAAGGGGAAACTTTATTGACACATTCCTGGGGTCAGATACATCACATGATCACACTAACAGAACCACAAGCACATAGACACAGGCAACAGAGCATGCACAATGTCGGCACTAGTACAGTGTATATCCACCTTTCGCAGCAATGCAGGCTGCTA
The DNA here is from genome assembly GCF_023897955.1 of Schistocerca gregaria. NCBI lineage: Eukaryota > Metazoa > Arthropoda > Insecta > Orthoptera > Acrididae > Schistocerca > Schistocerca gregaria. The sequence continues at coordinate 817,460,311 of NC_064931.1, read as the reverse complement.
TTCTCCCATGGAGACGATCGTAGAGATGCTGGATGTAGTCCTGTGGAATAGCTTGCCATGCCATTTCCACCTGGCGCCTCAGTTGGACCAGCGTTCGTGCTGGACGTGCAGACCGCGTGAGACGACGCTTCATCCAGTCCCAAACATGCTCAATGGGGGACAGATCCGGAGATCTTGCTGGCCAGGGTAGTTGACTTACACCTTCTAGAGCACGTTGGGTGGCACGGGATACATGCGGACGTGCATTGTCCTGTTGGAACAGCAAGTTCCCTTGCCGGTCTAGGATTCGTAGAACGATGGGTTCGATGACGGTTTGGATGTACCGTGCACTATTCAGTGTCCCCTCGACGATCACCAGAGGTGTATGGCCAGTGTAGGAGATCGCTCCCCACACCATGATGCTGGGTGTTGGCCCTGTGTGCCTCAGTCGTATGCAGTCCTGATTGTGGCGCTCACCTGCACGGCGCCAAACACGCATACGACCATCATTGGCACCAAGGCAGAAGCGACTCTCATCGCTGAAGACGACACGTCTCCATTCGTCCCTCCATTCACGCCTGTCGCGACACCACTGGAGGTGGGCTGCACGATGTTGGGGCACGAGCGGAAGACGGCGTAACGGTGTGCGGGACCGTAGCCCAGCTTCATGGAGACGGTTGAGAATGGTCCTCGCCAATACCCCAGGAGCAACAGTGTCCCTAATTTGCTGGGAAGTGGCGGTGCGGTCCCCTACGGCACTGCGTAGGATCCTACGGTCTTGGCGTGCATCCGTGCGTCGCTGCGGTCCGGTCCCAGGCCGACGGGCATGTGCACCTTCCGCCGACCACTGGCGACAACATCAATGTACTGTGGAGACCTCACGCCCCACGTGTTGAGCAATTCGGCGGTACGTCCACCCGGCCTCCCGCATGCCGACTATACGCCCTCGCTCCAAGTCCGTCAACTGCACATACGGTTCACGTCCACGCTGTCGCGGCATGCTACCAGTGTTAAAGACTGCGATGGAGCTCCGTATGCCACGGCAAACTGGCTGACACTGACGGCGGCGGTGCACAAATGCTACCCAGCTAGCGCCACTCGACAGCCAACACCGCGGTTCCTGGTGTGTCCGTTGTGCCGTGCGTGTGATCATTCTTGTACAGCCCTCTCGCAGTGTCCGGAGCAAGTATGGTGGGTCTGACACACCGGTGTCAATGTGTTCTTTTTTCCATTTCCAGGAGTGTTGTTTGGAGATGCACAGCAGTGCAGTAGCAAAACTCTCGTTCTTCTCCCAGTTCCCATACTGTCTTTTATACTACCTCGTGTTGCAGGAGAAAACTTCGTTTTCGTGCTGCCATTAGATATACAACTCTGTGACGTCTGCTCAGTTCCTACTTAAGTTGGGACGATGACATTGACTAAGCTGCAGGCAGAGCGGGGCAGAGACTGAGGAAGAATTACAAGATCCAAAGGGACTGTCTAAAGCCATGATGGAGTTTTGCTGTAGCATATAGGTGTGTAATATGGCGATTCTTACGGGAAATGTATGTTGTCGGTGGTAAGATCGTTCTGTGGTCAGTTTCAAATGTCGATTCTTAATGGTGTTCCTGGAAAAGAACATCATCTTCCCCCAGGGACTCCCATTTGAACTACCTGTTGAGGGTAATCCGATTACTGAAAAAGAAAAAATTCTCGCTTTGTGAAGTGACTCTCAGGATCAATTTAATTAATTAGCCTATTAATTTGATATCAGTGACTTGCCGCCTGGCTGGTGGAGGCGATGGTTTGGGCACCACAGATATGATTTTTGACTTGGTGTTTTTGTCATTGGGATGATATGTTTTAACAGTATTTGAGTCTGTCGCCTACATAGGGAGAGACGACCACCGTAATAAAATCAGATGTGTTGCCAAATTTATAAAGTGATACGTATTATAAAACTTATATTTACAACTTCTCTGTGCTGTTACCTTAAGATAGAGTCCGAAAGTGAGGAGGTATCCCGTGACAGTGGTAGATCTTAGCACTCCACCATGAGCCAAAAATGAATTCAATATTCTAGTCCTGTAATGCAGGATATGACAGTAAGAAAAGATATTTTCTACCTGATAAGAGAATATGTAGAGGAAATACAGTCTATGCCATAGTCTTGCACAGGATTTTGACAACAAGTAGTGATACTTGTGAAAACCCGTTTATGGTCCGATTTCTTCTATCTTCAAAAATAACTCATATATAAGGGAGAAATCTACCTTTCGTGTGAAAAATTCGAGATGTATGGTCAACAACATCGCTGCCTCTAATTGGGTAAAATAGATTTTTTAAAGAGGTCAGTCAATATGTGGAATTTTTTAGAACTACTGTATATATCCAAGCAGCAGCTGCTTGTTTCGCAGTGCACCGCAGCTCGCTGCAGTGGCCGATATGAGGAGTCGGGAACTGGAAGCAATGGATTAGCTCAACCAGTGCTGGGTACAAATAAGACCTGTCTGATGTTCTTCACAGCAGCAAGTATTGGAGGCCAGTGTGCTAGCTGAGCGCGACAGGGACGGACGTGTGTGTATTGTGTGAGAGAAGATTCAAAAAGATGAATGGTTCTGCTGAACGTATTAACAACATCCGAATTCCTACCACTCCAATCATCCTCGGTAGCCCTCTGTGGCAGCCATACACGTGCGTCCACGACTGCGGCTGCAGCTGCGGCTCGAGTCGGCGCTGGCGGTGTACAAGTCGATGGGTGCGCTGTGTGTAAATGTCTGGCAAGTGAGTGAGCGGCATGTGCCAGTGTTTCAACGATTTCCGACATCTAGCCACAACAACAACAACTACTACTACTACTACTACTACTACTACTACTACTACTACTACAGACTGGATTCTGGTTTGAGCGTCTCGTGTTTAGTGCTTCTCAATACATTGCAGTGGACTCTGTCTTGCAGTGGTATTTCCTGTTGTCTCTGTTCTATCACGCAACAGAACCTTCCTCCCTCCTTCCAAATGCAGAGGAGAGGACCATTTTACGAAGTCTGTTGTACTTTTGGAAACCCAATCATGACATCAAATTCCCTATAGATCAATTTATCGTTTCCGATAGTATTGTTGCGTGCACCCATCCGTTTAGTATAGACGACCATGACCGGCGCAGGTGTGGGTCTCTGTCTCCCAGCCAGCCTGGATGGGGCTGTCCTGCAGTCGGCAGATGGCGCTCTTCGTGATTGCAAGTTTGTGTGATATTAAGAATTTTTTTTCATCAGATATGTCTTGGAAACGTTTTGGTGTAGGAGGGTGTTTATGCTCTCAAACATCAGTGCGTACAAGACATCAAATATATTTATCATTACGACCTATTTTTCACGGAAATTTCATTGCTTCATTTGCATAATGTTTGTGTGTGATACTGAAACATTGAAATACGTTTTATTATGAAGAAGGATCATTTTAAGGTGGTACTGAGTGTTTTAAGAGATCTGTTTGACTCCTGTAAAGTGTTAAAGAATTAAATTGACAGGGTAGTGCAAATGGATTATTTCTCTATATTGTTGTTATCGAAATTGCACCAGCATTAGCCAGTAGGAATACAGTATTCTGAGGCGAGATGAAATCTTCCATCTTCATGCTTGGAGTCGTTGGTTCACACAGACATGCTAAGGGTGGCCTCTTGAGAAAGACAGAGACAGGAACTGAGTCTGGAATTTGTCGATCAACAGAATGCCGCCACTTGATGCTTTGTTTGGGGGCCGTGAGGTAAAAGGAGGCCAATATCCGCTCCATGGTCAGTGGTATTTAGTATGTGATCCATAATTAGGACAGTGGGCTGTTTTGACATTCGTGGTGGTGCCTTGACGATAGACACACATGCGGGAAGCCTCAAACCTTAACTACGATACTGCAATTCATTTCAGTCTCTGGTGATTATAGTTGTTATGTCTTGGGGAGCAAGAGTGGGGGGGGGGGGGGGTACAATCATGATGTCTACCCAGGTGGGGGAACCATGTCTCTCACAAACTGATTAAATAAAGAATATTTATCAATATATTACTGACTTTGATTTGAATTTCGTTTTGTGAGCTCCTTTCTCGCTTTCTTATCTATTTTTTCTGTGATGGGTGGGGAGGGTGGGGGCGAGGGGTAGGGGCATGGGATGTCCTCTGGTGGTGGCACTTTGCACTAGTTCAGTAGATCCCTGAATGTGATTATGAGCACACACATGGAAATTTACCAGTAAAACGACACCTCCAATCTGCAGCAGTGTAATTATATAATTAGGACATGTAGTTACTGGGTGTGAGCTTTCCCCACCAAATAAAAGGTGAGATGCAGCCGCTGCGAATTGAATTTTATAAATAAACTGCATATCCTATGCTATACAATTGAATTTCCTATATGAGATCCTTCCTCTCCAGCACACCCAGCATGTTAGAGCCCATGGTGGAATCAATTCTCAGTAAAGAACTTTCTTGGAAGGAGTTCTAGCATGCATCGGTATTCTGCAGTTGTTTACTTAGTAAACACTGCTTTGTTTGTAGATCAGTCCGACTGTGGCGCATGCAGGTCTGGCAGTGGTATGCTCTAGGAGGAGGAAGAGAGTGAGCAGTATCACAGGCTTGCCGCCAACTGATCCTTTTCTTCAGGGTTTAGTCTGACATTCAGTCTGTCAGTTGCAGGGCCAGAACAGGCAGCTCGTAGACACTGGATCATGATGTGGCTACTGATGGATACATCGCTTCATGGGGCCTCCGATGCACCCCTACTCTGGGCAGCCTGCATGGGAGGCATTTGCTGGCACTGGGTGCAGGCCAGCGGACTGTGCGTACTTCACAACTGAAATATTTTTAACAGCGTAATTACATTTAACAGGTGTTTCATGATGGTATTCCTTGTGTGATTGGAATAAAAAAAGCGATCGGTTTAATTACTTCTTTTCGATGTATTTTGCGAGCCCTGAATCTTCCCAAACACCACAGAATGATGAGGGGGAGGTAATCAATTGATCAATTTAATTAAGTAGTCAATCAAATTGATAGGGTGAGAGGTGACTATTCGAATAACCCAGACCTGAAAGTGCACCTGTATCAGTGAGGGGGAAGAGGGAGGGTTGGATGTTTCCTGAGGGGTTTGAAGGAGGAAGGGTATGGGGGGTGGGAGAACAATAATAAGTACCACTCAATCAAAAGATAGGATTATCCCCAGAGGGTCATAATCTTCTTAGTAGAACAATAGGTTAAGGGCCTGTCAGTCAAATGAGAACAACAGGTTTGTCCCTTGAAAACATACTTGTACCTGAATGCAGGCAACCCGCCCTAGCAAAACGTCCTTGTGCCCACTTTGTCCCCTTATTCTTGGGTATCCAGAGGCCACTGGCATCAGCCTTGATTGGCCACCATATTCTCCAGATCTGAACACATGTGACTCCTTTTTTTGGGGATATATTAAAGACAAGGCCTACAGTAATAACCCCTAAACCATTGCTGAGCTGAAAACAGGCACTCGGGAAGTCATCATCAGTATGCATGTTCCGACACTGCATGCAGAATTGCATGCAGAATTTGTCTGTGCCACATCAGTGCCAATGTTGGTAAGCATATTAAACATGTCATAACCTAAATTCAAATGTCTGTAGTGACGTTTACATATTGAATAAAGTTTGTGCATGCAATAGTTTGTAACTAACTTAGGTTTTCTTCATATAGTTAAATAATTGTTAGCCCATAAATGGGCTGATGAACATTGCTGTAGAACATTAAATCCAGAGACAACAAAAATCGCAACACCAAAAAAGTAATTAACGTAGAGTAATGAAATGTTGGCAGTGCATTTGTCTAGATTACATATTTAAGTGATTAACATTGCAAGAACATTGGTGCGAGATAAACCACTGAAATGTGAACTGCTGGTGCATTAATAACCAGTGTACATCTACATCTACACTGTTACTCTGTAATTCACACTTAAGTGCCGGGCAGAGGATTCATCGAATCATTTTCATACTATTTCTCTACCATTCCACTCTTGAATGGCGTGAGGGAAAAAGGAACACCTAAATCTTTCCGTTCGAGCTCCAATTTCTCTTTTTTGTTATGATGATCATTTCTCCCTATTTTCGGATTTGGAAGAGAAAGTTGGTAATTGAAACTTCGTAAATAGATCTCGCCGTAAAGAAAACCGGCTTTGTTTCAGTGACTGCCACCCCAACTCACATGTCTAATCAGTCATACTCTCACCCCTGTTGTGCGATAACACGAAACGAGCTGCCCTTCTTTGCACTTTTTCGATGTCCTCCGTCAATTCTACCTGGTAAGGATCCCATATTGCGCAGGAATATTCCAGCAGAGGACGGACTAGTGTAATGTAGGCACCAGAGAACACGAATCCAAGATGGCCGCCGAGTGAGATCACAGGTATTTTCTTCGTCCGCTAAAATAACTTATTTAAGAGGAAATAGTGCCAAGTTTAAATATTCTTTGTTTTTATTACTTGCTGTAGTGTCCGTTCTTGTCACACAACTGAATATTAGCGTCCAAGCAGAGCTTGTTCTTGAAAAAACTTGTTCTTTAGCTGAGGTCCCGATAATCGCGACATAACCCGTAATTTTGCGTGACATAAACACAACAAATTCTATTCAAGTTTTCTTGATAGTGCAAAAATCGTTTAAAAAAGACAGCTACTAGTTTCATCAGTGTCTATTGTCGCAATAAAAATGTAATTAAACATTTCTAAATCGTATTTAACTAACACATTTCGTATTGTTTACTAGTTAGATAGACGCGATCTAGGTCTAAATTTTCCGAGTTATAAACGTTTAAAAACCTGACCAAACACGCCTGATAACTTAAATTCTCTAAAAGCAAAGTAATTACAAATTCATTCTTCTGTTTTTGCATCTCTAAATCAGTAGAAAAACAACAACCACCGCACATAAGATCTTTGTGTCGTTTTTTTTGCTTGCAGACATACAATCTCGCGACCTTGACAAATTTAAAACATTTTTTAAACTTAACTATTCTTTCGAAACTGACCATGAGTGAGAAATGTGGGAGCTGTTATAGGGTAGTGAGTAGAGGGATTTGTTGCCAATCTTGTAGGAAATATTTTCACTGGGGGGGGGGATGCAGTGGGGAGAATGTTGGGAGAACAGAAGAGGCTCTCTCCTGGAACTGCAGAGTATGCAGTAGGAACATTTTGATTGGGGAGCAGGAAAGGAAAATCTGTGCCCTTCAGGCACAGTTGGAGGAAGCAAGGAAGGAACTGATAAGGATCAAGGGAAATAGGGGGGAGGAGGGTGGTTGGGAACTGGCAGCTGGTAGGAGGATAGGAAGAAAGAGAACGCGATCTGATAGTTTTATCATCAACACCAAAAACAGGTATCTGCCACTGCCAGAGTTAAGTGGAGAAGAGCCTCAGGTAGAACGAGGAGCAGGAAATGTGCAGCACACTTCAACCGAGGCCAAGAAGCCTAGGAATGTACAAAGTGTTAGGAAGAAGAAAGTGCTGCTGCTAGGTAGTAGCCATGGGCGAGGTGTAGGCCCTCAGTTACAGGAAAGTTTAGGGGCAGCGTACCAGGCCACCAGTATCTTCAAACCAAATGCAGGGCTAAGTCATGTGATAGAGGACCTAGGGTCTTTATGTAAGGATTTTACAAAAGAGGACCATGTAGTGATAGTGGGTGGGGCGGGAAACAGTTTGGACAGGGATGGGGCATATGAAATAGGTGGTGACCTGGACAAGATAGCTTCCCTGACTCATGGCACCAATGTACACTTTGTTGAGCTGTTCCGGCGTCATGATCAGCCACGCCTTGATGGAGCTGTGAGGCGAATCAATGTGGGGCTGTGGATGGCTCTGAGGACGGCCAACTTTGCTCATGTTTCTCTGGTGCCCGTCGGGACTATCAACAGATGGGGTTTCACTAGGCATGGCCTACACCTAAACAGGACTGGGAAGGGAAGATTGGTACAGCTGATTCATGAAAGTATAGGGGGTGGATCTCGGGCCACACATGGTCAAATACCTGTTGTCATAGGTAGGAAAAGTAGGTCTTTTTTAGGATAAATCCAGACAACAGGTTCCCCTGCCTAAAGAGTATCTCTAGCAGTTCAAAAAATACTGAAACAATCACTCACAAGACAGATTATAACACTTCAAAAATCACACATACCAGATGTCACAAAGAAAAACAAACCATTGGAAAGAGTAACATGGGGCATTTCACAGACTTAACAATCCTCCATCAAAACATGCAATCAATAAAAAATAAAATACAAGCATTAGAAGTTGAGCTCCAATCTTTGAACTGCACAGTAGTTTGTATTACTGAGCACTGGTGTAGAGACACAGAAATCCAACATGTAGTATTATCATTGTATGAAAGGGCAAACTCTTACTGCAGAACTACTTCAAGGGGTGGAGGATCATGCATTTATATCAGAAAAGGAACACAGTTCAAATCTAGACATGACCTCAGTACAGTAAGTGAAGACAAACACATTGAAATATCAGCTATTGAATTATCAGGGCTCGATATCACCAAGAAATTAATCATTTTGTGTGTGTATAGATCTCCCAGTGGTAGTGTGGACACTTTTTTCAATAAATTAACAGAAGTTCTAGATAAAGTCTCAAGTACAAAGGTCAACATAATTCTGTGTGGGGACATAAACATCAACACTAATATCATAAATGAATCCAGCGGCACCTTCATAAATATCCTTCAAAGTTTTGGCATGTCCCTATTGGTCAATAGTGCAACAAGGGTTACTACAATGACTGCATCAGTAATTGACCATGTGGCCACAAATATAGACAGGGAAAAATGTGATGTAGCTGTAAAAGATCTCGGACTATCAGACCATCTCTGTCAAATAACAACAGTAAAATCAGGCATCGAATCATTCCCTAAACTACAAGCCTATAAACGACATCTATCAGAAATCAAAATAAAAGATTTTTCAAAAGAACTAGAAAAACAAAGCTGGGATGAAGTGTATAAGGAAACCAATGTGAATATGAAATTCTCCAAATTCTCCACATTGTTTAAATTGAACTTTGAAACAGCATTTCTAAAAGTATGCATGACTGTATCAACATCTCACAAAAACAGATGGATAACAGCAGGTATTAAGAAGTCCTCCCAAACACTTAAGCACCTCAGTTCCATGAAAAAGATTCACAATGATCCAGAATTCTTAAATTTCTATCATAGATACAAAAAGATTTATAGGAAGGTGCTGATTGCTGCAAAAAAGTCATTTAATGACAAAATAATATATAATGCAGAGAATAAAAGCAAAGCAGTCTGGGATGTTATAAAAAAGGAAACGGGGAGAGGCAAACAAACGCAGAATAACATACTGCTAAGGGAGGGGGATAAGGTAATAAATGATCCACAACACTTAGCAAACTATGTAAACGAGCATTTTTCAAGTATTGCAGAGAAGTTACAGCAAGAATTCCCCAAAACAAATATAACACCTGCAAAAATTGTTGCACTAGATACAATGATGTTACTTCCAACCACAGAGAATGAAGTCAATAAAACTGTTCAAAAGCTAAAAAATAAAAAGTCAGAAGGCTTAGATGATGTACCAATGTGTGTACTGAAACAATGCATAGGGATTATACAAGGCCCATTAACAAATATAATAAATGAATCCTTCACATCAGGGACATTTCCAGAGCAGCTAAAACAGGCAAGAGTTGTACCTTTGCTTAAGAAAGGTAATGCAGAAGACATAGAAAATTACCGGCCCATTTCCCTGCTGTCAGCATTCTCAAAAATAATAGAAGCAATTATGAAAGACAGATTAATGAATTATCTGAATAAATACAATCTTTTAAGCAAATCACAGTTTGGTTTTCGAAGTGGCAAAAATACGGAGTCAGCCATAGTAGAATTCACAAAAGTTGTACTTAATGCTCTTGATAAAGATGAGTGTGTCACAGGCATATTTTTGGATCTTTCTAAGGCTTTTGATACAGTCGACCACAAGATTCTATTAAATAAATTAGAAGCATTAGGAATAAGAGGGGTAGCTAATGACTGGTTTCGATCATACCTAACAGATAGGGTACAAAGAGTAGAGATAACACATACTTCAAATAGATCTAAACATTTAGTAAAATACTTATCAGAACCAAAACATATTAATATAGGTGTTCCACAAGGTAGCATATTAGGACCAATACTATTCCTGATATACATCAATGACTTTCCCAGTAGTGTTACTCATGGTGAGAAAATTCTCTTCGCTGATGACAGCAATATTATAGTCACTGAGAGAACAAGAGAACTCCTTACCGAGAAAGCAAATGAAACTCTCAAGGAAGTTTACGATTGGTCAATAAGCAACAAATTGACATTAAACATAAAGAAAACTAATGCCATGAACTTCAGTTTGAAGAGGAAAAATGACAATGTTAAATTAAATGTAGATGGCACCTCTATAGACTGTGTAACAAATGCAAAATTTCTAGGAATGAATATTGACTCTCAGCTGAAGTGGTGCGAACACACAAAGGTACTTGCAAACAGAATGTCATCAGCATGTTATGCCCTTAGAATTCTATCATCTGTGTGTAACATGCAGTGTCTTTTAGTTACATATTATTCATATGTACACTCAATTCTTAGCTATGGCATTCTTTTTTGGGGAACAAATCCACAAAATATGAACACAATTTTCAAACTCCAGAAAAGAGCCATAAGAATAATAACCAGAAATAGTAGTCGAGCTCATTGTAAAGATCTGTTCAAAACACTGGGAATTTTAACTGCTCCATGTGAACACATTTACCAGTCAGTTGTACACATCAAAAGTAACATTGGCAATTACTGCACAAACAGCTCTGTCCATGACCATGCAACAAGAGATAGACTCAACTTACATTTACCAAGAAAAAATAAACATAAAACTCAAAACAGCATTTTCTACCAAGGAATAAAACTGTACAATACATTACCAAATGAGATTAAAGAAATTTCAAAAATACACTTATTTAAGAAGGCAGCTAAAAAGTACCTGTTATGCAATACATTTTATACATTGAAGGATTACTTAGATCAATCAGAGTAGGGGTTTGATAAAAAAAATGTTATACAAACAAATAATAATAATAATGATGATTATAAAACATCCAATATTCCACATAACACCTTCACTTTATTATTTTTCTTCTTTTTTTCCTTTCTAGAGACACTCTCCCCTCAAGCTATGCATAGCACAATACTAACACCTCTTCCTCTTTCTGAGCTCAACATCTCACTCATTATGAAGGGATGCTGACTCAGTTTTTCAGGATAGCAAATGGGAACTTGCAGTACAGAAAATGGCCCAAGGATCACCTGTGTGTGTGTGTGTGTGTGTGTGTGTGTGTGTGTGTGTGTGTGTGTGTGTGTGTGTGTGTGTGTGTGTGTGTATGTAGTGAGTGAAGTGTGATGAAACAATGTGTGTATAGTGTGTGCAGTGACTGATAGTGAAATATGAGTGAATAGTGTGGCATTACATTATTTAATGAGTTATTTGTAAATAAATTATTGTATACCAGGAGTAAAATCTAATGATTGTCTCTAACTAGAAGTCTGTAAATATATGTGTATACGAATTAGCTTACTGTAAATTGATCTAAGCTTGTAAATACTTTGACATGTCCTATATCCTTGTAAAAAGAGATCTACGGATGAATAAAACTACTACTACTACTACTACTACTAGGCTGTCTCTTGAGTGTGTTTGTCGCATCTTCTGAGTGTTCTGTCAACAAAGCGCAGTCTTTGTTTCGCTTTCCCCACAATATTATATGTGGTCTTTCCAATTTAACTTGCTCGTAATTGTAATTCCTAGGTATTTAGTCGAACTGACAGCCCTTAGATTTGGGCGATTTATCGTATACCTAAAATTTATCGGATTTCTTTTAATACCCATGTGGACGACCTCGCACTTTTCTTTGTTTAGTGCCAATTGCCACTTTTCGCACCATACAGAAATTCTCTATAGATCATTTTGTAATGGGAATTGATGATCTGATGATTTTACTAGACGGTAAATTACAGCGTCATCAATGACCAGACTGTTGAATGGAAGCACGCAGATGCGCTGACAGGAAATTAAAGTGATATTAAATGCAACAGAGTATGTGGGCGAATGTTATCCTGTTGCAAAACACCGCCTGATATGCTGTTCATGAATGATAGTATGACAGCTCGAATCACCAGACTGACATACAATTTTGCAGTCAGGATGTGTGTGATAACCACGAGAGTGTTTCTGTTGTCATACAAAATTGCACCACAGATCATAACTCCAGTTTTAGATCCAGTGTGTCAAGCATGCTGACATGTTGGTTGCAGGTCCTCAACTGGCCTCATCCTAACCAACGCACAGTCATTAATGATACTGAAGCAGAACCAGCTTTCGTCAGAAAACACAACAGACCTCCACCACACCCTCCAATGAGCTCACGCTTGACACCACTAGAGTCGCAAATGTAAGTGGTTTGGGGTTGGTGGAATGCATGCCACAGGGCATCTGGCTCGGTGCTGTCCTTGAAGTAACTGATTTGTGACATTTCGTTGTGTCACTCTGGTGCCAATTCATTCTCAAATTGCTGGTGCAGATGCTGTACGATGTGTCAGAGTTATATGCAGACACGATGGTCTTGCCTCTCGATACAGCCACATGACCACCTGGGAGCCCGGTCTTCTTGCGAATGTACATTCTCATGACCAGTGCTGCTAGCAGTAATGTACAGTGGCTACATTGCTCGTAGCCCAATTACATGACCTCATTCAAAGTCAGTGAGGTGTTGATAATGGCTTTTTTGTCGCCTTAAAGGCATGTTTGACTAACATCAACTAATCACGTCCAATCTCAAACGTAGCTAACGCTCAGAACTGTCACAGCATGTATTTAAAGCAAACATGATTTCCATCCCGATAGTGGTGCTACTAGCGCCATTCTTATGCGACTGGTGCGAAATTTGAGCAGACATAATCTTTCAGGTATAGAAACACGCCTGACAACTTTCGTTTATGTCGCACAAGCCCTTCTTGGTGTTGGGAGTTGTTTTGCATCAGTGTATTTCACAATGAACACTTTTTGTGGTGAACATTAGGCAGTGTAATATAGAGGATGTATGGCAAGGGAGATGTAAGCAAATATCTATATATCTATATATGTGTGTGTGTGTAGCCTGTAGAAAGTGGCGTCGGGGTGGCCACCTGCTCAGTGTCCTGCTGGGACGACCTTGCTTCACCAGCTCCTCGCTAAACAAGCTCACAATAAATTTTGCTGAAATCTGATCGTTTATCTTTGTTACAACAAAGGCGCACAGTAAACTTTGCATAGTTGTGCTGACCAATATGTACCTTTAGCTTAATAAGTGTTACTATAGCTTGTGTCATTATTTGTTCCATTGCATAACATTCACCAAACTGAGTTCTAAACAAGAAAAGATTGTAGCTCTTAGAAACAGAGCTGTACGCTATTCTCAATGGAATGCTGATGATCACCATTTGTCAGAAATACTTGACAAAATATCAGCATCGACGCAAGATACTTCCATCGTCACGGAAGTTGTAACACATGTAGTGTCAGAACGTAATACACAAAAAGCACCCCTGCACGATAAAAAAGTAGGAGTGTAGTGCTGTGTTAGCGGTGAGAGAATAAAAGGCCTTATATTTTCCAAGGAACAGTTAACAGAGAAAGGTATGTGGAAAACCGTTTGCGGTCTTTTTTTGGCCAATTAAATGAGAGAGAACATGCTTTCGTGACGTTTCAGCAGGACTTTGCGACGATATATAAATCCAACTTCTCATTACAATGTCACTAGCAACATATGGCCCTTTGTTACCCCAATTTAACCACTGCGCTTTTTAACTTTGGGGGTCATTAAAAGACGAAGTATACAAATGTATCCCACACATTTTAGAAGAAAGTAAGACTAACATTTGTCTAGAAATTGCTCCCACTCCTCGGAGGGAATTTCAGAGTGTAATCAGCAGTTTCCTTGCCAGGTGTCAGAAATTCTTGAACAACGAAGGGGGTTTGCGGGGGGGGGGGGGGGGGGGGGGGGGAGTTCCAGCATCTCCTTGTTTAATAAGCGAAAGTAACTTACTTTTCTGTTTAAGTGCTTGTGTTATGTATGTTCGTCTCCTGTCACCTGCGCCATAAGCACAGCAGCTGCCCTCACCTGCCTACCACATGCTGCAGAAGTGGTTGCATTGATGAGCGATCACCCTGTATACCTACAATTGGTCATAGCACTTTATCAGCAGGCGCTATAGATGTTGGAAGTGAAAGTAAATATTCAAGTGAAAGCACTATGGTAAATGTCACTGACTGTGAAGCTATGATGATGAGGTTTCTCAGGGAATTATGTGCAGAATCTCAGAAAAAGCAGGTCTTCAAAATTTCATTCACAAAAAGTTAAAACATTGAAAACCAAATCAAAATATTGATGTTCTGTAATCAGATATCAATTTAGAAACCTGTTTTCCTTAAGGAATATAAGGAAAGGCAGAATTTATTTAATTACAATTTGTCAGAAAACTTGTCTAATAACAAGCAAACAATAGATGCTGGTGAGCTTAAAATTTGTTGCTTGCAATCTGATGCTATTCAGCTAGTTAAAGATCAGAAGTAAACTACCGCAAACTGTAATGTAAATCATCTGCAGCTGGATTCAAAAATGGGCATGGTTTCCAGAGCTCAGACTGATTGATTGATTGATAGACCTGATCAAAAATACGTATATTGGGAATGCAGTCAGACTTCATCTACGACTGAAGAAGATTCACAATAAAATTGATAGTACATCAGATATAGATTTAGAAGCAATGATTAATAATGCCAATCAGAAATGCGTATAATTGAGTGTTGTCTATTCTGTCAGACATGTCTGACAGAACAGACAAAACTCATGATGATGTGGCTGGTGCATACATTTACATGAAATAGAGAATGAGGAAAGAAAGGAAAGAGATTGGTGGATATTCGTGACTTCCATCTGCACACCACACTGTGGCAATGCAACAGCAAAAGTTCAAAATTTGTGGCAGACTGGGACTCAAACCTGGATGAACTGCTTCTTATGAGCCGTTGCCTTAACCTCACTGGCCATCTGGACATGGTCGCTGATAAACTGAAATTTCAAACTTACTGCATGCTGAAATGCAGCGTCCTTCGTCCAGTAACCCCCTACTCACAAATGACTTATTCCTGTAGGAGTTTGGACGATATTAGTGATCCATATTGAAACAGACATCAAGGAGCCTTTACGTTCTTACAAAAGTTTATATATTTGAGTCGTGACTGTTCTGCAGGACATGAAATTTGAGTTGGTCAGGGACCATATCTGGATGGCTGAAGAAGTTAAACTCATGAGAAGTGGTAAATTTGGGTCTTAGTCCCAGTCCGCCATTGCACTATCACAATGCAATGTTCAACTGAAATTCACAAATTACGGCCCATACCTTCCATTTCTTCCCCCATTCTCTATTTATATAAATGTAGGCCAATCAGGTTGAAGCAAAAATTAAGCAGCAACTTGAGGTATTGTATGAACAGGAAAACAGAAAAAAATAATATGATAATTGAGATCTCTCATGATGAATGTTTAGGAGTATGAAAATTTCATAATTTTAAACCAAAGAAAAGCATGTTGTGTTTATAAAACAATCTGAGGGAATATTACTTGTACAATGGGATGATAAGGAGTGGACTGGGTGCCTGATTAGCGGGACTAGAAGCTCAAGCATTATCCTGGGAGCGAGAACAGTATCATATTGTATGAGGGGAATTAAAAAAATTATTTACACATTATTACAGCAAACAATGTAATTTTTTTAAATTCTGCACTACACAACAAAGCGACACAAATAGACGAAACTATTTGTGAAAACAGTCACCAAGAGTGTGTAACTATAGAAATCTGTTACTTACCCACCGAGCCAATTGAGAACTGCTGTATGAATGTCCTTATCGTTGGAAAATCTCATCTCCCTAAGATGTTCTTTGAACTTGACGGAAAGTTGGAAATTGACTTTTACTAGATCTGAACATCCCAATTAGCATCACCGACATCTGTGAAAGCCTTGCTCAAATTGTTATGCTGTTTCATTACAGCAGGATGCAACATTTCTTTTGGACCATACCCTACTAGAATTTATCAGTGAATCAGTGTGCAATTTTGACATCTTGCCCATGATAATTGTATTGTCCTGCATACTTCAACTTTGGAGCATGTTTTCAGTCGCCATGCCATTTCAGTCGCACATTGTGATACAGCAAAATTGTGTTTCCAGGAAAATCCAAAACATGTACTCTCTTCTGACAATGCACCACTCTTGTTGTGCAATGGCGTGAGATGACATGTGTAACTTACTGAACTTCTAATTTGGTACCTACAATCAATTATTAACTCTTTTGTGAACTATTATTAGTTGAGTAGTGTGAAAACTCATTTATAAGTTGAAACCTTGCAAACAAGGGGTGAAAAAGTTATAAGAAATTATTTCAAACATACTTAGAAAGAAACTTATGCTAAGACAGTCCACTATAAGAATCTGACTTGATTTCAATCATCATAAAGAAATTACTCATTCCAGTACAGGAAAACTAATAGGAATACACAAGGCAGATGTTAACGAGTTAATGCAGGTTCTGATTTCAGTTAGATTTGTTTCCAGGCAATAATCAGAATTTAGGGGGATAGTACAGAAACAAGTGGAGAGTGGAAAGGTAAAGTGATGCCACAAAGGCGTAAAAATACCCTGCCACCTAGAAATGATATGATCCCAGCACAGAATGACATGCATTGTTATGGATGGGAAGATAGATCACAGCAAGAAAATAACAGGCCACGTAATTACTACAACAATCCTCCCACACAAGGAAGGGGTGAATATAATGAAATAAGAGGAAATTATTATGGGGAGTCAAGAGATTTCTGTGGTAGTGATAAGAGAAATTATCAACTGGGTCTAGAGACATCCCCTCAGGAAAATGCCCAGAATCTTCAACTGTACAGACTAAAGGACCATTAAAGCAAAATATTTTAGGATATGATACCAGCGATAGCAACAAGGAGTTTCTGATAAAGAAAAATCAACAAGTAATTCCTAAAGCACAGCATCTAACAATTTAAATAGAGATGTATAATGCAATAGCAGCTGTAAATTCAGGGTAACAGACCAGCACAATAGCCCAAAACCTGTATGAGATGATTAAACAAGGCAACAAAATCCTATTGTTACCAGTGAACAGGATGAAAAAAATTACTGAGTATGGAGCCAAAATTAAAACAATAAGACAACAAGTATCATTAAATCTGATGATGAAGAAGCAGAGTATACTGTCATTGCAATGGTTGCAACAGGTTTGTGTGTGGGACAAACATTAAGCATGAACTAGCTAATTAATAAATTTTGCTAATGGCATGCTTGATGTGAATGGGCAAGAAATATCAAGTAGATTAATGGGATACCCAGTCTCAGAGGAAATATACAGGTGTGTAAAAACAAAGGTTGATGTCCTTGTGGAATTTCCAAAGAAAACAAACCAAATACTTAAACAGCAATCAATGTGCAGGCGATAAGGATGCAAGCAACTGAGGCAATTGACAAAATGTGTCAAGGACTCTCAGAAATTGGAAGCCAGAATGCAGAAAAAGAAAAGGAATTAATACAATAGGTACTTTAATTAAATATAATAAAATGTTTGCATCTGAACCAAGGTTGATGGAAGATTACATATATATGTTTGGTGTTGTGCCACATGATGCACATACAATAAGACCATACCCTATCTCTGTCTGAAAGAGGGGAATAGTTAAAAAGAAATAAAAACAGTATTACACTGGAGCATCACTTAACAAGCCCAAAGTAACTAGGTCTACAGAAGTTCCATAGTAATTATTAAAAAAAAGACAGGTCAGTAAGAATTACTTGAGATGCAAGAGGAATTAGCAGACTCATTCTACAACAAATGGGTCAGCTGGCAGTGCTAAAAAAGCTAATACAATGGTTTCATGATTCTAGGTGATGATCTAATGGCTACCTACCTACAAGTTCCCTTAGTTGGTGAGTATAGAAAATATACAGCATTTATCAATGGAGTTTAAAGTATTATCTTTTGGTTTAAAGCTATCTTATGCAACATTTCTTTGCATGTTAGATAAAGCACTGGGTGAAGAGTTACTAGCTAAGTGAAATTTCTTTGTAGAACATGTCAAAAAAATTGGGAAGAGCAGTATCAACTACTAGAGATTTTTAGTTGTATTTGAAATGAACATCAGGGTATATTTAGAAAAATCCGAATTTCGAAGAAAGGAGATTATGTTTCAAGGACACGTTATCTCTGATGTCAGAATAAGGCTGAATCTTAAGAATGTTTTAAAGAACTGTCTAAAACCAAAAAATGGAAAGCAAATAAAAGCATTTTTCATCTTGTGTAATTTTGCTGCAAATATGTGACAAATAAAGTACTTAATGCCAAAACATTATTAAATATAACAAAAATGGAATAAAGTGTGGATGTGTACCAATCAGTGCATTACAAAATTTAGTGACATTAAAGAAGAGCCAATGATTGCTGTTGAATTATCACGTTAGATCTCTCATCTCAAAAAACTTTTGTTTATCAACAGATGGGTCAGGCTATGGAATTGCCTTAGTTGTTCCAGATAGCAAGGAAAGAAAGACAATCAGTTTTCAAAGCTGAATATTAAACCAAAGAGAAAGAAATCATTTAGTTACTAAAAAGGAAAATTTAGCTTTAGTATGAGCATTTAAAAATTAACACACTGCCTTTTGGACAGGACCATTGAGCCTTCATTTTCTTATCAGATTGCAAGTTAACACACGGGAGCATTTTACAAGAGTATGAGCTCAAAGTTGTGTGCTACCAGGCTATGAAAACATTATAGCTCATGCTCTGTCTAGATTGCCAGTGGGTATGAACTGTATTTATGTTAAGAATTCTGTATTCTGAAAGACAAATCCATCCTGTAAGTATCAGACAAAGACGCTGACGATTTATATGGTCCAATAGCAAATCCATAGGAGGATTGATCTACCTGTTCATTGTGTTGGACATTTTTCTAAATTTGTGGAGCTATATACACAGAAGAAGAGTCCAGGAAGAGCACTGGTAGATAACATAAAACTAACTGTGCGAATAGTGTGAGTTAACTTATAAATATCATCAGTGACCACTGACTAAATTTCACTCCAAAATTTCGAAAGACTACTTAGCTGATCTAGGAATGAAACAAGTAAGTACCACTGAGCTTCAAATCTGACATCTGTGAGGGCAATAAGACAGTTGAATAGACTGTGCAGAACATACTGCCCTAAGAGGCATTCTAGTTGATATATGCACTGCCTGACGAAAAAAATGAAGCACTGAGAAAAGGAGAAAGAAACAGAATGAAGTTCCGTGGGTTGTGAGTGTATGTCATGTTGTTTCAGTGATGACAAACTGCCAGAGAGCTTTGCAGTATGAGCCCACTAACAGTATTACATTGCACCCTCTCTGGCCTGGAAACAGCCACTGATTCAGTCAGCCACTGATTCAGTTGAGAAGATGCCATAAAGCCATTCTATCCTCTTCTGGGGCAAGGTGACCCTTAACTGCTGTACCTACCCCCTGAGACTATGGATTGCAGCTCACGACAGGCCGCAGAAAATGTACATCCTCAGGGACAGACACTGTGCCGGAGAAGATGGAGGAGGAGAAACAACTGAAACAGACGGAATACGACCACACCACATCAAGTACACAGACAACAGGATGCCAACACGCACATAAATAACTTGGACCCTAGCCCAATGACCCACAGAATACGTCCATTCACCGCAGAGAGCACACAGGCGCCCACAACTACTCCACAAACAGCTGAATCACAATCCACACCACACCACACGCCAACACAAGTACCAGCGGCCTCCAGCACCATCAATAATCCACAGACCGATACTCCCAACATCAATTCAGCACTATGAAGAAAAATGGAGACATTATTCCCTGGACTCACGACTGCCGAAATAGTCATGAAGGTTATGCAATGTGTCCCATAACTTTGCATACAGTTCATACCAGGTTTCTCAACTGGTCTAAGATAAAAACTACCATAACACCATTGTCTGCATCAGTACATGAATAACATGCCACACCAGCCCAGAAACGCAAACGTCAACACAAACTCACAGATCCTGTTTCACAATACCAATGGGATCATAAACAAAAGAATTGAAATGGTTGTGCTCATGGAGCAAAAGGGTACCCGAAACGCCCTTGTGAATAAAATTCTGCTTATGCTTCACAAACAGCTAAACATCCCAGGTTATTGCATTTGTTGTACTGACTGAGCAGATGGCAGGAAGGAGGGCAGCACAACCACCATCATACAGAAAGGCATACAACACATCAGCTTTGAGCTTCCTTCACTTGAGAGACCAGAGGCTACGACTGGCAAGGTCAAGTTCAGAGCAGCTGACACCACACTGATATAAGTGACCTAAAAACATAGTAACATGCGAAATCAGTACTGCTCTCAACATAGCACCATAGGTAATCAACACTGGAGATTTAAACGCAAAACACCCCAACCCGAATTCACGAATACGTACCTCCAACAGCAAGAAACTATACAAACATGCATCACGCCGAAACTACATTATACTTGGACTGAATGTCCTCATGTACTTGCCCACACGGGCTGGACAAGTTAGAAATAGCCCTCATCGCCGGCATCACTGCACACTCAGTCTTAGCCGGCATGACCGCTACGGTCGCAGGTTCGAATCCAGCCTCGGGCATGGATGTGTGTGATGTTCTTAGGTTAGTTAGGTTTAAGTAGTTCTAAGTTCTAGGGGACTGATGACCTCAGAAGTTAAGTCCCATAGTGCTCAGAGCCATTTGAACACTCAGTCTTACTGTTGAAAATGATATGGACTAAGACTACATGGCTGTAATACTGCACACAGAAGAAAACTGCAGGACTCAGAACCACGCAGAATACTGAACTACAAGTGCATGAATTGGACGCTGTTCAAGGAAACGCTTGATAGTCGTATTCCGGATACTCAAGATATTAACAACACGCAACAAATTAATGAGTCAGTGGAGGCTCTTACTACTGCTGTTCGAGGCGCAATGTTTGACGCCACTCCACGTACAACACAACAACAACATTTGATGAGCCTGCCCCAGGAAAACCTAGGCCTTATCTCACGGAGGAACCGTCTCCGAAGATACTGACAGCATACTAGGCGCCCGTTCTATAAATTGCAAATTAACAGAATCCAGGGGCTAATATGGGAGACAATACAAACATTTAGATACGTGTTTTGGGGGCAGAAATTCGCAAGTCTAGATACCACACGTTCTGGCGTTTGGAAGCTAGTCAGCCACTTCGCCAGGGAGAAACATTGCATTCCTACTCTACAAGCAACAGACGGTCCTGCATACAGTATGTAGGAGAAGGCAGAGCTTATGGCCACAACATTTGCAGCGTCCTTCATGCTGAATCTGGCTCCCTTAGACCCAGTATTCACACTTCAAATGGACCAGGAGATTGCACGACTTGTAACCCAGCCCATGCTTGACGAAATCAGACATACTAGTACAAACTAAATTACTTGGGCTATCAAGCAGACCAATGCTAGGAAGGCCCCTGGTCCTAAGGGCATTCAAAACCCTGTCCTCCAGAAGTTCATGGATAGAGCTGTAGGATATCTTGCACACATGACGAATGCTATCTTATAACAACTTTTCCAAGGCAGTCAAGGTCCTCATGTTCCGGAAGCCAGAGAAAGACAACTCACTCCCACAAAATTAGCGACCCATCAGTCTACTGTGTTGGCTCAGCTAGGTTGTTGAGAAGGTAATACTAAAACGCATCACTAGGCACTGTGCCGCCCATGACACCCTAAGACTCAAGCAATTCTGCTTTAGGAATTATCACTCAACAAAACAACTCGTCTGTATAGTTGAACATAAAACACACAGCTAGAACACAAACGAAGCCACAGGGGCCTTGTTCCTGGACATAGATAAAGCTTTTGACTGTCTCTGGCACAACAGCCTCATACACAAACTAAGTGATGCTGCTTTCTCCGACAGACGCGTATGTCTCATATACTCATATGTTGCAAACAGATGTTTCAACACTGATGTGCAGGGTAAACAATCAACACAATATGGTATCCAAGCTGGAATACCCCAGGGAAGCATTCTGGGGCCCATCTTGGTCAATCTCTACATTAACGATTTTCCAGCAACACAAAACGCGACGTTAGGCATCTATGTGGATGACACAGCCATCCTTGAGCAAAACGGGAAGCCATCGAACATAAATTCACGATTACAGATGGCACTCAGAACTGCTGAGCTTCTACATCTACATCTACATTTATACTCAGCAAGCCACCCAACGGTGTGTGGCGGAGGGCACTTTACGTGCCACTGTCATTACCTCCCTTTTCTCTTCCAGTCACGTATGGTTTGCGGGAAGAACGACTATCTGAAAGCCTCCGTGCGCGCTCGAATCTTTCCAATTTTACATTCGTGATCTCCTTGGGAGGTATAACTAGGGGGAAGCAATATATTCGATACCTCATCCAGAAACGCACCCTCTCGAAACCTGGACAGCAAGCTACACCGCGATGCAGAGCGCCTCTCTTGCAGAGTCTGCCACTTGAGTTTGCTAAACATCTCCGTAACGCTATAACGGTTACCAAATAACCCTGTGACGAAACGTGCCGCTCTTCTTTGGATCTTCTCTATCTCCTCCGTCACCCGATCTGGTACGGATCCCACACTGATGAACAATACTCAAGTATAGGTCGAACGTGTGTCTTGTAAGCCACCTCCTTTGTTGGTGGACTACATTTTCTAAGGACTCTCCAAATCAATCTCAACCTGGTACCCGCCTTACCAACAATTAATTTTATATGATCATTCCACTTCAAATCGTTCCGCACGCATACTCCCAGATATTTTACAGAAGTAACCGCTACCAGTGTTTGTTCCGCTATCATATAATCATATAATAAAGGATCCTTCTTTCTATGTATTCGCAATACATTACATTTGTCTATATTAAGGGTCAGTTGCCACTCCCTGCACCAAGTGCCTATCCGCTGCACATCTTCCTGCATTTCGCTACAATTTTCTAATGCTGCAACTTCTCTGTATACTACAGCATCATCCGCGAAAAGCCTAATGGAACTTCCGACACTATCTACTATGTCATATATATATATATATATTGTGAAAAGCAATGGTCCCATAACACTCCCCTGTGGCACGCCAGAGGTTACTTTAACGTCTGTAGACGTCTCTCCATTGATAACAACATGCTGTGTTCTGTTTGCTGAAAACTCTTCAATGCAGCCACACAGCTGGTCTGATATTCCTAGGCTCAGTGCGGAACTGTATCGAACGCCTACCGGAAGTCAAGGAAAACAGCATCTACCTGGGAGCCTGTATCTAATATTTTCTGGGTCTCATGAACAAATAAAGCGAGTTGGGTCTCACACGATCGCCATTTCCGGAATCCATGTTGATTGCTACAGAGTAGATTCTGGGTTTCCAAAAACGACATGATACTCGAGCAAAAAACATGTTATAAAATTTTACAACAGATCGACGTCAGAGATATAGGTCTATAGTTTTTCGCATCTGCTCGACGACCCTACTTGAAGACTGGGACTACCTGTGCTCTTTTCCAATCATTTGGAATCTTCCGTTCCTCTAGAGACTTGCAGTACACGGCTGTTAGAAGGGGGGCAAGTTCTTTCGCGTACTCTGTGTAGAATCGAATTGGTATCCCATCAGGTCCACTGGACTTTCCTCTGTTAAGTGATTCCAGTTGCTTTTCTATTCCTTGGACACTTATTTCGATGTCAGTCTTTTTTCGTTTGTGCGAGGATTTAGTGAAGGAACTGCAGTGCGGTTCAAAAATGGTTCAAATGGCTCTGAGCACTATGGGACTTAACATCTATGGTCATCAGTCCCTTAGAACTCAGAACTACTTAAACCTAACTAACCTAAGGACAACACACAACACCCAGCCATCACGAGGCAGAGAAAATCCCTGACCCCGAGGGGAATCAAAACCGGGAACCCGGGTGCGGTAAGCGAGAACGCTACCGCACGACCACGAGATGCGGGCTGCAGTGCGGTCTTCCTCTGTGAAACAGCTTTGGAGAAAGGTGTTTAGTATTTCAGCTTTACGAGTGTCATCCGCTGTTTCAATGCCACCATCATCCCGGAGTGTCTGGATATGCTGTTTCGAGCCACTTACAGATTTAACGTAAGACCAGAACTTCCTAGGATTTTCTGTCAAGTCGGTACATAGAATTTTACTTTCGAATTCACTGAACGCTTCACGCATAGCCCTCCTAACGCTAACTTTGACATCGTTTAGTTTCTGTTTGTCTGAGAGGTTTTGGCTGCGTTTCAACTTGGAGTGAAGCTCTCTTTGCTTCCGCAGTAGTTTCCTAACTTTGTTGTTGAACCAAGGTGAGTTTTTCCCGTCCCTCACAGTTTTACTCAGCACGTACCTGTCTAAAACGCATTTTTTGATTGCCTTGGACTTTTTCCATAAACGCTCAACATTGTCAGTGTCGTAACAGAAATTTTCGTTTTGATCTGTTAGGTAGTCTGAAATCTGCCTTTTATCACGCTTACTAAACAGGTAAACCTTTCTCCCTTTTTTTGTATTCCTATTAAGTTCCATATTCAGGGATGATGCAACGGCCTTATGATCACTGATTCCCTGTTCTGCACTTACAGAGTCGAAATGTTCGAGTCTGTTTGTTATCAGTAGGTCCAAGATGTTATCTCCACGAGTCGGTTCTCTGTTTAATTGCTCGAGGTAATTTTTGGATAGTGCACTCAGTATAATATCACTCGATGCTCTGTCCCTACCACCCATCCTAAACATCCGAGTGTCCCAGTCTATATCTGGTAAATTGAAATATCCACCTAAGACTCTAACATGCTGAGAAAATTTATGTGAAATGTATTCCAGATTTTCTCTCAGTTGTTCTGCCACTAATGCTGCTGAGTCGGGAGGTCGGTAAAAGGAGCAAATTATTAACCTAGATCGTTTGTTGAGTGTAACCTCCACCCATAATAATTCACAGGAACTATCCACTTCTACTTCACTACAGGATAAACTACTAGTAACAGCGACAAACACGCCACCACCGGTTGCATGCAATCTATCCTTTCTAAACACCGTCTGTGCCTTTGTAAAACTTTCGTCAGAATTTACCTCTGGCTTCAGCCAGCTTTCTGTACCTATAACGATTTTAGCTTCGGTGCTTTCCATCAGTTCCGGTACTTTACCAATGCAGCTTCGACAGTTAACAATTACAATGACGATTGCTGCTTGGTCCCTGCATGTCCTGACTTTGCCCCGCACCCTTCGAGGCTGTTGCCCTTTCTGTACTTGCCCGAGGTCATCTAACCTAAAACGCCACACAACCCCTGCTACCCGTGTAGCCGATTGGTGCGTGTAGTGGACTCCTGACCTATCCAGCGGAACCTGAAACCCCACCACCCTATGGCGCAAGTCGAGGAATCTGCAGCCCACACGGTCGCAGAACCGTCTCAGCCTCTGATTCAGACCCTCGACTCGGCTCTGTACCAAAGATCCGCAGTCAGTCCTGTCGACGATGCTGCAGATGGTGAGCTCTACTTTCATCCCACTAGCGAGACTGGCAGTCTTCACCAAATCAGATAACCGCCGGAAGCCAGAGAGGATTTCTTCCTATCCATAGCGACACACATCTTTGGTGCCGACATGAGCGACCACCTGCAGATGGGTGCACCCTGTACCCTTCATGGTATCTGGAAGGACCCTTTCCACATCTGGAATGACTCCCCCCGGTATGCACACGGTGTGCACATTGGTTTTCTTCCCCTCTCTTGCTGCCATATCCCTAAGGGGCCCCATTACGCGCCTGACATTGGAGCTCCAAACTACCAGTAAGCTCACCCTCTGTGACCGCTCGGATCTTGCAGACTGAGGGGCAACCTCTGGAACAGGACAAGTAGCTATGCCCGGCTGAAGATCAGTAGCAGCCTGAGACAGATCCTGAAACCGGTTCGTCAGACAAACTGCAGAGGCCTTCCGTTCAGCCCTCTGGAATGTCTTTTGCCCCCTGCCACACCTCAAGACCACCTCCCACTCTACCACAGGTGAGGGATCAGCCTCAATGTGGGCAGTATCCCAGGCAGCCACAGTCGTAGTCTGATCGGGGGATGCATGGGACGAGCTGGCCGTCCCCGACAAACCCCCATCCGGACCCCCACAGTGATGCCCATTGGCAACAGCCTCAAGCTGTGTGACCGAAGCCAACACTGCCTGAAGCTGGGAGCCAAGGGATGCCAACTCAGCCTGCATCCGAACACAGCAGTTGCAGTCCCTATCCATGCTAAAAACTGTTGTGCAAAGAACGTCTGAACTAATCTACAGAGAGCACAAACAAATCGACACAAAAATTAAACGGTTATTAAAATACAAGATTGCCTAGTAAATGCAGTAATGCTGCTACTTGCGCACTGCTGACACACTGCTCGGTGGCGGAAGGAGACTACGCTATTTTACACTATTCATGTACTAGAACGAGATGCTACAATTCTCAAATACTATAATACGCCCGAAATTTATGAATTAAACAATGCAAGTACCAAAACACGCGAAGTAATTAAGAATTAAACTATGTAATAAATGAGTGAGCTAGGAGTATACGACTTTCTGCTGGCATCTGCTTATCGAACGGAGGCAGAGAGCACACTTGGTTGGAAGAATGGCGTATTAGAGTAAACCTTGACAAGTGTGAAGCAGTTTTGTTCACATGCAGACCAAAGCTATGGCACAAACATCACGGCCAATACCTTTCTGAGAGAAAGTCAGAAGCTCAAATAACTCTACCCAATGCTCAACAGGAAAAGAACATAAAATACAAGGGTGTTGAGGTCCTTATACAGGACACTGATTAGACCTATGATGACATACGCAGCTCCCATGTGGGGATTTGCAGCTCCTACACTCCTGCGCCACCTGCAGATCATTCAGAGCAAAGTGCTATGCATCATTAGCAATACTCCACGCTACACCAACACCATGGATCTTCACGATGAATACCACCTTCAAATCTTCAAGGAAGTATTAGAAAAATTCGCCAGATGAATACACAGGAACTGAAGACTCTCCAACAATCTCCTCATCCTTTCTCAAGGAAACTATGATCACAATCATAGATGGAAGCATACACGGCCAAAGAAGCTGGTAACTGTGGCAAGCTAACTATGGCAAGCTACATTTACAAGTGACAACATCAGCAAGCCCCTGCACATCAACAACACTGACTGGATATGCCAGCTGCTATCACAGCCGACCAACAGGCTACAGCAGGGAAGTCAACAAGCTCGCACACTAATGCACAAACAAATCACCAACACTACCCTACACTGTGAATCTGATATATGACCTATCATACATTAAGCGATGATGAACCCAACTGTTACAGGTATGCAGATGCTGACCGTGAAGCCAACACCAGTACACAGCTGCAGCTGCCGAAAAACATCACACCACCATGTCAAAGGTATTTTCCTGCATGATTCTCATTACTAACAAAATCTATCCCTGCATGACCTGTCGTAGGCAACGAGAAAACCGCTACTGCTCTTACAACCCAACCAAACTATTGCAGGTGGTTTTTTCCCCATGGCTCTTGGACTTTTTTCCTCTGCCCTTCAAACCGCTACCCTTTGTTCAACTTGCGATGCAATCTATCTCTAGATGAGTGCGTATTAATGGTTAATCATAACCAGATGTACGCAAAAATCGCAGTACCCACATCTTGCGAGATTAACCGATATGCAGAGATGGTAGCAGACGTTTTGTGTTGGCCATCGTGCTGATGTGGGCATGGAGGGGCGCCGGCCGCGGTGGTCTAGCGGTTCTAGGCGCTCAGTCCGGAACCGCGTGACTGCTACGGTTGCAGGTTCGAATCCTGCCTCGGGCATGGATGTGTGTGATGTCCTTAGGTTAGTTAGGTTTAAGTAGTTTTAAGTTCTAGGGAACTTATGACCACAGAAGTTGAGTCTCATAGTGCTCAGAGCCATTTGAACCATTTGAACCATGGAGGGGCTCCACCCTATTTAAAAAGCTCAATACAGATATTATCGCTAACAGCATTAGATGCAAGCAAGATACACGCATCCAATCCCAATACTTCGAAACATTCACTGCAGATCTTTCTTATGATAAAAGGAAAAGGAAGACATAATGTAAAACTGATTCTAGATTATAAAAACCTGACAGATGTGAAAACTATAAGTAAAGACTCTGATAATCATCATTGCTTGAAAATATTGCATCAGAATATAAAAAGTCTGCTACATGTAAAGGAAGAGCTGCTGCTTTCAATTCAAGATATAAGACGTTTAGATGAAACAGCTGTTGGTGTGCTTAACACAGAATCATCTAAGAGCTCCAGAAACTGATCAGATAAACTTATGAAATTACATCTAATTATTGTAGAACCAACTTAAAAAAAGGAGGTGTTCCAACTTTTATTCGCAATACTCTTACGTCACAGGCTGTAGATGTGAATAAATGAACAAAATTTTGAATACTGTGCAGTCAAACTAGAAATACAAAAAAGCAATACATCACAATTATAACTACCTACAGGGTACCAGTACGAAATATGCCAATGTTTCTGGCTTATAAAATATTACAACAGCTACAGTAAAATTATTGTATGTGAGGATTTTAACATTGACTTCCTATCAAACAATAGTAACCATAGACAATTAGAAACACTGCTGTCTTGCTTTAACTTACAACCAATGATCTCATTCTGAAGAAGGGTAGAGTTTTCCTGGACCACACACGATATTATGACGTGAAAATACAGGCTGTAGTAAATAGCCTATCTGATCATGATGAGCAAATAGCAATCCTTAACCACAGCAATAGAAAAGCACTTAGTGTACACACACATATTAGGCATATCAGAATAATAAGCAATGAATCCACCAATATGAAGCAACAGAAACTCCGTGTGGGAATATAAACAATGCAGGAAAAGATAGATAGCTACTTACCATAAAGATGACATGTTAAGTTGCAGACAGACACAATTAAAAGACACTTACACAAAGATTTGGCTATGGCCTACATCAACAAAAGAGAAACATACATCATTCATACACACTAGCAAGCACACCTGTAGTTTAATTTGTTCCAGTCTGGGGGTGGTACTGGGTTTTTGGGTGTAGTGGGAGGATTGGGGATGTGAGGGGAAATGGCACGAGATGTCAGCTTGCAGACTATGTCTGGGGAATAGCGCCTGCCTGTGACGGTCTTGGTGAAACCCTCAGTGCACTGCACAAGGGAGTTCATGTCAACGCAGATCTGCCACACCTGAGTAGCCAGGCTGTATAGGACGGATTTTTTGGTGTGAGAGGGATGACAGCTACCAAAATGCAGGTACTGTTGGTGGCTATAGTAGGTTTAAGGTGGACAGAGGAGTGGATGGAGTCATCAGCCTTGAAGAGGTAAACTTCTAGGAATGTGGCATACTGGGTTGAGGAGGACCAGGTGAAGCGGATAGGAGAGAAGGTGTTGACACTGTGGAGGAATGAAGCCCTGGCCCTGGGTCCAGATCATGAAGATATCATTAGTGAACCTGAATCATACTAGGGTTTGGCGTTTTGATATGCTTGGAAGGTCTCCTGTAGATGACCTATAAACATTTTGGCATTGGAAGGTCAATGTGGGTGCTTGCAGCAGTGCTGTGGATTTGTTTGTATAACTTCACTTCAGAGGAGAAGTAGTTGCGGGTTACGATAAAGTTAGTAATGTGTATGAGTAATGAAGTAGTGAGTTTGGAGTCAGAAGGACATTGGGAAATATAATGTTCAATAGCACTAAGACCATGGGCATGAGGGATCTTGGTGTGTATGGAAGTGGTGTCAACAGTGACAAGTAGGAATCTAAGATGTGAAGGGGCAAGGATGGTGGAGAGTTGATGAAGAAAGTGGTTAGTATCTTTGATCTGGGAGGCTATATCACAGGAAATTGTTTGGGGTGTTGGTCAATGAGGGTCAAAATTCTTCCACTGGGCGCACAATAACCACAACAACAACAAAGGGATGTCGAAAATCATTGGGCTTGTTGATTTTGGAGAGCATGTAGGAGGTGGGTGTGCAGTGTATCATGTAGGTGAGGAGAGAAATGGATTCAGGGAAAAGGTTCTGGAAAGGGGCTAAGGAGATTGTGTTGGGCTTCTGGGGTGGGACCACTATGGTAGAGTTTACAAATGGAGGAGTTGGACAACTGGCAGAGGCCTTCTGCCAGGTTGTCATTGCGATTCATAACATTGGCGGTGAAACCTTTGTCTCCAGGTGGTATGATTACGTCAGGATTTGTTTTGAAGTTGTGTGTGGCTGTTCTTTCTTCTGATGAAATGTTGGTGTTCTGAGAAAGGGGCATGTGGAAGTTGAAGGTAAGTAATTCCTGGAACATGACCAGTGGGAGGTTATGTGGCAGGAGGGGAGGATCACGATTGGATGGTGCTGTGAACTGGGAGGCAAGGTTTAATGTCGGAGTTATGTTGTTTTTGGTTGGAGGGTTTTGTGGAAAACAAGTACTTCCATTGCAGGGATTTAGAGAAGGAGACAAAGTCGTTGAGAACTTCAGCATGGCTAAATTTGGGTGTAGGGCTGAAGGTGAGGTCTTTGGTTGTGACTGAAACTTCTGTGGAGATGAGAGTTTTGATGGAAATGTTAACAACAGTACTACTGGAAAGTCTCAGCTCTGGATCTGGTGGAGTGTTGGTGGGTAGTTTTGGGAGATGTGGAAAGTTAAAAAGGTCAGTTAGACAGAGTTTAGATGCTATGAAAGGTGGATGAGGTGGAACACTTTGAGTAAGATAGGGGTTGGATAGTGGTGCCCCAAGAGAGCAGTAGGGTGTCTGCAGGTTGGATAGTTTATCCCTTTCTGTCATGAATTATTTTTTTCCTGAAAAAAAAAAAAAACCATGTGTTTGCTGCCCAGTTCTTCGAATTAAATTATGATTTTTAAGATGTATAAAATATCCCGAAGTGCCCCGCAAGGCGGAATACAACGCATCCCCAAATGAGGACATTGTGTTTAAGTGGGTCCAGTATAAGTCGAAAAGTCAAAGTATTTTATTTCATCAAAATACATATTTTAAACATAGCTTACTTAATAATTAGATACATAAACTATGGTTAACTATGGGATAATCAAAGAAACATTTTTTTCCATGACACAAGTGAATGTTACATTTTACACAATAAAATGTGGTTTTGTCTTTGCAACCCGGTTTCTTGCACCTTTAAATGATCTTTTGTCACTAACCACTGGAAGATGCACAACGTTGTCGAAACTAACATCAGCTTCTGGATTAACTTCCGCAATGGTTCATTTTGAAGTACTCGGAGATGGTGTTTGACTCTCACAAGTAGGACGCTTTTCCTGGCAGCTGGCTTAATTATTTTTGTCAGTACT
Source organism: Schistocerca gregaria (assembly GCF_023897955.1). Classification (NCBI taxonomy): domain Eukaryota; kingdom Metazoa; phylum Arthropoda; class Insecta; order Orthoptera; family Acrididae; genus Schistocerca; species Schistocerca gregaria. Next base: position 817,428,769 of record NC_064931.1, on the reverse strand, counting down.
TTGGCCACACATGCAGTAAAGTGAAGCAAATCAAGGGTCTTATTTTTAGGAACACCTAATTCTGATGCATTTTTCTTGTACTCAGTCTATGCATTTACACATGCAATATCAGTTGCATGAGCAAACGTGTGAAGCGTCCACTGTCGCGGTCTGTTGAATGTGTGACAAATTCTGATCAGAAAATCCATCTTGTCGTCCCCTCCCATATGTTGATTGTAAAACTGAATAACTTCTGGCCGGTCAATTTCAACATATTTCTCCAGACCTTATAACAGGAAATGCTATTACGAAAAGAAAAACTTATAAAGAAACGTAACCCAGATGAAAAAGCCGCTAAATTCATTTTATGTCGATTTTGAGGTGAGCACATGGCCGTATAGATTTTTTCAGCGCGTAAGTGATGGAATATGTTTCAGGTGGCAAAACCAGCTATAAACCGTCCAAAATGGCTGTCGAAAATCGTGTTCGGTTTCAAAAGCAGCTAACTGCTGTCTTCGGATGCAACGCTCACTAAATGCTAGGATACTAACTACTGCTTCAAAATATATTTATTCCTTAATGAAATTTGTCATTAAAAATAAACACTTAAAAAATAAACATTTTTTTCAAACCAACAGCTCAATTCATGGAATCAATACTAGAAATAAGAATAATCTTCACAAGGATTTAAAGTCACTTACTCTTGTACAAAAAGGTTTGCATTATTCAGGAACACACATTTACAATAACTTTCCACCAGCCACAAAAAGCTTAACAGCCAATGAAATTCAGTTTAAGAGAAGCCTAAAGGATTTGTTGGTGGCCAACTCCTTCTATTCTATTGATGAATTTTTCAGTAGAACCAACTGATTTGTGTGTGTGTGTAAATCTAACTTCAGCACCATTTCAGTGCAGTAATGTGCTCATTGTAAATAAGTATTGTAGTAGTTTTATTATATGTTTTTACCTTATAAATATTTTTTTTTAATTTTAAATTCGTTGCAGTAATGCGATCTTAGTAAATGAGTGTTTGTAAAACGATTCTTTCATATAGTGTTCACTAAAAAAATGACGATCATTCCACTTGGGACCTGTAGAAGTTGTAAAAATTTGTCATGTATGCCCAATAGGGGTGGCCGTCGCCCTGCCATGTCCGGATGCAAAGCACGTGAACAGACATCAGATTTACCAATGTGGACATTTAAAGCTGCCTTTCAGTCTGTTACGTTTAGAATGGATATTTTTCCTATTCAGCTTTAGGTTGGCTGTGCTGTAACAAATAACGCAACAATAACATTTTCGCTGCCAATGCACAGTCGTTTTAATACGCGAGTGTTTCCTGATTATCTCAGTGTCACTTATCAGGCAGTTAGTGGGCTTTGCGTCTAGGCTACTCAGCTTACAATATACCGTATGATATAAAACGTCTAACATTACTTCCATCATTGCCCACTTATTCAAAATTATCGCCAGGATCATCGGATAGATCGTCAATTTCAGGTGAATTAAGGAGCTCTATAACTTCTTCTACTGTAAGTGGCCTTTGTCTGTCTTGGACTCGGGGCATTGTGAAATCACCATTTGATGACTAAAAAGACAGCGAAATAATGTCCTAAATTTCTATGCTAATTACAACCTTTGACTCACAATATACTCATTTAGAGACATGTATAAAGTTATAAATATGCCACTTACCTTTCGTTCTGAAAGACACCTTCAGTTTTCACCTTCAAGAATGCACCTTTCTATGTACAAATAAAGTTTTGCACCTAAACTCATAAGATATTAACCGGGTGATGGGAGGTACTAAGATTACTGGGAAGCGCCCATGTGACTGCACATTCAGTTTTGTTTTGTGGTACCACAGATTGAAAGAAGATGTCGACACCGTTCTCAAATAAACTCTATGCTTGTGACAATATGAGGACAACAATCACAAATCGTAAAAGTTCAAGAATTTTAATATAATAAGCATTTATTTAGTATGTCCTTATATGAGGACGCTATGACCGAAAGGGTTGTGGAGATGGTGTCATGAATGCTCCTCCATGTACTTTAGAGCAAGGCATTCAACTTCAGAAATGTGATATATAAGCAGGAATTGCACAGCGATAGAATACGTCCAACATTACTTCCATCATTGTCCACTTGTTCAAAATTATCGCCAGGACCATCTGATAGATCGTCCATTTTAGATCTATTAAGGAGCTCTATAACTTCTTCTTCTGTAAGTGGCCTTCGTCTATCTTGGACTCGGGGCATTGTGAAATCAGCGTAAGATGACTAAAAAGACAGCAAGATTTGTCCTAAATATCTTGGGGAGGAAAAAAAGAACGTAAGGGTGAGGGATGAAATGTGATCAGTAGGAATAAATATAATTCCAACTATCTGAGGAAAGATTCTGATGAATCGGATGCTGCATCAACAATTCGTGCAGTCACAAAGCCTATGCTGGGTGTAGAGGATCGTTGACACAGTGCAGAGAGGAAAAAGATGCAGTTTCAAAGGTTGTGAATAAACACAGGAAAGTAGAGAAAGAACGGACTCTGAGAAGCGTAATGCTAGAGAGAAGGTAACAAGGAAAACATCACCTTCTACATATTATGTACATTGTTTCACGAATTTTCATGAATTTTTGCGCCGTTTTACATTTATGTGTGTATTTTTGCGTGTCTGTGTTATTTTTTGCGTAACTGTGCGTGTTTCTGCGTGTATTTACGCTCCACCAAATCCAGATCTGAGACATTCCAGTAGCACTGTTGTTAACCTTTCCACCAAAACCCTCATCTCCACAGACATTTCAGTCACAACCAAAGACCTCACCTTTAGCTTTACACCCAACTATAACTATGGTGGACTTGTCAGAGAACTAGTCTCCTTCTCACGATCCCTGCAATGGAAGCACTTCTTTGCCACCAAACCCTTCAACCAAAACCAACATAACTCTGACATTGAACCCTTCCTCCCAGTTCACAGCACCATCCAATCACAATACTCCCCTCCTGCCATCTCCTCTCCTGCCACCTAACCACCCACTGGTCACTTTCCAGGAATTCCTTACCTCTAACTTAGCCTCATCATCCTTCCACATGCCTCTTCCTCAGAACACTAGCCTTTCAGCAGGAGGAAGAGCAGTCACACACAACCTCAAAACAAATCATGACCTAATCATCCTACCTGAGACAAAGGTTGCACCACCGTTGTTATGAATCACAGTGACTACCTGGCAGAAGGCCTCGGCCAGTTATCTCGCTCGTTCACCTATAAACTCCCCCGCATCGATCCCATCGCAGAACTACATCACAACCCTGAACTGGTGCTTAAGCCATTAAGTCCTTCCCAGAACTTCTCCCCTGAATTCATTTCTCTCCTCACCCAAATGACACTCCACCATTTCCACCTTCAACCTGCTCCCCAAAATCCACATTCCCAATGATCCTTGACCCCACATTGTGGCTCGTTATTGTGCTCTCACTGAAAGAATTTTCACCCTCATTGACCAACACCTTCAACCAATTGCCAGTAATCTAGCCTCCTGCATCAGAGATACCAACCACTTTCTTCTCAATTCCACACCATCCCCACCCCTTAACCCTGGACCTCTACTCATTGCTGTTGACATCTCCATATACACCAAGATCCCTCATGCCCATCATCTTACCACTATTGAATACTACTTTTCCCAATGCCCTTCAGATTCCAAACCCACTACCCCATTCCTCATACTAACTTTGTCCTGACCCACAACTACTTCTCCTTTTAAGGGAAGGTGTACAAACAAATCTGTGGTACATTCATGGGCACCCACAATTCACCTTCCTATGCCAACATGTTTGTGGGCCATCTAGAGGAGACCTTCCTGACTGCCCAAAACACCAAACCCTAGTCTGGTTCAGAGTCAATGATGATATATTCATGATCTGGACTCCTATCTCCATTCCTTTACAGCCTCAACACCTTCTCTCCCATCCACTTCACCTGGTCCTCATCAATCCTTCATCTAAATATAGACCTGCTCCTCTCTGATGGCTCCATCCACACCTCTGTCCACATTAAACTGACCAATTACCAAGATTACCTGCATTTTGGTAGCTGTCATCCCTTTCACACCAAAAAATCTCTTTTGTACATCCTGGAAACCCAAGGATGGCCTATCTACAGTGACAAGAAATCCCTTGCCTTATATGCTGAGGGTCTCACCAAGGCAGGCACTATCCCCCAGATCTAGTCTGCAAACAGATCTCCCATACCATTTCCCCTCTCATCCCCCAGTCCTCCCACCATCCTCAAGACCCAGCCATGAAGGTGTATCCTCTTCACTACTTAGTTTTACCCTGGTCTGAAACAACTGAACCACATCCTTTGCCAGACTCTGATTACCTACGATCATGCACTGAATCACAGGGCATCCTACATGAGATCCTTCTGATCCTTCCTAAAGTGATGTTCCACTGCCCACCCAACATCCACAACATCGAGTCCATCCGTATGCCACCCCCAAACCCAACCTCTTGCCACAAGAAACATATCCCTGTGGAAGAACCAGGTGCAATAGCAGCCCATTCCACCCACCCTGCACTTCCTATTCCAGTCCTATCACAAGTTTATCCTACCCCATCAGTGGCTGCACCACCTGTGAAAGCAACCATGTCATTTTCTAGCTCTGCTACAATTATTACACAGCTTTTTGTACTGGCATGGCTATCAACTAACTGTCCACCAGGATGAATGGCCACCACCAAACTGTGGAACATGCTCAATTTCAATGGCTGCTTCACTACCTGAGCCATCTGGATCCTCCCCTCCATCACCAGCTTTTCTGGACTATGTGGATGGGAGTTATCCTTGGAACATGTTGTCCATTCTCATAATTATCCTGGCTGCAGTCTATGGTAACATACTGCCCCTCACCTTCCACCCCTCAGTTTCCATCCCCACTGTCCTATCATCTCCTCCCCATTCTTGTCTCTCACCCTCTTTGTTTGCCTCCCTCTGCCAATGCACCCACTCATCTTTCCCTACTCTTCTCCTTCTTCATCCTTTTTTCCCCGACTCTCCACTTCACAACCTCCTGACATAGCAACTGTTGGCATTCTAATCAATGCAAACTCCACCAGTCAGCGTTTCTCTTCCTCTCCTGTACACTATTATCCCTTCCCCATCCCTGCCAGCCTCCAGATTGCTGCTTCTATCCCACTTCATAGCTGCATTGTGTCCTGTGTGCTGTAGCTTATGGTTATGCATGAATAATGTGTGCTTGCTTGTGTGCATGAATAGTGTGTGTTTCTCGTTTGCTGATGGAGGCTGTGGCCAAAAGCTTTGTGTAAGTGTCTTTTAATTGTGCCTGGCTGCAATTTAGTGTGTCATCTTTATCGTATGTAGCAATCTATCTTTTCCTCCATTGCTGATAATCCACCAATATGTTTACAATTAGCCTGCAACAGGCACTATGGGAAGAAGAGTACCATGAAGACATTATGGATAAAAAATTTAATTCATTTTAAACCTTTTTCTCAAACAATTTGAACCCAGCTTCTCCCAAAGACAAATCAAAACTAAATCAAATGCAAGTAGCCACAAAGAATGTAAAACATGTAGGATTAGAATAGCATGTCTCAGAATAATAACAATAATAATAATAGTAATAATGTTTATTTTTCCATGTTAACTTTACAGTCTTGGACATCGCCATTTTTTGTACAATTATATCAATATCATGTCATTCCAAGAATGAATATATACATCAAGTAGCACATTGTATTTCATTCCATGTAATAATGTTATAAACACATTAGCACATTATATATCACTCCATACATATAATGATTAGATCTATCAGTCAGCCAATTATAACAATACTACCACTAATTTATTTATTTATTTTTCTGTGGGACCAAATTAAGGAGAAGTCTCCATGGTCATGGAACGAGTCAATACATGAAATTATAACACGATATTAGAAACAGATAAAATGAAATATAAAAAACATATTCAGGTGACAAGTCTTAAGTTTAAATAAAGAAAATCAACAATGTAACACTGGAATTTGCTTAATTTTTTAGTTCTTCCAGGAGCTCCTCGACAGAATAGAAGGACTGAGCCATGAAAAACTCTTCAGTTTAGACTTAAAAGAGTTTGGGCTACTGCTAAGATTTTTGAGTTCTTGTGGTAGCTTATTGAAAATGGATGCAGCAGAATACTGCACTCCTTTCTGCACAAGAGTCAAGGAAGTGCATTCCACATGCAGATTGGATTTCTGCCTAGTATTAAATGAGTGAAAGCTGCTAACTCTTGGGAATAGGCTGATATTGCTAACAACAAATGACATTAAATAAAATATATACTTTGGGGGCAATGTCAGAATTCCCAGACTATTGAATAGGGGTCGACAAGAGGTTCTCGAACTTACACCACATATAGCTCGAACAGCCCGTTTTTGAGCCAAAAATACCCTTTTTGAATAAGAAGAATTACCCCAAAAAATAATACCATACAGCATAAGCGTGTGAAAATATGCAAAGTAGACTACTTTTCGTGTTGAAGTGTTGAAGTCACTTATTTCAGATACTGTTTTAATGGTAAATAAAGCAGCATTTAGTTCCTGAAAGAAATCTTGGACATGGGCTTTCCACAACAGCTTACTATCTATCCAAACGCCTAGGAACTTGAACTGTTACGTCTCGCTTATAATGTGCCCATTCTGTCTGATCGAAATATCGGTTCTTGTTGAATTGTAAGTTAGAAACAGTAAAAACTGAGTCTTACTGTGATTTAGCATCAGATTATTTTCCACAAACCACGAACTCATTTCATGAAATACATTGTTTCATACTGTTTCAATTATACACACAAGATCCTTCACTATCAAGCTGTTGTCATCAGCAAACAGAAATATTTTTGAATCACCTGTAATACTAGAAGGCATATCATTTATATAAATAAGAAACAGCAGTGGCCCATGCACCAACCCTTGGGGAATGCCCCACTTAACAGTGCCCCATTGGGACTGAACATCACTAACACTCTCAATATTGCGGAGAATTACCTTCTACTTTCTGTTCTTAAAGTAAGAGGTGAATCAATTGTAAGCTACTCCCCTTACTCCATAATGGTCCAACTTCTGCAGTAATATTTTGTGGTCAACACAGTCAAAAGCCTTCGTTAAATCAAAGAAAACACCTAGTGTTCGGAACCTTTTATTTAATCCATCAAAAACCTCACAGAGAAAAGAGAATATAACATTTTCAGTTGTTAAACCATTTCTAAAACCAAACTGAACATTTGACAACAAATTATGTGAATTTAAATGCTCCAGTAACCTTGTATATACAACCTTCTCGATAACTTTAGCAAACACTGATGGCATAGAAATAGGTCTAAAATTGTCAACATTATCAATATCTTCCTTTTTATAAAGTGGCTTCACTACCGAGTACTTTAATCGGTCAGGAAACCGACCACTCCTAAAGGAAAAGTTACAGATATGGCTAAGTACTGGGCTAACATACATAGAACAATACTTTAATATTCTGCTAGACACCCTGTCATATCCATGAGAGTTCCTGGTCTTTAGTGATTTAATTATTAACTCAATCTCCCTCTTGTCAGTATCATGGAGGAGCATTTCAGGTAACAGTCTCGGACCACTTTTTCCTAAGAGCGCTATATGATTCCCTGTTGGGACTACGTTTCTATTTAGTTCACCTGCTATATTCAGAAAGTGATTATTAAATACTGTACATATGTACGACATTCCCACTACACACTGATTCTATATCCTCCACCTGTCTGTGCAGACCAGCCACTTCCTTTACGACTGACCATATGGTTTTAATTTTATCCTGAGACTTAGCTATTCTATCTGCATACCACATACTTTTTGCCTTCCTAATAACATTTTAAGCACCTTACAATACTGTTTGTAATAGGCTGCTGCATTTAGATTTTGACTGTTTCTAACGTTTTGATATAATTGCCACATTGTTCTACGAGGTAGTCTTATCCCTCTAGTCAGCCACCCAGGCTGCCTGTTTGTGCTAGTACCCTGTTTTGAATGTTCTAACGGAAAGCAACTTTCAGAGAGCATGAGAAAAGTCTTGAGAAAAGCATTATATTTATCATCTACTGTATCAGTGCTATAAACGTCTTGCCACTCTTGTTCCTTGATGAGGTTTACAAAGCTCTCTACAGCAACTGGATCAGCTTTCCTAAACAGCTGATGACTATATTTAACACGTGATGCAGCACAAAAATCTTTTAGAGTTAAAATTTGTGCATCATGATCTGAAAGGTCATTCACCTTTTTGCTAACAGAATGCCCTTCTAGTAATGAGGAATGAACAAAAATGTTGTCTATGGTTGTTCTACTGTTCCCTTGCACTCTCGTTGGAAAGAATACAGTTTGCATAAGATTATATGAATTAAGGAGGTCTACCAGCATCCTCCTCCTTGCACAATCACTTATACAATTAATATTGAAGACACCACATATAACTAACTTTTTGTATTTCCTATAAAGTGAACCAAGAACCTCCTCTAGCTTTAGCAAAAATGTTGTGAAATCAGAGTCTGGGGATCTATAAATAACAACAGTTAGAAGTTTAGCTCCATTAAATTTAACCACACCTGCACAACATTCAAACACCTTTTCAGTGCAGTACTTTGAAACATCAATTGATTCAAATGGGATGCCGTTTTTCACATACATGGCTACTCCCCCACATCGCAAAGAGCTCCTTGAAAAGCTGCCAGCCAACCTGTATCCTGGTAAAGGAAGCCTCTGAATTATCTCCTTATTTAAGAAGTGTTCAGATATATCAATAATTTCAGAGTCAACATCTATAAGCAGTTCACTAACTTTATCTCTAATACCTTGTATATTTTGATGAAATATACTAATTCCCTCACTACTTGGATACCTAAGCTTTGTCAAAAGTGGTTCCTTTGTTAGAGAGACTACCCTTAAGCAGGAATACCTGTGAGCTGACTTCAATCTAAAAAAAGGTACAGCTCTATCACCCACTACTGCAGGAATTTTCCCATGAGTGATCCCACCAACCCCACCTATGCTGTCACCTATAAGCTTTGCCAACCTCCCCTTTCCATACCTGTTGAGGTGCAGGCCATGTCTAGTGAAACCCGTCCTGCTGATAGACTCCACTGACACCACTGAAAAGTGACCATGCTTTCTGTCATCAGCGCACCCCCAAGTCTCATGTTATTATGCCTGACAGCTGTATTAAGATGAGGCCGATTGTGACGCTGAAACAGTTACACGAAATGGATATTTGTGTTGCCAGTCTGAGTGTCTATCTTTTCCAGGTCACCATCTATGTTATACTCCCCATCCCTATCAATACTATTACCAGCCCCAACCACAATCACTACCTGATCCTCTTTAGTAAAATCCCTACATAACCCCCCTATGTTAACTGTCACCTGAGCCAATCCTGCATTAGGCTTCACAATGCTGGTGACCTGGTACTCGCTCCCCAGCACTTCCTGCAACTGCTGGCCTACACCTCTGCCATGATAACTACCTAACTGCAGAACCTTCTTCTTCCTCTTTGACTTTGCAACTGTTCTAGCCACCGTAACTACTGAGGTCTGCTGCATACTTCCTACATCTACAGCTACCAGATATTCGTCTCCACTAGGCTCTGACAGTTGGTCATATCTATTGTAAACACCAATAGTAAAACTATCTGAAAATCTTCTTCTCCTAGCAGATCTCTTGCCAACAGCCATCTCCCATTCCCCGACCCCCTTCTCCTTCCTCATCCTATCTAGCTCCTCCTGTACATTTTTCAACTGCACCTGAAGGGCACCGATCTTACGCTCCTGCTCCTCTATCAACTTACTCTTGCTACATAACCTGCAGTTCCAGGAGAGGATCTCACCAGAATGCCCACTGGCTTTGCCATTGCATTTCCCCCAGTGAAAATACTTCGAACAAGTCTCACACCGCAATCCACTACTCACGAACCTACGGCAAAGCCCACACTTCTCACTCATGGTAAAATTTTACTTTGTGTAAGTTTCGCTACTACAATAAGAAGATGTTAAAAACCTTACTACAATAATCACAAACTTACTCTACAATGGAAGCAACTACTATTATTAACAGTATTAATAAACAACAAATGTGAATATAACAAAAGACTAATACAGAAAGAGAATCAAACATCAAATGACACAGTAACGAAGCTGAAAAAAGTTCCCAAAAGGTTTTTCTGAAATTATTTCACCAGGAAACACAAAAAACTCCAATTGAAGACTACTAAAGTTCCTAAATAAACCACTATACACAAACAATTAATTAGTACTTAGCTGCAGTATGTAAAAGAATAAACTAACAGTACTGCAGAACAGAATTCTTTTAATGAGTATAAACATTTTTCTATTAACAAATTCTTCAACTTGCCCTTGAAAACATTGCCTTGGAGTTGCTTTATATTTTTTGGCAACTTATTATAGAATTGTGTCCCTGTTACATATGGACTCTGGCTGGTAGCTTTCTTGTTAGTCCGTATCCTATGATAGTCACTTTTGGCTCAAGTATTGTAATTATGCATGTCACTGTTCTTTTCTTCATTCCCTTTTACAAACATTATGGTCTTAAATACATACAATGAGTACACAGTCAGTAATTTATAATTTTTGAGATAGTCCCTACAGGACTGGCATTTGCTTATATTAGCAATTTGTAACTGCTCTCTTTTGTAGCCTGAAAATGCGATCCATATAGACAGTGGGTGCCCCATCGCAGCCCTCGATCCCATACTGCAGATGTGAGTGTAATAACCCATAATACACTTGCTTCAGGACTAGGGGAGATATTATATTTGCAAGACTTTTAGTAAGTAAATATTACTAGAAACTTTTTTACAGGTGGAGCCAATATGCTCTTTCCAAAGTGAGATATTCATCAATCAATATGCCTAAAAACTTCTGTTGTCAGATGTTTCAATTGTAGAAAGTGACTGAGTATGAGTATTATTAAAATGTAGCAAGAACTTTACTACTATAGTCTTGTATTTATTCAGTGTAAGCTTATTCACTGTTAGATATTCTGTAATCATTTCAAAGTTCTCTTTGTTGCTTTGGAATGTTGCCTGCTCTGTACATCCCCAGCTAATAAAAGATGTATCATCAGCATAGTTCACTAGTTTGGAGTTTTGTGGCTGTGTTATATGATTAATATATACTATAAACAAGAATGGCTCAAGTATACTTCCTTGGGGAAATCCACAATTGAGAGTTCTGTATGCTAACTTTACTGTTTGGATCTTACTTTCATTCTTATAATTTAGTTTTGTGCACTGTCTTCTGTCACAAAGATAAGAACTTAGTAATTTTAGAACTACTCCTCTTATCCCGTAATTTTCTAACTTGGATAACAGTACTGCATGATTCACAGAATCGAGTGTTTTAGACAGATCTAGGAAAGTCCCTATAACTTTGTTTCCTTCATCCAGCCTGTTCAGTAGTTCATGGAAAAAAATTTGCTAATGCTGTTATTGTAGATTATCCTTTTTGAAACCCATGTTGAGTTTTGTTTAATAGTTTGTATTTACAGAGAAGGATTCAATTTGATCTAGAATTAATTATGCTTTCAAGCAGCTTGCCAAGTGTTTAAGTCAAAGAGATTGGCCAGTAGTTATTTATTTCTGTGATAGCCCCCTTTTTATACACTGGTTGTATCTCAGTGATTTTTAAAAGATTTGGAAAGGTCCCCTGGCCAATTGAAATGTTAATTAGATGTGTTATGGGTTTTATTACCTCATTTTTGCATTCTTTAAGTAGTATGTCATCCCAGCCAATAGATGATTTTACTTTGAGTTTTGAGGTTATATTCATGACCTCAAACTCTGTTACACTCTTTAGGAAAAATGAATTACTCATTTTAATTGTGTTTATTTTCAGGGCTGATTCATCTTTTTCTTCTCTGCATGCCTTACTAAAATGTTTAATGACGTCCTCACATACAGACTTTGGTTCATTCAACAGTATTCCATTTTCTTCTAATGCAATGTTGCTGCAGCCTGGTTTTTCTCTATGTTCACATTCCTTGTTTACAATATGCCAGGCTGTTTTGCTAATGTTACTGGTTTTTCTTATCTGTTCAGCATAATGAAGTGCTTTTAGTCTCTTCAGGGATTCCCTGTATGTCTTTCTGGTGCATTTGTAGTTTGTTAGGAAGTACTGCAATTTTGTTTCTCAGAACAGCGCATAATGGTCCTTCATATTTTCCTTTAGTTTATGTATTTCTGGGGGAATTTTAAGTTTCTCTGTGGGATCTGATTTCTTTAGTTCTGTTTTTACTATTCTATATGCCTGATTAAAGCTATGGTTAAATATTTCATAGATAAGGCCCCACTTTTCATTAATACCTTGTGATCTATATACCTTATCCCTCTCTCTCTCTCAGCAAGCTCCTTCCTAAGTAAGTTATGATTAATCTTCCTTTTATAAATGTGTAGGGCACTATGCTGAACTATTTTTGGTCTGTATTAATTTCTATGGATAGAGCTGTATGGTCTAAGTGCAATGTTTCAACAGCTCTTACCACTATGTGCTTCCTGTCTAGATTCGAAAGAAAATGATCAATACAAGATTGGGAGTTAGGTGTTATTCTGGTTGGGTCATCATTTATTTTGTTATAGTTATAGCAATGCAATAAGTCAGAATATCTAAGATAATTTACACTACTAGTCTAGTTTAAAGAGTCTATGTTTACATCTCCTGTTATTATAACTGTTTTTTGTTTGTGGATAGTTTATTCAGAAGTTATTCTAGCTGGCTAAAGAACTCTTCTACATCGCTATTTGGGGACTTTATCTAGTATAGAGGAATAGTGCACAGAAAGTAGTGAAAATACATTATAAGGGATATTGTAAAATCTTAAACTGCACAACCCAGCAGGCCTAAACTATGCATTATTCATGGCAAATTAAGATATACAATAAAACAAAAACAACATGGAAAATCATGATATCAGAAACAAAAAGAGACTAAGTATTGTAAGAATCAGGGATAACACAGATCACAGAAAATGGGGCAGACCACAATAAATTGAAAAGGGCAGCTTCAGTATTCAATATATTTTGCCCCCTTTAGCCAAAAATGTAGGAACACAAAACACTCAGCCTCCCTCAGAAGCCATAAAGCTACTTAATCTTACCTAACATACACCAATGATGACACTGCATTTCAAATCTGCAACACCCTTTGAAATGATGAAAATCACGAGATCCCTAAACAGCACCCGCTCATCTGGGCACAATCAAATGTCAAACAGGGCACTAATATTATCTGGTAACTTAATCATCAACATATTGTGCTAGTTATGCAACCAGTCTATGAAAAAGAAGGTATTTCCTAATGGATTAAAACATTGTACAGTGATGTCAGCACACAAAAGTGATGAGGGACATACAATATCTAACTATTAACTTATCTGTCTGCTGCCAGTTCTTTCAAAAATATTTAAGAAGGGAACATACAACAGGCTGTATGAACACCTAATACAAAATGACTCACTGGCATCCTGCCAGTTTGGCTTTCTCAAAGAGATGTCAACAGAAGGGGCAACAATCAATCTCACAAAAGAGATTATAGATAAACTAGCTATAAAAGGCACCCCGTAAGGATTTTCTATGAATTATCCAAAGCTTTTGATTGTGTGGAACATAACATATCAGCACAAAAACTCACACACTGTGGTATGAAAAACTAACCATTAGCTTTGCAAGAAGCCTACTTATATCACAAGAAAGAAAGAGTTGCCCTAACAGGTACAGGTGGAACAATAAAATCTAACAATGCAAATATAGGAATGTTTGAAGATGATACTAGCATCTTGATCAAGGGTGTGAATTCCTCAGTACATATTACAACTGAAACAATAATATACAACAAGTACAGAAATCATTTGCAGAAAATAGTCTATCGTTAAACCTCTCAAAAGCAAATTTAATGCAGTTTCGAGGAGCAAATAACAAGCTTCAGACCCTTGACATAATAAGTGGTCAGAAAATAAATGCAATTTCACATATAAGATTTCTAGGAATACAAATCTATAATTAATTAAGATGGAATGAACATATTGATTATCCGCTTAATAAACTAAGCTTGGGATGTTTTACACTAAAAGCTATTTGTTCCTATATTTACAAGTGAACAATAATTCTGCCATATTTCACATACACTCCTGGAAATTGAAATAAGAACACCGTGAATTCATTGTCCCAGGAAGGGGAAACTTTATTGACACATTCCTGGGGTCAGATACATCACATGATCACACTGACAGAACCACAGGCACATAGACACAGGCAACAGAGCATGCACAATGTCGGCACTAGTACAGTGTATATCCACCTTTCGCAGCAATGCAGGCTGCTATTCTCCCATGGAGACAATCGTAGAGATGCTGGATGTAGTCCTGTGGAACGGCTTGCCATGCCATTTCCACCTGGCGCCTCAGTTGGACCAGCGTTCGTGCTGGACGTGCAGACCATGTGAGATGACGCTTCATCCAGTCCCAAACATGCTCAGTGGGGGACAGATCCGGAGATCTTGCTGGCCAGGGTAGTTGACTTACACCTTCTAGAGCACGTTGGGTGGCACGGGATACATGCGGACGTGCATTGTGCTGTTGGAACAGCAAGTTCCCTTGCCGGTCTAGGAATGGTAGAATGATGGGTTCGATGACGGTTTGGATGTACCGTGCACTATTCAGTGTCCCCTCGACGATCACCAGAGGTGTATGGCTAGTGTAGGAGATCGCTCCCCACACCATGATGCCGGGTGTTGGCCCTGTGTGCCTCGGTCGTATGCAGTCCTGATTGTGGCGCTCACCTGCACGGCGCCAAACACGCATACGACCATCATTGGCACCAAGGCAGAAGCGACTCTCATCGCTGAAGACGACACGTCTCCATTCGTCCCTCCATTCACTCCTGTTGCGACACCACTGGAGGCGGGCTGCACGATGTTGGGGCGTGAGCGGAAGACGGCGTAACGGTGTGCGGGACCGTAGCCCAGCTTCATGGGGACGGTTGCAAATGGTCCTCGCCGATACCCCAGGAGCAACAGTGTCCCTAATTTACTGGGAAGTGGCGGTGCGGTCCCCTACGGTACTGCGTAGGATCCTACGGTCTTGGCGTGCATCCGTGCGTCGCTGCGGTCCGGTCCCAGGTCGACGGGCACGTGCACCTTCCGCCGACCACTGGCGCCAACATCAATGTACTGTGGAGACCTCACGCCCCACCTGGCCTCCCGCGTGCCCACTATACGCCCTCGCTCAAAATCCGTCAACTGCACATACGGTTCACGTCCACGCTGTCGCGGCATGCTACCAGTGTTAAAGACTTCAATGGAGCTCCATATGCGATGGCAAACTGGCTGACACTGACGGCGGCGGTGCACAAATGCTGCGCAGCTAGCGCCATTCGACGGCCAACACCGCGGTTCCTGGTGTGTCCGTTGTGCCGTGCGTGTGATCATTGCTTGTACAGCCCTCTCGCAGTGTCCGGAGCAAGTATGGTGGGTCTGACACACCGGTGTCAATGTGTTCTTTTTTCCATTTCCAGGAGTGTATTTCCATTCTCTTATCTTGTATAGTATAATATTATGGGGAAATGCTGTGAAAGTGGAAAAAGTTTTTAAAATGCAGAAACAGACTGTGAGGTTGATCTGCATTGTTTCAAACCAGACATTCTGTTGCCACATAATCAAGACTCTACATACTGATGATATTTGTAATCAATAACAAAAAACTTTCCAAAACACACTGTGATATTCACAGTCATGACACAAGGCATAACCAAAGCCATCACAAGGACTCAGCTACTCTCAGTATAGTTACAAAAAGGAGTTATCCAGGCTGGAATAAGAATTTACAATAAGTTCTGACTGAGTACAAAAAAGGACAATGACATCCATAATGTATTCAAGAGGAAACTGAAACAGTTCCTCATAAACCATACTGTACATAATTTAAATAAATTTTTAGAGCTGTAAGATTTTTAAAGGGTGTGTTATATTATCAATGATGTAATCTGAATATCAGTGTATGTAATATTATATATCTTGTACATATGTTGTCTACAGTACTGATGTTTTTCTTGAAATCTTGAGTGTAATATTGTGTATTATGTATATATCTGTTATGGTATTGTTTGCTTTTCTGCTCTTTTTGACCATATAATATTGTATTCATTTACTTGTCCTGGATTATAGTACAATATTTGTACAAAATATAATTTTTCAGGACCAAAAAAAAAAAAAATTGATCAATCAATTGAAATAGATAATACAGGCCCTGTGCGGTTATGAAAGAAATCTTCATCCTCACACTCACAGTCCAGGACAATTTGAGCTGTGTGAAAATGGGCCATGTCATCTTAGAATGCAGAATCAACACTAGGGAACAAACATTGTACCATGGGAAGTTCCTGATCATACAAAATGGTCACATGATCCTTGGTAGTAATGCAACCTTGCAGAGTAACCATGCAGTTCATGGAATACTGTACCATGATATGGGTGCCCAAATTATTATCAAATCGTCCCCATGTTTCACTCTTGGGACATAAACTCATCCAGTAGCTAGAAACGGACATAACATTTCTTCCATTGATCCTTAGTTCAGGTTTTATAGCTTCAGCGTCATTTTTTATGTTATGGGCATTTGTCTTAGTGATGAGTGTTTTGAAATTCTAGATCCATGCGCAATTCCCTGCGTATATAGCTCCCTTCTTCTTGTTTTGATGCTGACAGGTTTTGAGAGTGCAGCACTCAGTTCTGCAGTGACTTTTGCAGGTTTCATCATCTTATTTTTCATCACAAAACTCTTCAGTGACTATTTATCATCTTCAGCCAGCCCATACTTATCCATGTTGTGACTCAGTCGATGACGTTTTTTGATATGGTGCCTCTTGAAACACTAATCACTTTGACTGTCTGAGTTGTGGCAGAACCCACTATCAGAGTACCAACAATTTGCCCATATTGGAATTCATTTAACCTTAAGACAGTGCAGCACAATTACACAGAACGCTGTTCTGACAATTACTGACACTTTCAACACACTGAAGACATTGTACAGCTGCCATTCATGGTCAAATACAACTGTACAACCTGTAGACTTGGCTAGCATATGTATTTGTGTTTAAGCATGCATTTCTCATGGTGTTTCCATATTTTTATCCAGTTCCTGTAGGTGACTTAGTATTGGTCAAGACTAGACACAAATCATCTAAAATTAATACAGAAATGAAGAAATTTTATGAACTACATGAAACATGATATAAAATGATCAGAATTCAGCATCCCAATGCAAGGGTAATCATGATTATCAGATTTAATCAAACAAAGTAGTCTATAAGATAGTGGATGTGAAGAAATATCATGGTAAACAATCTTATAAGTGCAGGGATCTTGAATTTTGCAAGGTCATGTGACTAATGAACACCAAATGCCCTTGTTACTGAGAAGTGAAAATGATTTTTTTTCCAAATCTCCATCTTTAAGAGGTCTGAGCTTCATCTGTCTTCCTTCATATGTTCTTAGCTTAAAACCTCTAGGGATTTGGAATTCAACTTCTAAAATCTTTCTGTGAGCTAAATTGAAAAAATAAATACAGGGTGGTTATAATTAAACTTTCACTACTTGACAGGGCTCCCATAAAAAGTGAGTGATCATATGTTAATGAAACTCTGGAGAAACATTTGTAAGGACATGCAGAAGAGAAATAACAAGTGAGCCATTGAGGGAAACACATTTTAATTTTCACAGGAGAGGATAACATGTACAATGTTTACATTTCAGACTGTAAATGTTGCTCCACCTGACAACCATCTACGTCAATAACAGTCAGACACTGCACTAGACACACCATTTCACAATTGTTCACAGCACTTTTTGATTGCAGACCATGGAATGTTCAGCTGTCATGACACAGCTCAGGCACTGCTTGAAAATCACACATTGTGTCCAGCAGTCTCACCCATGGCAACTATAACTTCAATTGGCTACAAGCCTCTCCCAAGAGCGGTTCCTTAATCAGTAGTTAATTAGAACTTCTTGATCGTTTTCTTCAACCCCAGTGCAGAAAAAGAATCTCTTCGTATTCCTTTAATGTGTCAGTACTCACAAAGAGCAGCAGCCCTATTGCTGTTGTTTTGATAAAACAGCTTAATGTGTAAAGTCCAGCTCATCATATCCAGACCCATGGTGACTGTCTGCAACTGCAGTTCACATTATTGCTTGTGCTTCAACTCTATGTCACCATACCAATACCGGCACCCAATGGCAAGTCATGACAATAACACTACTGACAATGCAGTCCTGCAGCACACAGTCTGAACAACTTTCCTATATGTTATGTACCCATATACTAGATAGTTTCCCATCTACATTGGCTCAAGTAGTGAAAGTTTAATTATAACAACCCTGTGCTTATTGTGGCACATAACAAGGTTTAATGGGCATGCCAAGTGCAACATAGTGTGAAGGAGTGTTGATTGTCATGATGATGCAAGTGGGGTCCACAGTGATAAGAGCATTGTAGAATAATGTACTTCAAGAGATGTGATATTGGTGTAGAGAATTTTACAATCTTTTAATTTATTTAAGGCATGTAAAGATTATGCATAAATTTATGTAAATTAAAGGGGTAGAGGGGAGAAATGAAAGGGAAGGGAAGCAATTAATGATATCAGGTGTATCAGGACTTGGTGGAGAGTTAGCAGCGATGGGTGAAAATGTGTGCCAGACCAGGACTTGAACCTGGGATCTTCTGATTGCTAGGCAGTTGCGTTAACCACTGCACCACCTGGACACAGTGTTTATTGAAAATGTACAGACTGCCTCAGCCCACTTCCCAGCCGATCCACATTCCCATCTAGCACCACCTATTTGCAGTTTCTGTCCAATTTTCATACCATGTATGTTTTGCATTTATTGATTGTCAGGCATCTCCAGGGGTCTGGAATATGTACACATTTTTATTTATACTATTTAGTTTACATTTTGAGACAATGTATATATAGGTTATAAATACTTCTGGTGGTTGGCTTTTCTATGAAATAGTAATAATTAAAAATTCTACTTACAGGTTCTGTGAATGTAGTTCTACATTATCAACGTGCCATAATATTAGACACAACTAAGGATGATAGGTTTACGAAAGTTGAATGTGTGATTTGCTGAGGATTTTGTTATTGCTCAGTTTGGATATTGCATAGAATATATCACCTTCTCAAATATTTTGGAAAATGACATCAGTAGTGAAAGAGGTCGGTAGTTACTGACATCTCTCCTATCATCTTTCTTAAAGAGAGGTTTGACAGTGGCACATTTCAGTCTCTATGAATCCTTTGAGTTAGTGATGCATAACATACTTAAGATAAGACAGGCCTTATTGTATGGGAATAAACCTTTAATACTCTACTGCAAACACCATCAAAACCAGATGAGCTTATATTTTTGAGAGAATACATATTTTTCTTAATTTCAGAAGAAGTTGGTAATACAATCATGTGATTCAATTTCATGACAGTTGCTTTTCCAACATACTACTATGATTCTTCTCTTGAACTATTTGTTCATCTACTTGCTGCTATACTTAATAAATGGCTATTAAATATATTTCCTACTTGTGCCTCATCATTTACAGCCCTTTCATTTAGTTCAGTAGTGATGTTATCCTTTTCTGCAGTTGGTTGCCCTTTCTCTTGTTTCATTATGTTCTGTATTGCCTTAAGTCAGCTTTCAGAATTACATATTTCTGATGTTATGTGTATCTTACTTGATTTTCTTTAATAACTTTTCTTAGTATTTTTGAATAGCTTTTGTCAGTCCCTCTAGTGGTCCATGGTTTTTTACGTAGCTGTTTAGTGTTCATTCTAATTAGCTTTTACAAAAAGTTATTTTCAAATAATGATATGAATGTATCATGGAATATATTAAATTTTGTGTTAGGATTTGGTTTATAATAAATTTCATCCCACATCATCTCTTGTAAGATATTCTTAAAAATATTTGTCCTGGAGTGATTGATTATTCTAACTGCTTTCCACTGAGTAGTATCTGTACTGGAAGACACTGCTTCCCACTGAGTAGTATCCATAATGTAAGACACTATCTTCTGTGTCCTAACTATCTGTGCATCATGATCAGGGAGAGCATTTGTTACTGGGACAAGAGCTATATATATATACTTTTAGCTTCACTAAAGAAAACTCCATTAGTTAGGATCCTACAGTCTCTATCCACCCATGCTGAAAAGTTAATTATTGAAATCAAATTGCAAGATCCAAATAAGATTTCCAGCTCATTTTTCCTATCAGAATCCTTTAGAAAATCGACATTAAAGTCACCACAGACTGTCAACTGCTTGCTTATGTCTGACAGGTAGCATAGTAGTCCTAAGGAATCCAGATCCCTCATAAACAGTTCAAAATTTTTCAGTGGCGATCTACATATAGTTACAATTAAAAGTCAACTATTTGTCAGTGTTAATTCACAAGCACACACTTCTATGTGCTGATAACTGCAAAATCTATTTGTCTCAATATTTTGAACTTGTATTTTGTCATAATATATGCAACAACTCCTTCCCCATATTAGTTCTGCACGGATAAGAAGCTAGAATGTAATATTTCATGTGTAAGTTACCTAACTCTGTGTTATGTGATGCTCATATATCTGAGGGAGAAGTTTGGGTTGGTTACACCAAACAACACCCATTTTAGCAGTAGTTCATTTATCCACCTGAACACATGCAAGGCTCACAAAGAACTGAACATGGTGGAACAGCCCAAAGACAATGCTCCGAGTCCAAAGACGATGCTCAGAGGCCAAAGACAAATGCATATCGATGCTGGTGTCGAACTCATGGGCACCACGTATGTACAGGAGGCCCCAATAAGGAAGATTGCAGTTTGTGATCTGTGATTAACTATTTTTGGGAGACTGATCAGCCTTTCGGTGATGATGGATGAGAAAAGATGTACATAGTAAAAGAGTGTGTTTTATTTTATTTATTTATTTTTTTTTGTTTGTGTCATTAAGTTACAGCGTTTGTGATGAAATGTGGTACACATTGCAGAATGGGAATTAATAAAAAATGTTATGGCAGCCATGAAAATTATGCAGCCATTACTTGTCAATAATGTTCTTCTGGACGTTAAGGTGAGTGTCATCACTGGATCAACAACCATGCAATATCTTCTGTGAAAGAGATACAGCTATAGAAGATGCTAGGTGAATGGACACAACATTTGCGACATGTACCTGAAGAGTTCATGACAAATTGCAACACCCACATGAAGTGTCTAGCTGTGACAAACAGTCCATATCATTACATTTTCAGCTGAGATGTCAGGTTTATATTTAGCAAGAAGCACATATTTGTCACAATATAATTGAATCAAAATACCTCATGCACAACAATTAACAAATTCATTTTAGTGAGAAAAGGTGAAGATATAAAATACAACTAAAAGAAACTCTGCAGATTACTGAAACAAAAATATAAATAAAATAATTCACAAACTACTACCTAACTCAGGAAAGACACTAATGAGTGAATGCTTAGCTCAAATAACAAATATTGTCTGGTATCGGTGCATGTTCTTTGGTCAGATATCAAATGTCTCCAAATGGGAGAGACGTTTACAGATACCTGTTTAGAGAATTAATGCAACAGTGGACATAGCCTACTCCATCATGCACGAATGAATTCTTAGACTAAGAGATTGTAATTGGTGTAAAGGCAGTATTTTTATGCCTTGCTCTGACTTTTGAAGTGATTTGCCCAGCCATTTATACAGGAACCTACAATTTAAAGTGGATTTTGCACCACAGATAACTCGAAATTTTGACATTAGTGACAGTGCAAGAGGTGAAATCTCGAACTATTGGATCCATTGTCGGACTCTTTACCACTGAGCTACTGAGCCAAAAAGTCTGCACACTTTTTATCAAAAGCGATCTGAACATGGTAGTCCATTGAACACACAAAATATTTTGTCATGGTGAAAGTGGATCAGTAATATTTTGTACGACAATGAAATTAACAATGAAACAATCTGTTACATTTTCAACTAAATAGGTTCTTTAAAAATATTTCCTAAAAACTTAAAATGAATCTATGGTAGAATTTGCATAGCAAGAGTGAACAGAATTTGCAAAAGTTACATCCAATTGAACAAGGTGACTTTACAGCAGCTATGTAACAGTCTTCATGATTATTTTTCAAAAGATATTCAGTGTTGTAGGCCATAAATTTTGTTTATGTAACAGTATGTATTTAGGAAATATTACTCATTGTGTACCTTATAAATATGTTGCAAAATATTTTGAAAATATCTTAAAATGTTATGAAACCCATTTTGTTCATGTAATTCATTTATTTTTCCATTGTTTTACATACTTTTAATATTACACACTGGTTACATCTGTTTCATTAATTCTCTGTACATACAATATTGGTTTACCAATGAGTAAATAAAAAAAAGAAAAGAAAAACAATATTGTATGTGAAGTAACACTCACACACTTAAAAGCCACCTGCAATAGCAGTGTTTTGTCATCCATGTGAGTGTGCTGCGAAAGAGCAATAGTGTGAACTTCCAACAGAGCCCGCCGTGGGTGAGGGCCTGTTTAAATCGTGCCACACCATGCTGGTGTTCAGTTATCATGTTGTTACTGATTGCATACATTTACCTTATCTTATTGTGTTAAGGTTTTGTTATGGTGATTGGCATACATGCTGCAGTCTAATAGAGTTGTACCAATATTATTGAGTGCGTTGTGTGTCCAAGTTACAATGGATTGTTCTCAGCATGGTTTCCAGTCTCTGGTTGGTCCCCTGTTGCGTCTGTGATGTCTGATGATGCTACTGATAAGCCTTTATGCTGGCTGGTCGATCAACAATGGGTTCTTATTGCAGCATCTCAGTCAACAGAGGAGGCGTTCACCACAGCACAACTCATAGCCCCCCCCCCCCTCCCCACCTGCAGTACGGAGTACTTTTGAGAGGGGGGGAGGATGACTAAGGCGTTGGCAGGGGTGGTCTGTGGGAGCTGGACCACGGTCAGCTCGACAGCATCATCGGGGAGCTATGTGGGTAGATGTCATGAAGGAAGGTTCAGCCACCGAACCTGGAAGTCATTGAAGTGAGCCGAGCATCATACCGGGTGTACTGGTCTTGCGGCGACAGGTAGGTTGGCGGATTGCGGGTGGAACAGAGTGATGATGACAATGTCTCTGGAAGAGCATGGCGAACACACGAAGCATGTCCAGGTCGATGTCGGGTGGGAGGGGAACACATTTCACCAGGTGGCAGGGAATGGATGAAGAGGAACACGTGACGAACAGTGTATAATCGCGCAGTATTATTGAGATTTGGATTATGTCTGGGGGGACAGGCACAAACACGTTTAGCGAGGGCACATTCAAGATGGGGGGGGGGGGGGGGGGGCGCATGAGAAACCTCGACAGGGCGAGGCAGGCTACGGTGGAGAGGTCGAAGGGACCAGCGAAGGGCCCGGTGGCGAGGGCGTAATCGTAGGTAAGCTCGACGTGGGGAGCATGTGGTCACTCGACGGAGTGCGTAAGACTAGAGTAGAGGGTGAGGTCGGAGGAGAGCTCAACAATTGGAGCTGGAAGTCAGTGAATTGAGTGTGTGAGTCCGACGTGGAGGGAGTGATCAGAGGGTCGTGAGCCACAACAGTGAGTGGCATGGTCGTGGGCTGAAGGAGGGTAGAAGAAGGCTCAACATGAGCAGGCTTAAGTCTGTTGAGAGAGACTGTAACAGCTGAATCTTTCATCTCGATGTCATAGGTGTTAGCTGAGCGCCGGAGAACTCACTATGGGCCGGTATATGGAGGTTGGAGAGGACAAGGGAAAGGGCCTCCGTCCATAGAGAGTCATGGCATCGAAGAGCCACCTTGAAAGTGCGGTGCCAGTGCTCGACTAGCCCATTACTTTGCAGGTGATATGCTGTGGTATGGATGTGTCAGATGCCGCAAATGTTACAAATCTCGTTGAACTGGACCAACTCAAATGTCTGCCCTGGTCAGTCGTGATGATAGCTGGACATCTGAAACGCGATACCCATGACTCAACGAAAGCTCGAGTAATAGTTTGTGCCATAATATTGGGGAGGGGGACAGCCTCGACTCAACAAGTTGTTTGGTCATAAGACGAGAGAACATCACGAAAGCCGTTAGAGGGGGATAGAGGGCCGACAATGTCAATATGAATATGATGGAAACGCCCAGGATGGATTGAAAAGGAGCCGAAGGGGGTGAAGTGTGCTTGTGTACTTTGCAGCGCTGGCACGTGACGCAGGAGTGTGCGTGCCCATTGCTGGCAGTCCTTGTTGACATTTCTCCACACAAAGTGCTCCTATATGAGGCAGGCGGACGCACAAATACCAGGGTGTGCTAAATTATGCAATGTGTTGAAGACAGCTCGACGGAGCGTGGTTGGGATGAGGGGGCGTAACGTGCCCATACTGTCGTCGCACCAGATCTCACCAGAAATGCCAGGGAAGGTGGTGCAGACAAAGTTTAGTGAAGAAGTAGAGTCTGAAATCGGGTTTTGTGTTTCCTCGTCGGCGGGTTGGAGGTTAGGCAGTTCAGAGAGGTCTAACAGCGAATGGACGGCGTCGACTCGTGAAAGGAAATAAGCAACTATATTGCCAGCACCCTTTATGCGTCTGACATCGGTGGTGAACTGAGATATGAAGTCAATGTATCTGAAGCAGCGAGGAGGCGGGTCAGCTGGCGGGTTTGTAATGGCAGCAGCTAGGGGTTTGTGGTCCGTTAAAGCATAGAAAGGACGTCCCTCAACGTCAGTCTTAAAATGCTTGAACGCTTTGTAGACCGCGAGCAACTCCCTGTCAAACGCGAAATATTTCCATTGTGCATTGGTGAGCTTGAGCGAAAAGAACTGCAGAGGCAAAGTTTGGCCATCGATTGTCTGGCTAAGGACAGCGCCAATGGCAGTATCGCTCACATCTGTGGTGATCAAAAGCTGCGCAATGGGATGAGGATGTGCGATGGAGCAGCCCTCGGTAAGAAGATTTTTGAGGGCAGTGAAAGAGTCAGTCATAGCAGGGGTCCATGGAACGGGTCGAGATCCAGAAGTGTTGGTGCCTGCCAAGGCATCTGTCAGTGGAGCCTGAACCTCCGCAGCCTGAGGTAGATGTCGCCGATAATAATTAACTGTCCCCAGAAACTGACGGAGCTCTTTGAATGACGAAGGTCTGGGTAGGTTTAGTATTGTTTGTACTTTCTCAGGGGGCAGTGAAATGCCGTCGGCAGAGACCCGAAAACAAAGAAAAGTGACAGCGGGTTGATGTAGCTGCAATTTGTCCTGGTTGGTCTCGATGCCTGCTGCCATGAGAGTGTTCATAACAGTTTGCACATGTCGGATGTTGTCCTCGATGTGCTACACGCTTCTGCCTTGTCCTCCATGTTTTGTCACTCATAATCAGGCAGGCTGTGCTAAGCAGTAGGCTGTTTGCCACCAGTACACCGAAGTGGGCCACATTGCTTCTGTTTGTAATGCAAAATTCCAACAGCCTATTCCAGACACTGACATGGATGTCAATTGTGTATCAGCAATCTCTCAAATAAGCTTTTTACTGATGTCAAGGTTTATCAGAAGGTTTTGCGCATGCAAGTCGACACTGGAGCTGTCATGCCATTACTAAACTGGCAAATGTACATGGACTTGGGTTCTCCCTCTTTAACACCTGTGTCATGTACATTAGTCACCTACAATAAACAAAGCAACTGTGCCCATTCACTGACTTTGCTGGTGGTGAACAATGCATGCACAAAAAAAAATTGTTTGGTTTGGACACATTTAATCTTTTTGGGTTTACTATTTCCGATGAAGTTAATCTCTTCTTTGATCACATGCCTTATACACAACTTGACTCTTGATGCTCTGATTTTTCTGCCCTGTTTTCTGTATACTTAGGTTGTGGCAATAATTTCAAAGCCAACCTCACCATGAAACCTTTAACCAGACCCCACTTCTTTCTGGCTCGCCCAGTGCTGATGGTGCTTCACGACCAAGTCAAGGTGTGGCTCAATCGCCTAATGGCCTCCAGGATTTCCCAACCAATTGTATCCAGCAAAGGGACTACCCCCTTAGTCATTGTCAAGAGGCCATTGAGATGGTTATGCCTTTCCAGTAATTTCAAGGTTTCTGTCAATGCTCAGTCTACCATTGACACACGTGCCATGCCACACGCTGACAAACATTTTGCTAAGCTCGCAGGTGGTCAGTATTTTTCCAACATCAACCTCTCTGAGGCATAGTTGCAGCTTTACATTGATGCTGCATCTCAATAGCTCTTGGTCATTATCACGCCTTTTGGCTTGTATCATTAATTGTAGTTACTACTTGGCATGGAAAGCAACCAGAAGATTTTTCAACAGTTTCTCGAACAACTCACGAGGTTTTTGCCTGAATGTGTCAAATATCTTGATGATATTGTGCTCTCCAGCTCCTCCACTGCAGATCATCTCAACAACTCACATACACTCTTTGCATTGTTATAGACCGCTGGGTTAAAATGAAATTTGGAAAAATGCCACTTCTTTCAACCTTCTATTGTTTATCTTGGGTTCGAGGTATCTAGTGCTGGTGTCAAACCCCTTTGTCAGAATGTCTCTGCTATTGTGGCTCTTCTGAGTCCTATGTCAGACAAGGAACTCCAGGTGTTTTAGGTAATACTGCATATTACCATCAATTTTCGCTGGGGGCAGTATCAGTTGCTCAACCGTTACTTGCCTTGCTGCATAAGGGGATGTCTTTCCACTGGTCACAGGCATGTGTAATGGCATTTTCCAAACTGAAGTCTATGTTATAATCTGCACCTTAACTCTTAACCTAACAATCAGGTCAACATTTAGTGTTAGCAACAGATGCAATCCAGCATCGGCTGGGGTTGGTGTAAGCGCATAAATATTCTGATGGCTCCAAGCAGCCTATTGCTGATTAATTTGGCTCAGACTAGATATTCACAAATAGAGAAACAAGCCCTCCTCATTGTTAATGCCTTAAAGAAGTTTCATGTTTTCCTGTATGGTGTAAAATTCCATTTGATCACAGATCACAAGCCATTAGTTTTGCTGTTTGACCCCCTCAGCATTATTGCCAGAGAAAGCATTGCATCGCCTTCAACATTGGGCACTGTTCCTCTCTCAGTACAACTATGAGATTCATTTCCACTACACAGCTAGACACACAAATGCTGATGTGCTCTCCCATCTTCTGACCATTCTAGAAAAATTAATCTGTTTCCTCATCGATGAATGGCATTCCATCATGGGCATCTGACTCTCTCTGTATCTACTATGTGTTTTGGCATCATTTTTCTGTCATTGATGGTGTTCTACTCCCTGATACAGACTATTCAGGTCCTCTTCATTTGAGATCCTACAATTGCTGCATGCTGATCAGTGGGGGGTTTCATACACCAACATGTTAGCCCACCATCATGTAATTTGGTCTTCTTTGGATGGCAACATCACTCATTTGGTTAGGGCATGTTCTCAATGTGCATCACAGCAAGCTGCCTTGTGGGCAATGTTTTCTCCTTGGCGGAAAGTTTTGCAGGCCTGCGACCATTTCCACATTGATTTCTCCAGCCCTCTCCTTAATGCGTACTGACTAATAGTAATTGATGCATTGGCTGTTCCCATATGTTCTTTGTTGCCCATCAACTTCAACCTCTGCCACTGTGGCAGCCCTGTCAAATTTTTTTTCCATTGAAGGATTTCTGTCAACGTTGCTCTCTGATAATGGCTCTCAATTTGTATCACAGTAGTTTGTTTCCTTCTGCAATGCCCATGGGATTCACTACATTTTCGACTTGCACTTCCACCTGCAGTCCAATGGTGAGGCTGAAAGGTTAGTTAGAACATTCAAAGCACAATGGAAAAGTACATGACTTGGTCCCCACCTGACATTGCCTTGGATCAATTTATGTCTTTGTATCAGTTTACGCCATTTGGTGACAACAGCCGTGCCCAACTGATCCACAGTTGTCAACCCTGGATGCTCCTCCATCTCCTGTGGCCCATCCAGGGATGCCAACCTGTGCAGCCCTCATCCAGTTTCTGGCCTGGGTTGGTTGTCTCGGCATGTGGGATTGGTCATCATCCAAAATGGATACCCACCATTATTCCTCGATGCTGTGACTGCCATCTCTGCCATGTCTGTCTGGAGAGGGCCTCTGAGCACACCATTACAACCAGTTGTGCCTGCAGGTGGACAACTGGATAACCCCAGCCAGAACACCAGTGTTGCCATACCAATCTGTATTGCTTGTCAGATCACCCGATGTGGCTGGGTCCCTGCCATGACATACGACGGGTCCTCCATCACCAGTGGACAAATCTGGAGCAGCTTCTCCAATACCGCTACCAGTATTTCTACAGCTGCTGTCTACACCGGAGCCATCTCCTCCACCTCAGCTGCCAGATGTGGGGTCACCACCACCACCAGGCCCTGGACCTTATGTTGATATGGAGCTTATGCCAACATCAACCATCCACCATATCAGTTGACATGAGAAGGAGGACTGCGATGCTGTCCATGTTTAAAGTGCTACTGATAATATGCACTAGTATCAGCACATCATCTCAGTCAGAGCCTCATGGAGGAAGATGCCTTGGACATCTCATGAATCTAAGCTGGTCCTCAAGGGTAGAGGAATGAAGAAATGCTTGCACACTTGAAAGCTGCCCACATTAGCAGTCTGTCATCATCCATGAGAGTGCGCAGTGAAAGAGTTATACTGTGAACTTCTGATGGGGCCCACCACTGGTGACTTCCTATGTAGCCATGCCCAGTTATGTTATTATTACTTACATATATCTGCCTTTTCTTATTGTGTTCAGTGAAGGTTACAGTATTCGCCTATATGCAACAGTTTAATAAAGGTGTACTAACATACTTGGTTGTTTTGTGTGTCCAGGTAACAACAATATGTAAACACTGTGTTTATATATTACATTAGATATTTGATGTCTTCATGTTTACATGATGTCCATTTCTTTCATTCTGTCTTGCTACTGAACCACTGTAGCTCAAAAATTACAACTGAAAAGATGAATAAATGAATATTAATGATTACAGTCTTTATGTGCTACAAGCAGATAGTCATATTTACTCAATATTTTTGTAAGTGCTTAAGAATGTGGCTTTGGAGGAACTCTTCGAGGCTATAGAAGCAATGCATTAACATATATTCTTTTAATACTGCTTTAAATTTTGTGTCAGATCATTTATTACTTTAATTTTTTTGTGAATGTTATTGTAAATAATTTTATGATGTGTGATGTTCCTTTTTGGCTCAAACAGGTCTTTATTTTGAGCATGTGAAATTCAGTTTTCTATTTTGTGTTTTGGTGGTGCAGATCTTCATTTTTGAGGAAGATGATAGAATTTGATATTGCATTTTACTTAATGAACATTGCACTTTCAAAGTTGTAAATACATGGAAGAGGAAGAATTAAATAGTGATCTGCAGGGCTTGTTCCTTTTTATTCCAGCCATTTATTCATTTATTTATTGTGACTTACATTGATCCCAATTGCAAGGAGTATTATCACAATATGTGCAATACAGTAGAGCACAATATGATTGCTTCATGATAATAATCATAGCAACTAATGTTACATCATAATACATCAACAGAAATAATAATTTTTATGCATACACTGTCAGCCGTTTATATTATGAATAGTCAACATTTATGCTTGCATTAAATGGCTCACTCATCTATAAAATAAAAGCTGTTTAAATATTTGCACATTTGCACTAAAAATTAGCAATTAAACAGAATGAATTTTGTATCAGGCACTCCTTCAGTTTGCTCTTGAATTTTGGTGTTTCAAATGGAATGAGCCATGATTCTCTGAAGAGTTCTGGGCAGATTGGTGAGTTACCCTAGAAAGTGATCCCATACTTTAGAATGCAATGTATATTAGCATAATAAACAGTCATTAGACAGTCTTAATGACAACAATTTTCAAGCGCTCATTAAAAATAGCACATGGTACTTAGTCTGTTAAAAATGCTATCAATGTGAGTATCCCATCTAAGGTTATCTTGAAACCAGATCCCCAGAAATTTTGTATTAGTTACACTTGCAATATCTGTGTCTGGTATCTGAATTTTTGTGTCCTCTTCAGAGTTTGTCTTGTCATTATGAAAATTTAACACTACTGTTCTACTTTTTTTAAATTATTAGTTAATTTTGGCTGAACCAGTTTACGACACTAGTTAATGTCTCGGATAGTGTTACCTGTAACATTTCTGCTGTCTTGCCACTGACAAAAATGCTTGTCATCTGCAAACTGGATAGTGCTATGACATTGTTTCATTAATGCTGGGTCAGTTACATATATCAAAAATAGGATGTGATCCAGTACTGAGCCCTATGGTACATCATACTTTACTTCTCTGTAATCAGAATAGTGTCCGATTGATTTATTATCTTCTTGAAATAGTATTTCCACTACTTGTTTGCAGCCAGTAAGATACAATCTAAGCCAGTTGTTAGGTGTACCTCTGATACCAATGCTATAAAGTTTCTGCAACAATAGCATAAATGTATGATGTCTAAGGTCTTAGATGGATCAAGGCATATTCCAATTACCTTTTCTACACTATCAGGTTTTTGCAGCACTTCACTCAGAATTTCTAATATTGCTATTTCTGTTGATTGTCCTTTTGGGAAAACATGTTGGGCTGTGGATAATATGTTGCACTTTTCTAGAAATTCTTACAACCTCTTATGAAAACGTTTTCTAGTATTTTCCAAAATACAGATAGCAAAGCAACACACCTTCTTTCTTACCCATTTTGTACAGTGGTGTGAGTTTCATTATCTTTAGTGGGAAGGAAAGATTCCAGTTGTGGATGAACTGTTCAAAAGTTGGACTGATGGTACTTCAATGAGGTGATCTGCATTTTTAATGTGTAATCTGGAATCTCATCTATACACGCTGAAAATTCAGTTCTTAACTTTTTAATTGCTAGTATAATTCCTTCAGTATTGGTTGGGAGAAGAAATCGGGAGTTGGTATATATGTCGTATTGAAGAACTCTCTTATAATTCTTGAAATACACCAGATATTCTTCAGAAACATTTTGTGTTTTTGAAATATCATAGTCTCCTCCTTTCATCACAAGATATTTCAATGAATGTTGTGAGGTATTATAAGTTTTTCTTGATAAAATTTCTGCCTTATCTTGTTATTTCTGGTTCAGTGTTTCTACTGGTGCCAATTGAAAATTGCATGTTTTGGCAAAGGAGCATAAATTTTGATGATGGCTTCCTTACTTGCTTCACTGTTAGTTTCCTTTCCAGAGCAAGAGTTTACAAGATGATCTTACAATTTCTCTGGAATCACTAGCCTTAAAAAAGTTGTGGTTCTTTCCTGTTGTGTGCAGGGGAAGCTGACGTGTAGTGACATGGTGTTTCAGCTGTGATTTTTGAAGTTGTAACTTGAGGCATTGTAACTAAACTTGATGGAATCTTCTTCTTGCTGCCTTAGCTTTGTCTGTAGTTACTAGACTACTTGGTTCATCAATTGAAAATGATGATTCAATTGGTTTTAACAGGAAAAGGAATGTGCCTGCACAGTTGTATATATCATTCCATGTTTCTTATCCCAGTAAGGGCCTGAGGTATCCTAAGTTTTGCTTGATAAAATTTGTACCTTTTCTTGTTATTTCTGGTTCAGTATTGCCAGTGGTCTCTATTGGGGAATCAATAAATTGTGCATAATGATCACTGAAACCTGTATTCATATTTTCAGTTTTGTATAAATATTTACCTGTGTTTGTTAGTGCCTCATCTTTTGTACTGCTGGATGATTTGGGCTCAGCATTTAATTTCTCTTCTGAGTTCCTGTTAAAGGCCCCACACATGATAGTTGTTTTACTAAATACTTTTGTACTGTTAAGTGCCTTCTCAAGATTTGCAACAAAATTAGTTATGTTTCCATCTGAGCTTCTATATATACAAATAACAACTATATTTATATTAGTCACTTGTGTAGCAGAAATTTCTCTGTGATGCTGTTTTCTTTGCTGATCAATGAATTTTAAGCAACAGTGATGTCATTTCCAACATATATGCATGTTCCTCGATGAATAAGGGTTGTTGTTGTTGTCGTTGTGGTCTTCAGTCTTGAGACTGGTTTGATGCAGCTCTCCATGCTACTCTATCCTGTGCAAACTTTTTCATCTCCCAGTACCTACTGCAGCCTACATCCTTCGGAATCTACTTAATGTATTCATCTCTTGGTCTCCCTCTACGACTTTTACCCTCCACACTGCACTCCAGTACTAAATTGGTGATCCCTTGATGCCTCAGAACAAGTCCTACCAACCGATCCCTTCTTCTAGTCAAGTTGTGCCACAAACTCCTCTTCTCCCCAATCCTATTCAATACCTCCACATTAGTTATGTGATCTACCCATCTAATCTTCAGCATTCTTCTGTAGCACCGCACTTTGAAAGCTTCTATTCTCTTCTTGTCTAAACTATTTATTGTCCATGTTTCACTTTCATACATGGCTACACTCCATACAAATACTTTCAGAAACGACTTCCTGACACTTAAATCAATACTCAATGTTAACAAATTTCTCTTCTTCAGAAACGCTTTCTCTCCAATAACATGATGAAAGGGTAAAGCCCTCTGTCCGTGTAAGTGATAACTTATTTTCTCTTAACCATTGTTGGTTGACCATTGTTGTTGACACTTCTTTTAATTCATCTGATAACAATATTTCCACCTTATTAACTTTATTTGATAGGCACTGCACATTTTGGCAATGGAGCATAAATTTTGATGATGGCTTCCTTACATGCTTCACTGTTGCAGTTTTCTTTCCAGAACAACAGTTTACAAGGTGAACTTACAATTTCTCTGGGATAACTTGCCGAAAAAAAAAAAAAAAAAAAAAAAATAATGTTGTGGTTCTTTCCTGTTGTGTGCAGAGGAAGTTGATGTGTAGTGACATGGCGTTTCAGCTGTGATTTTTGAAGTTGTAACTTGAGGCATTGCAACTAAACTTGATGGAATCCTCTTCTTGCTGCCTTAGCTTTGTCTGTAATTACTAGACTATTTGGTTCTTCAATTGAAACTGATGATTTCATTGGTTTTTAACAGGAGAAAAAATATTGAAATAATGTCAAATTTTTTACATTTGCCCGCACAGTTTTATATATCATTCCATGTTTCTTTTTCCAGTAAGGGCCTGAGGTGTCCTAAGTTTTGCTTGATAAAATTTCTACCTTTTCTTGTTATTTCTGGTTCAGTATTGCCAGTGGTCTCTATTGGGGAATCAATAAATTGTACATAATGATCACTGACACCTGTATTCATATTTCCAGTTTTGTATAATTATTTACTTTTGTTTATTAGTACCTGATCTTTTGTACTGCTGGATGATTTGGGCTCAGCATTTAATCTCTCTTCTGAGTTCCTGTTGAAGGCCCCACACATGATAGTTGTTTTACTAAATACTTTTCTACTGTTGGGTGCCTTTCAAGATTTTCAACGAAAGTAGTTATGTTTCCATCTGAGCTTCTATATACACAGATAACAATTATATTAAAATTAGTCAGTTGTGTAGCAGAAGTTTCACTGTGATGCTGTTTCCTTTGCTGGTCAATGAACTTGGAGGTTGCACAAAGCCTGACATCTCTTAAGCAGATAATCATTTTAAGTTTCACCTGTTTCTAAAACCTTTAGATGGATATGAAAAACTGTAATCTGACTGGTGTTAGCATTATTATTCTTCTAATGGAGCCTGAGTCAAATTATTTGCTTTATCGATACAAGCTTTGACTGCAATATCAGTGTTTCCAAGGAAAAAATCTCTGCTAACAATGCTAGTGTATTTCAACCAGTCATCCAGAAACCACCTTGTAAGGTTTCTGTTGATCACTGTAGCCACTTTATGAAGACTACTTGCTCCGCCAAATATAATGTGTATTGTATTCGTTATAGTGCTGACGTAGCTGACCAGGAATATACATTTGTTTGATATTTTTTTTTCATCAATGCACCATTGCAGGAATTCTTTTAAATCTTCAGGCAACTGCCTCTCTGCCAACGTGTGAGGAATGAGACCCCACAGCCACTCAAGTTCTTTAAAAAGAAAGTACATTTACTGTGGATAATCCTTAAATGGTTATACATCACAAAATACACTTACTGTAACACTTAGCATTATAAAAGCAGAAAATAGAAAAGCCATGACTACCAGAAAGAATCAAAGGCTCTGATACAAATGAAGATACATTCAATTGCTGAATCACAATATATAATAACAATAAATAGCTTCTTTGAGAACTATCAAGTAAACAGCAGAAAAGAAGCAGTCTAGATATGATGCAGATGAGTGTAAGTGTGAAATATGAGTTTCTTATTGTGGCCAAGTGATGTTTTCAGCAACAGTTGATATTGTGACAGGTGAACACCCATCATTTTTACTGTACAAATGTGACAAGTGTGTGCTGTATAAGAAATTTATAATTCCTTGCACAGTATTCCCTTGCCTTGTGCCTCAAAGCACACTGTCAACTTCAAGGCACCAATGGAAGAAAGCACTCTGTACAAGGAAATTAAAGTCCTTATTTAAAACTATCTTGTTTCTGTAGTGCCTTGAAAATAATGAGGTGTTCACCTGCCATAATGTTCATTGTTGATGAGAACGTCACCTGCATGCACTTCCTTAAGTTTTTCGAACAAGTGTAAATGATATTCTACTAGGATTAGAAAGGACTCACTACCAGAAACAGTCTACAGAGATTACTTATAGAAGAAAGGTGAGAAGAGGGAGACCAACAGTGTAGTCTGGTTAATTACTTGAAATTTAAGCAATAAATAAAGAATTAAAGTAAAAGTAGAGTTAATTTCAATAGTCACATGTGTATTACAATGCAAATAAAAAGAAAAACAGAGTTTAATACAAACAGATAGATATAGCGTTAATTCCAAAGTAGACAACTACACCAACAGGGAAAAAGAGACAGCAAGCTAAATTTTACATTCCCATTGTAACTTTTGTCATTAGAAATGGATTACTTGCTTAACTGGATAAAGTCTTGCAGTTTGAATTAGTTTTATGACTAATTAATGAACAATTGCATTACTTTCATAAGTGGTTTAGGGAAACATGAATTGAAACAGCTTTTTTTGTTTGTTTGTACTATTCCAGAACTTCAATAATATGTGTGGAATGCATATTTGATACTATGTGCATTTTGCCCAGGTTTTTTTGTTTTTGCTATTTTAATCTTCCATTACTGATTTTGAACATGGCTCATTTTCAAATGGTACCACATACAGGTAGATATAAAATATAAATACACATACACTGACGAGCCAAAACATTATGACCATCTACTTAGTAGCATTTTGGTTCATCTTTTGAATGCAATACAACAGAAATTTTGTACGACATGTATTCTACAAGTTTTTGGTAGATTTTCAGAGGTATACAACACCAGAGATCTAGGCAGAGGCCACATAATTCCAGTACATTATGGCACCTGATAGTGTCCCAAATGTGTTCCATCAGGTTCAGATCAGGAAATTTGGTGGCCAAGACATAAACATCAGTTCATTGTCATGCTCTTCAAACCATTGTCCCATGATTCTGGCCTTGGGTTTTGGACAGTCATGATAGCAAAAGCTGCCATAGCCACCAGGAAAGACATTGAGCATGAGGAGATGCAGATTGTCCATGATAATTTTATATAGTCCACAGCCATCACAGTACCTTTAATTAGTATCCCACATTCCATGGACATCCAGGTGAATGTTCCACATAACATAACACTGCCCTAACTGGCTCGGTTCTGTCACTCAGTGCACATTTGAGGCAGCACTTCATCTGCACAACAATGCAGTCAGACATTACTATTGACCTCGAAAAATATGATTCATCTGACCAGGCAAAACATTTGCATTAATCAAGAGTCCAATATTGATGATTTAATGCCCATGATGATGTCATCGGGTCAGTACAGAAACTGGTAGGTATCATCTGACACGGAGCCCCACGTTCAATGAGATCATGACAAATTATATGCTCCAAAATTCTCGTACCTGCACAGGCATTGTACTCTGTGATCAAAACTGCCACAGACTGTCACCTATCCAGCTTTACAGAGTGAGAGAGCCTTCGACCTCCAAGTTCTGCAACAAGGTACTGATGTCTGACACCTCATCAGCTACTCCCTGTTTCACTATCCTTCAACCAGTTCATATCGATCATAACAACAGTAGATCACAAGCAGCCAACCAGCTTCACTATTTGTGAGGTTATCATTTCCAGGCACTTAGCTGTGAACAGTCTGCCATTTCTCAGAGCTGCTTATGTCCATGGATTTCCCCATTTGCAGTCCGTATCATCACTGGAACAATTCGCTGATTGTCTTGCTGCACTTATACACCTTCCTTACCATGTCACATGCCTGACATCTCACGGTGGGCAGTGGGAATAATGTTTCAGCTCATCAGTGCATATATAAACAGTGTCAAAGGAAAGCTACTGAGAAAACTAATAGATTACGGAAAGGACTTGTGGGCCAGTGCTCACCTTCAGGAGGTAAAATGTATAGTACTGCCAACAGACACACATAAAAATGAAAGTGATTACATTTACTAGCTATCAGAGCTATTAATTCCTTCCTCAGGGAGGAGAGTGGGATAGAAAGCAGATGACACAGATTCCAGTATGAGAATCATCCATCTATAGTGAGTGCCTCTCAACCAGGGCTCTGAGTTATCTGCTTTCTATCCCTGTTACCTGCCTGAGGAATGAACTAGTTCTGAAATCTAGGAAAATACTGTCACTTATGTTTGTCTGTCAACAACACTACACATTTTGCATTCTGATGGTAAGAACTGGTCTACAATACTGTCTCACAATATATGTAAATATAAAATTATCAGTTCAGTGGACGCTGTTCATTTTCACAAATGAAATATTTAATGTTATTTATGGACTATGAAATTATTTTTCTGTGACATGTTTATGATGTAACTGTGCAACTGCCACATTATTTATCTATTTTTGTGTCACAGATAAAGCCTGTGATTAAATTTTATTATCTTTTATGAAAGTCAATTTTTATGTAAGACTGTTCTAAATTACCTGTGTACTGAAAAGAATTTTGTCAATGTTATACATATATTTTTTTTATTCTGAAGTTCGGTTTGTTAATTCAAAATTTACCTGGATTTTCTGTCTAATGTGTGCAAATCTCTCTCCCAAACATAATGTCCATATAGATTCCCTTTCCTCACTCTATGAATAACTGAAAGATTATTCCTCAACTCTATTGTTGAGCATAATTTTCTCTAAGATTATTATATTAAATTGCAGAGCATTTGTTTGTATGTTGCTTGTATCTTGTGCTAAATATTTTTCCTGTGTGTCTGATATACAACATGTCACAGTCACTGCATTTAATTATGTACATTCCTAACTAGTCATAGTTTTGAGTTTTGTCTATTATGTGTATTAGGTTTATTGTTTATTTGTAGTTTATTTTCTGTCCAAAAATAGTAGTCTGTTAACAAATGTGTAACTTACTTTTTGAGAAATATTCCCCAGGTATGGGTATATCACTGTTTCTATGAGGCTGATCAGTTCATATATTCCTAGTTACCTGACTGTGCCAAATTTTTATTAGTTTTTTTCCCTTTTGATGTTTCTGGTTTGTGTAATGTAAGCCTAGTCAGAGACTATATCTCTGACATAAAAATATATTGACAGTACGACAACTTCACACTTTTGTCATAAATATGACAAAGCTAAACAATATCACCATTCATAAATAACATTAAAGACCCATAACTGCAAATAGGCAATGTCCACACAACATATATCTCTTGACTTTATACAGGTACTACTGGAAAAGAGCCATGCTTGCAAATTAGTAGCAAACACTGAAATAACATAAAAAGCATATATTGCAACTCTCCTGGAAAATACACATAAAACATGCGTTTCATAAAATGGAATAGCTAGACAGAGATTTAATTTTTGCTGCTACAGTCCCTTGATAATAATATTTGTTAGCACGGTGCGTTTCAGCAGCATGCTGCCATCATCAGCTGCATTACATTTACATGTGCAGTTGACAAAACAAAACTGTTCGCATGTTCTGGTAAGCTTGATACCTTTGGTTGTCTACAGCTCACATCAGAGGTAATGCAGTATGCACTGGATGTGGCAACAGCATCACATGAAACACACTTTTAGAAGTGTATTTTTTCCCTTTTTATTGTAATGATTTTACTTATAGAAAATTTTGATTTTCTGTGGTTGTGTGTAATTTGTGTGTGTGTGTGTGTGTGTGTGTGTGTGTGTGTGTGTGTGTGTGTGTGTGTGTGTACACATTATAACACTTTCTTTTATTTATTCAAAATGCTGAGATGCTTCTGTCTTGGATAAACAAATAAGAACAAATCTGTGTAGTTACATGGTGATTGCAACACAGTGTTTGAGACTCTGAAATTTCAATGAAGTAATTATGCTTTGCATACACTCATTAGCATATTTTTTATCTTCTATTGTTTGTTGATGTGTTATAAGTGTAATAGGAATATAGTTGGAATATGTAAAACATGATAACACACTGCATCACAGATGGGTATATGACAGCCGTTTACTACCAGGGTGCCTCAGCATATGCAGGCCATGAGAAGTAGCATCCAAAAGCTGTTTTCCAACTTAACATTCTTCAGGAACCCAAGGATAGTATTCTGTGCACTGTGCCCATTTCCCTACATTAGTCTTCAGAAAAATGACCACTGCAGAATATGGATTCTGGGTTTTCTTCTTCAGACTGCACATCTGAATCACTCTACTGAACTAAATCTGTATCACACTGCAAGTGATTTGAAGACTATGTTTCCTGTGTTTCTCTCTGTTTCATTTTCAAGGAGAAAACTTTCGCTCCTGTATGTTTCGATTCTGCTGCAGCTTTCTTCTCCTTCAATTGTTTCAAATGTTGTCAGTGTAGAGGTAATGTTAGCTTCCTAACAGACTCAGAAGGTTCTGATTTGACTAGAGGTGGTGGCTCTTGATATGGCTTGCTGATTTTGAGAGTGCACCAGATACCATTTGAACTCACATTTACTCTGTTGTTTACATTTTGTATGTCAGACTCCTGTTATATAACATGTCTGTTACATGGGAAGAGGCTATTTATAGCATTTTCTGTTGTTATTGGTCTCAAGTAGGTCTCTCCAAATAACCTCCCAATCAAAAATGAGGTTACTACTTGACCTGGGCTATTTGCCCACCAGGATTCTATTTCTTGGAGATAATGTGTTTCAAATGATCCCATGAACTCCACACAAGAGGCTGCCTTTTGTGCATGGAATGAAGTGATAAGAAAATTATATGGACATGTATTTCTCTTGCTTTTTCTGTCACAAAAATGTGATATGATGCCCATAAAGAGTTAACAGAATAGAATCATTGCCAAATGGCTTCACAAAGTTCACAAAAATGTCGAATCACTTAATAAAAATTTGAGTCTGAATCCAGCAATTCGGTGTCAAGCTGAAGCTATCATGATATGGTATAGTGTGTCCTAAAATGCAATAAAGCATCATATTAGGATACCCATAGATCACATGTTAAAAATAAGCCATCTTGCACTATAAACCTAGCTAGCATCACGGTTATGCTGCTCAGTTTAAAATGAATGGAAGAGTACTTTGTGAAGAAGTATTCTGTATAGTTACTTGGAGGGTGCAACACAGTGTCCGAGACTCTGAAATTTCAATGAAGTAATAGGAATACTATTGCAACACATACTCAAATTTAGGTATTAAAACCCTACAAAGACATACACACAAAAAATTGAAGGTCAACACTTTTAAAATCAAGCATTCTTGACCACGTCCAACCCTATAGTGGTCTTATTGTCATTGCTCTACACTCTGATGTCGTGAGAACTGATACTTCTCAACAGATCTGTGCACTTACTTTGGGCAGACTCTAGCTGTCTCACTTTAGTGAATTCTCCCATATTAGGCATCTTAACTTTATTTTCAGAATCATTCTCAGTAATGATGATATCATTTCAGTAATTAAAAAAAAATGAAATCAAAACATAAATAGCCCTTTTCTTAAAATAAATTCTAATTGCAGTAAGACAAAGCATAGTGCATTCCCTCATCTGTCATATATAGTTTCGTACCCACAGACCATCGGAAATATTGAATTCTGCATTCCTTAAATATCAGGGGGAAATAATCATAACCATAATTTATGTTGGAAAACCATATTCTGTATTTGTCCTATCAGCTGGAAGGTTGTGCAATTTTGTGTCTGCTTATGTCTTTCAGGTCATTATGCATGTCAAACCTGATTTTAATAAATACTCTTTAATAGAATTTAAAGTTCTTATTCAGACTCATATGCTTAATAGTCAAGCCTACTTTTCCCAGCATGTTCGTCATCTTACTTTGATTCCAAAAGTTATGTGATCATTGTTAAACATTTATTCTCTCTTAATTAATTACTTAATTTTTATTTGCTCCTGTGACGTCTTGAGTAGGAATAGTGCAAGTCAAAATATTAAACAGATATAAAAATTAGAAAATTTTCACATAAGGACAATATGGAAATTAACCATGATTTATCATTCAATCTAAGTAATATTTACTACATGTATGACTGATATCGCATAAGTGATTCATGCAGACAATACATAGATATGAACACACTTATACATAAATAAAATGGATATTCACCATATTTCCCTTATTC
Organism: Schistocerca gregaria; assembly: GCF_023897955.1. Taxonomy (NCBI): domain Eukaryota; kingdom Metazoa; phylum Arthropoda; class Insecta; order Orthoptera; family Acrididae; genus Schistocerca; species Schistocerca gregaria. Next base: position 817,387,925 of record NC_064931.1, on the reverse strand, counting down.
AGAAATAATTTCCTTAACCACTACAACCACCTTGTTATGCACTGACAAAGTAATAAATTGGAGGATATAAAATACACTCCTGGAAATGGAAAAAAGAACACATTGACATCAGTGTGTCAGACCCACCATACTTGCTCCGGACACTGCGAGAGGGCTGTACAAGCAATGATCACACGCACGGCACAGCGGACACACCAGGAACTGCGGTGTTGGCCGTCGAATGGCGCTAGCTGCGCACTATTTGTGCACCACCGCTGTCAGTGTCAGCCAGTTTGCCGTGGCATACGGAGCTCCATCGCAGTCTTTAACACTGGTAGCAAGCCGCGACAGCGTGGACGTGAACCGTATGTGCAGTTGACGGACTTTGAGCGAGGGCGTATAGTGGGCATGCGGGAGGCCGGGTGGACGTACCGCCGAATTGCTCAACACGTGGGGCGTGAGGTCTCCACAGTACATCGATGTTGTCACCAGTGGTCGGCGGAAGGTGCACTTGCCCGTCGACCTGGGATCGGACCGCAGCGACACACGGATGCTCGCCAAGACCGTAGGATCCTACGCAGTGTCGTAGGGGACCGCACCACCACTTCCCAGCAAATTGGGGACACTGTTGCTCCTGGGGTATCGGCGAGGACCATTCGCAACCGTCTCCATGAAGCTGGGCTACGGTCCCGCACACTGTTAGGCCGTCTTCCGCTCACGCCCCAACATCGTGCAGCCCGCCTCCAGTGGTGTCGCGACAGGCGTGAATGGAAGGACGAATGGAGACGTGTCGTCTTCAGCGATGAGAGTCGCTTCTGCCTTAGTGCCAATGATGGTTGTATGGGTGTTTGGCGCCATGCAGGTGAGCGCCACAATCAGGACTGCATACGACCGAGGCACACAGTGCCAACACCTGGCATCATGGTGTGGGCACCTCTGGTGATCGTCGAGGGTACACTGAATAGTGCACGGTACATCCAAACCGTCATCGAACCCATCGTTCTACCATTCCTAGACCGGCAAGGGAACTTGCTGTTCCAACAGAACAATGCACGTCCGCATGTATCCTGTGCCACCCAACATGCTCTAGAAGGTGTAAGTCAACTACCCTGGCCAGCAAGATCTCCGGATCTGTCCCCCATTGAGCATGTTTGGGACTGGATGAAGCGTTGTCTCACGCGGTCTGCACGTCCAGCACGAACGCTGGTCCAACTGAGGTGAAAGGTGTAAATGGCATGGCAAGCCATTCCACAGGACTACATCCAGCATCTCTACGATCGTCTCCATGGGAGAATAGCAGCCTGCATTGCTGCGAAAGGTGGATATACACTGTACTAGTGCCGACATTGTTCATGCTCTGTTGCCTGTGTCTATGTGCCTGTGATTCTGTCAGTGTGATCATGTGATGTATCTGACCCCAGGAATGTGTCAATAAAGTTTCCCCTTCCTGGGACAATGAATTCACGGTGTTCTTATTTCAATTTCCAGGAGTGTATGAAGAGAGAACTATGAGGAGAGAGAATAAGATGCCAAGTAACAGGAAAAGAGAAAATGTAGAGTAAAAGAGGAATTACTTGGTTACATTTAGTTGGCATAAGATGAATAAGATGAAGGAGTGCAGTCATGTTTTATTGTTAGTACAGTGGAGTTCATCATAGACAAGGGTAATGTCATGACTGCCCCAAGGAAGTGTGGGAGAACTGCTTTTGTTCTCTCTTTACATAAATGATCTGAATGACAGGGTGAGCAGCAGTCTGCAGCTGTTAGCTGATGATGCTCTAGTGTCGTCATTGAGAGACTGTAGGAGAATACAGAATGACTTAGAATTTCAGTTTGGTTTAATGAATGGCAGCTTTCTCTAAGTGTGAAAAAATGTAAGTTAATGCAGGTGAGAAGGAAAAGCAACCCAGTAATGTTTGAATACAATGTTAGTGGTGTGCTACTTAATATAGTCATGTTGATTAAATATTTAAAATCAATGTTGCAAAGTTACATGAAATGGAATGAGCACATAAGATTGGTATTAGAGAAGACACATGTTAGACTTCACTTTATTGGGAGTGTTCTAGGAAAGTGCAGCTCACTTATAAAAGGAGACTGTGTATAGAACACTAGTGTGACACAATCTTACAAATTCTTTGAGTGTTTGGGATCCCCACCAGGTCAGATTAAAGAAAGACATCAAAGCAATTCAGAGGCATGCTGCTGAATTTGTTACTGGTATGTGTAATCAACATGTGAGTATTATGGAGACACCTCGTGAACTTAAATACGATTCCCAATGGAGATAATTACGTTTTTTTTGTGAAACACTTCTGAGAAAAGTTAGAGAACCGCCCTTTGCAGCTGACATTCGAATGATTCTACTGCCATCAGTGTATATTTTGTGTAAAGACCATGGAGACAAGATAAGAGAACTAAGGGCTCATACAGAGGGGTATAGACAGCAGGTCTTCCCTTACTCCATATGCAAGTGCAACAGGAAATGGAATGACTAGTAGTGGTACAAAGAATCCTTTGCCATGCAGTGTGTGGTGTCCAGATGCGGTGTCTAGATGTAGATGTATATTTATTAAGGTTTTATGATTTCCTTGTTCTCATTAATGTATAACCTGAACCACATTTCTCGAGGTTCTCCTTCCTGATGAGATCTACAAAACAGGATGAATGAATGAATGAATGAATGAATGAATGGGCATGGGGAGCAGGGACAGCAGGAAGTTTCATGAAAGATTAGTTGAAGTCTGTTGATAGAATCTATTATGTGCAATGATGTTAATAACAGAACAGTACATGATGTGTATACATGGTATCGATAAATACCTTCATATCTCACTGGATATTCTCTGTGTGATACCAGACAATACTTATGATTAGTCAAAACACATGAAGAATTTACAATCATCATGCAAATTTTCTGTCAGATTGGAAAAAAAACCTCAGTGGTGAACAGTTCATGTTTATAGGGGACCTAGAAGTTCATCCATTTGGTAAGAGAGATTTTTTGTGACTAATATTTGCCCAGGTCCCTTGTTAATGAAGGTAGTGAGAAGGGTAAACATCAGAAACATACTAGATACCGTCACTGTTTTGGTATTCTTCAGATTTTTCTGGAGGCTGCTGACAGTATCTTATATTGAAAAGTTTTCAAGGTTTTACTGCTATCCTGAACCACTGGTAGGAAGGATGTATGTGTGGAAACAGCATCAGTGTTGGGGGCAGTAAAAGATGGTTTTTTATATATATCAGTGCATTATGCCATATCTCATGACTTGTCGTTTCATAAAACCATCTTTCACTTCCCCCAACACTGATACTGTTTCCTGCACTCTAAGCTTCAACACACATACATCCTTCCTACCAGTGGTTGCGAAAGCTTGAATTTTGTGTGTATGTTTGTGTGTCTATCAACATGCCAGCACTTTCATTTGGTAAGTTACATCATCTTTGTTTTTAGATATATTTTTCCCACATGGAATGTTTCCCTCTATTTTTATATATATGGCTACAGAAGATACGTGAGTGTTTTGAGGTAGCAGTGACATTTTACAGATGTGAAGTAATCCTTTTGGTTGCACTCAGACCATGAGTTCTGCTAAATAGCAAAATGAAGACAGATATTCATGATGCTGTGGTAGCGATTTGAAAACATGTTTTCTATATTGGCATAATAATGTTCCTGTACACAAGGCAAAGACCATTGCATAAAGTGTATTTTGTGGAGTATGGACACAATTTTTCCTTTACAGTATTACTTTCAATAAAAAAGGACACCCTGAAAATGAAATGCTTTAATAGCAGCCGAAGTGTGTTCTAAATATGGCTGCCATCATGGGGATGAAGAACAATAATTGTCCATATGGTTGTGCTCAATTACTGTATGTGGATAATTTGGTAAAGGTGTTTACCGACAAAGATTTGAGTGTAGCATCCTCTTGCTGTAAATGAATCAAAGAACTTCAGTGTTCTTGATCAGTAATATAATTTATGTAAATGTATCATGCTACACTGTTAGTCTAGAATTAAACCAAGGAAAATTCCATGCAGAAGTATTATTATGTTTGCTTACCCTTGACAATTTCAGAATTGTTGTATGTCAATCAGGTTCTATCAATTTTTCCAAACTTCAGCTAGAGTAGAGTTGTAGCTTATACTGTTGAGTGGCAATACAAATTCACCAAGTGCTGAATACAGCAATGCAAGAAGGAGGCAGCGATTTATTTATTTATTTATTTTGCCAGCATGTCCTTCAAAGTAATGTATATCAACATGCCTTCTTTAGATAAACTTAAATTTCTTCTAATATATGGTATCTACCTCAGCATCTATATTAACTAGCTTCCTATGCCTGAAAAACAAATAGAAAAAAAAGATTTGTAAAATGTCTATCATTAAAATAACATTTGTTAATTGGAACAATCATTTTCTATGAGCATTATTAAATATTTATTTATGGTTTACATGATATCCTCACCAATAATGTAATTTTCTTTGGTAGTTAGGATGCTGGAAAATGAAATATCTGATAACTCATTCTGTCTAACTTCATTATTTAATATAATTCCAATAGTTTTGTGGGGAAGAAACACTGTAATGAACCTATATGCCCAACTGAAATGAAGAATGTAACAATATGCTAATGTTGATGAAAAGTGAAAGAATTTGGTATTCAACTGGAGGCAAATAATGTACCCTAAAATTGTCTTAATCTGCATTTTCACTTCATAATTTTGTTTAGAGTGCTGTCTCTTGAACGAAAAATAGCTATAATTGTTTTACTTCTGCTTCATACATTTGTATTTGATTAAAATTGGTTTCAGATGCTTTGGCAGCAAAATATTCCTTGTAGCTATCAATATAAGTTTTAATTAAGTAAACAGTTTGGCTTCTCAGTTATTAAACATACATATACTTCTTTTAAATTAAACAATTACATTTAACTGTGAAGTCAACCTGTGAATGACACACTGGTGTGTTACCACTTTATGTTGAAACTGATTCCTTGCAATAAACTCAAAAGCTCAGGAAAAACTTTGACCATGAATCTGAAAGTGTGAGAGTGAAATAGACATGCAAAATCACACAATTCAGTTTCCAGATTATGTATCTTTATCTGGTTGCATACCATATTGTTGGAGCAGCTTTTATCAACCATGAAAGAAATAGAAACTGAAGAAAAATCAGTTCTTTAGATGTTATGTTAACACAGAAAAACTTTATTTCTTTTTATTTATTTATTTATTTATTTATATTCCTTTTATTTCTGCTCTTGATCTGATGAACATCTTGCAAGAAGCACTGTGAAGCTCACTTTGCTCTGAGCAAGTAACAAGGAACTGACTTGCAAGAATTAGTGATCTCCATTGAATATGCCTCAACTGGTCTCGACTCTGCACCAATGGGGTGAGGGAGTGAGCTAGCCCCTGTCAGCCCCTCTCTGCTTGTATACCACTCCTTACCCAGGATGCACCCCACTCATTGTGTTCTTGGCTCATTCACTGATTTAGCTTGTAGAACTCTTTGCTCATGCACTGAGTCAGTTTGCAGTTAAACCTAATTTCTTCTTGGTGCTATTCTTCATCTGAGTTTGGCTTGTTATGGATATTTTTCAGTACAATAAGAATGGCATGTGTTATTAAATTAATATATTAGTGCATCTGTAAATTACAGAAGACACTACATCCATATTTGTTCTCATTTTAATTTTTTACTATTTCAAACTGCATCTTTGCGTTTTTCCATACAACATAGATTTCAGTGCTGCAGGATGTGAGCCAGTCACATTGTCTTCATTTAGTAGAAATTTGAGTTATATATGGTATCATTTTACTAAACTCGATAAATAAAGAAAAATGCCTTTACTCCCAGCTTCTGGCTCCTCGTTAAACGTGAAGAGACATTTAAAGTCCAAGCATCAACCAGTAATACTGAAAGAGTATTGGTCAGGAAACTGATCAAAATCACAGTCAATTGATGATAATTCACAGATATCCAAGAAATTGTTTCTCACCAACCATTCTCACAGATATCTGCTTACCCTTCATGTGAAGTTCTCCTTCCGAGAACTCAAAGTGAGTATTAATCTGTATCTGTGTCATTGTCATTTGGTTCACAACTAGATGTCAATTTATTTTCTTTTGTAACACCCTCATCTCCAATCAATTTTTGTTTCCAACAACTGATAAGCAAATTTGTCAATGTTATAAAGCCAACCATGTTAAATTAAATTATGGCATTTGATATAGCTTTAAACATTGAAAAATGTTATAAAATTCTCTCATTCCCAGTTATTTGATAAAATAGAAAATAATTCAATAGCCGTAAAGGTGGACAACTATGAATAATACTAGTTTTATGCACTCCCAGCACATTTTGTAGATGAGAATTTTCAAAGTTGTACTTTCTTGAGTGCTTCCAGTCTGGAGAAAGACACATTGCAGAAAATATTTCAAATTGGTTGAAGGCTGTTGTCACCAAATATAATATCAAATCTATCTTAATAGTGTACAATGTTTCAAACATGAAATCAGTTGTCATAGTTTTGAACCTTCCACATATCCCACACTTTGTGTAACACCCAGTACAAAAGCCAATACAGAAAACAATTGATGAGGTCAGAAAAGCAGTTACATTTTTCAAGAAGAGTCTATATGCATTAAGCAAATTTGCTGAAATTCAAGAAAATTAAAAAAAGAACAATTACCAACCAATTACTACTGTAACACTTTGGAATTTTTCTGTTTGGATGGAATTTACTGATACAACCAGTCATCTAACAGTAAGGACCTGCAGCAATTGTTGAACTACATATTCATCTGAAGTGTATTTTCCTACAAGCAGTGATCTCTTAGACTTGTGGGAATCCAGATACCTCCTGTACCCAATAACTCATCAATTGCTTTGAGTATGGTTCTGGATACCACATAGCATATATTTTCAAGAGGAGGACAGATATCCACTGACATAATAAAATAACTCACTTTGAGAAAAAAAACTGGTGAAATTTAAAATCATAACAATGAACAGATTGTTCATCTCAGATACATATATTGCAAAGATGATTGTTAACAACAACTGTAGATGTGGCATCTCAGGTTTTCTTGGTGTAATTCCATAATGATGTTCTCCCAATGTTATGATGAGTTGTTGATTCCATTTTATGCATAAAATAGAAACAACCACTTTGCAGGACACTCAGAAACACATGCTTAAACAACTGTATATAATTTCAGGAGGTAGAAAAGTAATTTTTATTATATTGTAGTTTCATATTATATTTTGTTTTCAATTAAATTGTGAAAAAGTAACAAGAAAGAGATCTATTTTTATAAATTCCTCCTTGATAAAAATATTCAGAATATTTTTGTGATACTGTAGGTAAAATGTGGGACATTTTGCTAATTTTAAAACTAGAAGGAAAATGATTAATCCCCTTTCCATGTTCTTTCAAAACAGGATAAAATAGAAAAAATTCTGGTATGGTGACCATGAACAGAAAAGGCAAGATGCCTTCCTTTTATTTTAGTAAGTGAAAGTTGAGTAGTGAGTCATGAAAATGAGCTACATCATTCCAATGAGTGAGAGGCTCTGATCTGGCCCCTGAAAAGAATGGCTTTATTCATATCTCTCTCTCTCTGTCCATTTGACTATTCCACAACACTGTGAAAATTTTTTTCTCACAAACCTAGCGCACATGGCAAGATCGTAAGACATGGAAACGAGCCACTGTGGTACAACAACTGCGTTAGAAAATTGCTGGGGAAGCAAAGGGAACTTCACAGCAAACATAAACATAGCCAACGCCTTGCAGACAAACAAAAATTACGCAAAGTGAAATGTAATGTGGGGAGGGCCATGTGAGATGCATTCAATGAATTCAAAAGTAAAGTTCTATGTACTGACTTGGCAGAAAATCCTAAGAAATTTTGGTCTTATGTCAAAGCGGTAGGTGGATCAAAACAAAATGTCAAGAAGCTCTGTGACCAAAATGTTACTGAAACAGAGGATGACAGACTAAAGGCCGAAATACTAAATGTCTTTTTCCAAATCTGTTTCACAGAGGAAGACTGCACTGTAGTTCCTTCTCTAGATTTTCACACAGATGACAAAATGGTAGATATCGAAATAGATGACAGAGGGATAGAGAAACAATTAAAATCGCTCAAAAGATGAAAGGCCGCTGGACCTGATGGGATACCAGTTCGATTTTACACAGAGTACACGAAGGAACTTGCCCCCCTTATTGCAGCAGTGTACTGTAGGTCTCTAAAAGAGTGTAGCGTTCCAAAGGATTGGAAAAGGGCACAGGCCATCCCCATTTTCAAGAAGGGACATAGAACTGATGTGCAGAACTATAGACCTATATCTCTAACATCGATCAGTTGTAGAATTTTGGAACACATATCATGTTTGAGTATAATGACTTTTCTGGAAACTAGAAATCTACTGTGTAGGAATCAGCATGGGTTTTGAAAAAGACGATCGTGTGAAACCCAGCTAATGCTATTCGTCTGGGAGTACGCATTAGAAGTGATTTAAAATTGAATGATCATATAAAGTTGATCATTGGTGAAGCAGATGCCAGACAGACTCATTGGAAGAATCCTAAGGAAATGCAATCCAAAAACAAAGGAAGTAGGTTACAGTACGCTTGCTCGCCCACTGCTTGAATACTGCTCAGCAGTGTGCTATCCATACCAGATAGTGTTGATAGAAGAGATAGAGAAGATCCAACGGAGAGCAATTTAGTAATTGCGATAGCGTTATGGAGATGATAGATAAACTCCAGTGGAAGACTCTGCAGGAGAGACGCTCAGTAGCTCGGTACAGGCTTTTGTTAAAGTTTTGAAAACATACCTTCACCGAAGAGTCAAGCAGTACATTCCTCACTCCTATGTATATCTAACAAAGAGACCATGAGGATAAGGTCAGAGAGCTTAGAGCCCACACAGAGGCATACTGACAATCCTTCTTTCCACAAACAATACCAGACTGGATTAGAAGGGAGAAACGATAGAGATACTCAAGGTACCCTCCACCACACACTGTCAGGTGGCTTGCGGAGCATGGATGTAGATGTAGATGTAGATAGTACACTAGTACATATGGGCATTAGTGAAAAAATAAAGCAAACAAGACATGGAAATTTCTATAGGACACAATTACATACAAATTAACGTGGGAAATTAACACACTAAAATTATGTAACGATAAAAATGGACACAGTGGGAGGAATTCCCATAGCATATGGTAGCCTCAAAAAACTGAAGGTTTAGTGAGTGGCAAAAAATGAATCATAAATGTCAAGAATTATACACAGTTGTACCGTACCTATCAAATACAAAAAAACAAAACTTATGAATAAGCTCATGATGGACTACTGCAATGAGGCAGTATGTGGCACAGGTCCATGAACATTATTCAGGTGAACTGTGCAGTACAGATTCACTGATATTGTCTTCTCTGCAGCTGTACATGTCCAGGATACCATACCTGCACCTGATGGCAAGTCCTGTCTTCCCACCGACAGAATATAAAAGATACCCACTATATAACACTAACTTGCACGAGTGATCATCAGAAATTCAGCATCAGCATGGGAAGCAGTTGTCAGGCAGCTCTTTTTGTCACATGGTTCTCTCCAGCAAAATCCCAAGGCTGCTGCAAGGCAGTGCATGATGGAGAGAGACTCCACTACCTCAGTCCACGTTCTTGTGATTGATCCACATGGTCTGCTGTTTTCATGGTGGGTGGCAAGCACACATGCACTGTAGCATGTCAGCACAACACTATTACTGATATCTAATTTAAAAATTGTTGCGTTGAACACACAGTGTTCCTTCATTTGTTCAGTACAGCCAACAAAATGAGATTCTACAGGCATAAGATTAGATTAGATTAATACTTGTTCCATAGATCATGAATACGATACTTCGTAATGATGTGGAACGTGTCAGGTTAATAAAAGATGTCTGTACAAGATATTACATTACACAAAATATTTCATGACACTAATGTTAATAAAATGTGGACTGCTTCACAATTTTGCATGCCATCCTTGCGCAGGGGCCATGCTAATCTTCTTTGTATTGTTCTAATTTTAGTATATGTACCACTGAAGCGAGTACAGTTTGTGTTGGCATTACTAGGCCACCTATGACTTGCAGCCTAGAGCAATGAGCAGAAGCTCTAAAGAAAAAGAAAGAAACTAAATTGAAAATGTTTTGGTTGGAAGTACCATTAATATTGATGAAATGTAGGTAAAAATTTGTCACAAGATATAAATATTTGTGAATTAGGAGTTTTATATGTTTGTACATTGTGTAAAAATTTAGTCACAGTACCGCACTTGAACCAAATCAGACTATGAATAGAATGTATTTGGAGGTTAACAATGTAAGAATGACCTTGATTTTACAGATATATGGTTCTTATTTGGAGTGAAACTCCAGTGTCATGTTCTTGAGTAAAGGAGGCAAGAGAGTTGCAAAATACATGCATGGAAAATGCATATTAAGTAAAAGTAAATACTCTTAAAATTTGTTAGTATTATCAATGTTGAATTTAATTGTTGAGTACTGTCAAAAGCACCCAGTATAACATCTGGACTTCAGTGATTGGTAAAAAGTAGACATGTGTAAAGAAATGTATTTACATTTGGGGAACTAACTAGTTGGTAACATTTTATGTAATGTTCTCATTTCAAGAGAGATAAAGTGCAACAGGGTTACAGAAAAATGGCTGTCATCATTGTTGTATTGAAATATAAAGACAAGTGTCATATATTTACTTTTTACAGAGAAAGTGAACTCTGGCTTTTAACTTTTTAGGCACACTATTCATTTGCCAGAAGCAATGGGGGCATCTGAGACCTTATCAGCATCTATATTTAATGTTTATTAACGATGGTATGATTATAAGTGAAACACAAGCTTGAACTATACAATAATGGAATTGGAAAACAGCTGTAACCTTTTCAAAATATTCCTCACAAGATTCAGTTGGGTTGTACACTCCAACACAGAGTCAGTTCAGCATTTTTTCGTTAGACATAAAGTATCATTGTAAGATTTATCTTTTCCTGTGTATTTTGGATGAAGTGCATATCATCAAAAAAGTCAGTACTTTCGTTATTGTGTAACTATTTTAATCAATGTGATTCAATAGGGCAAAGAGAATTTAAAACACTAGGATTGATACATCTTCCTAAGAATAACTTTGAAAATTACCACAAAAGACTGCACACCAGTGGCAGAAGAGGGGTTTTTGCCAGTTGACCCATCATTAGCTGCATGCCTGAGCTACAAGTTGGGCTTGTAAATTGCAGACTCCACTCACATGCATTTGGAAGCGATGATTTAACAGTATGAGAGTTTCTCACAAGCATGACACTCACATGTTGCAGAGGACAGAGAAGAAAACTTTCATGGAAGTTCATGACACCTCACCATATTAATAAGTTTCACAAACCTTGATTATGGAGCATTTCTGCATTATTGTCACCCCCATGACCCTCTCCACAGAATCTGAATTCAAAGATGTCAGCACCCAACTGTAAACCGTCACTTAGAGTGACCAATAATTTAACCCTTAACTGCTCTAGTGGGGTCCTAGAGAACCCCAGGCAATGTGAACAGAACAACAGATGGTGCCTGTGTTCTCGGTAGTCCTCAGTGAAGTGATGCCATTTAATGTGGAATGTTGGCTGTGGTGTTTCTGGTAATATTTTGTGAGATAAAGAGAAAGAGGTTTCAGAATACCCCACCAGAGTCTTAATGTAAGTATTTTTTCATTATCTAAATTAGTGTTTTACATGACTGAAGTCTTAGAGTACTTCAAAATGAGGAAAATTTCAATGATAACATCAGTTTTTAAGGTTATGTATGTGTACATTATTTTCAGAATGGCATCATCAAAGTCATTAACAGATGTCGAGTTGGAAAGAATAGTGACTGATCCTGCATTTTTGCAATCTGATGAGGAGGGCACAGCAGATGAGAATGAATTTATACTAAGTGATCATGATTCCACCTCTGAATTCACACCAGAAAGTAGTTGTGAAGAATCAGATGAAAAGATGCGTGTTAGGCCTTCTGCTGACAAATATTTTTTTGGAAAAAAGCAGTGCAATCAGTGGTCAAAAGAAGCTCCTCCTACATCTCATACCCATTCTCACAATATAGTTAGTTGACTTCCAGGCACTAGACTTAAAGCAAAAATGCTTGATTCCACTGACATATTATCTGCTTCGAAATTGTTCATTACTGCAGATCGTAACTGTTGTCTGCTTCACGTCTGCTGTGCAACAAGCTTCATTAATTTAAGTATTAACTGTATTTTTATTACTTCTCCCTTCTTCTTCCGTGTGTTTTAGCTTTTAGGAAGCTTTAATTGTTGAGCGCTAGTAATAGTGTTCCATACTTTTTGTGTTTGTTTTGAATACAGTCAGAGAGAGTCCCTTTAGTCAGCCATAGTCCCAGTAGTGCTAGTGTTTGTTTTCAATACAGTCCAGAGACAGGTAGTGCTATTTTCATTGTTCTCTACAAGAAGTGTCTAGCAACCACAGTTTAGTCAACAATCAGCCGCCTTTAGAGAATTAGCAGTCTAGTTAAAAGTTGGTTAACTCTCTACAGTAAATAGATTTTTTAGGATGGGTAGGATGTGTGACTCCTGTGTACAGACGCAGGAAGAGCTGGCCACTGTTCGCGAACAGCTGAACATGTTGATGGCCGTGGTCAGCCGTCTTCAGGCTGCTGCCTCAGAGTGTGGCGGCAGTGGGGAGTCTGGTGCATCGCATGGTACACCCTAGGTGTTACATGCTTCACCCACTGTCCCTGCTGTCGAGACATCTTCGCGGGTACCGGGTGCGGTTGGGCCACCCTCTCCCCAAGGGGAGTGGCGGGTTCAGTGGTGGTCGCGGCGCATGAGGCGGAGGATCAATGTGGAGGCTGGCCATGTGGCATCGCCCGCTCTGCCTGTGAGTGGACATGTGGCCGCTCCTTCAGCAAGGTCCTGGGGGCCTCATCCGAGATGTGGAGGAGGCCCTGCCGGTGGTGATAGAGAGCGCTGGGTGCACCCGACTGCAAATTGTTGCTCATGTCGGCACCAATGACTCTTATCGTCTGGGTTCAGAGGTCATCCTCAGTTTGTACAGGTGGTTGGCGGAATTGGTGGAGGCAGAAAGCCTCGCTCGTGGGCTGGAATCTGAGCTAACTATTTGTGGTATCGTTCCCAGAACCGATCGCAGTCCTCTGGTTTGGAGCCGAGTAGAAGGCTTAAACCAGAGGCTCAAACGATTCTGCGGAGATCTGGGGTGCAAATTTCTCGACCTCCGCTATCAGGTGGAGAAACGTAGGGTCCCCCTGAATAGGTCAGGTGTGCACTACACGCCGGAAGTGGCTACAAGGGTAGCGGAGTACGTGTGGAGTGCACATGTGGGTTTTTTAGGTTAGAGAATTCCCTCCCTAGGCCTGACAAGACGCCTCCTGAGACACAGCAAGGTAGGAGTAGGCAAAAATGCAACACGGAATAACAATATTAATGTGCTAATAGTAAACTGCAGGAGCATCTATAGAAAGGTCCCAGAACTGCTCTCATTAATAAACGGTAACAATGACCATATAGTACTAGGGACAGAAAGTTGGCTGAAACCAGACGTAAACAGTAATGAAATCCTAAACTCAGATTGGAATGTCTACCGCAGAGACAGGCTGGACGTGAAGGGGGCGGAGTGTTTATAGCGATAAGAAGTGCTATAGTATCGAAGGAAATTGACGTAGTTCCCAAATGTGAAATAATTTGGGTGATGGTCACGGTTAAAGCAGGCTCAGACATGGTAATTTGATGTCTCTATAGGCCCCCTGGCTCAGAAGCTGTTGTGGCTGAGCACCTGGAGGATAATTTGGAAAATATTTCAAGTAGATTTCCCCATCATGTTATAGTTCTGGGTGGAGATTTTAATTTGCCGGATATAGACTGGGAGACTCAAACGTTCATAACATGTGGCAGGGACAAAGAATCCAGTGAAATATTTTTAAGTGCTTTATCTGAAAACTACCTTGAGCAGTTAAACAGAGAACCAACTCGAGGTGATAACATATTAGGCCTTCTGGTGACAAACAGACCCGAACTACTTGAAACAATTAACGCAGAACAGGAAATCAGCGATCATAAAGCAGTTAATGCATCGATTTCAGCCTTAAATAGAAATATTAAAAAAGGTAGGAAGATTTTTCTGTTTAGCAAATGTGACAAAAAGCAGATTACAGAGTACCTGATGGCTCAACACAAAAGTTTTGTCTCATGTACAGATAGTTTTGAGGAACAGTGGGCAAAGTTCAAAACCATCGTACAATATGCGTTAGATGAGTATGTGCCAAGTAAGATCGTAAGAGATGGAAAAGAGCCACCATGGTACAACTGTTGCGGAAGCAAAAGGAACTTCATAGCAAACATAAACATAGCCAAAGCTTTGCAGACAAACAAAAATGATGCGAAGTGAAATGTAGTGTGAGGAGGGGCTATGCGAGAGGCGTTCAATGAATTCAAAAGTAAAGTTCTATGTACTGACTTGGCAGAAAATCCTAAGAAACTTTGGTCTTATGTCAAAGCAGTAGGTGGATCAAAACAAAATGTCCAGACACTCTGTGACCAAAATGTTACTGAAACAGAGGATGACAGACTAAAGGCCGAAATACTAAATGTCTTTTTCCAAAGCTGTTTCACAGAAGAAGGAAGACTGCATTGAAGTTCCTTCTCTAGATTGCCGCACAGATGGCAAAATAGTAGATATCGAAATAGATGACAGAGGGATAGGGAAACAATAAAAATCGCTCAAAAGAGGAAAGGCCGCTGGACGTGATGGGATACCAGTTCGATTTTACACAGAGTATGCGAAGGAACTTGCCCCCCCTTCTTACAGCGGTGTACCGTAGATCTCTAGAAGACCGTTGCAATCCAGAGGATTGGAAAAGAGCACAGATTATCCCCGTTTTCAACAAGGGACATCAAACAGATGTGCAGGACTATAGACCTATATCTCTAACATCGATCAGTTGTACAATTTTGGAACACATATTATGTTTGAGTACAATGACTTTTATGGAACTAGAAATCTACTCTGTAGGAATCAGCATGGGTTTTGAAAAAGATGGTCGTGTGAAATGCAACTCGCGCTATTTGTCCATGAGACTCAGAGGGCCATAGACACGGGTTCCCTGGTAGATGTCGTGTTTCTTGACTTCCGCAAGGCATTCGATACAGTTCCCCACAGTCCTTTAATAAACAAAGTAAGAGCATATGGCCTATCGGACCAATTGTGTGACTGGATTGAAGAGTTCCTAGCTAACAGAACGCAGCACGTCATTCTCAATGGAGAGAAGTCCTTCGAAGTAAGAGTGATTTCAGGTGTGCCGCAGGGGAGTGTCTTGGGACCGTTGCTATCCACAATATACATAAATGACCTTGTGGATGACATTGGAAGTTCACTGAGGCTGTTTGCAGATGTTGCTGTGGTGTATTGAGAGGTTGTAACAATGGAAAATTGTACTGAAATGCAGGAGGATCTGCAGCGAATTTAAGCATGGTGAAGGGAATGGCAATTGAATCTCAATGTAGACAAGTGTAATGAGCTGCGAATACATAGAAAGATAGATCCCTTATCATTTAGCTACAAAATAGCAGGTCAGCAACTGGAAGCAGCTAATTCCATAAATTATCTGGGAGTACGCATTAGGAGTGATTTAAAATGTAATGATCATATAAAGTTGATCGTCGGTAAAGCAGATGCCAGACTGAGATCCATTGGAAGAATCCTATGGAAATGCAATCTGAAAACAAAGGAAGTAGGTTACAGTATGCTTGTTCACCCACTGCTGGTATACTGCTGAGTAGTGTGGGATCCGTACCAGAGCAGTGTGGGATCCGTACCGGAGCAGTGTGGGATCCGTACTCGATAGGGTTGATAGAAAAGATAGAGAAGATCCAATGCAGAGCAGCGCACTTCATTACAGTATCATTTAGTAATTGCGAAAGCATTATGGAGATGATAGATAAACTCCAGTGGAAGACTCTGCAGGAGAGACGCTCAGTAGCTCAGTACAGGCTTTAGTTAAAGTTACGAGAACATACCTTCACCGAAGAGTCAAGCAGTATATTCCTCCCTCCTATGTATATCTCATGAAGAGACCATGAGGATGAAATCAGAGAGATTAGAGCCCACACAGAAGCGTACCGACAATCCTCCTTTCCATGAACAATACGAAACTGGAATAGAAGGGAGAAATAATAGAGGTACTCAAGGTACCCTCCGCCACACACCGTCATGTGGCTTGCGGTGTATGGATGTAGATGTAGATTTATTACAGTACAACTAATACTAACCAATATATAGCATAAGAAGTGGATATACAATTAATACGCCATAACTGTAACAAATATCTTGGTCCTGTCTACTTCAACAAATTACCTGAAAATGCCTACACAGTTCCAGTAAATAAATTTAAAACTAGTGTTTCAAGGTTGACAAAAAGTAAAGTAATTTACTCTGCTCAAGATTTCCTTGAGTATGTGACAGTTGACTCACTTCCCTTATGAGAATGAACAATAAGTTAAATGCAAACTATACATATGCCACATTGTGAAACTATTTCATTACTGTTCCATGTACTTATTGTTGATTATCTGTTTGATTATTTATTTGTCATTCACTGAACTATGTAATTAATTTATCTTGTAATTGATCTGTTAGGAAACTTTTTGTTGTCATTGACATTTGCATAAACATGTATTGTATCCATCTTGGATTGTTACATTGTATGGTTCAAATGGCTCTGAGTACTATGGGACTTAACATCTGTGGTCATCAGTCCCCTAGAACTTAGAACTACTTAAACCTAACTAACCTAAGGACATCACACACATCCATGCCCGAGGCAGGATTTGAACCTGCGACTGTAGCAGTCCCGCGGTTCCGGACTGAGCGCCTAGAACTGCGAGATCACCGCGGCCGGCAGTTTTACATTGTAGTTAATGACATTTGTTCACGTTTATAGTATTACTATTGTTAATATTGTGTTAACACTGATGAAACCAATTGCATATAAATATGCCCAAAGGTGGAATAAAACGTTTGTAATTATTTGTATTTACCCTCACTTGTTTTGGTAGAGGTTTTAATCAATTTCATATTAATTACTTTTTTCTACTTTCCCACTCTGCCTGCTAGTTCTGTGGACATTATTATGCATACAGACAAAACTTTCCCTGCAGCATATTAATTTGGACCTAATTGTTTTTGAAATTGAGAGTGGCTGTGCACTTAAATTTGAGTGCGTAATTTGAAAAGAAATTATATCTTTACAAGTATCTTTCATGCCAAAGAACTGAATAATTATTCAATCAGTTACTCTCTCTTACATTTGAAATACAATTTTCATAAAACAAAAAATTTTGCTAAAAGTTTGATTGATATAAAATTGCTTACTCCTCAGAGTAATAAAATTCTTTTACTCTTATAAATAGCTTGGATGAATTTTGTTTGAAATTTTCTGAGTTTTGTGATACACTTCTTGTTAGCTAATACTACAATAGTTTTCTTAAGGACTAGAAATAATATTCTCCAATGTTATAGTCCTCAAAATAAAGAGAAGCTGCCACAGAAAGGCAATTGGCACCTATCACAAAAGACACATAAAATATTGACCAGATGGAAGAAGAACTGAACTCTTTTTCAGCAAGTGATGACCAGGCATTTTGACTATGAACTACATGCAAAGTGATGCTAACACCTTCAGACTGATTGTAACACTTCTGGTCAAATCACTACATATTCTGCACTCACTGTTAAATTCTAAATTCTATTATTTAATTTCCAGTGCTATCTATAATACATATCACTGGTATGATGATACTTTGCCACTATAACCTAACATGGGCATTGACAGGGAGAAAGCGCAGCCAAAATTTGTGAGGAGGCTGTACATGCTGAGAATGCCTCATGTGGGACTTAGCAATTTTCTATGCAAACAGTTTTCTTTTTGTTGACTGTACAGTAATCTGAAGTGTGGTGAGGATTAATTGCTGGGTGTGCCACTGAGGATGTGTACCCAAATTTAACCCTGTACAGAATGATGTTTTTTAGTGTATAACTTAAATGAATGGTGCAATTCAGCCATTTCATGCATGTATTTACTTACATTTCTGCAGGCAATTTATATGGGTGGTACACGGAGCCCTGTAATAAACACACAATCATCACTTAGAAATTTCCCACTCAGATGTTTACAATCAAAGACTCATAAATGGTAAGACAGACATTATTTAAACTGCTAAGGTACTACAACAATGATAATTAAATATTTTTACATGAAAATATTTGTCTCATAGCACGTACTGAATAATATGACTGGCTGATGCTTCATGGTCATCCAATAATATTAAGAGACTAAATTTTTTCACTTACTGGTAATTCTTTATATTAATAAAACAAACATTCAGAATGAGAAATGTCAAAGAAATTTTGTTATTACTTTCCAGATTATCATTTAGCAGCCTGTTACTATGTACTATGCCATGAATGAAACTTTCTAGTACTGAATGCAAGTCCATTCCATATCCCTTGTCCATTTTAGGTAATACATGAAGATCATTCACAAGATTGTGAAATGACTGCTCAGTGTTCTTAATGTGGGTAATTATTGCTAATTGTTTCTGTGCCAGCACTTTAGTGTTCATAGATTTTTTAAAGTGTTAACCAATTTGTAAGTATTACCCACTGTTTGTAAATGCCTACTTGTATGTATTTATCTGTTTATGAGGTTTTGTCTTAAATGTGTGTTGCAGTTTGTCATATGTTGCGAAAGTAATGCCAGTTTTTTTAAAATATTTGCTATTATGTAGGAAAGTTTACTTGTAAATGGCATGCAAGCGATGTTTCATTTTCTTCATAGTTATTGGTTTATTAGTTGTTTTTTTTCTGTGTGAAATTGCCAGTAAGTATGTCATCACACCCATTTACTGAAGCTGTTTGCTTGATCATACTGAGTGCATTGTGATATGCATATTTATACAGTAGTATATTACTGGTTGTGTTAACTAGATTGCTGTATATGAAGGTGTGTGTTGTTGCTGTTTTTCTGTGGGCTCTTGTGTTCTTTGTTGATTTACAGGTGTCTGTTTTTTATTCAACAGTAGATTTTACTGTTCTGTTCCGTCTACTAACAAGGGAACCTCCCCATTGCACCCCCCTCAGATTTAGTTATAAGTTGGCACAGTGGATAGGCCTTGAAAAACTGAACACAGATCAATTGAGGAAACAGGAAGAAGTTGTGTGGAACTGTGTAAAAATAAGCAAAATATACAAACTGAGTAGTCCATTGGCAAGACAGGCAACATCAAGAAGATTGACAGCTGAGGACCGCCGTGGTCCCGTGGTAACGTGAGCAGCTGTGGAATGAAAGGTCCTTGGTTCAAATGTTCCATTGAGTGAAAAGTTTAATTTTTTATTTTCAGTTTATGTGACAAACTCTTATGTCTTCATCACTTTTTTGGGAGTGATTATCACATCCACAAGAAAACCTAAATCAGGCAAGGTAGAAGAATCTTTTTACCCATTCGCCAAGTGTACAAGTTAGGTGGGTCGACAACATATTCCTGTCATGTGACACACATGCCATCACCAGTGTCATATTGAACATATCAGATTTGTTTTCCTGTTCAGGAATCGGTTGACCTATGACCTTGCGATCAAATGTTTTCGGTTCCCATTGGAGAGGGGCGTCCTTTCGTCTACTAATCACACGGTTTTGCGATGCGGTCGGAAAACACAGACACTAATTACAGTGAACAGAGACATCAATGAACGAACAAACAGATAATAACTATGCAAAAATAAAGAAAGTAAACTTTTTGCTCAAGGGAAGACTTGAACCAAGGACCTCTCGTTTCGCAGCTGCTCACACTACCATGTGACCACGGCGCCCCTGAGCTCATGTTATCCGTGATGTTGCTTATCTTGCCCATGGACTACTCAGTTTGTATATTTTGCTTATTTTTTCACAGTTCCACACAACTTCTTCCTGTTTTCTCAATTGATCTGTGTTCAGTTTTTCAAGGCCTATCCACTGTGCCAACTTATAACTAAATCTGAGGGGGGTGCGATGGGGAGTTTTTTTTTTTTTTTGCATCTGGTGGACAATATATATATTGGTAACTGTACATGTTAAGTTTCAGCACATTGCAGAGGATATTCACCACATTCCCCACAAATAAGATATTGTCCATTAACCACTGCAACCATCTTGTTATGCACTGAAAAAGTACTAAATCAGAGGAAATAAAATATGAAGAGCAAACTATGAGGGAGACAGAGTAAGATGGCAAGGAACAGGAACAGGAACAGGGAAAATGTAGAGTAAAAGAGGAGTTACTTGGTTACATTTAGCTGGCATAAGATGAATAATATGAAGGAGTATAATGATGTTTTATTGTTAGTATAGTGGTTTTCATCATAGGCAACGATATTGTCAGGAGTGCCCCAAGGAAGTGTGGGAGAACTGCTTTTGTTCTCTCTTTACATAAGTGATCTGAATGATAGGGTGAGCAGCAGTCTGCTGCTGTTTTTTGATGATGCTGAGTGTACAGAAAAGTCCCATCATTGAGTGACTGTAGGAGGATACAGAATGACTTAGAATTTATATTTGGTGAAGAGAATGACACCTTTCTCTAAATGTGGAAAAATGTAAATTAATGCAGATGAGAAGGAAAAGAAAGCCAGTAATGTTCAAATACAATATTAGTGATGTGCTACTTGATTTAGTCATGTTGATTAAATGTCTAAGCTGAATGTTGCAAAGCTACATGCAATGGAATGAGCACATAAGATTGGTATTAGAGAAAGCACATGTTAGACTTCACTTTATTGGGAGAGTTCTAGGAAAGTGTACCTCACTTATAAAGGAGATTGTGTATAGAACACTAGTGTGACACAATCTTATGAGCTGTTTGAGTGTTTGGGATCCCCACAAGATCAGATTATAGAAAGACATCAAAGCAATTCAGAGGCATGCTGCTGAATTTGTTACTGGTATGTGTAATCAACATGTGAGTATTATGGAGACAGCTTGTGAACTCAAATAGGAATCCCAGGGGAGATACTGACATTCTTATTGTGAAACATTTCTGAGAAAAGTTAGACAACCACCCTTTACAGCTGACATCTGAATGATTCTACTACCATTGATGTAAATTTTATGAAAGAAACATAAGGGCTCACAAAGAGGTGTATAGACAGCAGGTTTTTCCTTACTCCATATTCAAGTGTAACAGGAAATGGAATGACTAGTAGTGGCACAAAATACCCTTTGCGATGCACTGTGTGGTGTCCTCCTGAGTCTGTGTGTCTAGATGTAGATGTATATTTATTAAGTATTTATGATTTCCATGTTTTCATTGATGTATAACCTGACCCATTCCACATTTCTCAAGGTTCTCCTTCCTGATGAGATCTACGGAACAGGGTGAATTAATGAATGGATGAATATGGGGAGCAGGGATGGCAGAAAAATTAGTGAAAGATTATGTTAAGTCTGTTGATAGAATCTATTATGTGCAGTGATGTAAATAACAGAACAATACATGATGTCTATATGTGGTATCACCAAATACCTTCATACACTGGTGTGTGTGTGTGTGTGTGTGTGTGTGTGTGTGTGTGGAGAATGGTATTTACCTGAGTGTTTTAAGGTGGTAGTGATATTTCGTGGATGTGAAGTAATGCTTTTGTTGCACTCAGACCATGAATTCTGCTAAGTAGCAAAATGAAGATATATTTATGATGCTGTGGTATCAGTTTAGGAATATGTTTTCTATATTCGTGTAATAATGTTCCTGTACACAAAAAACCATTGCATCAAGTGTATTTTGTGGACTATGGACACAAATTTTCCTTTACAGTATTACTTCCAAAGAAAAAGTACACGGTGAAAATTAAATGCTTTAATATTGGCCAAAGGATGGTCCATACAAAATTACTTATATAGTTGATCATCATGGGGATGAAGAAAAATGGATGTCCATAGGGCTTTACTCAATTACTGTATGTAAATAATTTGGTGAAGGTATTTATAGACAAAGATTTGAGTATAGTGTCCTGTTAGTGTAGATGAGTCAAAGAAGTTTTGTGTTCTTTGTCGGTAATATAATTTATATAATTGTATCATGCTGTACAGTTAAATATTGTGAAAAATTCCACCCAGAAGAAGTAATAATGTTTTCTTACCCTCCATAGTCTCAGGATTGTTGTATGTCACAATCAAGTTCACTCCAGTTTTCCAAACTTCAGCTAGAGTTGAATTGTAGCTTACGCTGTTGAATGGCGATATAAAGTGGCCAAGTACTGAATATACCATTGAAAGAAGCAGGCAGCGATTGCCAGCAGGCCCTTCAAAGTCATGTATATCAAGGACGATTATCTCAGAATGTGCCTTCTTCAGATAAGCTTTAATTTCTTCTAATATATCTCTCACAGCATCAACATTAACTATTTGCCTATATCTGAAAAACAAATATAGGTGTTTCATTGAAGACAATATTTGTAAAATATCTACCTTTAGAGAAAATTTGTTGGCTAGTACAACTATTCTCTAAGTACAGTATTTCTTCATGGTTTTTGTGAACTCCCCACCAAACAATGTATACTTATTTTCAGTGGTAGTTTGAACATAGGGAAATGAAGTATCTGCTATCTCATTCTGTCTAACTTCATTATTTAATAGAATTCCAGTATGTTTGTGGTGAAGAAACACTGCAATGAGCCTATACTCCCAACTGAAATGAAGAGTGTGACAATCTGCTTGTTGTAATACTAATGTTGATGAAAAGTGAAAGAATTTATTGGTATTTGAGTGGAGGCAAATAATGTAGCCCTAAACTTGTTTTACTCTGCACTTCCACTTTATAACTTTGGTTAGAATGATGTCTATTGAATGAAAAGTAGTTATAATTGCTTTACTTCTGCTTCATATATTTGTATTTGCTTATAATTGGTTTCAGAAATTTGGGCAGCAAAATAGTCCTTGCAGTCATCAATATAAGATTTAATTAAATAAGCAGTTTGGCTTCTCAGTTAGTAAATATACATATATTTCTTTTAAATCAAACAATTATATTTAACTGTGAAGTGAACCTGTGAATGATACACTGATAGCTAATAGCAAAATCACTACAAAACAACAAATGCAGAATAATAAATCAATGTAAGAAAACACAGATGTTGAACAGTTTGCCATTCACTGTGAGTTACAGTATCGTTGGCATGCCATGAAAGGTCCCTTTCCTCCATGCTGTAAAAAAAATGTACTTAGCCATCACTCACATGATCCAGATGATTTGAAATACAAATGATTCAGGTACATGACATAACTCTGGCACTAGCATTTAAAGAAAAATTGGCCATGATAAAACTATTGCACTCCAGCATTCGTGAAATAGGTTTTAGTTGTCACCAGTCTAGTTTAGACCCATGAGCAAATGTTAAACAACTTGCTGATGATAACACTTACACAATAAGATTGGGCTCAGATTATCTCCTGGACGGGAAGGAATACAGTGTTTACAGTTACTACTTGATCATGAATTCAAAAGTGTGAGAGTAAAATAGACATGCATAATCAAATACTTTAGTTTCCAGTGTCATAGTGTGATTTATTTTAACAAACATTGCCAAGTGTGTTTCTTCAAACAGCATCAGACTATCAGCTTCACTGTCTAGTGTAAGTCTGCAACTGAAAAGCCATAGTTTTCTACATAAGATTAAAATAATTATGTATAAAAATCTGAAAAACTAATAAAGCTCTGTGCTTGTAAAAGAAGACATAATTGCATTTTCATAGTAATATTCTGCAGATAATAAATAATTCTGCTAATCACTATGGATAACAATACTTGTTGAACTCTACCACTGGTAAACACCAAAAATATCACCACCATTCTGTATTTCTGAGGCTGTTAGAAAATCCTGCCTGTTTCAGAAGAGGGTCTACAACTGGTCCAATATCACCCTGTGAAAATGTTCAGCATTTAGACAATAAGAAGTGTGAATATGAACTGATATTTCCTTAGCCTTAGTCAAGTGGAATTTCCAATCATTCCAGCCCTCTACCACTACCAGAACTTTTCTAAAATTGCAGCACTTTTGCAAGACATTTTGTGTTATGTTTCTGATCTAATCTTCAAAGAAAATGGAAAACATTCTGTCATTTATCCCAGTCAGTTTCAGGAACAGAATGCAGTGTGCTTTGTGAAGGTTAGGGTAGGTGAAATCTAGAAGGCTGACTATCCCACCATTCACAGGGACTGATCACACCCAGTACAAAAGTTCACATTTTGCATATCCTTATGCCAATGACATCTAAGAACATGTCTGAAGGTACAATGATATCTCACACAAAACTTAATGTACATTAGACAACATCTGAAATTAAATTTCAGTTAGGGCAATTTACTGCTGTCAAAACCTGAAACAGTACGATCACATACCAATAGCAGCAAATGACATACCAATAGCAGCAAATTTAAAACTTGTCAGGGAAAGCATTGGTGTTGTTTGCCCACTCATTCATGAAGACTGCTGTAATATGGTTACTCAGTTTCAGGAACTAGAGATGAGAGATTTTCTTATGAACTGATTGAAAGAGTTAGATTCTTCTATGGAGTGAGTGATCACTGAATCAAAAAAAGTGGCAGTAGCTCTTCAGACCCAAAATGTCTCTCCAACAACATCAGTGAGCTGAACAAACACTGCAGGGCAGGCCACTGCAACTGTTTCTCAAGCAATATGCTGAATTCATCACTGTGGTGTAGACATAGATCATTATAGTAAGAAAGTCTCTCAAACTGCAGAAAAATACGCTTTACATGATGTGTATTTTTTTCATTTGCATACCTTATTGTTGTGAACAGCTTTCACCAACCACGAAAACAATAGGCAGCTCGTTTTGTATTATCACGTTATAGGGGAGAGAGTGTGGCAGATATGATACACGAGTTGGGATGGAAGTCATTACAGCATAGACGTTTTTCGTCACGGCGAGACCTTTTTACGAAATTTCAGTCACCAACTTTCTCTTCCGAATGTGAAAATATTTTGTTGAGCCCAACCTACATAGGTAGGAATGATCATCAAAATAAAATAAGAGAAATCAGATCTCGAACAGAAAGGTTTAGGTGTTCGTTTTTCCCGCTCGCTGTTCGGGAGTGGAATAGTAGAGAGACAGTGTGATTGTGGTTCGATGAACCCTCTGCCAAGCACTTAAATGTGAATTGCAGAGTAGTCATGTAGATGTAGAATAGAAAGTGAAGAACCCTCAGTTCTTCAGAATGTTATGTTAACACAGTAAAAACTTTTTTATTTCTTTTTATTTATTTATTTATATTTCTTTTATTTCTGCTCTTGATCTGATAAACATCTTACAAGAAGCACTGTGCAGCTCGCCTGGGTGTGAGAAAGCAACTAGCAACTGACTCACAAGAACTAATGTTCTCCATTCACCATGCCTCAGCTGCTCTTGACTACGCACCAATGGGGTGAGGGAGTGAGCTAGCCCCACTGTCAGCCCCTCTCTGCTTGTCTGTCACTCCTGACTCCACACAGAGCAGATTCCAAGGTGACTCAGGAAGCACCCCACTCATTGTGTTCTTAGCTCTTTCACTGATTCAGTTTGCAGCCCAACCTAATTTCTTCTTTACACTATTCTTCACCTGAGTTTGGCTTGTTATGGATATTTTTTTATTACATTAAGAATGATATGTATTATTAAATTAATATATTAGTGCACCTATAGATTATTGAATACACTACTTGTATATTTGTTCTAATTTTAATTTTTCACTGTTTCAAACTGCATCTTAATAGTCACTATTTTAGTTTTTCCCATACGACATTAATTTCAATGCTGCAGGAAGCAAGCCAATCACACTGCATTTGCTTAGGAGAACTTTGAGTGATATACAGTATAATGTTACTGAACTGGATAAATAAAGAAAAATGCCATTGCTGGCAGAAGATAATATAATGTTCTTCTAACTCCTCATTGCACATGAAGAGACATTTAAAGTCTAAGCAGACAACAGTACTTCTCAAAGGGTATGGATCAGGAAGCTGATCAAAATCACAGTCATCTGATGATAATTTACAGGTATTCAAGAAATTGTTTTTCATCAATCATTCTCACAGAAACCTGTTTCCGCTTCACATGAAGTTCCCCTTCCAGGAAGTCAAAGTGAATATTTTTGTTTCCATGAACTGAAAAGTAAATTTGTCAGTGTTGTGAAGCTAATAATTTAAATTAAATTATGGCATTTGATACATAATATTTTAACCAATTCATAAATATGCTTTGATGAATTATAGTTTAAAAATTTGAAAAATGTTATCAAATTCTCTTATTGCCAGTTATTTGGTAAAATAGAAAGTAATTTGATTGCTGTAAAGGCAATGAAAGATTGATAATACTAGTTTCTATGTACTCGCAGCACATTCTGTAGATGAGAGGACTGAAAGTTGTACTTTCTTGAGCACTACCAGCCTGGAGAAAGACACATTGCAAAAAATATTTCAAATTGGTTAAAGGCTGTTATTATCTAATATATTATCAAATCTACCTTAATAGCGTACAATGTTTCAAACGTGAAATCAGCTGTCATGCTTTTGAACCTTCCATATGTCCCATGCATTGTGTAACACCCAATACAAAATTCAATACAGAAAACAATTGATGAAGCGAAAGAAGCAGTTACATTCAAGAGTTGATTTGCCTTAAGCATAGTTGCTGAAATACAAGAAAATTAGAAAAAGAACAATCACCAACTAATTACCACTGTAACATTTTGAATTTTTTGTGTTTGGATGGAATTTATTGATAGAACCAGGCAGCCCCCCCAGGAAGGACCTGCAGCAACTGTTGAACTAGACAAATATTTATCTGAAGCATATTTGCCTACAAGTAGTGACATTTTAAACATGTGGGGAACCAGATAACTGTTGTACCCAACACTTCACCAACTTGTTAGGGAAAGATTATGTATACCAGCTATTTTGATGCCATGTGAGCATAGATTTTCAACTGGAGGACAGATGTGCACTTTTGGTAAAACTGGTCTAATTTTGTTTAAAATTATAAAAATGATCAGATCCTTCATCTTAGGCACATACATTGTAAAGCTGATTGTAAACAACAATTGTAGATGTGCTTTTTCAAGTTCACTAGGCACAATTCATTAATGATGTTCTTCCAGATGTTATGATGAGTTGTTGCTTCCATTTTATGCATAAAAAAGAAACAACTGCTCATCAGGACACTCAGAAACACATGCTTAAGCAACTGTATATAATTTCAGGGAGTGGAAAACTAGTTTTAATTGCATTGTAGTTTTATATTGTATTTTGTTTTCGATGAAATTGTCAAAAAGTAGCAAGAAAGAGATTTATTTTTATAATTTTCCTCTTTGATAAAAATATTCAGAACCTTGTTGTAATACTGAAGGCAAAATGTGAGACACTTTGCTAATTTTAAAACTAGAAGGAACATAATGAAAAATTATTGATGCACTTTCAATGTTCTTTCAAAACAGGATAAAGGAGAAAAAAATTCTGGTATGGTTACCATGAACAGAAAAGGCAAGATGCCTTCCTTTCACATATTTTAATATGTGAAAGGTGAGCAGTGAGTCATAAAAATGGCCTACTTCATTCCAGTGAGTGAGTGGCTCTGATGTGGCGCCTGAAAAAGAATGGTTTTTGGATCTCTCTCCCCTCTCTCTGTCCACTTCTCCATTCCACAACATTTTGAGAAATTTCTTTCTATCACCTTGAACACATGGCCCTATAGTATGTATGGGAATTAATGAAAAATAAAGCAAACAGTACACAAAAAGGATGATGTCTCTTCAAGTTTAATGCCAATCACATAACAGTGGCACTAGTAGTGCCACTATGAGGGTGCAAATCATGTTCGTTTTTCATAGATGATGTAGCAGTTGTGAACATTTGTTACTTTTAAGAGTGGACATATTGGATTGATGTAAGTTAAGAAGGTGTTTAATATGACAAATATTCCATTTTCAGTAGCTCACTGAGATTGAACAAGGTTATGTAATGGGGCTACAAGAAACTGGATGTTCCTTCTTTAATATGGCAGAAAAACTCGATAGGAATGTAGGCACTGTACATGATTGCTGGCAACGATAGTCACAGTAAGGTGTGGTCACAAGAAGACCAGTCGCTGGACCACCATGTGGCATTACCAAGAGGGAACACCACTGTGTTTAGTGTATGGCACTGGTAAATCATACTGCATCTGCAGTTGGCACCACAGTGACACAATGAACTACTACAAATCAGTTACTTCAAGCTGCTGTGTGGTATGGGATCCTTACCAGATAGGATTGATGGAGGACATCCAAAATGTCCATGGGAGGGCATCTCATTTTGTATTATCATGAGAAGTTCTCATCCGATGGTTTCCTATATGTGCTCAATTGGAGACAGGCCATGTGATTGAGCCAGCCAAGACAACATGTTGATACACTGTAGAGCATGTTGCACTACAATAGTGTTATGTGAGTGAGCATTATGGTATTGGAAAATTGGACTGTAAAGAGTAAGTTAAGATACCAAGATATTACACTAATATTTGCTACTGTGGATTAACGTTCCACAACTATAAGTAACACATTTAGCATATAAAATCGTGCCACATATATATTATGGAGTGACTCACAGTCACAGAAGGTTGGTCTACTGTGACAGATATGGATATATGCCTTAAATTGTGCTGGACAGTTTTTACAAAGAATGAGAAAGGGAAAACTCAGTCTTCAAGAAAAGAGATAATCAATTGCACACTACTACAGAGGCATGAGCTTGTTGAATGCTAGGTACAAAATTCTTTCAAAGATCACAATTAAAATTACTTAGAAAATACTGTATACATATATTTGTGGCATCTGTTGTGTTGGACAAGTGCAACATAACAGACACCACACTATTGGTTGATATAGTGGTTGTAAATATCAAATTTTGAAGGAAAGACCAACACCAGCTGCAATCAGGAATCAAAATAATTCTATGGTGAAAGTGGAAAATTTGTGCCAGACTGGGAGTTAAACCAAAATGCCCCATTTCTTGCTACAAGCAAATAGGTGGCTGGACGTTAGATGCTACTAGCATGTGACAAGCTGAGAATTTGAGTTGGACAGAAAGCATGTCCCGATGACTGAAATGGTTAAGGCAACTGTTTGCATTAAGCGGGAGATCTAAGTTCAAGTCCCAGTCCAGTACAAATTTTCAACTTTCACCACTGAATTATTTCAATATTGATTGCGGCTGGTGTCGGTCTTTCTTATGAAATTTAGGCAGTAACACTATATCTTTGAAATGGAGAAAATGGCTTATGTAAAAGTTTGATGTATGAATGCGTTCATTACAGTACAAAATCTGAAAAAGAAAACAAATTAAATCTTCATTAAATAAGTTGTGGACAAATAACAGTTTTATAGATTACCTCATGCAAAATTATGCTTGAAGGAAACAAATAAGAGTTCTTGAATGAATTCATTAAAAATGTAGCAAAATATGAGGTCAATGAAGCAAGCAATCAGAACAAAGTAAATGACTTCACCCTTGATTAGAGTTCTGAGCATGTTATGAAATTTCTAGAAGTTCAGAGAAGGATAAGAAAATGCAGTTTTACCATTAAAAACAAAATCTCTGTAGATAGGCACGTAAAACTCACTAATGTTATTAAAGTAGCATACGACATAGCCTACTAGCTCATTTACATAAACAATATTCTGAAGAGAGTTGTTGACCAGAGGTATTGAAATATTGCATAGTTAAACCACTTTTCAACAAGGGGTCAAGAAAGGTAATGTGAAATTATCATTCTATGGAAGTTCTCCCATTCATATGAAAACAGACTGTTTCCCAGCCACAAAAATAACCTCAGAATGGGGGAACATAATACCTGGAGCCCCACAGATAAGTACTCAGTCAACTGTCATTTAGAGTCTAAATAAATAGTCTTTGCATGAGTTTAAAGGACAGTTTTAGAACTGTAAAGTTTGCTGGTTGCAAACTTCTGCGGGCACAGATCAGTTGGTAGTTGAGAAGTGCTACTAGTGGTTCACCACTAACAGCTTAATCTTAGAAAGACTCATATTATCCAATTTCATATAAGCAATAAATAGCTTTCATCACCAGAAGTAATAATGGTCATACACCGAATGAAGCACAGTGTATAAAATTCCTTGGGGTTCAGCTGGATAACAAATTGAAACAGCATTAACACATGGAAAAACTAATCAACAAGCTCAGTTCAGTGTGTTATGTCCATAGAAATATTTTCCATTGTGCTGACCTAGAGTCAAGAGTGTTGGCTTATTTTGCATATTTTCAATCCCTGTCTCATGGAATTATGTTCTATGGCAGTACATTTAGTATAAATGAAGTGTTTGTTCGGCAGAAGTAAACTGCAAGATTATTGTGTACAGTAGATAATCATACATCTTGTAGAAGCCTTTTTAAGGATATTGGAATTCTTACACTTAGTTCCCAATACATTTTCTCCTTAATGGTTTTTGTTGCTGATAATGGAAAACCATTTTCAACTGAACTGTGATGTACACAGCCACAATACAAGACACAAAAACTATTTACATTTAGACTTACCTACTTCTACAGGATTCATAATGCAGTTGTGTACTCTGGTGGTAAGATGTTCAACAACTCCTGCTTAACATTAAGAAAGAAACAGGAAATCCCTATCACATCAAAAGAGTCTTTAAAGAAATACCTTTGACACTCTTCTTACAAATTATCTGAATGTTCAGACTGAAAATTTCTGTTAACTATGTGGGATGTAGCTGTGTTTGTTATTAAGATGTATGACAAGTAATAGTGCAATACACAGAAGTGCCGGAGAAACTGATATAGGCAACCATATTCAAATATACAGATATGTAAACAGGCAGAACATGGCACTACAGCCGGCAACACCTATATAAGACAACAAATATCTGAGGCTATTGTTAGATCAGTTACTGCTTCTATAATGGCATGTTATAAAGATTTAAGTGAGTTTGAACACGGTTTTATAGTTGGAGCATGAGAGACGGGGCACTGCATCTCCGAAGTAGCAATGAAGTGGGAATTTTCCTGTACAGCAATTTCACAAGTGTACTGTAACTATCAGGAATATGATAAAACATCAAATCTCTGACACTTCTGTGGTTGGAAAAATATCCTGCAAGAACGGGACCAACGACAACTGAAGAGAATCATTCTATGTGACAGAAGTGCAACCCTTCCGCAAATTGCTGCAGATTTCAATGCTGCACCATCAACAAGAGTGTGTGGGAACCATTCAACAAACCATTACTGATATGGGCTTTTGGAGCTGAAGGCCCACTCATGTACTCTTGATGACTGCATGACACAAGGCTTTACATCTACTAGTCTGGGTCTGTCAACACTGACTTTGGACTGTTGATGACTAGAAACATGTTTCCTGGTTGGATGAGTCTTGTTTCAAATTGTATTGAGCAGATGGATGTGTACGAGTATGGAGACAACCTCATGAATTCATGGATCCTGCATGTTAGCGGGGGACTGTTCAAGCTGTTGGAAGTTCTGTAATGGTGTGGAGTGCGTGCAGTTGGAGTGATATGGGACCCCTGATACGCCTAGATATGACTCTGACAGGTGACACATACATAAGCATCCTGTCTGATTACCTGCATCCATTCATGTCCATTGTGCATTCCAATGGACTTGGGCAATTCCAGCAGGACAATGTGACACCCCCAAACATCCAGAATTGATAGATAGTAGCTTGAGGAACACTCTTCTGAGCTCAAACATTTCCACTGGCCACCAAACTCTTGAGACATGAGCATTATTGAGCATATCTGGGATGCCTTGCAGCATGCTGTTCAGAAGAGATCTCCAACCCCTCGTACTCTTATGGATT